>NC_134707.1:102324849-102928130 GCF_043290135.1 Rhipicephalus microplus | reverse complement strand
TGGTCACCTCGGTCGGGGTCTGGTGTGCTCACTATCATGATGTTCTGTGTCTTGTTGGGGCATATCGCGTCGAAGTGCCGGATTTCCGGTGGTGTAGCCGCGGCTTCATGTATGCCTCTGGGTATATCGGTTGGGCCGAGTGCGACTACGCGTAGGCCTCCCCTCGGTCGGATGACAATTTTGTAGTATCCCGCTGACAGCTTGGACATTCTGCTCCCTTTTTCGATGCGACTCATCTGTCTTTCCTGCGTTTTGGCTTGTGTGCTACGAAAACCGGGTTCTACCTAGTTGCTAGCACTATAGACGCCATCAGCGTCCTCGACCGATTCATGTCCGGCCTTTCGATGACGTCCGTAATAGACGGTGTGTCAGCCTTCTTCACTCTCGGTAGTGGCTGGCGATTCATCATCATCGTGTTGTACGTCTATCGTCCTCGAATCAGCAGCATTGTCTTGCGCGTCGCCTGCCGACGCGGTGGATTCCATTGGGTTTACAGCGCCAGCTCCCTGAGGAAACCGGCCTGTTTCGCAAGGCTTAACAGCGTCTCGTGTGGTGTGCACAAAGAAAAGGCCGTAAAAAGATGAAAAACAGTTGGCCCACCTTGTCTTTGGTATCCTGAGAATTTGGATGACGAGGCGAATCTTCTGATATCACTCTGAGAAATGCACGTGGTGATTTTCACTGCGAAGTTGTTCATGAAAGCAGGAGCTGACGTGAAGGGCGTCTGCACTCGTCGGCGCTCGTGTAGCGTCTCTCCGTGAGCCTATTCAAAAAAAAATTTGTGGGAATATGTTCCTCATCCGACACCCAACAACTTCCACTGTCTAACTAAAATTTGGTTTAGGGCCTGCTGAGTGCCCCTTTAAAAATCTCTCGCATCAAAATTACCGATGTCTGTGTCACCGTTCTCTGTCAATCACCCGTTGCTCGTTGTAGCATAGCGCGGCCCGTGGTGTGCAGGTATGTGCCACAAGTGCCTGGAGCATGGTCTCGAATATAGCGCTTGATGTCGTACGCGCCAAGTTTTTCGCGATTTCCGCAGCCAGGCATATGTGTCAAACTCCCCGTAATAAAATTTGTTCACTGGTTCAACCTAAGGAGACGATAGTTATAGCGCGAGAACAAAACGACGACACAGAGACAAGAAGGACACGAAAGGGGGTACCTTGTAATAAAGTGTGCTTCTTGTCTCTGTGTCGCCGTTTTGTTCTCGTGCTATAACTATCGTCATTCCATACCAACTAGCCCAAGCTGCCACACTTCTAAGGAGACGATTACGAAAGTGCCCAAATGTCAGCTGATAGATAGATAGATAGATACATAGATAGATAGATAACGAAAAAGTGCTTCTCATTTCCTAAAATTGACGAGCAGGTATCCAGACAGGATATCTTCTTTATAATTTCTTCATGCTTCTGCATCTACCTTTGCCTCGAAAACGTTTGAAATTCTTCAGGTGTCCGTGTGAGCTCCTTTGAAAAAAAAATATTTTCAGTAAACACCAGGCTGCCCTGTCTGAAAATTACCTTAGAATAAGAGCTTTCCGCAGAGGTTGTCTACATTCCAAGCCAACCTTGTACGCTGGCATATTTTAGCCCGTGACGACGTAGTGCAGAAATCTGGGACGTTTACAACAAGAACTCATTTTTTAATCGACTCTGGAACACACGCTTCTTTCGACTGTTCATGTGGTTGTAGAACTTTATGTTGCAATAGAGTGGGATGCGTTTGTTAGATGTGAAGCAGCTCTTTGATTCACGTGGGTAACGTCGTACGTAGGTGCGTCCATACGAACATGCCACAACGCATTCTTCTCACCGCAGCTGTTGAAGCCGTGTCAAGTAGGTCACGCCTGTGGTATAGTCACACCGCAGCACGCCTTGACGTCATGTTCCCTTGACACGCTTCTCTCGCAGGTGTGCGAAGGCGTCACTTTCTCCCTCACCCTCAGCACGCTCGCCGCAGCGCGCGCAGCTGCCTGCTTCTCCGCTCGCTCGCAACAACCTTCTTCTTAACTTCATCCTCCCCTCCACCCAGAATGCTCGACCACACGTTGAGTGGAAACACTCTTTCGGCTCAGTTATCTTCCGTGAAACTTGCACAAACCCTAGCTGACTCCCACCTGTGCCTTTGCGTTTCAAGCAACTATTTATTCGAGTAAACGCTACACCGAGTTTAACTTCAATTTGTTCTTTAAGCACCCGCATCAACGCCCGTTTCAACCGGGTCAACACCATTGCTGCTTCGCATTCCATCAGGGTTTCTTTTGGGGAAACGGTGCATGATTTTCTTTCCATAAGTATTCATCCACTCCGTGGTTTTCCACAGAATTCCCTTTATGTCATCCTTGTCATAAATATCATCTTCATGTTTTTTTAATGCGAAGCATTACTTAGTGAGCTTCGGCGACTTTGAGCGTATCTCTATCTAGCCGCCAACAACCTTTAGCTCTCCTGGCCGTTTCGATAAAGGTATCAATATCAAACTTTGTATGGCATAACATGACTGTATGAAGAACATATTTCAACAGTCATAACATGAAATAGATGACATGTATGTCATGAATGTCATGATTTACTTGTCATGGTCCTGCAGGTCTTGCGGTAGTTTTGTTCACATGGCATGTCGCAAAACTGGTATGACATGACATGATTGCATGGCGAACACAAGTGACAGGGCCTCACATGAAAATCATGACATGCGTGTCATGTAACAACGTGACTACATGCTACGCTCATGATGCGCTCGAGGCCGTTTCGCTGGCTTCACATGTACCAAACTCGGTATTACGTGACGCCAACGGACGACATATGTAAATGACACATTCCAACATGATAATCACGACATGCTTGTCATGTAACATGACTACATGCCAAACTAATAATGCCTTCGCGGCCATTTCGCTAGCTTCACATGTGCCAAATTTGGTATTACGTGACTTCAATGGATGACGAAGGTATGTGACTGGTGCAAACATGATAATCATGAGATGCACGCCATGTGAGAACATCACTACTCGCCACAGCGAAGGCGCCAATACATTTTGACGTGACGCGGTGCGCGTGCTCGCCGGCGTTCATTTCGTCGCGTCACGCCGGCGTGTCCACGCCAAGCGCCGGTCCTGCCATATACTCGCAGGCACGCGCCGCGCTTCGTTGCTCTAACGCATGCGCGTTTCAGCGTGTCCGGCTTCCCTCCGTCCCGGGCCGCGCTGGCGCTGGTCATGCCTGGCGCCAGACTATATAGTGCTCGCGTTTTGCTAAGGTAGCGTCGCTGTCCCCAGAGTGCGCACGCGTCAACGTTACGTTGGAGTATATTGGGCGCTTCATTATACGCTCGTGGTCATTTTGATAGCTCCACATATACCAAATTTGGTGTTACGTGACGTCAATGGATGACAAAATATATGACTGGTGCAATCATAATAATACTGACACGAGTGTCACGTGAGAACATAACAACATACCACGCTCATAGCGTGCGCGCGTGCGTTTCGCTAGTTCCACATATACTAAATTTAATATCACGTAACGTGAATAGATGACAAAGGCAAACGATACATCCAAACATGATAATCATGACACGTAAGTCATGTACGGTATCAGTTACCTCCACCTCGTAACGCTGTGCTGATTTTAAAGAGGCATATTAACCTTTCTCATTCGTGCTTCGCATATCATCGATTCCCCGTGGGATCTGCCAGTTTTTTTTTCACTTCATGTGCGCGAAGCTGCCCCTTGCAATAATGTTATACGCTTAATGTACCTGTTTTATTCAACTGTTTATAGATCATACTAATCGCAGCTTCTGCCCAGCGCTTTAGTCAATCTCAAAGTAAATGAATATCACCTTTAGCCACGTTTGATTACAGTATACATTAAATGCCCCCTTTAGGGCATCTATGCGATTACCTAGTTCCAGATAACAGATGATGTAAGTTTATTTTAGTGACCCACATTTCTAAAGTACGCTAATTGGTAGATAAAACCGGAGAAATAATTTGGTGTTGTCACTAAGTTTATGTTCGACACAGCAATTTTTCCTTAATGTAGAATGAAACGTCATATGAATCGTGAGCGTGTTACTTTATCAAACCAACGAGATCAATAGTTTCTCCAAATTGACAAAAGTAGAATCCTAAAAAAAAGTTGTGTCTTGAAGCAGAATACTCTATTGTGGTTCTCATATTTTACAGGATTCCTCTTAGCAGATGCTGGATTTGATGTATGGCTCGTAAACACCAGGGGTGTGCCACAGTCGAATCGCCATGTAAATCTAACCACGAACGACAAACGGTTCTGGAACTGGAGGCAAGTCAGTGATTTCACGTCTTTTCAGGCATTAACACTGCACCGAACTATAATACTTGCGGATAATGAAATATACGATTAATAAATGCGCAACATTTTTTATTCGTATGATGTCGCGCTTCGGTGTCGGCGGCAGCACTGTCCACGCCCCCACTGCGCATTCTCGCGTGTCGCGTCTCGTGCTGCATGCTTGCGTATCGCGCCGGCTCAGGAAGACATTCGGGAAACTTCTGCTCTCCTCCCCTTCATTCACCTCGCAAGGCTGACGCAGGCAGTGTCTGCTAGTAAGAAAATGGCGTCCGGAAAAAATGTAGAAACAGAAGTTTAAACTGGGCACGTGCTTTTTACGCGATGTTTACGTGATAGCGTTAATTAAAGAGCTTGTTTCCCAGAGATGTTGGTGTCAGCGTTGGTGTAGGTGTCGATGACGTCAACTGCTCGCGCTGCACAACCGTTCACTAGCCACCACGGGTTTTGAATTCACTCAAAGGCGTTTTTACTTGGCTTTCGCTTGACTTGACGCTTAACTCGTGTAGATGCGATCGAAGCGAGAGCATCTTCAACCAGTAGTGGGGCACATCCCTACATCAACATCAAATCATTCGTTGAAGGAAACGCTTCTCCTTCATTCAATGGATAAGAATGGCCCTGCTTCGGTGGTCTAATGGCTAAGGTACTCAGCTACTGACCGGCACATCGTGGGGTCGAATCTGAGCTGCGGCGGCTGCAATTTCGGTGTAGGAAAAAATGCTGTAGGCCCGTGCGCTCAGATTTGAAGGCACGTTAAAAACCCCAATTGGGCGAAAATTCCGGAGGCCTCCACTGCGGCGTCCCTTATAATCATATGGTGGCTTCAGGGAGTGAAACCACGCATATTTATCAATAGTTAGTAATAATTAAGACTTAATAACAATTAGGCATTGTATTACCATACTCTATTACGTAGCGTTCACGTGATACCCCCTCACCCCCCCCCCTCTCTGCGACGGATTTACTCGAGCTCCCCTGTGGGAAGATGCAGGCGGAAAATATTTGGTCGGGATGTGCAGCAAACTAATACCTTGTTACATAATGTATTATTCATTTCACGATATCAATGTTCGTATAAAATAATTAGTGTGGTCTCACTGGCAGTATATGAGAGTGGAGCTCCAGGATGCTTGGCGGTACACAGCACCTTCACCAAATGCGATTAGGTACAACTTAATCATAAACCAACTCTCAAAGCAGCAGTTTTAGCCAGGTTTATCGATTAGCCTTACTTATTATTCACGGAATCTCAACAAGGTCACCACCCGCTGAAGCAGCGTCAGATCCGCAAAACAGCACAGGCTTGCGCACAATCGCGACCTCGGTCTTTCGTTGTCTTTCAATGACTTCAGTGCGTACGTCAAAAATTATCAGACCATCACAGAGAAATAGAATCATGCTGTTGTACGGATAGAATGGTAGCTTGAACGAGGGGTATTTCCGTTCACACAGCGTCATAGAGTCCTCAAGGTTTCCAGTGTGCATAGCTTTTTTGCTGGTCTAATATTTATGTTGAAATGTGATTTCAGCTTGGAGGAGATTAGCACACAAGACCTTCCAGCCGTAATCGATTACATCTTGAACATGACAAATTTCACGAAGGTGGGCCTGCTGACAACATCGCAAGGAACAACAGCCTCACTGGTCCTTCTCTCTATGCGACCAGAATACAACCAGAAGGTAAAGTAACAACAGCGGAGCCACTATTAACAATGACACGGTGTTTCACCTAAACTGACGCTTCGCCAGCGTTCGTCAAAAAGTTCTATTGGCACTGCAAGCTGTAAAATCATTTAGATCCTTATTATCAGTTCTGGGGCTGAGGCTCACGGGACGGCTTTAAGCTCTCCCATAGTAGAGTACCAAGTGCTCTAAATCATTAACCTCTTTTTCTAAACAAACGAGCTACAGGTCGAGATGGAGTTAAAACGCAAGTTGTACCTGACAATCAAACGATTTGACAATCACTGTCCACGCGCTCCGTAAAGATGGTTTACCAGCAAAGCGGAAACTTGCGGCCACAGGTGGTTGCTGGTATTCCAGCCAAAACGTGTCGATAAACACCCACCGAAAGTAAACATCGGCCCCGGCAAACACGTTTCCGTCATTGCCCCTTAGGCGCTGCTCTACTCGTAACGCCGTCTCTTCGGCCCGCCGCTGTCCCATGTATTCATGAACACTGTTCAGCTCGGCGTCTTGATTAGCAGAATTCGCATGCCATTGGCGCTAGCGCTCTGCTTCGCCATTCAGCGTGGCTGGAAAGCTGCCGTATTTTCAGTAAGTTGTTTCTTGCGCTTGGGCTCCCAGGCCTGCTCTCGAGCCCGGGCTGTATCTCCTCTTTGCCTGGTTCACGGCTTTCTTTGGGTGAGAGGTAACATGCGCATGCCGAAGAAAGGGCGTGTGGCCGACTTAAAGAACGACGTCACTGATGGGGCACCCAAATGAGATGTTTAGCGTCACTTTAGTGAACGGTCTTTGATTTTGCCGTGTCATTTACAGCTTTCGCTCTAAAAAATGTGTACAACTCAACACCTCGAGTGAGGTCAAATGAAGGCAATGTTGTTGTTGTTAAAGCTGATAGTCAGTTCTTAGTTAGTTCTTACCCTTCAGTAAAACCAAAATTTGTCATATCAGTTAGCCGGCTTCAGCCAACATGGCCTAACAGTTACCAGCCTAGAGTAAGTGCTTGTAGCATGCGCGTAAAAACTCGCCGGCTTCTTTTGCAATCTCGTAAGGTGATGTGAAGGCCAAAGCCATCTTCTTGTTTCTTTCTTCACAGCCGGCGTATTCACAGCCGGCGTAAGGATACGCCGTATTACGCCGGCGTATTCACAGCCGGCGTAAGCATAGACATCGTAGAATTTGAGAATTCAGAAGACAACTGCTGATTAGTAACTAATTTTGTTTTCAGGTGAACATTCTCGTCGGCTATGCTCCAGTGGCAAACATCACGTACTTCACATCTCCGATGAGGTGGCTCGTTCCTTTCTCCAAGCTAGTCAAGGTACGCACTCTCTGCCTGACCAACGTTCTGTCTGCACACTTCACTGTAGCAGCATCATTTACGAGCACTTTGCAAATAATGCCTCCAGAAAGTGCATTTTCTTTTCGGCGAATGCCGGTATACTGTACGCAAACTCCTTGATCGGTAGCAGCGTCTCGCCAGGTGGAAAGTGGAAACCGAAAAGCATTCAGCGAATTGAATCCTACCTGCCACATGATGTAAAATTTTGGCAACAGCATGCACACTCGTTTTATTATATCGGTGAAGCCTCACTCACCGCCGTAACACATACCGGACCGCCAACTGGAGAGGCTGTCTGAACGTACAAGGTGCCTGTATTTCATTTGCACAATGTGTTTCAGATCACTTGCGCCTCGTATTACAAAAGAAAACGTATACGCTACACGTGCCGGTTCGGCCCAGTACTATTCACAGCCGATAAAAGCGCGTCATGATATTGGCTCCAATTCTCCAAGCCGGTTAGCTAGCAAGTATTGCTAAGTTTCCTTTTTAATTAATAAAACTGGCGAGAAATCTTACGTGCAAACTTTGTAACACTTCTATTGAAGAACAAGGATATTTCATCCATGCGAACATGCCTGCATACCAATATCTTAAGCTGGGTAATAATTAAGCACTGCTCAACTAGCCTTCGAAATAGTATACTTCCAGCAAAAATATTGAAGGAAAAGATTGTAGCGTTTGTGCAGCACCTGCGTATTATTTCATCGATGCTGAAATAACTGCCTAGACTATTCCTTTTCTAGCTTTCCAAGAAAGTACACGAAATTTAAAATAATACTAGGCGCAAGTTAGCTGAAACACTCTGTATGCGCTTGCACCATAGGTCAGATTTGCCCTGACTCTGTCGCAAGAGCTACCATTACTTCTGCAAAGAACAATCTTGTTGATCTGGCTTGTTAAGCTAAAAACTACTTATTGCGTTCGCAGAAACTCTAGCGTGTTAGGTTGTCCAAAGGTTGAACGAAATTTTTTGCGCCCACCTACACTATGGGCGAAAACTCGATGAGCCAGGTTGCCGGGATGCATCTATATACATGACTGTGAAATCTACGATAACTCCTATATCAACGAGTTGTCGTCAGTTTGACGCCATTCGAAAGTGCAGTGGCTGGTCCGTGCCTTCAAATATTATACGTGGTTTTTGTTTCTCATTCTTCGTGCTGTTTTTATAGAATGGGCTGCTGTTCGCATAATCATTACAGGCGGTGAACGACTTCTTCACGCGTGGTGGATTCTTGGTCTCGAATGCAGCGCGACAAAAGAAGGTTGCCTGGATGTGCGATCACCGTTTTTTCCGCAACCTCTGCTACAAGCCACTGGCCTTCCTGTATGGAAAGAATCCGAAACAGTACAACAGCGTAAGAGAGAACTGGACCTTATTATGCATATACTGCAGTGGAAAGTGTGGTTGTGTATGTATGTGTCATGGCATGCGTACGTTCTTCCGATACTAAAGAGAGCGGGCCCACTACACAAAAGCTTTCAAAAAACAAATGGTGACTTTGAGCAGATTGGTGAGATATCGCGAAGCGCATGCAGTTGCTATATTTTTCCTTACTTCTCCGTGAGCCTGTCTGTACCTTATAGTATACACTTACTACATAAGATAAGGGTGAATGAGCTTTTGCCTTAAGTGCCACTCTTTTATCTCCTTCCACCAATTGAGTCCACATAATTTTAATTATTAATATTACCATTCAAATGTGCCCATGTTCATACGAGAAGAAAAGGAAGCTTAGCGACACCTAGAAATAGTGAAATGTAAGACTGGCGTAGTTAAAGCAATGCTACGCTGAATTCATAAATTAGGTTTGAGCTGAGAAATTACCACTGTTAAGTTGTCTTTAAATACACATTTATGATATACATAAATGCGTCACCTAGGTTGCTGTCGTTTCATGGATTACAGATTTGCATGAAACCCAAATGCGAAACACGCGAACATATGCAACCCCACACACACCTAAGGCAAACACGCACGTATGACTAAATTATGTGCATAATATACAAGCTGAGGTGATCGAAATTTATCTGTCCCTCCTACAACGCCATGTCTTGTAATCATCACGTCGTTCTGGCACTTAGCAGCAAATAATTCATTTCAATATGCTGGCCCCGCCACGATGATCTAGTGGCTAAGGTGCTCAGCTGCTGACCCACAGGTCGCGGGTTCAAATCCCGGCTGCGGCTGCTGCATTTCCGATGGAGGTGGAAATGCTGTATGCCCGTGTGCTCAGATTTGGGCGCACGTTAAAGAACCCCAGGTGGTCGAAACCTCCGGAGCTCTCCACTACGGTGTCTCTTATAATCATACGGTAGTTTGGGGACGTTAAACGCCACATATCAATCAATCAATCAATCAATCAAATCATTTTAATATGCTGTGTTGAGAATCCATGCAGACCGAAACATCGAAGACAGGACTGAGCGAAATGCACATAACCCGCATACATACCACTAGTTAGCGCCCTGTGTGTGTGTTACGTGTGCTTCGCTTTGTCCCGTCTTGGATGCGCTAATGTTTCCTGTTATTGGTTACTAAATATCTCGCTGTGCAACTACACAGATACCTTAAACGCTGTCAGAGTTCTGAGTAAGGCTCTCGTAGTAACTTCTGTACTGTATGTCTCGTTGTATCTGGCCATGTTGCTCGGCTGCTGACGCGAAGGTCACGGTTTTGATCCCGGTCAGGGCAGTCTCATTAAGATGAGGGCAAACGGTAGAGGCCAGTGTACTGTGCGATGTCTCTGCATGCTGAAGAACATCATATGATAGTAATTTCCGGAGTGTCCCTCTATGTCGTCTCTCATAATCATACCGTTGTTTTGGGATGGAAAACCTCACTTATTATTAAACCTATGCACTGACGCACACAGACGAGGGTGCCCGTCTACGTGACTAACTTACCAGTAGGCTCCTCCAGCAAAAACGTGCTTCACTATGCCCAGGTAAGTCGACTGCTTTTACTCATTTGTTGTAGTACACACTCCCCTGTGCTAATCATATAAGTGGTGAGGCTGAAAAAGATTGCTCTAGTTTTATTGAATTGCAATGTCACAATACCCGAACTACAACTTTTGCCTGGAGTACATTCCTTGTAAACGAGAGAATGTAAAAAAATGATACACGTAACAATAGTATCGTGCGGTTTTCGGAACGAACGCGTAGTGAAGTCATCGTTTACGACAGTGTCTGCTGAACCCTAAGTAAATATTTGTTTTAAAAAATGAATGAAATTGTGCTCTAAGCAAGCTAGACATTATTATAAGATTTTTTCAGAGACTTCATAAAGCAGTCTTAGGGGCGAATCTCTTCAAGGTTAAGGCTTGTTCATTGGCGCGCGCAGCAGCCTTGGTGAGGATTACGCTGATGACGATAATGACAATGACAATCACAATCACATACAATAACTGACTTGTGCAGCATATGATGTCTCGATATGTTCTACAATGCACTTTGTGTGGCTCGAAACAACCAACGAACTTGACGGGAATATGCACGGACTTCGTTATTGCCAACTTGAAACAAGATACGATACCACAAAGCAGTAACAATGAAAGCAAAACGAAACTCGCTACTTAACCCAACTTACCCTGTATGACAAAGAAAAACACTTCGTCACTAATACACACTTGTGAGTGGACAATGCCACAAAGGATTTACGGTAACACTGAACAATCGCACTGCTTCGCACGCTCATCATCATTCACTTCGTGGATCTGGCGTGTTTCTCCTACTTCTAAAGCTCAGTGCTTAGAAAGCTTTTTAGAACACAATTCCCATTGAATTGGCGGAATGGTTTAATTTAGTGTTTTACTGAACTGTTCCATAAATGCACAGGTGCCAGACATAAAGGTGAATTGGCAAAGCTGCTCTCGTCTACGCTCCCTGCTTTATTTCTGTGCATGGAGAGGGTAGAAATGAGCTTGCTTTTATTTCGTTTTGTTACAGATGTACAAGGCGAGGAATTTTGTCAGATTTGATTACGGGAAGAACAACACGGTGATATATGGACAGGTATGCTGCTTACCTCAATGAACGCTATTTTGTATACGTTGCCAACTGTCATCCCAGTCATCACATATGTTCAACTGCTCCTCACGAATTACGGCTTTGTGTTTATTGAAGTTGTTATTTTTCTGGTAATCCCAAAAGACCGGTCATTGGCAGGCAAGATAACCACCACAGCCAATGACGAGGAGCGAGCATTTAAAGCCCTAAATTCTCGTGGCAGTGACATTATTGCAAGTGCACTTCCAAATAGGAATGCAGAAGTGGCGTCTATTTCTTTCCTCAACCTCTCCTCCTCCTCGTTATCCTACACTAAAACTGATGCCAATTTTACAGTCACAATAACGCCTAGCGGTAACACGGGATTACGAGCCGGAAGCAGAGCCACACGGCCACATGGCGGTATCAGTGGCACCTACTTATAACAACCCCTGTATCGACACGTGCGCCCGTTGTTTGTGAAAAAGCACCCCACTATCGTGCGCATCCATTCATCGCTGAGCTCCGTAGTATGTAGAGAAATGACGGTGAGGTATGACGGTGTGCTAGCCGGCTGAAAATCTCGCCACTAACCAGTTGCGTATGTGACAAGCTTCATTCTGCTTTATAGGTACGCCATCAGCACGTGCGGCACGCATTCCGGTGTACACACATACAATGTGCTCAAGGATGCACATAGCATCCACCACTTCGTAATTGGTCTGACAGGTGCTGTCTCGCCTACAATCGGTAAACTTCAGTAGGAAAGAGAGAAAACAACTTTACTTAAAATAAATGAACCCTTGTCGGGGTCCACCAATAAATAATTGTAGTAAATATGACTTGGCTGTTTTCAACAAGTAGGGCAAATAAAGTTTGGCCGAGCTTAGTTTCCTCTTCTTATTACAGAATAAATAACTAGTGACAATCCCTCGGACAACACATCTTGTACACAAACTTATGACCGGCAAGAACGTGGCACAAGTTACTGCTGGGTTGAAGCGGAAAGACTAAATTTTAGTTGCGCAATTAGCCCTGATTTTTGAAATTTCAGTTATATTTCTTTCTTTAAACGAGAACTCCGGTGAATTTTTGATCATAATGAAATAATGCTGTTTTCTAAGAATATTGGTAGTCCTGCAAAAGTTAAGGTGGTTAATTTTGTCCTGGCACTAGTCAATAATTTTAATTAGGCAATAAACATCAAGTCAAAACAGAAACCGAAACAGGCAGCTGCTCCATCAGCCATCGTGCGTATCGGATGACGTTACGAAAATCCGTCGTTGATGAAGTCACTGGATCCGCTAGACCCCGTCATGGCTTACCAGTGTGTAAACATAGCTCATGTGCCTCTTTTAGCGGGCGCAAAGCAATTTGGCGATGTCATAAGAAACGGAATCAAGCTGTGCCACTCGTCTAAACTTACCAGTAGTAAGTTCAGCGATGATTCAGGCTACAATCTTATCGCGGAAATACTGCTTTTTGGTTTCGACCCTCCGGCGTGTGAAGCATCTGAAATGCCCGGAATCACTTTCCTCGTTGTTAAAGGGGTCGTGAAATGGTCGCTTTAAAACGACAATGCGGCACCATCGGCTGCTATATGCACTAACTGTATTATCAGCCCGAGTGGACCTGCATAGAGGCTTTGCCTATCGAGGAACTTGGAACTCATTGGCATATCGAGCACGTGCAAGATGCGATCATCGGCGTCTGCCATACGCGATCCGCGTTCCACAAGAACGCTGTTTAATATGACGTCAGAGTTCAAGTTGGCACCAATTGCGTGTGACAAAGACGCTTATAAGTGTCTCAGTTGCACGAAATTGCAAGTTCCCAAAAGTTCCGCGTTCCTCGATAGGCAAAGCATTACTTATGATGACGTCACATAGTGTGTGTGGACGCCGGTGGCTTCGCATTGTCGCTTTAAAGCGAATGTTTCACGACCCCTTAGAAACGACGACTAACACGCTGTATGCATCTGACAAAACTGAGAAGATGCCTAATAATATATAAACATTATTGTTAAAAGCCAATTCTGGTGTCCCTCATTAACGGGTGCATGGTTATTCGATCGACTCCTTCGTTCAGTGCGAAGGCCCGTTACTTCCAGTGGCGTGACGCTCCGATATTTATTATTTTCAAACGAAGTTTAAAAAACGCGTTTCTTATTGAAATTGTGAACCGAGGTCTCGAACCTTTCATTATATTTTGCAGTCTTTCCTTTCCAAGATATTGTCTAAACACTTGTCCTGGCGAGTTTTCAGTGCCTTGTTCTGGGGAGTCTTCAGTCCCAGTTAAAAAACTGTACCACCTCTGGTTTTCACAAGGACATCCACCACCATATCCTTTGGAGAACATTATTGTTTCCTTCGCGGTATACCGGGGAGATGGTGACATTTTCGCCAATCCACAAGACGTGCACGACCTTGCCGAGCGTCTACGATGCATCCTCGTGGTGAATCAGACCGTGCCGGATCCCCTATTTGGTCATCTAGACTTCATCTACGGCTACAATGCTACTGATATACTCCACCATCACATGGTAGAGCTCTTCAAGAACTGCAACTCGACCGATGAAGACTGTAGACATTTGGTCCCACAATCAGTACAAAATACCTGTAACCCCGTACCCACTTGTTGAGGTTAAGGCAAACATTTTTTTTGTCTCGTCAGTCGAAAGGCTTTGCGAGGCTTTGGAAGACCTGAAAATACTTGGAAAGATCGTATTTTCGGCTGCATTACTACGAATGATGAAAAAATTTAAGCAATAAAAAGAGTCCAACATTCGCCTGGTGCATCAGTGTCTAAACGCGTGTCTTGGCCTGCCCAATGTCTCATAACCTCAATGTCACATTACATCATTACTGATGTTATTTTGTGACGTCATCAGGACGTCAGCCAATGGCGTTCGTGTGACATCGTTGCTTGGCAAATGGTGTGCTGGCCCCGATGGTAGCGCAAGATTTTGTGTGGTGCAGAAATTTTTGGCTGGGAGAAGGACGAAAAAGATCAACACAACAGATTCAGGATGAACCAATTCAAAAACATGCCTTTCACTTTCGAGTCACCTACGCAGAATATGCAATAGACCATGTGAGGTTTCAAAGGTAGTGCATTTTTTTACTTCTTTATGCACATATATTTACAAGGTTTTATGACCACTTCTTACCAGCATAGGCCTCACTGCGCTTACCTTTGCTTACGTCCTGTGGGATCTCCTCATTTCAAAAGGTTGCCGAAGATACTCTCTGTTACTAACGGCTTGTAATGTATGTTAGAGCCGTAGTCTTTGCTGAACAAGTGACATTTACTAATCATAATTTGTATAAACCGCAAATAATGTTGTTAAGAAAAAACTCCTAAAATTGTAAGCGCTGTGAACCAACTTGAATTGAGGCAATGAATGTCTGCTTGTAATCTACATTTTCATCAAGCTCAATCAGCTACAATACATGATGCTGTGAAGCCAATTAAAAAAATCTTAGCATATCCACGGAGTGAATGATGATTAGTAGAGCGAAGCATCCGTCCCTCCATGCGTCTGTCTGTCTGTCCGTTCGTCCTTGCTTCCGTGCTTCTATCCGTCCGTGCCAGTGTCTGTGGGTCCACCCGTCCTTGCTTCCGTTCGACCATGCGTCCACCTATCCGTCCGTTCTTTCGTGCATCTGTCCGTTCGTCTGTTTGTCTGCCGGTCTGTCCGCCTATCCCCACCTGCTGAGTTGCGTTATCGAACTAGGCGGTCACGAACCACGACTAGCTAGGAGGGGCAAACCCGCGGCTTAAGGAGCTTCGCCCCTAAAATTGTGCCAACACAATTCACGGGACAAATTTTCAGATGCGAAGCAGCTTATGACGGAGTTCAAACCAGTTTGCGTAACCACCCTTACTGTGCATGCACAACAGCTCACCTGAGCGATGCCAGACCACGCTTACATGCTAGCGCCTTCCAGCCTGTGTAATGGGCTGAGTATGAAGTTACGGGCTCACCCCCTTATACTCTCTTAACAATCATGTGATGGCATCGGGGAGTCGGATTCTTCAGGCGCACGATGAGCCCACATGTTCCCGCGTCGCGTAGCCATGAACCAGCGTGGCTTGCTTTAAGGGGCGACTCGGAAAGCCCCTTAACAAATTTTAGTAAGACCTTGGCAATTGCTGCGTGTTCGAAGAAAAGAATTATGCCGCAAAAATGTTGTCAATCGTTCCATTACAAGCTGAAAAAACTGTGTATTTTGAAGCGGCACGAAAGCGTGACGCGAGGAGCCGAGCTTCGAACCCTTGCCGCTCGCCCCACTTAGGCTTCGCAAGCCAAAACTTTTCCCTACCCTCCCCGACATCCGACCAAGAGGTGGCGTGCGCATGACGTGCCCCAGCAAGCCCGACCCTCGTGCACGCGAGTGGCGTTGTTTTGTTGACCAACGTTACCTTGTAGCCTAATGCCTGTTTCTGCGGGATTGATGCCTCGGTGCCCGGTAGAATAGATGAGCATATCGAATGCTAGAACGCGTAGTATTATTATTTTGTTTACAGGGCTGGCGCCTGCTCGATGCGTTTACGGCGAGGACACGACCGCAAGCGTAACGCAGGCACATTATCCCCGGATCTCATTGCAATTCGCGGGGAAATAAATGAAAGAGACGCATGCATTTCCTTTTGTGTCCTTCAATAGTTAGCCAAATTTTATTCATCTATTCAAGCAACAAATTACACAAACTACAGATATCACGTGAAATAATTTTTGCCATGTCGCGCGCTACCGCTTTTAACGTCAGAGAACAGTCGTCGGTATACGTAAAGGTTCAACGTCAAAGCAGTACCGTCTCTACCTAGAGTGATTCCTACGTCTACGTCATACCCTCAATCTCTAGGTGCACGTAAGTGAAAGGAAAGGCAAGCAGCTTTCATCTTCAAATTTGATCCATTTACGTGGCGCGTAGCGTTGGAGGTTTTGGCAGACGTGATCGTGAACGCCCCACGTATAAATTGCGCTTATGCAGTTCACAAATGTCAAACTAGGTGAGTGGCCATTTAACAAGAGTTCGAGACGAGTAACAGCAACAAAAATTGCAGTGCCTTCGTGGTGCGCTCCACATGTAAGAGCGTGTTCAGCATTGGGCAAGGGGCCTGTGATGAGCAAAACTTTAAGTCGACCCATGCGCTGCTTCGCATTCTACTCAAGGTTCCCTGGGACATGGTATAATGTTTTCGTATTATATGCTGCAGCGTATAGAACATACCAATCTTACAAGAGACGTTATGGGACGCTCAGTTCAATTAGCCTACACATATATTTACATCCTCAATGCTGGCTTGTCGTGAAGAGGTCGCGGCCCATGGCTCGAAGGCGCGAGTACAATCTCGGCCCTGCTGTAAAATTTTGAATACAAGCTACATGCTAGAGACCCATATTATATTTGTTTTCGCTAAATTTTTCGGGTCACCAGACAATTTGAATTATCAGCAGCCCTCCTCCAGGCATTCTACAGTATCACTAGTTGAATTGTGACGTTGTACTCTATGCAGTTTCAAGTGTTTGCGTTTGTGAGTAACGAAAAGCAGCCCCAAGCTTACTTTCAAGGAAAAAAAAACCAATATCAGCAGAATTCCAATGATATATCCGCATTTATAAAAGAAACACCAACAACCGCAATAAGAATAATAAAACCAATAGTATTATAATATTATTATGAGCATTATTGGTCAGCTTTTAGGTATTTAAATCACGACATGGATAAGAGTGAAGAATTTTAGCTTAATTTTGAAGACTGGAGTATTCTTAACGGGCGCCTAAAGCTCATATACATGTGATTTACGAGGTAGGTGTAAGTGCTTGCGCTGATTTACTGCAAGCGCGAAAGACATGACGTGTGCGCGTTTTTCGCTACTTAAATTGGCATTTTACTACTGCGAGTTTCGCGAGTTGAATGCGTGTACACATGGTTCGGCCACTGTGGCATAAAGCATCTTTGCATATATTTTTTTTGCAGCTAGCCACACTTATACGAGACCAGTCTCTTTTGAATAGTGGGAAAATTATCACTTCACTGTAACAGCTGAAGTAAAGAACTTTTCTTTCGTGGTACGGCGTTTCTTGCTGATCACCGCTAATTATTTCATTGAGGAAGTTACAGATAACAACACTGCGTATAGCACTCTGGTCGGGTTCTCAGAATGCACACGAGCAAGATAGGAAGCACCAATCTACTCAATCACTTGTTTGTGTGCCTCACAGATTAGGTGAGAGTTTATTTATGAATTACTTCCTTCAGATTATTCCATTTGTGGTACATATTTTGTTTAAACACATATCCAAGTTCAGCAGCACTCATTCAAATAAAGGAGCAAACGAAATTCTATACAAGAAGCCCGAACCCAGGGAAATGAACCTGGAAGTCATCGTGTGTGTCCGTGTTGCGGCCTTGATAAGCCTAGTGGTTGGTGTCGCGCTTAGCGCCAACGATGTTGGTGAGCACTTCTTTCTCAATGTGCTAAAGAGATCCCTGCTCCACATTTTGAGCATGGTAAACTCTCCTGGGAACACGCACAACCATTATATTTTTGTCCGTGAGAAGGTACAATGACGTCGCTGCGGTCGGGCCGATGTGACGTCACGGGAAGCACTCGCCTACGCCGGCGCCGCTTGTCTCCTTTTTCTGCGCCCGCCGTGTACTCGCTCTCTAGCGGGTACATGGCTGGACGAAGACTCCAACTGGAATACGGCTGAATGAAGAACGGACAAAAAGTGGTGGGTGCCTTTTTCAATCATCTATATCCATATCCGTTCTATGGTTTATGTGTCATGAACAACAAAGTTGGAAGCGACATTAGGTGGAGGTTAGGTGTGTCGTAGTGGAGCTTGCACGTATTTGCTGCTGTCAACTTCGTGCTTTGCGTGCTGCTGAAGTGCATCTCATAGGCATAGAGCTAAGAACGAGTGGTTTAGACGTGCTCCGCCAGGTACCATCATATTCGCAGATGGTCACGCTTTATTTCTAACATAAGTATTTCCATTATTATTCTAACAGTTATCTGACTTCAATTTGAAGTAAAGGAGAGATTCGGTATCATGTCTACCCACTATATAAATTAACTTGAACCAGAGCCTTATATTTGTATTTTTTTAAAAACACATGTGCTTGTAAAAATAAACTGCTGCTAAATGAATAGTTCTGATTCAAGATATGAGTTGCGCCCAGATAGATCTGTTACCATGAGTTCATTTAGCGTATCGGTAAATGAATGTTACGGTAATGATGCAGACTAAGTGAATGAGTACGCTGGAAGAGCAGATGGGGTCATGAGACCAGTAGCGCCTTTGTGACACTTGTCGAAATAGGTCTCAATAGCGCGTGCCTTTACACGTGGCGTACCTTCTGATATCCGCTGCGGCAGCGATTTGAAACACAACGTTGACGCAACGGATCCACGGGTCCACACGAAGGCTCACGTGCCAGTGCCGGTACCATGCACCTATGCGGGATTGCAATCGCCTGTTCTCGAAAAAAAATAATAGCTTTAGCTCAAAGGGCCGTTTTCGTTCTCACACAAGTAGATTGAGTATATGTCTTTATAGGAGCAGAAAAATACCTAAACGTGGTGTGGCAAACATACTGTCGTCACACACAAAAAACCAGCAATTCCTGTTAGGCATTGCATTTTGTTTTATTTCTTCGTGTATTTGGGTGCGCTTAAGGCGTCAGCATTCCCTTCTTTTTTCCCCCCATCCAGCTCTGCAAGCATGGCGATTTCACTGGTGGCCCTGAAAATTACCTTGGCGATCTTATATACGCAATTGGCGCTTTCCGTGATGCGTCGAAAGTCCTCACATTGAGCGAGTACAAGAGACTTTTTGGCGACAAAGGTCAGTAGATAGATTGACTTGAACACATTTCTGCCTAACCATGCAAGCAATGAGATCCTGTGTAAATTTGTGCAAATTACTGAGCTGTGAAAAGCTCTGTGAAGTGCGAAGGACAACATCGACGGATACCTAGAATAATGGAGCTTCACGCCGGTACATAATGGGCGATATCACTTAGTAGGTAGATATACTAAACGTTCTTTCATTGCCTTCCAACTGTCAGGTGATACTTGCTCACGTAACTAAGCATAAGATCACAGTAAATGTGTCTAAGAAGACCAGGAGAGTGGGCTGATTGTGGTGGTTGCGGAGATGGTGCCGATGAATTACTAACGGGAGCAAAATTTAGTCCACAAATTTTCAGAAAGCAGACATAGTAACTTTATTTTACTCGACCAGTAGAGTTCCTCATCAGGCACGTTTGCTTTGCTGAGGCTATTGAGGATCTTTTTTGCGGTTTCACGCGGCTATACATATGACAGGGCAGTTAAGAGCTTAGAGCTTTGGAGGGGGGGTGAAAATGATAGTCTTCCTAGGGCCCTTCGACGCAAAAGTTTTGGCCTGCCTGTGTGTGTGTGTGTGTGTGTGTGTGTGTGTGTGTGTGTGTGTGTGTACATTTGTCTGTTTTTACCACCTTAACAATAGCCCAAACGGCACCAAACGATACCCCGAACGGCCTACCTCATCCGCAGCACCCACCATTATTACTCAAGATTCAGCGTTCATACATGTGCGATTGCCAATTAAAAAACAATAATTTGATTGATGATTGATTGATTGAATTGTGATTGATTGAATTGTGGGGTTTAACGTCCCAAAACCACCACATGATTATGAGAGACGCCGTAATGAAGAGCTCCAGAAATTTTGACCACCTGGGGTTCTTTAACGTGCACCCAAATCTGAGTACACGGGCCTACAACATTTCCGCCTCCATCGGAAATGCAGCCGCCACAGCCGGGATTTGATCCCGCGACCTGTGGGTCAGCAGCCGAGTACCTTAGCCACTAGACCACCATGGCGGGGCAATTGAAAAAAAGCAATATTGCGCCTATCTGAGGCACAATAGCAACACGTGAATATTTTATGTGTGTCTTTATACTATAATATGCATATATAAGTAATTCTAAAGACCATGGCGTTTATCACGTTGCACTGATCATGAAACGCTTGCACGAAAAGACAAGTGTTTCCAACGATTGGCTAAGACGACAGGGTGGTAGCATGTACCCGTCGCATTGCGTTCTACACCTTATTGCCTCCGAGATGGGCGAGCACGCCGCGCGCTTCATTTTCTAAAATAACTGGCAGATAGCGCTCATGTGTCACGTGTGACGTGAATTTATGTGCTCGTTCGCCTCCGATGCACGCTCGAGGCACTCTAATGCAGCGACTCCAGAATTCTATTCACCGATTTAATTGCATCAAATAAACGTTGTGTTCCCTCTCTACAGACGCAAGATTATCGTCTTCGGATGACTTGCAGAGTAACATGTAGATACGGGGCCATTTTTTTTCAAGTCGGGACACTCATGAACCAACTCGGACTCTCGTTTGCTACTCTTGCTAAGGTGAATAAAAAAATGAAACAGCGAGATGTGGAAAGACTGTGACAAGGGTCTAGTGTTCTCGAAGAATATTGGAAATGGATTAATGAGTCGTTTAAGTTGCACACAAACAGCGCGACAGCCAATATTTTCCGTGGAGCAGAAAAATACTTGACCATCATGCGGCAAACAAACTGTTCTCAGACAAAGAAAGTCGTATTGTCTATTAGGCACTGATTTCAAGAGCTCTTTCTTAAGTAGGACGTTGTCCAAGTAACCGTGCTGAATATTGCCACCGTGGGAGAAGAAACAGACAAAGCGTAGAGCACAGCGATGACTGATTAACAAAAAAATTTAAAGGCAGTAAAGAAGGACAGTACAGGCATAAACTATGGAATTATGTCAGAGGAACTACTGGCAAATAATGGAACTATTTCCTCTCTTTTGCACACGTTGTGCATATGCTACTTCACCCGCATCTTTGTTGTCGCCCAGAGTACACCCGCACTCTGGCAGAGCTGTGGGAGAGGAGGAGAGGGGCACCCAGACACAAAGTTGCGCTCCTGGTAAACAGTACGCAACGTCGTTAAGCTTGCATTTTGCAAGAGAAACCCCTCCTGGTGCGTGAATTATGTCAATCGTTGCAGAATAACCATCAGCGCATCAAGTCTAAAATTTGGACAGAAAGAAGTGGACACAATGTATACAACCTACTCAGCATCTGTCAACAAGCATAACTCGCCATTATGGTTGAGTATAGTAATTATTGACGTGTTCTTGCGGAATCTTTTTCGTGCCAATGTGATGCCGACACAGATGCCCAATGCATCGGCGAATCAAGCAAGCTGTGCATACTCATTAGCTCACGACGCACATCGTGTTGCCATTCGCACCTGCTTTCGCAACTCGCCGCTTCACTACGACGTCCTCAATCAAGGGTGCCTCTTATGCTACTGCATTGCAGACATTACTATAGAAATCTACTCAAATTGGTACTATAATTAACAATAGAGAGACAGAGACAGCACCCTTGCTGTGGGACGGCTGATCTAATCAAAATTCCTCTTTTTCTGCCTTGCCGTCTAGAATATAGCGCGCCGCGCATCAGTGGCGCTTTAGTCCTTACCCTCGTTCATGGCTGCGATAGCCTACCTAAGGCCAGTTTGCTACACAGTTGCAAGCTCCGGAGTGGATTAGCGGCATAATACTGGACCCGTACGCAGGGGAGCCGGGCTCGAATCCCCTTGTGTCTTTGGTGTTTCCTGTTTAATAAGTTTTTACCTATTTTGCGTGATAGTGCTTACGGACACCGGCGGCAGCGGCAGCAGAGAACTACGGCGCACATGAACTTCTGATCTTGTAACAGTTTCGCTGTAAAAGATCACCAAGCCTGCGTGGGGAAAGCAAAATAGTCGTAGCAAAAGCTCGAAAAGCATCCCCAATAGAACCCGCTGTAGACTCTCCTAGGGCAACCAACGCAAGCATACATGCAAGGTGAGTACTTTGGCATAAATTGTCGTAAGTTTTCATGATATACAAAAGCTACTACTATAATTCTTAGCTACAATGCTTAAATTTTACTGGTTTAGGATGCGGACTTAAAGAGGTCATCACATGTTCACCCAAAAATTTGCGGTTTTCAGCGAAAAACGGAGGTAGAGGGTCGAATATGCTTATACACGTGTGAAAATTGGACTGTGAAAGATTATTTCAGTCCAAAATAAGCCGTAAAAGACTTCGGCTGTAAACATCGCCCACCGCCGGCGACTGTAATTTTGCGTGGCGTGCATGACGTCACCAACCGATGAAAGCAGTGCTGTCGTCTGCTACCAAACGGCACCATCAGCACGTGGTCAGTGTGTTCACTGTGTTGCGAGTGTTGCTTGCCGCGTGGTCCACACGTGTCGCAAGTATTGCGAAGCGGTACCGGTACCATCGCCACAACGTCGGCGCTGTCATCAGCTAAGGATTCGGGCAATGATTCATCGAGCAGCAGAAGCAGCGACGACGTCGTGTACGCTGCGCATTTTGATTTCAACCCCATCGCCACCAGCTCGAGTGAAGAAGAAAGCTTCGAAGACTAAGCGAACCCAGATGCCAACGGCCTCGGTGTTGTGGTAGACGTTGCAGACGGCCTTGCGCAACGGTAAGTAGCTTTATTTCAAGCGTGCCAGGTTGACAAGCGAGCTTAACGATTAGGAGACGCTGCATTCGCGAGCACACTTTGCGCAATGGAATTTGTAAATCGTGCAGATTTTTTTTTTTGCTAGCATACATGCATTCACTACTTAACAAGTGGTGGTAACAATGGTGCGCGTACTGGCAGTTGCTTTTGCATCTTTTGCTACGTGCGGCATGTATATAAATATTATCTGAAACGAGCGCCATCTACTCAGTACGACGCTAGGGTTCATAACGAAACGCATCTTGGCCGAATCTTTACGGCACAGCGTCCGACCACAGCCTCGCCTTTTTCACTGGTATACCGATCTCGCCGAGAAGACGCTCGTAATTATTGTAGCCGTCTGCTGTGAAGTGTGCTGAGCTCAAAACAGATCCGTTTCTTTCGCATCAGTCTTTTCTGCGCACGTTCATCTCCGAAGCCTTGCATTTATCAGGCTCTTTAGCGAACTTGAAGAATGACACGGCACTCTCCCTGCTCTGTACGCTCTGGCACCCCACAGCGAAGCATGATTGATTTGATTTGTGGGGTTTAACGTCCCAAAACCACCATATGATTATGAGAGACGCCGTAGTGGAGGGCTCCGGAAATTTCGACCACCTGGGGTTCTTTAACGTGCACCGAAATCTGAGCACACGGGCCTACAACATTTCCGCCTCCATTGGAAATGCAGCCGCCGCAGCTGGGATATGAACCCGCGACCTGCGGGTCAGCAGCCGAGTACCTTAGCCACTAGACCACCGCGGCGGGGCAGCGAAGCATGGTGACACGGTGACATTGCTTCAACCGCTGCAGGTCATTCAGTTCCAGTGGGACGTTGAATAACGCTGAAAAACTCGATTGCAAGTGCAGCTGACCATAAAACACGATCGCCCTCCACACTGCACATCATGCAGAAACTCGCACAGCAATCTGTTCGTGACGTCAGCGCGCCAGTGTTACTCGACCACTAAACCACTCGCTCGTTTATGAAAATATTCTTATATACATTACTGGCCCCACCGATTGCACTAAAATTTCGCCAGGGTGTTTGGTAACATACAAGAATCAACCCACACCACACAAATAATGGTCGAAAATTGGGTGTCATGACCCCTTTAACATATACGATAGATTCAAAAGGTCCCTCTGATACATTTACACCTGTTCGCTACAGTGCAATAATCTCGCACAGAGGATACTACTTTCTAGTTTCTCTATAATCGAAGGACAGCACTGACAGAAGCGTGTGAAGAAAATAATAATAATAATAATAATAATAATAATAATAATAATAATAATAATATAACATTAGAGCAATTGTGATGATTTACTATTTCAAAATTACCATATGATAACAGAGACACCATACTGGAGAGCTCTGGCAATTATGACCACCTGAGGCTCTTTAACATGCACCTGAATCATTGATTGATATGTGGGGTTTAACGTCCCAAAACCACTACATGATTATGAGAGACGCCGTAGTGGAGGGCTCCGGAAATTTAGACCACCTGGGGTTCTTTAACGCATGCACCCAAATCAATGCACATAATCCTCTAAGAGTTTTGCCTTCAACTAAAATGCGGCCTTTTCGCCTGGGACTCGATCCCGCGACCTGCCGTTCAGCAGCCGAGTGGCTGAGACCACCGTGGCGGGTTCATTGAAGTATGTGAAGATTTAGTGCTTTAATGATGAGACATGCTGCATTAAAATGTACGCCACTACCATCGGTAATTATTTTTGTGTATTAGTGTGATGCTTGTGTAATCGGAAAATTATGGGCTGTTAAGTTCCATTAGCTGCCATTAGTAGTTTCGCTCTTACCTTTTGCACAGGTGCCTCTGCTTTTCACCCATCATTTTATCGTTTGGTCTCGCTGTATAAATAATTTTATCATGCCTCTGTCACGTATAGCGTTTGAAGAACTTGTGTTTTGAGGTAGACAGTACGGCCAAATTAATAAGTATAAAATTCATTGCTTTGTATTATTATTAAAGGTAGGGTTGTCTTATACAAACCTATTTTCGTTAATGTGGGGCGTATTTCACTTGGCAATTCCAAATCTCCGTTTACAATTTCACAAAAGCTCATATCAACACTGACGTGTTTTATGTCTGGGTTCGCAAAGCATTGATTAGCGTTGTTTTCATGACAATAAGGTCAGTAAAAAAGCTTGCGTGTACGTCAGAAGGCATTATACACACTGTGTGGCTCAGTTTACACAACGTGTGGCTATGTGTGGCACGTAGTAAACGCTCATCGCTATTCCACCAATGCAAAGGGGTTGTTGGCACAAATTTGTTTGATAGTACCTTGACATGCATGGCGTCGCCATCTACGCGCTGGGCAATACACTACTGCTTTGAAGCGCTGCAGGAGCACGTGTTTCAAGAATGTGAGCGGGATAACCGCAGATTCCCATACTCAAAAAAAAAAGAACTTATGCACACTATTTCGTTAAAATTGAACATGGAACCAGGCAAAAATGAAAGCAGCACGTGTGCATGTCCTCCACTAAAGAGCGAAACTACGCCACACCTGTACAGTTTTCACGAGAAACACATATAGCAATATAGCAACAGTTTTCGTGCTGCATGCTGCTACGAAAAAGAGAGAGAGAATAAAATGAGAGAAAGGCAGTTGCTATAGGCAAATGTCAATTCTTCTCATGAGCTTCCGATCGTAAGGTTCCCTTCAATTTTTTCTTCCTTTAGTGGACGTGATGAGGACATTAAATATTGTTGTGGTTATTCAACTTCCTTCAACACTGTCACGCCCTCACAGTTTACACGTTTCCTTTTTTTTCTGCTTTCACCAGTGGCCGTTGAAGAACGCCGAGCGACAAGTGACAACTTGACTTCGGCAAGGTTCCTTTTGGGGTTGCATGAATGGTTGCCAGACTGGGAGGGTCAGTGTGGCCAAACTGTCGCTAAATTTACCTGCATTTTTTTCCTGTAGTTGTGGCTTCTCCGAGAGAATTTGGTGCCAACCGCGGTGCATTTCGCGAACGAGCGACGCTGGCCATTTTAATTAACGGAATGAACCGCGCATTACAGAGTTCGTTTTATTTACGGAATGAACCGTGCCTAGTAGAAGTCGAGCGCGGTGCTGCAGTGCAAATAAGAGGCCGTTTTAATTAACGGAATGAACCACTCATTACAGAATTCATTTTATTTACGGAATGAAACGTGCCTAGCAGAAGTCGAGCGCGGCGATGCTGTGCAATAAGGAGGCCAATTTAATTAACGGAATGAACCGCGCCTAGCGAAAGACGAGCGCGGTGCTGCTGCGCAATTAAGAAGCCAAATTAATTAACGAAATGAACCGCGCCTAGCAGAAGTCGAGCGCGGCGCTGCTGTGCAATTAAGAGGTTGGTTTAATTGACCGAATGAACCGCGCCTAGCACAAGTCGAGGCGCGTTCTCTTGCTGTGTGCGCAGCTGTGCGATTAAGATATCGCGTCTTAGTATTAGGGATGACGGGGAAAACTGAATATAGTCGCAGGAGGTGATGCGCTGCCCCCCTTCGCCTTACTTTTCTTTTTTTTTCTCTCAGCTTATCGTGTCTCTTCGACCGCGTGCTACGACGGGGGACGCTACCGGATGGCACCACACACTTACGGAAAAGCCACAACTACATGAGAAAATTTTTCAGACAAATTTAGCGGCAGTCTGGCAACAACCACCCCAAAATCTGGCAACTTGCTTCTACAACGCCAAAAGGCACCTTGCCCTTGCCTTCCGCAGAGGCATTTAAAAGGGGTAAGTATAACATATATTATTGCTATATATGCCTCACAAGCTGAAGAACAATCTGGCATTGGTATTTTTTTCGAGAACTTCGATTGAAATTTCTCAATAAGGCTTCCAGATTCTTCATCAGTGATTTCGGTGAATTTCCTTAGGTGATTGAGGCTTTGAAGATTGTCAAACATCCACCTCAAGTGTGGCCATACTTATAGACTTATTAGCTTCGTTTTCAGCAATCACTCAAACTAATGATTCTAAGCTATCACAAGCTTTTTTTTTTCAAGGCTATACTCGCGTACCTTTAATCATATTAGTCTGGGTGCCTCGTCACTAAAAATACAAATGAATGAAATGACTAACACTCTGGCGAAAGCTGCTCTCAGTTGCCCGATATTCTCAACTATTTAAACGGAATGGAAAGTTGAGCGAGCTGAATATATATGACATAACGGTGGTTTAAGCGCAAGAAGAAAGACAGAGTGACACAAAACAAGCGCTTGTCCTGTGTTCTTTTCTTTTTCTTTTTGCACTTGCACCACAGTTATGTCAATTATTCTGATATTAGCCGTCATAATTTGTGGCAGATTTTGAACGTGTACCATAATACAAGACACTGCAAGACATTAATCAGTTATCTAAACTCGTATCTAAACCTCTTGTTTTCTTGGCGTAGGAATGTTGGTTCAACACAAACTGAGAAAGTATGTTCTACGAAATTGCGCTGTTACATTCTAAATGAAACCATTATATGCACAGAGCTGGTCTGGCTCCTTTCCTTTTTTGCTTGTTTTGTAAGAAGGACGAAACAATCCAGCAATGCTTCTTATCATACAATCGTTTCAATTTACTGAGAAAAACATTTTAAAGCGCTGTTTATTCAAATTAGATTTTGTTAATTCCAATACTTTATCCTTGAAAGCCTCCTCATTAAGTCATTGTGACTGGGATACCCGTCCCGCAGTAGGAAAATTTTTAATTGAATGAAGTTGGTATTTTTCTTAAGGTTCCAATTCAGCATCTTTTTAGTATTCCTTCTATAATTCACTAGCCATGAAATTCATGTGTGATCACTTTTACTGATAAATTATTTGTTTCATTTTTGTACCCCAGAGAGGGTGTGAGCCATACATAGAGGTTGTCATCATCGTCAACATCATCACATGGCAATGATCTGGAGAACCTCAAGCCCATCCACCCTGACCTGCTTGCGCCCATGGTAGTGATTGATGTGAAACCAGTTGTGCAATGCATCGAGCAGGTAAACTCTCAGCGGCTTCGTAAACTTATTTTGTTAAATCACGAGGCAGCTAATGTGGAAGGCTAACGAGAAGTATTATAGTAATAGCTTGAACGAGAGATATGAAGACTAGGAGTAGCTGTTTCTGGAGATCTGTTCCCTGTAGCACTTTTTGAATGCGGTACTCCTGCCGGGAGAATGCACTGCGCCCGCAGACTTGATTTCTATGGTAGTCGAGAATCAGACTGAATAAGCAGGCACACTAACTAAATTAAATACGCCCACTTCAAAAAGTAGTAACTTATAAAACGTGTATTTTATAGAATCATGTTGAACTCGTGTGTGCTAGGTACATAAGTATTGTATTTCCTTCTATATTAGGAGCGGGGGTTGCCCATGATGGGTTAACCACACGCCCTGACATAGTGTTTTAGGACTTCCGTCATTTAAACTTTAAAATTTATTTCCTCAAGGTGCAGTCTGTTCTTGATGACTATTCGCACTAAGTATATTCTTAGTTTTGCTTTGTCCATCAGCCAAAAATCTCAAGGCGCGCCCCACCCCTCGTCTTGTAGTGCGCTGAATTACATCGGAGCTTTTTGTCACAATTGCGCGTGGGGTAGCTTAACTGTGGCTCTGACAAATACAAGGACGGTAGCCCTGATGGTTACAGTGTGTAGAGGTATGCACAGACACGAGGGGCCTTAGTGAGATAGCTTACGCGCACATAAGTGACAAACATACTGGAACGCCTGCTAGTGCTAAAAAATAGGATTCCCAAGAATAACAGAGCTCTACATACGTACATACGGCAGCTGTACCTACGGTAGACATTCTCAATTTATTACTGACATCGTACGACTGTACCTAAAGCGGAAAAGTTTGCAGCATAGTAATACTTCTTCCTGGGTTGCTTTGTATAATAATAATTATAATAAAAAGGCGTGTAACAACTGTTAGAAGGGCATAAACTTAAAAAGGGCGTCACTCGCAAAAACTATACTCTGCTGAGATGCGATAAACGTAGCCACATTAAACAAGGGATATGCAGATTGCTTCGGAGTCAGCTGAAAATATACTTAAGAAGGGGAATGACGAAAGGCTTTCTATTTTAGAAAGGCAGAAATATTCACCACAGATGGGTCATTTTTGCACATTTCGTTATCACATAAAAAACAAAAACTCAACATGGTGCGCCCAGTGCTTTGTGTGACTTATAAAGGGCATTTCACTGAGTAACGTAAACTGATGAACGGAGTAAAACAATAAACCTTTATAAGCAGGTTCTTGCTTATTACGATCAATATAAGATAAAATTCTTTGGGCTTTTACTAGGTGTGATATTATTTGGTTTTCTGTCGAACAACGTACAATAGACAAAGAGAATTGTGTACTTGAAGAAGTGATTATATATGGGGATTCGTTTTCAGGTCTTGTCTCAGTCTACCGCACAGAAAACTCAACCACTGTCCAGTAGCAACTGTTGCGGCAACACTGCAGCAATCAAATCGTCTGCTGAAAGATAATATAATAAAAGAAAGCCTGACAATGAGTAAGCTAACCATGAACTAATTGCATACTTCAAATAAGTGTTCAGCTAGTAATAGCTGACTGTCTGTCAGCTTGGGCAAGGTAATATAATGCAGCCGATTGGTCTACGTGGTGCCCACGCTTAGAGTTTTATTGTCGGTGCTATGCTTTCCTACAAGATTGTTTCTTGCCTATTGCGACTGCAATTCTCTTTAGCTCTCATCATCATTTTGAAGAACTTCACGGCAAGCCTATTCCGCGCCCAATAAAACTTGCACTTCTCTTCAAACGTTTGCAACGTTTCAGTTTTTCTTAAATGTAAAATCATGGGTGTCCACATTACAGCCTTTACGGCATACAGTTTTATTTAGCTGTTGCCAGGTTTCTTTTATGCCGCGCGTACAACGCAATCATTTTGTTCAGCTGCATTCACGTTTTGAATTTTTAGACGTAAAGTCCAGTGGTTAAGGCAACTGCCTTCGTAGGTGGGTTTGTTCTCGAGGTGGGTTTGAGGGTGGGTTCCGGCTAAAGCGACACCACGCCACGAAAGTGTATTATCATTCATTTATTTTCGATTGCGTCGATTAGTATTGCGTGTAAGAGGAACCGAAAGACGCACAGAGAGAGAACACAACTTTATTGTCGTCAGACTTAAGGAGGTAGGTGACCCGCCAGGCTGAACCTGATGGCCACCTCCTCTGCCCTTTGTACGGCCTGGAGCTGAACGGCCAGGCTGGTGGAGGTCAGAACTGCCTCCCACCCCTCTGGCGAGGGAGCGGCTAGGAGATCGAGAGAGGGGGGATCTTCCCTGCAGGCCCAGAGAATGTGATTAAGTGTGGCTATTGAGCCACAATGCGAGCAATGCGGATCAATCGAGTCGGGGTATATACGTGCATAAATGTATGGGCACGGAAATGAATGTGTTTGCAAGCGGCGCCAGATAACCTCCTGGCGCTTAGTTAGCTTATGGTGCGGGGGTGGTTTTGTCTGCCTCGAAAGACGGTAATATTGTGTGATGTCATGGTAGGATGTCAAGGCTTCACCAGGGTTTTCCAAATCAGAGGCGGGTACCACCGCTCGGCTGACGAATCCTCGAGCATATTGGTGGGCCGCCTCGTTCCCTGGGTTCCCCGCGTGAGCCGGCACCCATACCAGCGCAATGGAGGATAGTGCGTCTTCCTCAGCATCTGTAAGGAGACTGGGCAATAGTAAACGCAGAGTTGTGGGGGCCACAATGCCACGTGCGAAGTTGGATATAGCAGCCTTTGAGTCACTGAGTATAGTGGTGAATCCGGATGCTGCTGCTAGCGCTATCGCCGCTTCCTCAGCTTCTGTCGTATTAAGCACACGGACAGAAGCAGCCGCTTTAATTTGAGGTGAATTGGCGTTGTTGCCGGGGAGAGTGATTACGCTTATTGCATATGCTTTAGTAAACTCTCGGTATTGGGCGGCGTCAACGTACGCAACGGTTGGGTTGGACGCGTACGTTTTTTGCAAGAATTTGGCCCTCGCTTTCCTTCTACCGTCGTGATGGCTGGCCAACATGTTCTTTGGCAGTGGTTTTATGAGGAATTTCTTTCTGATGTTGGGGGGGATGACAGCCGGATCGTTACCCGTAGGAGATACCACATGGTCAATGTTAGCAAGGATCCAACGCCCCGTCCTGCTTCCCTGTAATCGGTGAATTTGCGCCGTAAGATGCGCTTCAAGAAGTTCTTCTAAGGTGTTATGCAGCCCAAGACTGAGGAGGTGCTCTGTCGATGTGTTTCGGGGGAGACCCAATGCCACCTTATACGCTTTGCGTAAGAGCCGATTTAGTTGGGCTCGCTCAGATTGAAAGACGCACAGACAAGTTTATTGCTGAGCAGGAACTGATATGTCTACGCGTTTCAAGTATACATCTTTTGATGTCAATAATTTCAAAAGCTCAATCTCTACTTCTAAATCGCGATGGCCTAAAACCTATGAACGTTTCGACGTTAACGAGCACGGAATAACTGAGCCCGGAGCCATCATAACACCATGCTGGAACGTGATCTACTTCTACGCTAAAGTCAACGTTCTTGAGTCCGCTTCGCAGCCGCGTTTCAACCACGTTTCACTATTCTGGAGCTGAAAAGCAATCGCTTCCGAAGGTATAGAATGCTAACCGTGTCTTCCTTACCACCTTCAGGTTAAGCTTACGAGCCACGTCTTCATTACCGAAGCTTTTTTGGTTTCCGCCAACCGCAATACCTCGAACACATTGCCTCCTGTTGACCGAATCGGTGCGGAATGTCTTGACATAAAGCGCGTTTTCTCTTGGTTGTTGCCTTGTGGATGATACGTCTTGGCTGGACGAAAAAGCGTTTGAAGAAATGCACACTGTGGCACTTTCTGAGGTCCCTGTAGTCCTCAAAGCCCTCGTGTAACTGCGATCGCGCGTGTATGAAGCGTGTCTTCTCTGATAGAAACTGCAAGTAAACTTGACGCGGCAATCCTTCGCTCGGTGGTCTTTTCACGTTAAGTGGAAGCACCGCTTATGTTTTTGCAGCTGCCCCGCCACGGTGGTCTAGTGGCTAAGGTACTCGGCTGCTGACCCGCAGGTCGCGGGTTCGAATTCCGGCTCCGGCGGCTGCATTTCCGATGGAGGCGGAAATGTTGTAGGCCCGTGTGCTCAGATTTGGGTGCACGTTAAAGAACCCCCGGTGGTCGAAATTTCCGGAGCCCTCCACTACGGCGTCTCTCATAATCATGTCCAGAGCCCTCCACTCCGACGTCTCTCATAATCAGGTCATTTAGCTGAGCGTCCGACCCAGCTGACGCCTCTGCTGGTGTGTCCAACGTAGAGCTTTAGCAGCACGTATTTCGGTTAGTTGTGTCAAGGCACGGTGCCGGTTTTCTCATCTGAGCCGTCTGCAAGATATCAGGGAGCATACCTGACTATGTCCGAGCCGGCATGGCCAGGGCTCATAGGCAGCAAATATTCAGTGGCATGGCATCGTAGTCTTTGTACCCCAGAGATGTCACTAGCCGATGTCAAACTTGGAAAATTTTTCAGGGACATCACATAGTACTGAATAGTGGCCGTTTTATCGCCAAATTTTTCATTCGGCATTGCTATGGCATCGGCATAGCAAGATCTGATCGTGGGCAAGCCCGCGATTGCGGTTGCTGCGTCGCCCGATACGAAGCTCTTCAGGTAATAGAACTGTGTGAATGGCCTCAGGTCGTTGTCGAAGGAAAGAATCTGCTCAATTTGCTCCCAAAAAGTTGCCCACTCTGAGATGTCGCCTTTATCGTTAGAATTTGCAGCTGCAGCAATCTCAGTGTCATAAACCTTGCTGGAGTAATGAACATTACTTCTGCCACAATATGCCATGTTGGAAGATTCATGGCGTGCAAGGAAGCACAACAACACTTTTTCACCATTTCCATGGTGCTCTAGGCTTTGGTATCTTTAACGTTAGCGCACTAAAACTCTCGATGTATAATCAGAGCGGTTACAAACTGTGATCAGTTTTTTTTTATTTCTCATTACTGTGTCTAACAAACAAAAGGAGCTTTTAAGGTTGCCCTTCATACCTACCTGCACCATCCAAGTATGACGTCTGCCCGACTGCTGACGGGGCTTTTGATCACCTTAACGGTAATCTTGGTCTCTCCAGCACGCTAGCTGTCCGATACCCTCATGTAACGTTAAGGCGTTTGTTTTTTTAGTATTTGTTGCTAGGTAGGTCAACAATGAGTTTCAGTGCTTGTTCGCAAAGCATTGTGGCTATTGGGCTTATCTCAATACCTACTAAAGCTATATACATTGCCATCGGGTATCAGAACATGCGATTGCCATAAAGACTGCATGATTTAAAGCAGGTCACCCCCTACAAAAGTTACTCGCGTTACTTCGTCTGTTCCCTTAATTAAGGCCCCGTAATTGGTGCACAGCAAGCTCGAAAGATTCCGTGCACTGAGTGTTTGAAGTAAGTACTATAAGGACAGGATATAGCTATCGCGCTCAACTATTAAAGGAAACGCTCAAAAGTCCAGCATTTTTTTTTTATTTTGCAGTATCGTACTCGCGATTTGACACGGGAGAATTTATAGATAAGTAACGCACATTTTTCAGTTCCCACTGTCTATAATGCGCGTCATATTAATTTTGACTCGAACGCATATATAGGAGCCAACATTATTTTAAAGGCCAGACTCGTCATGACGTACATATCTGAAGTGATGGAGCATATCAGTCGCTTTTCCATTCGATCTGATGTCGCATTTTAGTCCGTAATATATGAGGCTAAACATTTAAGGAATATGCATGCAGACCTCTGCAGAAGCGGTAACTGCCTGCCTCGAATACCCAGATGGCACGTATCCTATATCCCAGTGGCGCGAAATTCTAAGGAATAAAATCGACGTCGCCAAGTTAAAGGAGCACCGATAATAAAGCATTTTTGCCGGTTTAATCAGTCTTTTGAGGTGAGCACTCTCGCGGCTGACGCACACCCGAAATCTGTTGGCCAAAAAAGTTTGTACTTGCGGCCAATGAAAACTGAAAGGCCTGTCTTGGTTTTGATGAATGAGGTGAAGTGGAGATCACTAGCTAAACTGGGATTCACAGTTCGTCAGACGAAACAAGGTTGCATAATATCGGAATGTTGAATGAGGATGCCATTGAGGAGGGCCCTCGAGTGGCATCAGAAATGAAAAAAAAAGTGCAATGCATACTATTATTTTCACTACTTCAGCGAGCATTATTGTTTATTAGAACTAAGAACAAGTATTTCATTGAGCTTGTTATTAAACACTATAAAAGTTCGTCTTCGCAAATGAAATATCGACTGCGTCTTCAACAACGTCTATGCAGCAACAGTGACCCGGAACAACGGCGCACTCGACTTGCGTCTTGCGTCCATGGACTGCGCGGGGGCCGACTGCACCGGTGACTGCTTCCGCTGACCGTTAAAAGGCTTGATTACCCTCGGATATTCAGTAGTGTCTAGTGTCTCCTTCGATGACGTTGCCTCCGACGCTTCCCTCTGGTTCCTGACAGTGACCCAGAGTGCAGCGACAACGAAGACGGTGAGAATGCCCAGTGCGATGGCCGCGAAGCTGAGGGCACGCACGCTGCAAGGCACGTCCCACTCGTCCTTGCCTCCAAGCCTCTGCTGCCAGAACAGCCAGCGAACCCGCTTGCCGTCGCTGGGTCTGCCGGGTCGGAGCCTGTTTCCTTCGGCGTCTCGGCTCACCAGAATGGGAGGCACAGCGGCGGGAGCGACTGGGAGGAAGACGTTGATTGCGGGCTACGCGTACAGTGCTTCCAGCGCCTGCTCGCCCGTCGGCGAAGGCATCACGCCTCGGTAGAAGTACGCCATGTACCTCGGGTCCCAGTACACAAGAAGAGTCTCGTCAAGCTCGAAAGCCTCGGAGTAGTCGATGATGATGATGATGAATCCACAGACACGGCTCGTACCCACTCCGGGGGATTGGCCAAGAATCGATGACTTAATTAAGTAGGTTTTTTTAATATCGAAACCACCCACCAGAAAAAAGAAAGAAAAAAGAAAAGACACCCTAGTCAGAATGAAAGGAGTGCAATAGTTGCTTGTCACTCGTGCAGATAAGACAATTATTCATTACTTTGAATAAGACTCAGCATGGTTAAACAATGCTCTTGTGTTCGTTTGACTTATTTTTTTGCATGATTAAAAATCACGCCATTCAAAGCTTAATTCTTTTACTTTCATTCAGGTACTTGCAAACTGCGTAGAAAACGTTCTCGTGGCTGAAGCCCAGATCGTAAGCACCAAAGGAAAGTATGTTTTCTATAGTGAAATTCAACCCCAGGCTAGCGAATGAGAGGGCTAAAAATGTTTTCCTGAGCAATTTGTATCGGCGACATGATAAAAAATAGTGCTCTATTGTTTCCAATTCTGAACAAAAGTTGCATAGTGGTGATATCGCCAGACCAGCCCTATGTGAATAGAAATTTAACGGGGGGACACGACATCGAAATCTGGTTATTATGGTTTACAACTGTTTTGTAGGACACCAATGACTTTTCCATGGAAATCTTAAGTGAGTAAATTCTGGTGTTGACAATATTGCTTCCATAGCGTCTGCACTGAGCGCAAGCTTTCTGTATCTTGTCGCCGTTATAGTGGCCACTTCGGGAAGGACTGATAGTACTGGCCCTTCCAATGCTGCTCGTGCTAGAGAGTCGGCGATTTCATTTACTTCTAAGCCGCAATGACCGGGTACCCATACTAATTTTAGTAGCTGCAGCTGAGGAGGAACTAGCATAAGGAGCGTCTTTAAGGCCATCGATTTTGTTGACGCTGTAATCGACGTACGTACTGACAGGGAATCCGTTATTATGATCGCATTAGCGGCATTCAAAGGTAGCTTTCGCAGCGCTAGAACTATTGCCAACAGCTCAGCTTCAAAAACTCGTGTGAAATCCGGTAATCTTAATGAAAAAGACCAGTCAAGCGAATGTGAGTATATACCTACACCTGTCTTTTCATCCAATACTGAAGCATCTGTGGCTATAATATTATTCGTTTCCGTGTGTGCAAGATAATCCTGCAGTCGGCTATTTAAGACCCTATAGGATTGTAATTTGGGCTTAGAGGGAAAAATCTCATCGAATTCAATCTTAAGAATTTGATTTGTATCCTGCGCAGCAATCACATCTCGAATTTTTACATTTAACTTATCTAGTTGTTTCTGGACAAAAGCAATTTGAGGTGTTCGAAAGCGTGGACAATGGGCAAGAAAAACGCTGTCTGGGTCATTTATAAAATCATACTCAGATCGTCTTGGCGCATAGCTATAAAATTTCAGAAACGTCTGAACCGTTAGGATACGAAAACGGCAAGGTAATGTAGGTAATCGTGCTTCCTGATACAAAACGTTGTTTCTTACAAACCTCAGAAGTCCTAGACACAATCTCAAGGCTTCTCGTTCCAGCATAACCAGAGGCTTTATTTTATAGGCAGGGCCATGTGAGAACAATACGCACCCCAATTCTAGGATTGGTCGCATATAAATTTTATAGATCATCACCATTGTGCTTCTGCGTAGACCTTATCGGCGGCTGCTCAGTCTACGAAGAATTCCTCAGGCGCGTTGTGCTTTAGATGCCATGCTTTCTATGTGAGGAGTCCAGTTTAGGTTGGCATTATAAGTTACTCCCAAACATTTGAGAGATTGCACCTGTGGAATGGGCTCTTGTTTATAACATATTGAAATTGAGATGGGATCGGATAACGGGAATATCAATACTGCACTCTTATTTACATTTAAGGTCATGCAGACTGCATCTAGCCATGTCTCCAGCATATTGACATATCCCTGTAGCGTTTGATATAAAGAATATATGTCACTATGTGCCGTGAAAAATGCAATATCATCAGCATATACAAACACCTTCACGTCCTGGCAATGCGGTATAGTGCTCATTAAGATTTTAAATAGAACTGGCGATAATACAGCGCCTTGGGGGACACCACGTGTTTGTTTGCACTTTGACGATGCGCAACCATCCTTAAAGAGTAGTCCATCGCCATTTTTCGACCTCTTCTTCTTACTTGTCCCGTTCAGATTACCAGCCAAACATGATGATGATGGTCACATGGCTGGAATTATTGATACCTACCCACTTATGAGGTTAGGAAATAAGTAGGGTGGATCAGACTTTCAAAAATTCAATTATGCTTTTGGTTACGATGACAATTATGAAGAATAGTTATTCTTGATGTATTCCGGTTTGAAACTAATAAATATACCCTGCTGGTTAGCACATGTAAGTGATGATGGTGGCGACGATGTTGCGCATAACACCAGTTTAACAAGAGAATAAACTGTTAAGCTATTCCCTAATACAGTTATGTTTTTGGACTTCTGGCTAATGTGATGATAATACATTTAAAATCCTATGCTTGGTTCATCATTACACCACCGAGGAATTCATTTTCGTCATCTAAACTTTCGAAATACTTATGATTTAACCACTGGTTTAAATCAACAGTCCCCTGTAGTGGGTACAAGTCACTTGTAAAGGGTCAAGCAAGCAAGCAAATGGGGCATATTCATTTTTAATAAACTACAAAAGAAGCCAGAAAACGTAGAAGTTCGAAAAAAAAGCAGAGCGGCAAAACCACAGACTGAGAACAGGGACGTTTTGTGCCCTCTTTTGTAGTTACTAAGTGTGCACCTACTTGCCCAACAAGCAACTCTCCTGCGCGCATATTAAACTAGGGTACACATTGGCCATTGGAGAAGAACATTTAAAAATCGGCAGCAATGCCATCAATGAATTAAAAAAAACTTCAACAGAACAAAACTTGCTGTCAACGAAGAAATTAACAGCACACAAATATGAACAATGTTTGTTCGAAGTAAAATGTTAAAATTACCGTACAACTCATGTAAGCACCCCAACAATTTTTCGCAATTTCGATGGCGTGTGTCCATTCTACAGAAGTTTCAGATATTTGTTCACTTTTCAGCTCATCTATGCGAAAATTCCTCTCTTCGCGCATATATACCTAACCATGGGTATCTAGTGTCTAGTTCAGGATTTTCGCTAGACAGCATCACCGGTATCGCTGCTCGAGCTCAGTCATTGCATGGTTAGCCCATCGCTGCCGTAGGGTCATCTGCACGTTCAAGTACGCAACCATCCTCAGTACTATCCGTGGCGTTGGAAGCTTTTTTCTCTTAAAACTCTTTACATTATTGTTCGTGTACAACGCAAATCACGCGCTTAAAATCTACTAACCGACCAGCTGATGTAACGCTCTCCTCAATTCTTAAAAAAGCGCCTTTACCTAACATGTAGACCAAATTTGGCGTAGAAAGAAGGAGCGGTACTTTTAAAATAATTCTGTCTTCAAACAACACCAAAACGACATTTTAGGAAGTTCAAAAAGCAACCACGTGACGAAGAATTGTTTTCTATCCGAAATATTCTAGCAGTTCACTGGTTTATATGCAGTAAATCAGCACGTTTTTTTTCGTATACATTTGAGATGGTCGCCAAAATGACTGGGACTTGGCGTGGAATGCCCCGCTGTTATTTAAATTGACCATATCCTCTCCTTATTCAGGTACCTACAGCCACATGCGTGCTAAAACCGTAGCTCCCCAACAGTTGCATCATCAAAGTGGCGGCCTACGCAGGCGACGTCGCAATATACCACAGTGACGAGAAGAGCCTGGCTGCTGTTCTCAACGTTTTTTTGGTGAACGCAAAAATCTCAGAGGCCTAACTTAACTTGCACAAATTTAAATGATTTAGCCTCTACCCTTCACCGATATGTTGTATGCATGCATCGCTGTTGTCAAGAGCCTTAGTATTCTAGAAATAAACTACAATGCAAAAGAAGCAAATACAGAGAGTTAGAAAAAGGAGCTGGAGTCCGTAAAAAAGATGATAATTAGGGGCCTGGAATTCCGTTTTTTGTACTATGTACGATGATGCTTCTTATGAATCTCTTCATAGGGCGTTTCCGGTTCATGACAAACTCCCTTGCATATCCGTATCAAACAGCACGACAACTTAAGTCACAAATGGTCAGGTTCTTCTTGAGTGCTAACATCATCGTAGTTAGGTAAGTACAACCCGGTCTGCCGCGAGAGAAATGTGGTAGGAATATCTGCTCCCCGGTATAGTATTGGCAGACACATATAGTCCCTTAAAGATGACCATTCGAGTATTACAGTTACAGGAGGATCATGCCGCAAGGCCACTTGTGTCTTACTACCACGGGAGCCAAAGGGGATGGAACTCAAAACTCAAAAAACAGAACTATCGGGGGAACTTTGGTTAAACAGAGGTTGTGAAGAGAAAACAAAAACGAGCTTTCTTTGGGTGCTATAACGCACAGCTGGCTATCGAGCAATATTCAAGATGTGGTTTGGCACTTTGGGTTGGGTGTGCTGCCTGCGGTGGACCGAGTGAACCTAACCTAACCTAACCTAAGTTTCTATATGTAAAATTGAAGCAGTGCGTGCCTTCCATCGTTTACAGAGCATACCACCCACTGAGCATAGACATAGAGACATAGACATAGAGAGTGCCCAAACAGTGCATCAGCACGTTTCTGTATAGAGTCACTGCTCTGTATAGAGGCTAGCAGTGAACCAAGCCAAGGCCCGCATATACCAGCGACCAAGTTTGTCGCGAACGTACACCCTTTCCCGTTCCCACGTGTAGGGTAGCAAATCGGCTTTCCTGGTATGACAAGCCTTTCTGCCTTTGCTTCTCGACCGTCTGTTCCCTCTAAATATTGTAATCGACGATTTGGAAACAGAGTTGTTCTTTCTAGAGGAGATGGAGTTTTTAAAAAGGTGTTCTTGTGCTTTTGTGCAAGTTGTTCATAGCAGAGTCCAACTGCTGTGCGGCCCGATAAAAGAACAACGCACAACACATTTTTTTACGTATGCCATAGAAGTTAATATACAAAGAAGTTACTTATCATACTTTGTCGAACCTGTGAAACTATAAAACACTGACTGTCTACGAACTGTGCGTTGTGAATGAAAAAAAGTGGGGTGCACTATGTAACAGCGACAAGAAATACACAGCACTCTCTTCTTTTGTCCCTGTTACCTGCTGCGCCCCCCTTTTAGATGCGAAGCAGCTTTTTGTGGAGGCTTTGTCTATCCCTCACGTGGTGTTCACACCACCCCTGCGCAGGAGCATTGTCCTTGCCTTTCTTACAGTGGAGGTTACTTTATTTTGCCTTCTTCATGAGAGGGCTGTAAACATTATGTTTTGCAGCGAAAGCTGTATATGGCTGGGAGAAGCAAAAAACCGTTCGGCCTCATGGTTAAAAGCAGTCTCCATTGGCTGTGCTATCTATTATTTCTTTATGAGCGTCATATCTGAGCACGCGCGCCATTGGCTGCGTTGTGAATGACGTCGTCCATCCCGTCGCAGCTGTGGCGCGGAGCACACACGCATCAGTTTCTACTGAGAGCTTCTACATATTTAAGCCAGGGGCAACATTAAAAAAGGGCCAACAGTAGAAATGTGAAAGAGCTCGCATTCGCCGGGCCGATGATGCAGTCCAGTCACTAAAACATGCCCGGAAGCCGAGTGCCGGCAGGAAAAACGTGCCGATTATCCAAGGCGCGTTAAATCCGAACAGGAATGCAAACGCCGCGGGCTGGTGGTTCCTGCAAAAATCACGCCGCCGAGTTCAAATCGCAATGTTTTGATTTTGAATTTATTTGATTGATATGTGGGGTTTAACGTCCCAAAACGACCATATGAATATAAGAACCGCCGTAGTGGAGGGCTCCGGAAATTTCGACCACTTAGGTTCTTAACGTGTACCCAAATCTGAGCACACGGGCCTACAACATTTCCGCCTCCATTGGAAATGCAGCCGTCGCCGCTGGGATTCAATCCCGCAACCTGCGGGTCAGCAGCCGAGTATCTTAGCCACTAGACCTTGCGGCGGGGCTGTGGCAGCCGAAGTGGCAAGCAAGATTTGTGTCAACAAAAATGAGTGTGCGTAATCACAAACTCTATGAAAGCAATACTATGCCAAGAATGATTCTTCTTGGGAAACGTTGATGGTCTCAGAGATGGTAAAATAATTTTTCGGCTCATCTGTCCAGGCGCCATCGAGCTTTTATGACCACAGTTCTTCAGACCGAGTACAGTCAGAGAAATTCCTACGAATCGACAAAGAGTAGGAGCGGGTAAAAATGTTATAGTGACTAAAAATTATTACCAGACGCACGCTACTTATAAATCGTGTTTTGAGCAGTTGTATACCAAATACACAAATTTTGTTTTGGCCAACTAGAGCTTTCGTATTTGGTTACATCTCTTTGGTAGTTTTATTCTTTTAAGTACTTCCAAAACTTTTCCGGGACATTTCACACATGATCTAGCAGTGTATGCTGGAAGTAACTTTCATTAAAGTTTTTTCACCATTTCGTTGAATTATATGTTAGATATTTAGAATAGCAACTTGAGGGGCCTGCCGTCTCAAGCGTTCAGTTTTTTTTTAGTTGCAATGCTTCTTGCCTCAATCAGTATTTTTTTTATCTTTCCTTGTTTTTCAAGAAATAAAATTATTGACACAGTGCATGCATCTGTTCTTCAACTTAATCGGAAGACCGATAACATCATTGGTTTATATGTGGGGTTTCCAGTCCCAATGCCACCATATCACTATGAGAGACGCAGTAGTGAAGGGCCCCGGAAATTCCGACCACCTGGGGTTCCTCAAGTGCACCTAAATCTGAGCACGCTGGTCTACAGCGTTTCCGCCTCCATCGTAAATGCAGCAGCAGCAGCCGGAAATAAATCTCGCGACCTGCGGGTCAGCAGCCGAGTGCCTTATCCTCTTGACCACTGCGGCGGCGGGGCCACACAAACGGAGGCGTAAGGCACCGTATTGCAGCGTGTTCGTCTGCCTTGAGATCACACCATTGTCATTTCATCAATCTACCTGAATGGCAAACGACACTTAACATCGGAATTACGTATATGAGCGCCAGCTCAGTCAGTGGTACGTTGCATTTTCCACGCCTTTCACTGCTTCCCTAAAGTGTTTCAGGTGTGTGAATGGAGGTTCCGGGCCGCTGTTGCTTGGACCCCAGTTATAGACATTATAGAGGAGCCAAGCGGTAACTTCGCGTAAGTCTCCAAACTCAGTGATGGCCTTCAGGAACTGCAAACGGGGAAACACTATTTCATGAATATTTCAACAGCCCATACAAAAAGCATAACTCAGCATGGCTGCAGACGAACAAGCAAAGCAACGCACGCACTGCTCAACGTTGAGCTACAGTTTCTGCATAAGTGTGATCAATTACATGTACATTATCGGTGCATTTTCGGCAGCAAAGTCGCCTTCGTGTCCGGCATGTGCATATGCATGCTTATATCTAAGGAAACTAGAAAAATTAATTACAAAAAAATCCCACTATCTACCGATAAAGAAAACAATGTGTAGATGCGAAGCAGCGGGCGTTAGCGCTTACACTGGCGTCGGCATTGGCGATGGCGCTCATCGCGGCGTTGCGCAGGTGTGAAAGCAGGGTAGGCGAAAAGCTCGCTGTAATGTACCGGTGTTTTGTGCTGCAACATGGCACTCGCTGCTAATGGGCAATGTGAGACAGAGACCCAGAGCCCACTTTTAGTTAACGTAGATGCTCCGAAGTTTTAATGTTCAGCAATGCTCAGAAAAAGTCTCCCACCGATCTTCTCTTGCAGGTGAAAGCCTAGTTAGCTTGTGAATTGTATTGCAGCGTATTTTCAGCGCAAGCAGTCGGATTTTTCAATGAAAAACTTGCTAGCCGACGCTCCCTGCGTCGGCTTTGCGAGGCGAGAGACAGGGGAGCATCGGAGAAAAGAGGGCGCAAGCGTAAAGGGGGTGTAGGTGCCACAGGGAGGAACGCTTAGGGACGAGAAACGGGGGAGGGTGCGTAGACTAGCAGATGCTGTCTGCGTCGGCGTTGCCAGGCTTGAGAGGGGGAGCACAGGAGCAGAGTGAGGGGGAGGTTTGCGCAGTAAGGGTGGCCACGCCGCACACCGGATCGCGCTTGGCCCTAAAACGCTTCGCATCTAAAAATTCCGAAGATGACGATCGCAACTAGAAATCCATCGCTCTGCAGCGTGTCGCTATAGACAATTATACTAAGCACCGTGTATGTGCCTGCATAATAAAGACAAGCTATTTATGTGTCCTTTAACACTCGTAGTATGCAGATGTTTGAGAAGATTCAGCACGTTTTTGGTCATTCGAAGCCTATACACTGAGTTTCAAGCTGCTTGGCCTTTTTCGTTCGCCTAACACTTGATATCACAATCATTGACTCACCATTTTTGGGGTCTTTTAGTCGTAGAGTTTCTCAAGATTAACCAGTGGGCACTCTGGCGCTGCGATCGTTCAGCGAACATGGGAATGATGGGTAGTACACACATTTGCCTGGTCTTCGTACTTGCGGGCGGCGAATCGTACTTGCGGCTTCGTTTATTGCTGTGTTTCGGTTTTGTTTTGAAAGAAAGATTGAACCCTTTTGAACTTCGTGAGCCAATTTGGAAAGTAGGTCTAAAATAATAGAATGGTGAAGCGCAACCGCTTAACAATAGCTGATACTTGTTTCGTAAGAAAACGGCTCCAAGCCACACGAACACACACGGAGCCAGAAGCAGGCAAGAAGTACGAATATTAGACAAATGTAAGTACTACCCATCATTCCCATGCTTGCTGAAGCGCCGTGCGTTGCAGCTCCTATAGACACTAGCGCCAGAGTCCCCTCTATGAGTATTGCGGAAAACTCTATGCTTTTAGTGTCAAGCAAAGAAGTAAAAAGTAGCCTGCCTGGGAAAATAAAGGACAACGGTGCGCTTAGTTACCTTTGCAGCCAGAGAGTCTTTGTACCCGCTCAACGTAAGAACTTTCGACGAATTACAGAAACCTCCATATGTGTATACAGGATCGCTGATGTAGCTTTCAGTGCCGCCAGTGAAATCACTGTACTGGCAAAGCTGAAAAAAGAGTATCAAAAAGGCGGTTGCTTACGCCTCTTACACACACTTGTTAAACAAAAAAATGCATAGAATAACTATCGATGGTGTGCGCAATTCTTTAGTTAGGCACCTGGTTATTGTATCACTCATCGGCTTCTGTCCCTCTCTTCTGTCTCTTTTCCCCTCTTTATTCCTTTCTCCAGTGCAGGGGAGCAAACAGGATGCGCAATATGATTGATCTCCCTACCTTTGCTTACATCTCTCTTTCTCTCTCATCTGCTTTCATGGTGAAGCTTGCTACGCAAGTCGCTGAGTTATGATCTTATAGAGAAAACGCTAACTGTTCTATTGTCCAAAAATATGGCCTATTATCTTCTCCTTTCCTGTTTTTTGCCGATAGTTCATGTGTGGAGAACGCAGGAAAGAACCAATCGTTTGACAGCACTGGTGTGGTTGTATGTATTCCTTCCTTTGTCCCGTTCCTTACGTTCGCGCTGTTCCTACGACAATGACCTTTGTGGGGCCTGGTGCATTACTTGGGTTAACATTCTGCCTGGTTGCACTGTCGAAGTAAATGTCGACAATCACTAAGAAAGAAGCACGTGGTTGAGATCAGCTGCGACGTGTGACGTGACAATTCCAGCTAGTCCCAAAAAGTCTGCTGCTCCTTGAGTGAACTCATTCAGCTCTATTGCATTACTATTCTGACAGTTATTTACGCCCCGATTTTGGAAAACTGATGTTCCTACATCACGTGTATCTAATGCAGCGTTCAACTTTACTGAGAATCATCCATCTTTTGCTAATTGTATTTTTAGGCACGTATTTTTGTAAAAAATTAGAAATCGATGTTTTCGGGTAAAGCTAACAATTATATTGGAGACATGTGATAACACAGCCCAAGCTTATTTTAGACAAATGTAACAAAAGTCAAGAAAATTTTATGAAAATAGTTGGATTCATTGAAAGAGCGTGAGGCACTTGCGATGGCTGTGGCTTCTAGCGGATCAGATTGCATCCGCGCTCATCTTTCACACCACCTGCGAGGTGTTTTTCGGCAGCGTGCAAATCACAAAGTTAACACAAGTAATACACCACAACAAACTATCATCAACGTGTGAGTGTGAGACAGCTAACTAGGAAATAATATCTTTTCCCTTTTTTCATTACACATGGCGTTAAAAGTTGTTATAATTGACCGCGAAAGTTACCCACCGCATATTCCGACGTCTTCTTTACGGACAAGCATGGTTGAAAGATGCTATCGTTCAGTGAACTTGGTTGCTCCACCATAAAGTAGTTGAGGGCAGACAGCTCGAAAGACAAACCAGTGATTACCGATGGCTTGAAAAAATTAGTTCCACCGGCACAGTAAACCAGTGAGATTCCTGAATCCAGTCACGAAAGGATACTTAGGGTGCTGTGAAATTTGCTTAGAGCGTGCAGACACACTGGCTGTTTGAATAACGAGCTGCGCCCGAATGAAGCGAGGTAAGGTTCGTAGACATAGACAGGCGAAAAGAGAATTGATCAAAGCGGGTTCCTAATCACACAAACGCGTACTTGTTTCTACAGCGAAACTGCATTGGTATTGGCAGATTGCATCTATGCCCGAAATATGCTTAGAACAACATTTTTCTTAGCCCATCCCCCATTACATGCCCCCTTTTCGCCAAAGCTTATTTCTCTCATTGTCCATTGCCATTTCTTCTTTCGCAAGTATCGCAATGCTCGGTTGCAGCAATTTTGACCAATCATCGTGCCATCATATGTGTCACGCCGTGGAGGTCACGCTATGTAGTATGCAGTGTTTTTACTGCTACTTTTTTTTTGACTCGCTGTTGAATTCACGCGTACCGTTACTTTGAGGGAAATGCAGCACCGTTTTTGTAAGGGTGCCGACGCGCGCAGAAAAACGCATGGACATGAATACAACGTGCAGCTACAGGCTGCAGTCACCACTCGCATACTCAGAGTACTTGAAGTCACATGACTTCTCTTAAGTGTGGCCGACTGCCACCTTTTCAAACCCAGCGTTCTGTCTTGTCCTGAGCCATGTCATAAAGCTTCGTAGTCTTTGGAAATCATTCAGAAAAATCTGGGAAGATTTTCTGCCACATGCGAGCAGCTCATTTTCTTGTCTGCACGAACCACTGCAATAAGTCAACATTGTAGGCTCATATATATGCCAATCCACCCCCCGATCACATAATCGAACGCCGCAGTTTAGCGGCACTTGTTTTGCCGGGCACAAGTTCAGTTCATCCAATAAAGTTTTGTACCTCTACCAGTTTAGCATATGAGTTCTTCATCGTCATGACACTGTGAAATGAAAGGGCGTAGTGTTGCAGAAAAGAAGGTAGACACAAAGTTCATTTGTGCATAGCAATAATTTTCCTTATGGGAGAATATGGACTGCTGGTACGCAGTTGCAGTTGCACTAAAATGAATATACCAAGCCTAAACTATCAGACACGTTTATTTATTGTCTGTGTGTCTATTGAAAAGAACTGTGCATTGATCAAACTGCAGCTCCCGATAGAAACGTAGATGTTTTAAAGTACTCTAATGCAACGATGCTTTTTTGGATCGACGATTCGTGCACCATCTGCCATTAGTACAATGGCCAGCCTTTATGTGCCCTGTTGAAAATAGAGCCGCTGAAAGGAGTTTGATGAGCTATAACTGCACAACATGGCATAAATTTATTATCTTCATTTTTCTATCTTCTTTAAACTTCCTTGTCAACTACATAAACCTTGTCATGACTGTGCTGCGAAACAAACTAATCAGTTTTGTATATGTCCTTCGTGTTATAGCAGGACTGAGATGGGGCCCTTCGGAGAAAAGTCTTCTGCAGTTATACAAGGCATTATTTGTGGGCTATATAAGGTACAGCTCACCTGTGCTTTCCAGCATGCGGGCAACGTGCCTCCGCACTTTAGAGAGCCTTCAGGCACGAGCACTGAGAATACGTCTTGGCCTGCCACGGTGCACATCTACCTCTGGCACTATAGAGGAGTCACGCACCTACCCTATACAGGTTTACACGTCCTGTGAACCTCTTCGAGTGCACCTTCGTCTACTGACCCGACATGCACAGCACCCTTTGTCTTCGCTACAAGTGGACCGACCAAGCTGTACCTATTCGCGATGCCTCGATATGCATAGGCACATGATCCCGTCAGGCTTCGCACCTGCCGTAGTCTCTGCAGTGCCTCCATGGACATTGACTAAACCACTGGTGTGCCTTCACATACGTGGAATTTCGTATAAGTCACATGTTTCTCATATTGCCCTCAAGCAACTCACCTTGGCACATTTAGATGACCGATACAGTGACTCTGTACACATTTACACCGATGGATCCGTAACTTCATCCGCCTCAGCTGCAGCCTTCGTGATCCCTCAACTCGGTATTTCCCGACAGTACAAATTAGATCATAGGTCATCTTCGACAGCTGCAGAACTTGTTGCTATACAAGAAGCCATAAAATTTGTGAACGACCAAGCACCGCGTAAATGGACGATTCTATCTGATTCAAAATCAGCGCTTCAAGCTATCTATTCTAACTCAAGAAGAGGCGAATTTTACGAGTTAACGTTAGGAATCGTCCAAGCATTTGACCTAACACACAGGAGTGGTCACTTGATTACACTCCAATGGATTCCTGGACACTGTGGCCTGGTTGGCAACGAAACAGCCGATAGCGAAGCAAGAGCGGCAATAAACAACGCTCCTATGTACTTCAAAGTACCCTACTCGCGAGGTGACGTCAACACATTGTTGAGATCACTCATGCGCGAATGCACTGCCACTTACTGGTCGCTACCAGATCACCGGAACAAGCGCCTGCGGGAAACACACCCCAGTATGACTTTTCGTCTTCCAGATAAAATCAGCCGAAGACATGCTAATATACTGCACCGAATTCGCCTGGGCGTCGCCTTCACTCGCCACTACACTCACCTAATTGGCCGTGCGGACAGCTCAAATTGTGAACGCTGCCAAGTGCGCGAAACGATAGCTCACATATTTTGTGACTGTGCATTATACGTGGCGCAAAGAAAAATGCTAACTGCAACGTTGGCAAGCATTGGACGAACACCATTAAGTGAAAGCCACATATTGTCAGCAATGAACGACCAAACAGTGTCAAAAACTGCTACAAAGGCTGTTCTAGACTTTATAAAAACCACTGGACTAGAAACTAGACTGTAGGGTACTATGCTAAGTGGCTACTGTACATACGCACCACCTCTTCTTGTCCCCATCATCACCCTTCATCCCTCTTTCCTTCCCCTTTCCCTTATCCCCTGTGTAGAGTAGCAGGCTAGAGCGAACTAGCTCAGGCCGACCTCTCTGCCTTCTAATAAATTCTCACTCTCTCTCTCACTTTGCCATAAGTTCCATAAAGCTGTGATCAACAAAGATGACTCTATTACACAGGTTTCCAAGCTAAAATGGTATTCCATAAACTCAGAATCAGACGTAGATTCTGCATTTAATGAATTTTCAGATAGCATAAAACAATGTATCGTAAACTCGACCTGAATCGTAAGGTGCCGGAGACATATCTCTGCGTTGCACAATCTCTGGTTAACAAACGGCTTTCTGACTAGCTTACGCAAAAAAGATAACTCTTCCCGCAAATTTAAAAAGCGTCCTTTCAAAATTCAACTCAGAACGCACTATAAAGATTACTGCAATCAACTGAACAAGCTACTAAAAGAAGCCAGAAGAGTATATTACGAATGTAGAATAGCTGAGGCTGGTTCTGATGCAAAGTGACAGCGGAAATTAATAAATTCTTTCTTAAGTAGATCTAGTCCGTATGACCCATAAGAAAGATTATGTCATCACGTGGCTTCTATACCAAACCGTTAGATATTGCCAACGATTTCAATGAATTCTTCTGTGGTCCCACTTTCGAGGAAAACAACAATATTCAAGTATCACCTCAACGTTGCTTACAACCAATTTACTTATTTCCAACAGACCCAGACGAGATTATCGATATCATGAATCATTTAAAGGTTACGGGCGCAGGTCTAGATGAAATCAGTTCAGCAAATATAAAATTAATCGCTCATTGCATCGCTAGCCCTTTATGTTGTATCACCAACTTAATCTTCACGAGTGGAATACTTCCAAGACAGCTAAAAAAAGCGAAAATTATACTCGTGTTTAAAAAAGGAAACCGGGCTTGCATTTTAAATTATCGTCCTATCGCTATTCTCCCTTTTTTTTAGCAACGTCAATGAAAAGTGCAATGAAAAACGCCTTACCACATACCTCTCAAAATTTAATATTCTTTCCTCAAATCAATTCGGCTTCAGGACGATTTCTTTGACTAACTACGCTTTACTTTCTTTCACAGGTAAAATAAAAAGCGCCATTAATTCTGATTTCTACGAAGGATCAGTTTTCATAGATCTATCAAAAGCATTCGACTCCAGCAATCATGACATCGTCATTTCTAAACTACGGGCAGCAGGGGTCGACGGGCCCGTGCTGGAGCTTATATAGAGTTATTTAACAGACGGAGAACAGGCTGTGTGTGTTGGTTCCTCACTTTCTACCTTCGAAATAACAAACCAAGGTGTTCCGCAGGGATCGATACTTGGTCCACTACTTTTCTTACTTTACATAAATGATTTTCCTAATCACCTATCACAATCACAAGCTTTCCTTTACGCAGACGACATGACATTGCTTCCTAACGATCGATCACTAACTGCTCTTACATCGAAGTTGCATACTGATTTGAACAATATTTTAGGATGGTGCCGCCTTAATTCGCGGAAAATAAATCCCACCAAGGCTTCCTTCATTCTTTTTCATACCAGTCACAGAACACCAGAAATCCTTCCCACTATCATTCTTGATTCTCATGTCATTAGTGGAGCTGATGAATGTTCGTTTCTCGGTGTTACTTTAGATGCTAACTTAAAATTTACAAAACACATCGCCCATTTGAAGCGCAAAATTGCTCCTGGTATTAAAATTTTATTAAAAGCCAGGTACTATTTCAGCAAACCTACACTACTAACACTGTATTATTGTTTCATTTACAGTCATCTGAACTACTGCATGCATCACCTCATTGGGTGCCACATATGTCACACTTATCACCGTTGCAACATTTACAAAATCAGGCCATCCGTATACTCACGTTCAGCTCATTCAGCTGCTGTGTGTCCAACATTCTTCATAATAACAGAATCCTATCATTAGACAACCTTGTTAAATACAATTTATTCATAGTGTTTTTAAAATAATGAAGATCCCTCCTCCAGTAAACATATTTCCAGACGCTGTTCTAGTAAGCACCAACCGAACAAGATTTGCAGCTAACAACAATTTATTATTGCCTTTAGTCCATGCTAATTGTTGAAAACACTCTGGTTATTTCACGTTGTTATTAACCTGGAACAGTCTTCCCCTTAATGGTAAGCAGTCTTCATCATTAGAAAATTTTAAAAAACACATTTACTTTTTTGCTGGATACCATAGAATTCTAAGATGTGTAATATTATCTACACCTGTTCATATTCATGCACTCTTATTGGTTCCACAGCTACTCATCTTTTTCTTGCTTTTTTCGTTCCACTGTTTGTTTCGTCAACATTACTTGGTTTTTCCTATGTTTTTTCTATGTTCTATGCAGTGTTTTGTTGTACTTAGGATTGTTAAAAGTTGTTTTAGTCTGTATATATTTATTTGTATAACTTATTCCACGTTTCTATCAGAGCTACATTGCTACATTCTACTTGTGCACATTTATCACATTTTCTGACAGGAGGTCCCTCTTCAGCCAAGTGCTCTGGGATCTCCTTCTGTATGTTTATGTAAGCATGTATGTTTTGTACGAAAGTAAAAATGAACTAAAACTGGAACTGAAAAAAAATACGTTGGCTCGCTTTACGAAGCGATTGCTTACCGTGGCATCTATTATTTTAGCTATCTTTTCTACCAGCCTTGTCAGCTGAGCCGGTGATGTGTTACGTTGCCAAGCATGAACGCGCGTGTGTAGAAAAAGTCTTTAAACAGCCTTCATCCGCGCTCAACGCATTCCCAGCAAAACATGGCGCAACTCAAATGTGCCATCCCGCCAAGCCCAATCACATGATAGTTATCTTCCACAAGATATGCATCATCTCCAACGCCGACCACGCCATGATTTTCGCTCGGTACTTCAAGTATATCACCTTCGTAATCTCGGTGCTCTCGCCTAACAAGGTCTACTGTGTTCTAAGCTGTTGATTGATGTATTGATATGTGGGGTTTAACGTCCCAAAACCACCTTATGATTATGAGACACGCCGCAGTGGAGGGCTCCGGAAATTTAGACCACCTGGGGTTCTTTAACGTGCACCCAAATCTGAGCACACGGGCCTAAGCATTCCCGCCGCTATCGGAAATGCAGCCACTGCAGGCGGGACTCAATTCCGTGACCTGCGGGTCAGCAACCGAGTACCTTAGCCACTAGATAACCGCGGCGGGGCGTGTTCTAAGCTGTACGCAAGTGTTATGTTGCATTTTGAGTCTTCATCATTTTTGCAAAACCATATCTGTCATTTGCCATAGCACACGAATTTTAACGCACCGAAAAGTTACTGCAGCATAGATATATAGCACAGACAGAAGCACCACTGAAAGAAGAGAAGGAAGAGCATTGTTGCTGCTCGCACTCGCTCCGCTTGACAACTGGTCACATTACGATATTTCAAGGCGCTCTGTCTTTGCTGAAGTATACATTTACGAAGTCTATCGAGTAGTCATTCTGCCTCCACTTAAAAAGCTTAGCCTGTGTTAATTGCTGCTTCCTTAAATGGTCAGTGCGGTTTTTTGTCGCTTTACAACACAGAAACTCCAAGGTGAATTTTCGCGACTTGTCCAACTAAAGTTTGAGCAGACGTATAAGAACAGACAATCTTCCAAATTGCGCAGTTCGTAGGTTCAGTTCTAACAGACGTTCTCATGCGTCTCATAGACGCTTGTTTTTAGGTAAACTATTATTAGTTTCAATTGAAGTTATAATTACTACACCGCACTATATCTGAATATAGAGAGAGCGTCTCCTACGCGTTCTATTTCTCCAGTGTCAGTCCACTTTGTTGTATGTTGTCATAAAGAAAACGTACCAGAACGGTATGGTCTCTATTATCAATGTTGATTGTGTTGGGTAGTGTGGCCTTGCAGAATCCCTCAAAAGCTAACAACCCTGTCGATGTAATCGCAATGACGATGTCTGCCATGAAAGTACTGCGGAGCGAGAGAAAAGTGTCCATGAATAAAAAATTATTTATAACACACCCCACCCACTCCCAATAAAGAGGCAAAACTGAGAAAAAAGCAGCATGAGTAATTGGACATGCGCAGAATTTTCAAAAGGAAGATGCCACATTCAACATTTGTTACGAGCCGACATGACCACTCCACAGAATTTATTAAAGTCAGAATATACGAAGCACAGAAAGCTCTCGCTATATACGGTAGTAAAAGTGGCCTGTTTTAAGTAGTGTAAGAGTGGTCGTCTCACCCTTGCGAAGGCGTGTCATGAAGCTCCTCTTCACCCTTCATGCCCCTTGCCCTTTTTTCTTGCCCCTTTCTCAGCTTATCCCCTACAACGGCCAAAAGTTGTCCTTTCCTTTACTGTTTTAATGAAGGTCGCATACATGCATTCATCTGTAGCATCGCAATATATATATGTATATAAGTCCACTGATGAAGTGAACAAGCAAACGAAAAAAAGGATGCTTTATTGCCAACGTTACGACTGGGGACCGGCATTTGTTAGGGCATACATCATTGAATGCCCTGACAAAGGCCCCAGCCGTAACTTTGTCAATAAAGCATCGTTACTTCGTTTGCTCGTCCGCTTCATCTGATGACTTATAACTAGACCAACTACAGGAAGACTTTCAAGATATATATATATATATATATATATATATATATATATATATATATATATATATATATATATATATATATATATGTGTGTGTGTGTGTGTGTGTGTGTGTGTGTGTGCGTCTGCGTGTGCGTGTACGTGTGTGTGTGTGTGTGTGTGTGAGAGAGAGAGAGAGAGAAAAAGATCTACTGTTGAACAAGCATGCAGGCATCCTACTTGCCGCATCCGTTCACTCCGAAGCAGATGTATATCATGTCGAGCATGAGAGACATTCAATGCTGTAAATAGGTCATTTCAGTGATTTTGAGCCGGTGTTAGGCGTATTCAGAAATAATTTCCGGAAGAATGACATAACGCTCTGTAACGAACTAACGGGAACAATTGTCACGCCCACATTATAACATATTTACGCACAGTTATTTTGAAGGTGGTATGAGGCTAATTGGGGGCCAAGGGTGGCCAGGCCATGCAAGGTTCATTAAGCAAAACCACGACTTTTTGCTCTAACTTAGGTTTTCTCAGCACATCATTCACCTCTTTTCAAAACCGAAAAGAAAGGTAAAATGAGAATCAAGATCGCAGCCGACGGATCGACTCAGTAAGGTTATGTACTTCCCATTTTGATTCTAGCCCATCCACTTACCGGTTGCTCTTTTGACGTTTTTTTCACATACACGTATTTCCTAAGAAAGGTTGGCAACCTTTATTTTTCGCGAACTGACTAAAATTCATTTAGCATCGAGACGTTGAGCTTGGAACTGAATAAGTCTGCCTGTGCATAATAAGGGTGTTGTTCTATCTGAATAAGCACCGTTGAGCAAACCTTGGGTAAGTCGAAGACAGTGAAAGACCGTCTGAGCTGAGAATTCAAGCTTGCGAGTGTCATTAATCCATACAAAAAAAAAGTTGGGTGACATTCGTTGCACTTACATCGAGCATTGGTTGAAATGTTTTTGAATCCGAATATAAGCGCTCGAAAAGTGAACATGTAATTTTTGACAAATACGATCATGTTTCATTAAAATTACAGAGCTATGGCCCCACGACGCCGTATTTCACAGTATGAGACATCTGCAACTGACGGAGTTATGAATATTATCAAGCATAGTGAGAAAGAAGGTTGTTAGCACGAATGCCAGAAGGGCGAAAAATCTCTTGAGTATTTGAGTGAACATCATCTCACATAGAAAGCTACTTTTTCAAGTATTTGAGCATACGCATTGATGTTGACTTCAGAATTGTAGTTTTTATGCAGTACATTAACTTATTGTAGGCATGGCATAAGCCGTCGGCATGCCTAACAGGCGCACCCACGTATATTTCTCCTGGTTTCATGGAACACGCTCAAATTATAAAACGGTCAACATCTAAGTGTTGTTCTCTCCACCTGAGAATATATCAATGTTATGTCTAACAATATGAAAAATTGGGTGAGTTGGTATGAATTGATTTAGGGAAATTCAGGGAATGTTGGAGCACACCACAAGTGCTCTAAGAAATAGGTCGAGCTAGCGGAAACTCACTGAGCAATCTTTAAAGAAAAGTACATATATAACCAGAGAAATAGGTATATGTGCGTCCAAATCACAAGCTGTGCATATGAATACATAAGCCAGAAATCAATTGTATAAACTGACAAGTAATGCTTATTTACCGACGCCACTTCTTTTTTATGTTTTTTCTTCCTTCTGCACATTGCACATGACTTTTTTGTGAAACTGATTCTTGTTATTATCATGATGTACATGAAGTTTCGTATAATCTCAACAATGTCTTCTCTTGTGCTACTCCTGGTGTACTTATATGTTAGTGATTCTTTTTAACAAGTAAACTGATATATGAGTGTGCACATGATTTTCTTCCTTGAACGAGTCTTTGTGGTTCCTCTGAAATTTTTCCAGAATGTTATTTTTCCTTTATCACGTTTTAAACTTTCGTCATGTTATCACCACTCTCTTTAGGTTCCTTCTGATTTATTTACAAAAAGTCCTGAGTATTAAACCTTGAAAACTCTCTTTAAAATATTGCCAGATAGTTCAGTTCCGACCCTGCACCGATACGTCCTTTTCTTAAGCCATTATTGAGTGTAGCTTTGCAAGTATTACTACAGCATGACAATAATACAGTATGCACACACAGACCACTCGGAATTAACACTGTGTCACAGAGCTGCTGCAGCAGAATAATAACGAGCATTGTATAAGGCATAAGAGGAAGTGATGTTCTTACTTCACCACGCTTATGAATGTCGCTTTGATGGTGGGCATATGATACGCGCTTTATTCGTAGGGACCAAAAGCGAGTATGGTCTTCGCTCTCCGGTCTGAGCCTTGTAGCTCTTCAAATTTCTGCAACGACCAGAAAATTTCACATTCAACCGACACCACGACACTATGAGACCTAGAAGATATATAAGTGAGCCTAATGATGTTATATCGTGAAATGTTTACCCAACGTTGCCGCAACCTTGCGAAAGTCACTGCAACAGTACGTGGTACAGAGTGTCTAAGGCATACTCAAGCCTTGTGAGTGCGCTTTTTAAGAAAGAAGGTGCATACATACATAGGTTTCGCCTACACCGACATACTTTTATTCCTGTTTTTTCAAGAAGATTTCTCGGTAGACATAAAGTACTCATTTCCCCTTGCACGTAGATTGATCATAATACACATACAGGGCATGAAGAGGACAAGTATCAAGACAGGAAGTGTACGTATATGAAAACATAACATACTGCCCAAGCGGATGGAACGAAAGAAGGGAGACAGGAAAGAGCACAGACTACCAGCTGTTTACTATAGGTTCCCGAGTTCATTATACGGGCAGGGGCAGGCGACACTGCGCTATGACGATGCCCATAAAACCAGGATTCATTAAAAATATACCTTTTTAAAGAAAAAATTCTTTGCACATTAAGACGAGGTCGGTCAGAACAGAACAGGATGCATTTGTCTCCCTTTTTGCAAGACTGGGCGGATTGTGGGCGGGCTACATGGGATGCGTGCGCACGTGGAAGTTATTCGACTAACTGCAATGCTGCTGTGAGGCATCTCACGAAGGAGCATTGCTGCGCGTGCCGCAGTGCCCTTACGTGACTGTTGGAAGTGCGTAAGGGGGAGACGGTCTGAATACCGAAACCTTATTACGTCATTATGGTTTTTGTGCACTCACTGACAGCCATATGTTCCCGCATACTGTCCATATACAGTGTCGGTCGCTGTGCTTCCACAATTTTCTTGTGTGCTGTTCATCGCGTTGTTTCGTATAATTTCGCACGCTGCAAGACACACTTGTCTTAATTTAAAATGACGGCTTATGCACAGCCGTGCCTCCGTTACGTACCGCAATAATCTCTCGCAGGTTTGAAACGGTGTAATTATAGTCGCTTTGAAACGTAAGCACGGTGAGGAGTCCGTAGTGCTTGATGCCACCCTTTCGCAGAGTGTCCAGAAAGGCGGCCGACTCATCCAAACTTTCAGGATTAACACGGCTGCATTAAAAAAAAATCCTATATCAACAAGTCTCTTTCAATTATTAGTATGTTTGAACAACGTGAATCTTAGAATATTTCGAAATCCTGAATTACACTGTCACTTGTAGCTGCATTCACACAATTTCTTTGCGTTAGAACTGTATGTAGAAACTAATGTAGAACAATGCTGTAATTTATCATTTACTGGTGGCTATCGAACGAAACAATTATAGAAATGCACCAAATATGTTGTGATGGGCTAGTTGGCGGGCCTTGAATTTGAAGTGGCAGCGCGCAAAAAGATACAAAGCACGCACGCATGAGGAGAAAACACTCGCACGGAAGGATACAAAACAGTTACACGCGAATGTGTTTTGTGTCTAATACATGTGCATGTTTCATATTTTCCGTGCAGTGCCTCTTCAAAAAAGATAGAAATATCATTGAGAGATCGGAGGACAGTGGGACAAGCCACGGTATAAACGAGAAATGCAGATATCTCAATTACCACCAAGCAAAATTTATGTATTCCAGCTGGCCAAGTACTGCGCAAAACTGACAGTTGATGCACAGTGAAAAAAAATAACAAAACATGACTACTAAGAAAGGGCAAGTACAGCCGAGGAAGGTAGTTATAGTTGTATGAAGTAAAGTAATCAATGAGAAGTTTCGATAAATAGTATCGAATCTGCTGACAGGATATGATAAACTGGAGATTATTGGGAAAGGCCTATGTTCTAAGTGAAATAAAACAGGCTCAGAATGACGAAACCACCAAAATTCCGCTGACTACACTTTCCCATGCATGCTGAAAGTCGTTCCTAAAAACTCTGGTCGCATATTGCTGACAATTGACGAGGTAGGCCAGTGGCGTTCACGGTAGCCCTAAATCTGTCGTGCTCATGTATGCGAACATACAAATTGGGGTGCAGAACCTATTGGTAGTCGCTGTTTTATTTGTAGATGACTGCGGACAGCAGGTCACAAACATGGGAAGAGCCGCACATACACGTGTGTTCGTCTGTCTCATATAACTCACATGCCCGACCAGGCCTCACCATGGCAATTGCTCCTTGTTAAAAGGGGCATTGCCAAATACCATGAAAACGAGCCATGGCAGAGCGAGGTGAATGTTCATGAGGTCGTCACCAAGACCTGCAGTTATGTAGTAGATTAAATTATGGAAACACGAAGTTCTTGTAATTAGGGCACAACCTTGGGAATAGTGCAGCCTGAGGCCAAATCTTAAGAACTCGTATTAAAGTTCTGAAGAAGTATTCCATTTAGATTTACCTAGGCTAAATCAGACCCCCTGAACTAAGTATGCCACGTCCGCACAATGCCTTGGTCACACGGAGAAACAAGAAAAAAAAAACGCTGGAAAGTAAGCACTTGATATTTATTCCCAAGTTTCTATAGCTCAACAAAAGTCACGAGAAAAGTCAAGACTTACCGTTAAAAAACAAGACTACCGACTTTTCTTTGGTACAATACTTTAACGTTGGCTTCGTGTTTCTGCTTTTGCTGCTACTGCCCACTCATTCTTAAAGCAGCTCTTTGGATGTTTAGCCTTCAATTCAGCCGTTGGTACGCGCAATACTGCACAGTTTTCCAAAGTGGGATCTGCACGTATCATTAGTGCTTGATCAATATGTGAGGTTTAACGTCCTAAAACCAACATATGATTTTGAGCGACGCCTTAGTGGAGATCTCCGGAAATTTCAACCACCTGGGGTTCTTTACCGTGCACCCAAATCTGAGGCTGCGGGCCTACAGAATTTTCGCTTTTCTCAAAAATGCACCCGCCACCGTCGGAATTTGATCTCTCGACCTGCGGGTCAGCAGCTGTGTGCCTTAGCTACCATACGCTCATGGCAGAGTGTACCGAACAAACTAAAAAGTTCTAGTCTTGGACGAAAGGTGCTTTCTTCAAACAGTTGTAGTAGCATTAAGAGTCAAATATGTGGGACTTAGTCAAAGAAAAATAAAATGCCGAACTCTGTATTGCGGTGTCTAGCGGCCATCTTCTGAAACAGGATCCAGCAGCGGTAGTCTTTTCTGCCATCTCTTGCGTACACGTCAGTTTAGGAGAGGTAGTCACAGTATTATGACTGGTACATCTCTTAAATCTAGCTGTCTGGCCTACAGTGCAAATGATTACTTTCACTGGGTGCACAATGAATAGAAAACAGGAGAATTTCAGGACTTGCCATTTCAGTTAATGTACTGGTAGCTACTGAAGGTCTCTTGCTTGGTATCTGAAATCATCAAAATTATGTACAAGCGCAAACACATAATGAACGCAACACAACTGGTTCATTGTAACTAGAGGGCTCTACAAGCCCGTTTTGAATATGCTCAGAAATTTAAGGGTGCAGAAACACTCCGTTAGTGAAATAGACTTTCGAACGGAAGGGAGGAGAAAATCATTTGGATGGCGTATTGAATGTTCCAAATATTCCATGGAAAAGAACACCACAGTTACGACAATGAACACACGTACCAGAGACCAACTCCAAATTTTGCTTTTTTTTAACATAAGGGATGACATGTCGAAATGGCTATCAAGTTCGCGCATGTCAGGACTGGAGCAGTGGAAAAAAGTTTAGGACAGAAGAAGGCATTAAGTACAAAAATTATGTTGCAATAGGACTTTCATTTGGGTGTGTTGCTTCATAGCAAGCAGATATTGTAGGATTTAAACGAGTCTTGTTGTGCAGTGCTTTTTTGTCTACATTAAAGTTATTTTGAGCTTCAACAGAATACAGGAATGAGACGACAAAGCTGCTTCAATCGGACAGTTATTCGTCGAAAGCCATGCGGCTGTTCATAATATCATCACAAGCATATTAACAAAAGACAAAGTAAAGATGCATAGGTTAGCTGAAATTTCACGTTCAAAATGTAGAGCATGAATGTCAACATTATCTCAACAATATTCATTTCAAAGTGGTTCGATATTATCGTCAAAGCAATTATGAACTTCGCGCGCTCTAGCAGACGGCGGCGACAATCATGTCGTAGCAGCGACTCTCGGTGAAAGAGCGGGAGCGTCGTGTTGCTTTTACTTTTACTTGCTGCGTGTTTTCAAGCCCGCCAGGCCTTTTTTATCGAGTATAGTGGTCACTTTGGTACTGCGAAACGGTTATGAGTGTTATATTCTACCTTGGTATGGCTTTAGCGAGAAATTATGGTTCTGATCTAAAATGATGCCCACAAGCTATCACGCTAATATCTAATCATACGATGAACTAATCAGTGGGACACGGAAAGATTCAAAAAATCCTACTGGCTAAAGGAATGTCGTGTTTACACGTGCAATTGTCTATTTACTCGGGTAACTATAGCTAGTTTTGTCTACTTTTGTATGTACACGCTTTTAGTGTCTACTGTCTACTAAGATGTTACGAAAAAAATGTAATACAATCACACTGAACAAATACCAATACATTTCTCCCAGATGTTATTGAAATGTTAATAGAGTACCAAACGTCAATGTTGTGCTGAAAGATGTGGCCGACTTCAAAAATGCTGTTAAGGAGCCTTTACGACTTTTTTTTTTTTCAGTGCCAAGTAATATAGGTGACTACATGTTTGTTGTAATTATCATAAGAATACCAGAGAAATTGTATTGTTGTGAACAGTATTTTGGAAGATATCTCATTTCATTGTGGCGGGCAAAGTTGTGGCACTGTGTACCTTGCACCATTGATACCCATATAGTTATATTGTCCTCTCAGTTATGACCCTTTATGACGATTTAAAATATGAATAAATGAGTGAAAAATTAAATATAAAAAGAAATAGATACATCAATAAAGAAATAAAATGTATGCACTGCATTACTCCTAAAGCTCCCCCATAATGATCTTCAACCTATGTGTACATCTGTCCAAAGAAAAAGCAGCTGCCTTTATTTATATATTACGACATTTGGCACCAAAGGGACATAGAAACGTGCTCTCACCTGGGCCTGGGATCTCTCTTGTCGTAGTCGTCTTTACCGTCGTTGTAGTCGTGGTTGTCGTCTCCGTAGTTTTTGCCGCCGTTGTCGCTGTTGTAGTACGCATTGTTAAAGGGCTTCTCATAGAGGACAGGCACGCTGCGAGAAATTAAAGAAACGATATCTTACATTAGTTGCACAATGAGAACAATTAAACCCATAGTCATAACAACAAGTATTGAGATTGAATTGTACAATATACGTTGCACTACGCAATACATTCGGAAAACACCAGTACCTTCCAGGCCGGAAATAATTTATATTGGAGTTTTTTTTCTTCTTTTGTTGTTTACTGCCTAATAAACTCTTGGTCACCCTTGAATGCTTTGGAAACCCTTCGTGAACTGGGGGATGTCGTGAGGAACCCTTTGCAGAGCGAATAAAAGGGGGGGGGGGGCGTCGTGGTGCAGCTGGGCGCCTAAAGTAAGCCCAACGTGCACGGCGAAAGAAGTCTGTTTTATTTGTACCTGGCAAAGAATGGTCAAAAGTGGCACGCCAGTTTGATCCTAGCAGCAAGTCAATGAGCTGCGCCATCTGCATGGCACTTCAAAACTGTTTCTGCTGCCTTTTCAAGCGTGCTTTTTCTCTCTCCAGGGGATTGTTGTAAAGCAATTACCTTAAAAAGAGAGAAACATTAGACAGCTCCGCCATACCGTAACAATGGTATGTGACGCAGCAAATAAAAAAAACAAACACGATGAGGGTACTGTAACGGGATTACGCGTGCTTCCAAAAAAACTAATTCATTTATGTTTTGTATTGCGATGGGAATTATATGAACCCTATCAACAATTTTTTTTCCACCACCATTCCAGTCATGTCCCGCATAATGTCCCAATTGATAACACGCCCCCGCGAATCGTAACTTCTACCAATGATTGCTTTAATATATTTCATTGCCTGTGTTAACGCGTCCTTCTCAACGGATGCCATAGGTCCACTTTAGTTCAGGGAGTCGTCGCGATGCAACACAACATGTAAGGTAGCGCTGCTTGCATTACACACGCTTCCCAGCCCTTTCCCACGGAGATGCGATAAACGAGTTTCCCTCTACAATATCATATGTCTGTCAGGTTGTTTTTTTTCCCGCTCCTTCTTTGTTGCTGTAAGCAATGCTGCCACCACCTCACAGCGCGCTTAAAGTGAGAGCATGCAGCCGTAACGCAATGACGCTTCCAATTCTGCTAACCGCGTAACGTCGCGAACGGTGACACGCTATACAAAAAGACCGCATCTATTACAGAGCTCCCGTTACCGCCAATATTGTTAACACAAGGAATCCAAGGCGCCGCCCCGAATATATGCCTACAGCAGAACAAAAAATTGCTTCATGTAATTTCCGTCATGAGCCACCACTGGATGGGTTCTCTCCCCCATGGCCGCAAAGTGCACGCAAAGGCTGGGCGAAGAGCTAGAGCCGGAGAGGGCGAGAGGAGAGGTTGGTGAATGGCTTGATCGGTTACATCTGGCTGGCATTGAAAACATAGAGGAGACATTTTTTTCTATCCAAGGCTAAATGAGTGCAAGCTGGGGTGATGATCGTAGCTAAAGGAGAGATTAAAAGAGCCGGCTCTTCTACGTCTTTCGGAGGATGCAAGCGATGTCCACCCGCGTGTAAGACCTGCTTTAAAGTCCCCAAGCGGAAAGGAAAAGACTCGCCTTCTTGAACGGGAATGCTAGCTTGAAGTGGGGGGCTGCTTGAGCAGCAGCTGCGAACATCAAATCAACAATCGCGACTCTCAATGTCTGAGGTGCGCTCTCTCGGTAGGCACCAGCGTGAATGGTTGGCATGCTCATCTATGCGTTACACCCCTAACATGGAGGAACTGCGCAAAATGGGAATATCTCACTGCTTCTTATAACATTACAGTGTGTCCCTATCGCATTCATAGCTTCACCTTTGTGGTGAACAGGAGTTTTCTTTTTTAGATATGCGGATGAACGTGACAAATCTTTAAAAATTAATTCATTAAACCCAATTCTAGAAGCGCTACTATAGTCCAACATTGCAACACAGGTGGACATCGACATTTTCTGCGCTTGGCGTGGTCAATGAGGAATGTGTGCACGTGAACCTATCGTATCAACCAAGTTTCTCTTTCGTTGTTTTAAAACAGTTTCCATAGACATTATCTGGTTTTGATCTTTGCTGATTAGTTTGTTGTGATAGCAATTACATGCACACTCTTGACTGGATTTTGCCGCTGACGTCGGCGCTGTCGTCATTCACCATATATGTATACGCATCTATATAAAAAGCACAAAAAAAGAAAAACAATTCAGAAAAAAATTTCTGCGCGCGCAAATAGACCCCTTTCCTCATTATATCTGGTATCACTGATTCAAGAGTCACTTTGGCTCTACGACTCATCACTCCATTTGCTGACTGCCATCAGGTAGTCTGAGTGTGCGGCATTCCGTGGGTACAGGAGGCAGTGTTTTTTAGGTGTGCCGTGGACGGCCATAATGGCTTGGTGGCTTGTGCATTTTTTTTCTGAAAGTGGGGCGCATCGGCATTATGTCTTTGACCAAAAGATTTGTTATAAGCAATGTAGAGGCGTATCAGAAGTCGAAAAGCGCCGGAAACGGCAACGAACTGCGGAGCGACAAGTTCGTCGCAGAAAGATACGTTCAATGCTCGACCATAGAAACACATGCAGACACAACGAAGTAAATACTCTCAGAGTCATTTTCTTTTTGCATGTTCACCGGTGGTGTGGTTAAACGTTACCACGGCAGATCGCGAGGGACGCGGTCTGACTAGCTCGCGTGTACGAGTAACCTGCCATGCATGACGTCTATCTTGATGCATCTGCATTTCCTGTCGCATGTATGCGCTTTGCTGGCGACAGCAGATGTTAACTCGTTCTTTGTACTCCAACGCAGAATTCCACACTGTAGCGCGTACGCGCGAAGTGCTTCAGAAGCCATAAGAAGACGGCAACACCATACTTCGTGTCCGCCGCAGTGACACATGATGGCTACGTGCAAGATAGTGTATGCAAATGTGCCGCCAGAGAAAATGGAGCGTGTCACCATGTAGCAAGACTATTGAAAGTTCTTATGCTCCTTATCACAAATGGATATGTGGAGCCACCACCAGAAGTATCACGTACACAACTTCCACAAATGTGGAGGTGGCCCCGAGGGCAGGAAATACCGGCTTTCAGCGTTGATGACATAATTTGGAGAGCCGCAAGGCCAGAAGGCGTCTCTTACCCTCTTTAGTAACGTCTTTATGAGGTCAAAGAAAGACCGAGGTCCTTAAAAGAGGTTCAAGGAGCCGCAAAACAGTTTGCAATCGAGACGGCTGCCCATACTAAGAGTCCACTTCTGGGATACTGGAAGTCTAGTGCAAAGACAAAAGCAGACAGCATGTTTGGCGACACATGTGTAGGCTGCCTCTTGTGGAGCCGGAAACCGCTTGTCTCTCATGACTTCAAGACCTATTTGTGGCAAGAAATTCAGCAGGGTTCAGCTACACAGCTGACACCCGTGCCGACACCTGCTGTGAAAGCACTTTTTGAAAAAACTGTGCACACTATTGTGTCGTGTGTGGGCCTGCCATCACCAGAGCAAGCTGTAATCGAGGCAAACACATGTATTTAAATACCTGTTGGAATGGTGAATGGCACAAAATACAAAAACAGTATAAAGTGAACGACTTCTGCGTCTTCTGTGCCTTCCTCCTACATAGCACGTACCATTCTTTAGGCATCTGTTACACCATAAAGTGTTCACTGACCAACTTCCACTCCTTCATACTCCATGTATCTTCAGCTTTAATGGTTTAAAAATATAAAGCTATTTTGTACGTGTAACGTGCTGGACCCTCATATGCAGGCTTTCGTGCTGGTGGAAACTCAGCAGCTTTAACAAAACCCTTACCAGTAGGGTCCATGAATAGAATACGTGTAGCATAAAATAAAACATGGAAAACAAAAATATTGTGCATTACTTCTAGGTAGAACCTATTTTCTATTTTGCGCTTTTGTCACGTCCTATAAACATAACTTATACTAAGCAACCTAATTATACAACTGCTTTTGTTCGTTTTAGCAAACAGGCAAAGTGTGATTTTATTGGCAATTTTTGTGTTAACCTCAACATGTGCTGCACCTTTATATGCAGGCTCTCGTGATGTCTGTTGACGAAGCTCGAAAGCTTGAGCCTACTTCTCGCCAGCAGAGCAACAGTGCAACATGGAACATGCTCACAAAGACCGCCTAATGGCATCTAACCTTGTTGTTGTCTCTAGTGTAAAGTAGACAGAGAAAGGCCTGCAAGTCCCCACCACTCACAGAGATTTGTCTCGAGTAAGAGCCCTACAGTAAATATTAGTTGAACATTTTACTGAAAAAGTTGGTTTGTAAGAAAGCAAGAAGATATGGTACAGTGGTACAGCAACACAGTGTAAACCTATATAAATACGTTCCTATGTCCTGTTTACACCTGCTATACGTAGCACAACTTCCAGTAAACATAAGTGGCTATAAACTACCTACAGTAATGAATGCACAGGTGCAATGTTATGAACAAAGGACAGTCATGTCTCTGTTATCACACTACTAAAAAAACCTTGAAAAAGGTGTAGCTCTGCATGCTCTGTTTAACATATCTACACACCTTGTATGCACTGCAAAAGGTTGATTTTATCGTGTAATGCATTCATGACTAAGCCTGAAAATTACTGCCGTTTCAAGTATCGAGTTTCAAGTGAAGCTATGGCTAATCAGAAATATGAAACAATGCTGCGCACGATCAGGCACAACATCCATACATTTCACTGTGGCCTTGTCGTGGACCCAGAATGCCTGTGGCTTTGTGCCACTCCCGATCGTGGGGTATGGGACCCCTAGGAAGAAGAAGCTCATGGCATCATTGAAATAAAGTGCCCCTACTCAATGAAAGACCTTAAAGAACTATGTATTGAAGGCTTATGCCTCTTAAAGACAATAATGGCACATATAAGCTAAACCGCACCCACTGTTACTATTATCATGTGCTTGGGCAGATGACAATTGCAGGTGTGACTTGAGGCGACTTTGTTATGTATGCTCCACAATATCTGGTAGTTTATAGAAATAAATTCAATGAATCTGATTAGAATAAATGCCGAATAATGGTGGACAGCTTTTATTCCTTGACACTTCTGCCGTACTTGACAAAAAGTAATGCACTGCGTAGGTTGCCAAGCTTTTCAACTCACTAAAGACACATTCATGCTATAAAAGCTCACTAGAACTCAGATTTGCCAATATTAGCCTCAACCGGACTCAATGAGACTCAGATTCGCTAAACTTTTTCCCAACCAAACTCAAACTCACCAACATTTTTATCAACGTGGCTCGCGGCTTGACCCGAGTCTGAGTGAGTCGACTCATGGAGCAGAGGGCATAAAGGTAGCTTTCCGGATTTTTGTATAAGTGCTGTGAGCACGACAAGCGAATGACTCTTTAATCTCTTTGATAACATCATCACCTGTACATCTTTTTCATCTGTAAATATCATCACCAGCGTGATTTAGCTCGAGCCTAGCTGAATAAACCGGTTCCTCACAAATGGTGGACGGTGCTTTTCGTTCCCTCAAGTCCTCTCGCCTGTTCTCGCTGGAGCTCCACTCGGGTCGTCGCATAAAACCCCCTGCCATGGCGGCCTAAGAAAACCCCGACCCATCCAAAGTCGCCATCCTACCGCAGCCACCGCCACCCACTCCGCCCAGAAACATTGCCTGCGTAATCCACCTGTGTTTTCCGGTCTCCGAGGCGATGATGTCGAAGACTGGATCAAGAACTACGACCTCGTCAGCGAATTGAACAGGTGGGACAATCCACAGAAGTTGCGCAGCGTACCATTTTACTTGTCCGATGTTGCCAAAACTTGGTTCTGGAACCACCTCCCGGATCTTCCCGACTGGGACACTTTCGAACAGCAAGTTCGTCAGATATTTGGTGCCCCTGCAGTTCGCACTGAAGTAGCAAAGAAGAATCTCGCTGAACACACGCAGCTGCCGGGTGAATATTACACCTCTTATATTGAGGATGTCCTTGCACTGTGCAAGCGCGTTAACACCGGCATGTCTCAAAACGACCAAATACGCCACATTAATAAAGGCATTAACACCGTCGCCTTTAACGCCCTCGCCACGCAAAATCCTGCCACCACCCAGGACGTGATAACCATCTGTCAGCGACTTGACGAGCTTCAGTCTCTTCGCCTTTGCTACGATGCCACCGACGTTCCTTTACCTGCACCCCTCGACTTGCGTGCGCTTATTCGCGACATCGTTCGTGAAGAGCTGCACGGGCGCTGCTCTTCCTGTGCTGCGGAAGTTACTTTTCCTTCTGAAAAAGATAGCTTGCGAAACCTGAAGAAACAAGAGATCGCCTCCGCATCGCATCCGACGTGTTCCAACGGTCCCTGCGAGCGCCAGACGCGCACGTACGCCGAAGATACCGCGCTCTGTGCCGCACCCACCGTTTCTGTGCCTACAACAGCAGACCATACGCCTGTAGCTTCGTTATCACCGCCAGTGCGTGCACCCCTTATTACGCACCTCAGCGCCCACCTCGACCATTCTGTTACTACTGCGGCTATCGAGGACATATCGCTTGGTTTTGTCGAAGGCGCCAACAAGACGAGCAACGTGGCTACGCTTCTGAAGAACAACGAAGCTTCCGTACGACCATAAACTACCTACGACCCCCCTCCCGATCGTCCTATTACCGTTCACCGTCTCCTACCTACCATGCTGACATGCCTGGGAATTCCCGTACGTCTCGCCACAGGTCGCCTTCGCCAGGTCGCCATTCAGTGTCGCCTCTGTGGTCTGCCTCCCATTCCACGAACGCCCACGCGGAAAACTCCCCAATGCAATTTTAGGCGGGAAAACTGCATCCACTGGACAGCTAACAAATCCTCCAGAGCGGCCATCGAATTTGATAGTAGTGTTTGTAGAAGGTGTACGCGTTGAGACTCTTGTAGACACTGGCGCTGCCGTTTCGATTATTCGTGCTGATTTTTGTTCCCGCCTTCGAAAAGTCACCACACGTTATGGCGGCCCACCTCTACGTGCGGTGACAAACGGTCTCATTTGTCCACTTGCACAGTGTACCGTTCGTGTCTGCATAGAAGGCATTCGTCATCACATTGTTTTCGCGGTATTTTGTGAGTGCACCCACTCTCTCTTTCTGGGGTGGGATTTCTTGTCTTGTGAGTCCACTTTCATATCTTGTCATCAGCGCCTGCTGCATCTAAATGCCACTGACTCTTCTCCACTTGAACACGATGGACGCGTCCGCCTTGTCACCACGTCAGATTATGTTTTTCGGCAATACATCAAAGAAATAATAAGTATTAATTGCACCGACAATGTGGATGGTGACGTACTAATTCTCCCTCACAGCTATACCCTACGTAGGGGCATTGTGATCACACTCGGATTATTCGATTCTTCGATGGGTCTACGTACCTAACCGCCATAAATCAAACGCTCGAGTGTTTACTGCTCCCCTGTGGCTCAAGAGTATCTTGCGCGGTCGACAGTGAGCCTGTTGCGTTTGTTACTCTTCCGAACAACAACCACAACGATGTCCCAAAGTCACAATCACTGCCACTCAATGCCTCTTCCACACCTGTGTCGGCAACCATAAGCACTGACTCAACACCTGATCAAACTGAAGATTTGCTCGCCCTGTTAAATCGACACCGTTCTATAACTGACGTTAACTTGCCCGCCCTCAGCATGACTACCACCGCTACTCACAGCATCCAGACTGACGGCTCTCGTATTGTACATCGGCGTCCATACCGCGTGTCTCAGGCAGAACGCAAGATCATCGAGGAAAACGTCTCAGGCATGCTACGGCGCAACATCATACGTCCTTCCTCGAGTCCCTGGTCATCCCCAGTTGTTCTCGTTCAAAAGAAAGACGGGACAGTGCGTTTCTGCGTCAATTACCGTGCGCTAAACAAAATAACGCGCAAGGATGTTTATCTCCTCCCCCGGATCAACGATGCACTCAATTCGTTACAGGGTGCAGAGTATTTTTCTAGCCTCGACCTTGGGTCAGGCTACTGGCAGATACTAATGTCGGAGTCTGATAAAAAGAAGACCGCCTTCTCAACGCCAGATGGGTCGTACGAGTTTAATGTGATGATTTTTGGATTCTGTAATGCGCCCGCCACCTTCGAATGCATGATAGACGGCGTATTGCGTGGTTTGAAATGGAAAACGTGTCTGTGCTATCTCGATGACATAGTAGTGTTTTCATGCACGTTCTCGCAGCATCTACAACGTCTTGACGAATCCTCACATGCCTTGCAAAAGCCGGTCTACAGCTTAACACCGAGAAATGTATCTGTGCTAGCAAGACAATCAAGGTTCTCGGCCACCTTGTCAGCATAGAAGAAATTCGGCCTGACCCCGAGAAGCTTAACGCCGTCCTCGATTTTCCTCGTCCACTACGTCAAAAGGACCTGCGCAGCTTTCTTGCGTTATCTTCTTACTTCCGGCGCTTCATACACGGCTTCGCGGAACTTGCGTCTCCGCTCCATACTCCTCGCAAGGAACGTCTCCTTCATATGCCCTCACGTCGGATCTGGTACTGTGCCACTTCGATTCCACCACACCCACCATATTCACACCGACGCAAGTAGTCATGGTCTTCGTGCGATACTCTTGCAACGTGACAAAAACTCATGCGAACGCGTGGTTGCTTACGCAAGTCGTGCTCTTACCGCTCCAGAAAAAACTACACTATCACCGAGCAGGAGTGCCTTGCTGTTGTTTGGGCAATGCAAAGATTCCGACCATATCTTCACGGCCGTCATTTTACCGTCGTGACCGACATAACGCCCTATACTGGCTTTCATCGCTGAAAAACTTATCGGGTCGCCTCGGTCGCTGGGCGCTTCGCTTGCAGGAGTATGATTTCGATGTCGCTCACAGATCTGGGAAGAAGCATCAAGGTGCTGATGCTCTATCGCGCTGTCCTTTGCCCAGCGGAAGCCACTCACCATCGATACTCCAAAACGATAGCACCTCTCCAATCGCAGCGCTAAGTTCATTACCTGCCACCCTATCCGCCCTTGTTTCACAACAAGGTTTCGACCCATACTGCCGCACCATTGCTGACCGCTTGACCGGCTCTACTACTCCTCCAAATGCCAGAATCCGTTAACAACTTAAACAATTTAAGCTTGTCGGTGATGCTTTATGTCACTACATCTACCACATCGATGGCAACAAGTTGGTACCTGTCATCCCAAGTTCTTTGCAACGTGAAGTTCTGGAAGCCTTTCATGATGATGCAACCGCCACTCATCTAGGCTATGTCAAGACTTACGACAAAATACGACGTCGTTGTGTTTGGCCTGGCCTCTCTTCAGCCATCGCTAAGTACGTTGCCTCCTGTGTCCATTGCCAATGGCGAAAACGACTGACAACTGCTCCGTCTGGCTTAATGCAACCTCTTTCTAGTCCCGCCTCACCTTTTGAATTCGTTGGAATCAACTTGCATGTCCATCTTCCCATATCATCCAATGGGAATCGCTGGATTGTCACGGCCGTCGACCACTTTACCCGGTACGCAGAAACAGATTCTATACCAACTGACACTGCCACTGAGATCGCCGATTTCTTTCTTCGCCACATCTTTTTGCGTCATGGAGCTCCACGCATTCTTCTGAGTGATCGTGGCAAAGTCCTTCTCTTTTCCATTGTCGAGCAAGTTTTGCGTGCCTCGAAGACTGTTCGCAAGATCACTTGTAGCTACCGCCCGCAGACAAACGGATTGACTGAACGCTTTCATTGGACCCTATTGGACATGATCGCCATGTAAATTCACCTCAACCACACGAACTGGGTTGCTATTCTACCCTTCGTGACATTCGCTTATAATAGGGTTGTTCAACGCACTACCAGCTTTTTTCCATTTTTTTCTCGTCCATGGTCGCTTGCCGAGTTTAGCTCTGGATGTCTCTTTCCTTTCGGTCCCTGCACCCTCGAGGGCTCCTTTCTATAAAGAATTTCTATCTCGATTCGCACACTGCCGTCACCAGGCCCGTGGTAACACCGGCCTCTCTCAAGACACTCGAAAATCTCACTACGACTCGTCTCGCCATGTTGTGAGTTTTTCCCCTGGTGACGAAGTTCTTCTATGGAATCCACTACGCGTCTCCGGCCTATGCGAATATTTCATCAGTCGCTTCATTGGGCCGTACACGATGGTCGAACAGACATCTCTTGTCAAATACCGTGTTTCTTCTTTTAGCGCTAATGCTGATCATCGTTGCCGAGGATCAGAGATAGTTCACGTATCTCGTTTGAAGCCTTATGCACGACGCATTTCATAATACTGTCAAGCGACCAGGCGGCCGCTTTCACTGCGTGGGGGAATCAGCGTGAGCACGACAAGCGAATGACTCTTTATTCTCTTTGATAACATCACCTGTACATCTTCATCTGTAAATATCATCACCAGCGTAATTTAGCTCAAGCCTGGCTGAATAAACCGTTTCCTCACAAGATATATATATATATATATATATATATATATATATATATATATATATATATATATATATATAACTATTAAATTGACGCGTGTGTACTGGAGGATTGATTGATATGTGGTGTTTAACGTCCCAAAACCACCATTTGATTATGAGAGACGCCGTAGTGGAGGGCTCCGGAAATTTCGACCACCTGGGGTTCTTTAACGTGCACCCAAATCTAAGCACACGGGCCTACAACATTTCCGCCTCCATCGGAAATGCGCCCCGCCGCGGTGGTCTAGTGGATAAGGTACTCAGCTGCTGACCCGCCGGTCGCGGGTTCAAATCCCGGCTGCGGCGGCTGCATTTCCGATAGAGGCGGAAATGTCGAGGCCCGTGTGCTCAGATTTGGGTGCACGTTAAAGAACCCCAGGTGGTCAAAATTTCCGGAGCCCTCCACTACGGCGTCTCTCATAATCATATGGTGGTTTTGGGACGTTAAACCCCACAAATCAATCAATCAATCCACCAGCAATGCAGCCGCCGCAGCCGGGATTCGAACCCGCGACCTGCGGGTCAGCAGCCGAGTACCTTAGCCACTAGACCACCGCGGCGGGGCTGTACTAGAGGACAAAAACGACGATAAGGGGATTTGGAGGACACCAGGTAGTGGAGCTCTGGTTGAAAGAATACAAAGAATGTGAGTGATCTTGCTGTTCGGCTGCTGAGAATCGCTGCGTCCACGTCTATCTGCCTTTTGGTCGCGCTGTACCGCGACACTGGTGGAGGTACTGGGCTGCAACCCTACCTAATGCTCCATACTCCCACTGGGAGCCGTTACTCTAGTTTGTGCGCATTGCCACCCATTGCAACTCCCGTGCACCCGTTCAGTCGGCGGCTAATAGGTCTCGCGCCAGAGTTCACTCCTTCCACGGAACCTCGCAGGTGCCGATTACCTCTCCAAGTAGCCAACGCCACTCCGCAACCGGGACTCCAAGGCCCCCCGCCGACACAGCCTTTACAGGTAGCCATCTGTTAACCGCTAGTTCCCGATCACTTTAGTGGCGGCGCCCATGAAGATGTTGACGACTGGCTTGAGCACTATGAGCGTGTTGCGAAGATTAATCTTTGGCCTGAACATGAAAAGCTCTCACGTGCCTATTTCTGCCTTGACGACGGTGCGAAAATTTGGTATGAGAACAAGGAAGCCAGTCTGTTAACATGGGGCGACTTCCGACAACAACATGCCGACACGTTCACCAATGTCAATCGACGCGAGCAAGCGCAGCAGCTGTTGGAGCTACGGGTTCCAAAACCAAATGAAAGCGTTGCTATGTTCGCTGAAGATATGACTCGTCTTTTTCGTCGAGCTGACCCGAACATGCGTGAAGACAGGAAGTTGAGCTACCTTAGCGTGGCGTTAACGAGCAACTTTTCGCCGGGCTACTGCGCTACCCTCCAAGTACCGTAGTTGACTTTATCAAGGAGGCTACGGCTATTGAGCGAACCCTTCATGAACGATGCAGGCAGTATCATCGAATGACTAGCAGCGCCCCAATCAATGCTGCAGCCATACCTGAGAATCAAAGCTCCCTGCGAGACTTCATTAGAAGATAGTTTGCGAAGAACTACGAAAGTTCGAGACTCCGGTTGCTCGAACCCCCATTGCGTCCGTCGCTGAACTGGTACGCGCGACGAAATCCACCACGCACTTTCTACCGCTGGTCCTGATGACGAGCACCATCCCATGAGCTACTCCAACGCTCTCCGACGTGCACTATTTGGTATATAGCCCCAATACCACCCTGTGCCGACGGCCCCTTGGTCACCACCGCAAAAGGAGACCCTGAGCCGACCACCAAGGCAACCGACGTACCACCAGCCGTCCACAGCAGTACCATGGACATCATCGCAAGAAGAGAGGCTGAGACGTCCACCGCTCCAAAGAACAGACGTGTGGTGCACAAGCGATCGAAGTCCACTATGCTTTAACTGCGTAGGTGAAGGTGATATTGCCCGTCCATGCTGGTACCGCAGTGATTCGTTCCGCCCTCATCGAACGTGGTCTGACGATTGACGTGCGAACGAAGAATCCCTACCACGCCGGGAGGACGCCTCTTTCCAAGAAGCCCGTTCTCACATTTATGACTACCGTACTTCTGACGAGGAGGCAATACCTACCCGCCAGCCAGGTTTGGGACATCAATCCCGCTCATTCACCTTCGTCACACCGACGTACCTCCACGGACCTTAGCGCAAGAAGGTAGCCAGCCCGCGCTGGGGAAACTGCAGGCGGCGACCTTCGGGGGTATTGTTGCAAGCCATGAAGATGACGATGAATATCCCCGATTACGCGACGCTGTAAAGCCGACAAGACGTGGGAGCGATGACATTGTGACCACCGACCTTAGCGTTTTTCTTGACGGCCAGAAAGTAACGGCCTTAGTCGACACCGGTGCCGACTTTTCTATTATCAGTCTAGACCTTGCCATCCGCTTCAAGAAAGTGAAGAAGCCGTGGACAGGCCCTCAAGTGAGGACGGCAGGTGGTCAGTTATTAATGCCTTCTGGAAGGTGCACAGCGAGAATCGACATAGGAGGTTCTTCTTTCGTCGCGTCGTTTGTCGTTCTCGCCGCATGCTGCAAGAATCCAATTCTTGGTATGGACTTCTTACGAGAGTACGGCGCCGCCATCAATATCCTAGACAGTTTGTTTATGTTCCGAAACAGATCGGGCGCACCTGATTGTCAACAGGCGCGACCAAACCAGTTGCGTCTAACTGATGACGATGTGGTTCTCACTCCTCGGTCATGCACGCTTGTTTCTGTGGCAGGCGCTCTCCAGTTTGGTGGTGAAGGAGTTGCAGACCAAATAAGATCGCTTCTCCTCTTACACGGCATTTCCGACGCAAGATGTATTGTCAGTGTCGCCACTGGACGCACGGACTTGCTTCTGGCAAATTTTAGTGGTGAGTGCCGGCACCTTCCAACAGGCATGGCCGTCGCTTACTTCGACAATATCACAGACGCAGAAGGCTGCTTGGCAGTAGTCGACGAGGTGCCAAAACTTGATTCAACACCAGTTCTTGACGTTAGAACTACTTTGCCTAAGAACAAGCGAAAGAGGCTTCTTGAGCTACTGGCCGAATTCAAAGACGGCTTTTCGAAAACATCGAGAGTCGGCCGCACGTCTCTAACTAAGCATCGGATAACTACCGAGGACATGGTGAGACCAATTCACCAAAACCCCTATCGCGTGGCTCCAAAAGAACGCAAAGTGATACAAGAGCAAGGCGACAAATCGCAGAATGATGACGTCATTCAGCCCTCAAAAGGTCCATGGGCGTCACCTGTAGTCCTCGCTAAAAAAAGATGGCAGTCTGCGCTTCTGTGTATGTTACTGAAAATTCAATCAGGTGACAAAGAGAGATGTGTATCCACTTCCTCGTATAGATGACTCTCTCAACAGACTTCCACATGCTCGTTACTTTTCATCAATGGACTTGAAGAGTGGATATTGGCAAATCGAGGTAGACCCGAGAGACCACAAGATTTGTGACACAAGATGGCTTATATGATTTTCAAATCTTGCCCTTTGGTTTATGCTCAGCGCCTGCTACCTTTCAAAGACTCATGGACACCGTACTTTCTGGGTTGAAGAGGAAAATCTGCTTTGTGAATCTTGATGATGTCGTAGTTTTTGCCGCAACATTTGACCAGCACCTTAAAAGGTTTGAGGCAGTTTTACAAGCAATGCGTTCCGCGTGCTTGACGTTGAAGCCCGAAAAGTGCCACTTTTGTTACAAAGAGCTGCAATTTCTTGGCCACGTTGTCAGTCACGCAGGCTTTCGTCCTGATCCTCAAAGATCGCAGCTGTTGCACAGTTCCCGGTGCCGACTGATAAGAAGGCTGTCCGACGATTCTTTGAACTATGTGCGTATTATAGACGATTCATCGCGGACTTTGCATGCATCGCATCACCGTTAACCTGCCTCACGAGAGAAGATATTGCCTTCCACTGGAGCAATAAAGAGTAAGCTGCTTTAAAGAACCTGCGCCAGTGACTACAGACGCCTCCAGTGCTTGCCCACTTTTATGAGAAAGCCCCAACGATGCTCCACACTGATGCCAGCAATGTTGGTTTGGGAGCTGTGCTTGTGCATCTGCAAGAAGGCACAGAAAGAGTAATCGCCTATGCAAGCCGAACACTAACAAGCGCCGAGACTAATTACTCCACGACTGAAAAATAATTCCTTGCCGTGGTATGGGCGGTCACAAAATTTCGCTCGTATTTATACGGCCGCCCTTTCCAGTCATCAGCAACCACCATTCACTGTGTTGGTTGACAAATCTTAAAGATCCTACTGGGCGATTAGCGCGTTGGAGTTTCAGGCTTAAGGAGTAGGACATGACGGTCGTACACAGTCAGGGATCCGCCACCTGGACGCTGACTTTCTATTCCGCTCACCTATTGAATCGGCAACTCAACCGATGAGGAGGAAACAGCATTTCTCGCTGTGCTTGACACGACCGTCATAGCGCAGTAACAACGTCGCGAGCCTGAGCTACTTGCCCTAATTACCTACCTGAACGGAAGATATCAAAACGCACCAACTGTTTTCGTAAGAGCACTGTCATCATTTTGCTTACGGGGCGGAGTACTATAGAAAAGAAACTTCTCTTCAACTGGATCTGCCTGGATCTTTCGCTCCGAAATACTCGACGCATGCCACAATGAGGTGACTTCAGGCCACTTACGTTGCACGAGAACGTTGGCTAGAGTACGGACGCTACTACTGGCCAGGACTGACCATAGTCGCAAAGCACCATGTTCGTACTTGCCTCGACTGCCAGTGATGGAAGTCACCGCTGAAAAAACCAACTGGCCTGCTGAAGCCCGTGCCGGTCCCAAGAACACCATTCGACCACATGGGCATGGATTATTTGGGCCCACTTCCTACTTCTACTGCCGAAAACTGCTGGGTTATTGTCGCAACTGATTACCTTACCCATTATGCTGAAAAAAGTATATTCCGGGATATACAGCAGCGGAGGTAACATAATTTTTCATCGAGAATGTTGTTCTGCGGCATGGTGCACCAAGCGTCGTAATCACAGACGGAGGAACCGCATGTACGGCAGCTCTTTTGAATCAAGTCCTCATGCTGAGTGGAGCAACCCATCGTAAGAACACCGCCTACCACCCGCAAACGAACGGGCTTACAGAGAGTATGAATAACACAACTGAAGAAATGCTTTCAATGTATGTAGACGTCAAACACAAAACTTGGGACAAAAGTTTGACATATATCACGATTGCATACAACACGGCCAAGCAAGAAACAACCCGGAGGACCCCATTAAGCCTAATTCATGGAAGAGAAGTACGAACGATGTTAGATGCGATGCTAGCGCACGAATGCCACGACATTGAACTGGAGGCCCCGATGTTTACAGAACCAGCGCAAGAAGCAAGGCAACTAGCACGCTTGCGAATCCAGCAGCAACAAGAATACGGCGCAAGCCGGTACAATTCTCGCCGCAGACCAGTCACTTACCAGACCGGCGACAGAGTATGGGTTTGAACGCCCATACGAAAACGAGGACTCTCCGAAACGCTCTTAGAGGACCACTCACCAGGTTTGACAATTTTGAGCTGACAAGCACAATGCGTAGACGAGCCGTTCATGATGCCGTCTGCCGAAATTTAAATTTGCATCGCTACGCGCCGCAGAAATGGGTCGAGTTTCAAGATGAACGCTGCTCCCCCTCCCCTCTGCCGGCGCACGCCTAGAGAATGAGGACATGACGTGGACGTACGAATGGCCCTACGTACACGGCAATGCAGTGACGTTGGTCATCTACGTAGACGACTCTCTCTGACGTTGTCAGCAGTGTACCACGTGACAAGGCAAAAATAATTTAGACAACATGCGTAGATTATCAATTGGTTGCTTCAAGAGACTAATAAAACCTGAAATAAGTTATGAGACGCAATAAAATTTGTACGCGTTTTTCTTTCATTTTTCCCCGTGAAATACAACAAGAGGCGGGGCTAATGTGCCAGCGTTTCGCATAAGTTCGTGTCCCCGCTGTCAGCGCAATGAGCAGACGACCGCCGTAGAACGCTCCTACGCATTCGCCCACTCATTGTGCTCATATACAACGCTCTAACCAGCGTTTCCAAACCATCCCGCAGAAACAGGCAGAAGGCCACAAAATAACGTTGGTCAACAAAATAACGCTGGTCGCGTGCTTGGATGTTGGACATGTTTGGGCGCGTAATGCGTGCGTCTCCTCATGGTCGGATGCTGGAGAGGGTGGGGAAGAAATTTGGCTTGCGAAGGCTACAGGGAGGATCGGGAATGGTTTTGAGCTTGCCTCCTTTCATCATCGTTTCGCGCCGACTCAAAAAACCTGTTTTCTCCACTCGTGATGAACCGATTTGAACAATTTTTCTGGCAAAATGTTCCTCATCAGAAACCCAACAACTTCCACTGTCTAACTAAAATTCGGTATGGGGCCTGGTGAATAACTACAAACTTTGCTCACGTACTTTTAGGGTGTGGGAGATAGGTACACCTACTGAAACAACGAAAAAAACACCCGTACGGCGAAAAGAGTAATAGTTATATCATCCGGGTTTGAACGTCCCAAAACCACGATACCCAAGTTTGCGGGTATCAAGTTTGCGGGTACCCAAGTTTGCGGGATACCCAAGTTTGGGGTTTGGGTTTCGTACCCAAGTTTGCGGATGTGGTTCACCCCCTGACGAGCCTTCTACGCAAGAACAGCCTGTTTCAGTGGACCTCCGAGTGTGATGCCGCTTTTCACAAGCTGAAGTGTTTGTTAACTTCGCAGCCAATACTTCGGCACTTCAATCCTTCGTCGCCCACGGAAATTCACACAGATGCAAGTGGCATCGGTATCGGTGCCGTTCTCGTGCAGCGTTCTGGCAAGAAGGAACACGTTGTGGCGTACGCAAGTCGTTCTTTAAGCAAGCCTGAACGCAACTACACAGTGACCGAACAGAAATGCCTAGCGGTAGTCTTTGCCGTGCAACGGTTTCGCTCATACATCTATGGTCGCCCATTCACTATCGTCACAGATCACCATTCCCTGTGTTGGCTGATCAACCTTCGTGACCCATCCGGCCGCCTCGCACGATGGGCCATTCGTTTGCAAGAACATGTCTTCACCATCCCATACAAGACTGGCCGTCTACACGCTGATGCGGATTGCCTCTCCAGAATGCCGCTACCATCGACAGATTGTGAAGACGATAACTTTGACCACCTTATCGCTTCGCTGTCGTCTGGCTTTCCCGATGCCGTGACTTTCGCCGCTGAGCAGCGTAATGACCCAAGCTTGAAAGCTCTCTTCCCTGGAGCGAGAAATTCATTAAGCGAAGGCCGATTCTGCGTCCGAAATGGTCTTCTTTACCAGAGAAACGACGGGCGCCCGCTTTCTGCTGGTTGTTCCTGCGTCCCTCCAAACGTCTGTTCTGCGTCTCACGCATGATGACCCCACCTCTGGCCATCTAGGCACCGCACGAACACTTAGTCGCACGAAAGAGCGGTTCTATTGGCCGAAAATGAGCAAAACAATTCAGAACTACGTGGCCAGCTGTATGCAGTGCCAGAGCCACAAGCGGCCCTCCTCGGGTCCAGTTGGTCACCTGCAACCTGTAAAGCCTCCCGGTTCCCCTTTTGAAAAGGTCGGCATTGATCTGATGGGACCATTTCCACGCTCCTCAAAAGGTAACCGGTGGATAATTGTATGCGCCGACTACCTGACGCGGTACTGCGAGACGGCTGCCGAATGCTCCGCCATGGCAGTCCAGGTTTCGGAGTTCCTGTTGAACTCAGTCATCTTCCGACACGGACCTCCTCGCGTGATAATAAGTGACCGTGGTCGACAATTTACCGCTGATATTGTCGAATCATTACTTCGTTTGTGTGCCTCCAAGTTCCGACACTCAACTGCGTATCATCCGCAAACTAACGGTCTCACCGAGCGCACAAACCGAACTTTGATCAACATGTTGTCAATGTACGTCGCCTCTGACCACAAAAACTGGGATGAAGTATTACCGTTCGTCACGTACGCCTTTAACACGTCGAAACACGAAATGACAGGCTATAGCCCTTTCTATCTGCTCTACGCTCGCTCACCTCGACATACGCTGGACACTATCTTTCCTTTTGTCATCCATGACGATTTAACAATTGCTGAAACCTTGTGTCGTGCGGAAGAGACCCGTCGACTTGCCTGCTTACGTACACTGGCAGCGCAAGAGTCATCCAAAACTCGCTACGACAGTCAACACAGGCATGTAACCTATGCCCCCGGTGATCTAGTGTGGGTGTGGACCCAAATACGCAGACGTGGCTTGAGCCAAAAGCTACTGGCACACTATGCCGGTCCTTTTGTGATACTCCGTCGTGTCAGTGAGGTCAACTACGAAATTGCACGTGTCACCACTAGTGGCCGACGTTCATGCAAGACGGAGGTGACGCATGTTGCCCGCCTGAAGCCGTTTACACCAAGGATGCAAGAATGACTCGCCCAGAGGGCTTCGTCTGAGAGAGGAGGAATGATACAAAGTATCACTACCGGGAAAAACAAGGGAAGCGTGGGCAGAGAAGGAAGACGACGTTGCCTCCACTGCGATCCCCCTGAGTGGGTACGAGCCATGGTGGTGATCATCATTAGACTGTGATCGTGGACTCAGGGCCCATTAAAAAACCCCCATTAATCTACCTCGCCTTGTGTAACATTAATTTACCTCGCCTTGTGTAACAATTTGATTAGGAGAGATGCAGTATAGCGGAGGGCTCCAGGAATTTCGACCACCTAGGGTACTTTGACATGCACCCAAATCTGAACACACTTGCCTACAGCGTTTTCGCCTCCATCGAGAATGCAGCCGCCGCCGCCGGGATTCGATCCCGTGACCGTCGGCTCAGTAGCCGAGTGCCTTAGCCACTAGACCAACGTGGCGGGGCTGGTTGGTATTACGGCGAACAAAGAAAAACACACAAACGCATAGTTTTGCTATCTTATTCACAATGTTGTCGGTGGGTTAGGGGCACTCGCCGGCTATCCCAGACATTTCTTGAACCTGTCTAATGAACCGCGACTAAAACAAAAATATAATCACACTCGATATTAGTCGTTGAAGGGGTATTTTCTTCTCGCAAGGCTGTTAATTGGACGAGTTTTCTTCTGGACCAAACGATTTGCGTACAGGTGCAGCAGCGACTGCAGCACGGTTGCAAGTCGAATCCTCATGTGGACGTCACACGCTAGAAGGTGCCACTATAAGTTCCCGGGGCCCATACCATCGCGATGGCTTGCCGCGTTTCGGGTTTTATTTGACACAGATAGTACATCGTCTTGTTTGTTAGGTCCTTAGACGTGCGGAAGTCTTTTTCTCGTACGGGGCGAATCAAGCGTGAACACGCGAGCGTACGAGAGTGTCTACTTCCACCTTCAACACCGCACAGTGTGGCCACGGGTCATGGCTCCGCGGGACGCCTTTCGCTGGTACTTCGGAACTAGCGCGTAAGTGCAGTAACAGCTGTAGGCGGGGCCTTCGCCGCATCGTCTGCTAGAGTGCGGTGACTTCCATGAATCGCGCTTGCATTGCGGTGGAGCTAACGTCTTTCTAGCTATGCGCACGCAAATTAAGAATCAGCACGACGGTCGATACGCCCAGTGAGAGCGCCTCGTGCTGCCCATGTTGCTTCTCGCGTCTTTTCTTTCCTTTGTTTTCTGGATGTGGTAGCACAAGTAATAAACCTTGGCCCTTGCATGGGTAAAGTCTCGAAGACCGGTGGCATTCCCATAACTAACATACTTAGCGCTTTTGGGCTAACCAGAAGATTCCTACGATGAACATGCCTACGCGGTGTTTTAATTCTTACGTTTAGGTGAAGTGTCTTTACTCACTACAACGCCTCATGACTTCTGTGACAGCGACGAGAACAGTCAATAGCCTCTACCTAGTGAAAACTAAGCTTATTCAGGTAGTACCAGCAACATTTAATATTAGAGGACTATGTAATGCCAACAACATTGCAGCTAATATTCATAACGAAGAAAACAAATGAAAACAGCAAGAAGGTAGTGTGCGTGAGGTCGTTGGTCTTTGAAGTGCTCTCTTATGACTGTAGGTGTATGAGTCGGTGTTTATTGCATCAGAGTTTGATGGTTATACAATGGCTTCTGTCTGTTTTGACAGCTTAGTCATAACACAAATGAAAAGGCCTGCCTGTACGCTTATAAATGAGCTATAGTAATTGCTGTTGTCTCGACAGTGACGCTTAAAATATTTAAAGCTATCGTAGGAAATTGTAGTGCCGTGTTGTTCTGACAAGGCACCGCTATTACCAAACGTGCAGGTCATGATACGTACGCGAAAACAAAAATACTTCTACCACCACACTGACGTGATAAGCAGCTTGGAAGGCATGCAGTCGCGCACGTCAAGCCTCTCGCAGGTTATCCTCTGACCGTGGCCGGCACGTGAATGCGCGCATTTATAGAGGCGCTGTTCTACAGATCGCGGCTGTGCACTTTACTGCTCCGAGTGCGACAACAATGATGATTGAAATGCAACATCACAGCTCATTGGGTATGCTTAATTCCATCTCTCTGTGGTCCTGCTTCCGAAGTCGACTAAATAAAGGAACTATACAGGGCATATATGCTGTTTCGTTCACTTGTAAGAAATGCGCTGTCGACGACAAACGAGGGAAGAAATGTGGGGTTGCGGAAAAGGATATGTTACAAGTTAGTTCTTCATTTGTCACCTTCTTCTGCTAACTGTATGACTTGGCGCTTTTTTCAACTTTCTAATTGTGGACCATCTAGAGTAACAGGCTGGCCTAAGAATGCACCTCCAACTTTCTTTAGGTGTCTGTGCTTAAACTTTGGTTGCTATGAGAGCAGAGCTGTATTGAGAAGCGTTGAAGCAACTTCACACTGGAATACGTCTTGGATATCAATGTCTTGTTATAAATTTCTTGGGTCTCTAAAGTGCAACACTGTTTAAAAATTTTTAGTCAGATTTTAAATTCCGGGTATCTACACCAGAAGTTTCATAGCTTACCAATAGAATACGCCCTCATCAGACCTTCTTTCCTGTCTATGTTTGCCTTATGTGTGGCCGCTCATGCAGTGACTGTTTCGCCGACTTGGCTAGCAAAGTTTTGCTGTACAGGGAAGTGGTTTAGAATTGTTGAAGCAGTTCTTCTTTGAAATTCAAACATAATTGACATGTCCACTTGCTACGCATTTATCATGGAACCCCTGTAACTATGCTGTTATTTACCAACAACATAAATATTAAAAAAAGAAAAACTAATATCATTCGCTAAAACTTCAACAGTACAACTCTGTCTTGGTAAAACATAATCAATGAGTTCTGATCGCCGGCTTGTTAGTACTGCTTGAGATACGTAAGAGACCCGTAAGCAATATAGTGGATTGGCAACACCAGTGTTCATTACAGGCAACACTATTAAGTGCTCATTATTATTTGTCCAGTGAGCGCATGATTCGCCTAATAAGCTTTTTTGGTTTCTATTGCGATAGCTACGTGAAATTATTATAGTGCAATGACGGTGTGTTTTGAGTGCATGAAATATACTAGAGAAACACACGCACATCTCCTCACTATACATTATGGTTTGTACATGACTTTGTTTTTTTTTATTTCGGACTATTCGTATCATGCAGAGTTTCGTACTGTTTACATCCTCGAATTGTGTGAATTATTAGGCATGCATACCCCTGACGCACCATATTTAAACGTCTAATTCGAAAGATGTTCATGTGCTACCACCTTAGGTGACGTTTGTTTCTAAATTTCATTTTATTTCATTTCATTCGTCGTACCCTCAGGGCTTTACAGCATTGCAGAGGGGAGCGGGCACTGACGAACAATGTTAAATAATATTAACAAATAATAACAAATAATAATGACCCTCGTTGAACTTGAGTTCGGAAAAGCTTAGAAAGAAGACAAGTAATGTAGTGATATTTATAATTAAAAAGAGTAATTCGAAAAGGCAATAAACCTGCAGTCAGTGGTTGCAAGCAGCAAAAAAGCAAGGCGTGCACTCACACGTGTGGCTGTCGCTTTTGTTTGCATATAGGTAACGGTGCTGTCATGCTACGACTGCGAACACTTGCATCCAGCTGACCCTTTGCACTATTCGCGTTGTCTGTTTGCAATAAGAATAGCTTTGAACTCTCCCAGATGTATTAGTAGGCACTGACGTGTCAGGAATGAGAAGAAGTAGAGAAACGACCTTACTTGCATCAGACAACAGATATGGACATCTCCGCAAGTGAGACAACAGGTACGGTAAACAAGAATTTATTAGAAGATCTCGTTATACTGTACACAGCTAGAGACGCATCAACTGTCCGCGATCAAGGACAGGGGAACTAAATTTTTCCCAATATTCTACGTTCAAGAAAACAACTTTGACATGTGGATGTTTAGCAACCTGATTAGAACAATGGTTGAGAGTAACTCTTCAGGGACGTCAGTTACTTGTTATGGCGACAGGTACATTCTCGGTAAGTTATTTATTGAAGTAACAGATGCATGAACTCTCACATATCTGTTATCTTCACTTCATTTTAATAATACACGAAAAAGCTGTCTGTTTAGAATGTTTTTGAAAACCAGAGTCGTGCCTAAAAAAATTGGAGTGAGATTACCGTGACAGCCTCCTAGTCAAATAATCATCGTTGTGCTAACACAAAATTGTATGGAAAAGGAGGAGGAGGAAGAATGGAGGAAGGACAGGGAGGTTAGCCAGTTCTCAAACCGGCTGGCTACTCCGTGCTTTGGAAGGTGGTCAAGAGGTATAAAAGATGACCGAGAAGAGACGCTTAAGAAAAAAAAGGAAGATTGTCAACAATACCATTCACGACGCTGCTTAAAGTCTGTCTCTATGACCACTTGACATCAAGAAGCGCAACAACGCCCTCAACGCTTTGAGTGCCAAGGTCGGTCTCTGCCGGTGTCCTAATACCCTTTCTTCCGACAATTGGCGATTGTCAAGTCTATCAATAACTTTCGGACGTCCTTGGCACAGTGAAGTGAGGACACCCGAAGAGAAGATGGGAAAATCTCTCCACGCAGCCAAAGTTTTTGCATGTAGGGCTGTTGGCTATTCTGATTCAAAACGAATAAGCATTCGTAAAGACGATCGCTATCTAGAAACGGCACAGAAGTGTGTCTTCAGCTCTGGTTATTGCTGTTGGAAGGCGGAGCTGTAGGTGAGGGTTCAATTTATGAAGGCGGACGTTGGCAAATGCGGCCGAATTCCACCGAGTAAGTGTTAGTTGTTGTGCAAGTGATTGAAGCTTTGTAGCGGCGTTCATTCTTCATAAACGTGTAGCTGCACAAAGAGAATCATCGTGGGCAGACCGGGCTGCTTCATCTGCACTTACGTTACCATCGATGCTGCAGTGGCCTGGTATTCATCCAGATGCTTTGTCATGCAGTTTCTCTATAGCCCGGTGACGAAGCAGCCTTATTTCAGCAAATAGCTATTAATTTTGTCCATGACGATATGGCGAGGCGATGCCCTGGAGGGCTGCTGAAGATTCGTAGAAGATTGACCATGCCTGCTGTAGTTCTTCTAACGGGAACTCCAGAGTGGCGCGATTGGCGGCGAGCTCTGCAGCCGTAGATGATGTGAGCTGCGATGACTTGAATTTTATTGGGACGGACTTCTGGCCTACCTCTGCACCTGTCGAGCTTGCTCAAGTAGCTGACCCATCTGTGTAAATGTGAATGTGTCAATGCGGCCACCGTGTTTCTCACGCAGAAACAGTAGTGTTACTCGTTTTAAGACCAAAACTGACAAATTCCTTTCTTTTTAATTCCGAGAATGATTATCAGGGCTTCCAGGGAATGTAGACACCACAAAAGTAATGGTGGTCTTGATGTGTGCGTGAAGTTCTTGGGAATCACCGTGCGATGTGGAGGAATAATAGTTCAGAATGCAGAGCGTGGTCTGGAAGATAGAAGAAAGGTGAGGTGATGCGATTGACTCCGCGGGTGGCATGTCTTATGTGCGTTCCAAATCATCGACACGAACGTGGGTCGTGATAGGGTGTTCACAAGCGATTTCGACGGTCGCTGCTGAGGATGCGCGTCTCGAATGCCCGAGGCATATTCTCAGTGCTCAAGCTCCTGTTGACTAGAGGACACCTACGTTTGTTATTCGGGCTTTGCCAAGCACGGGCAGGCTGTAACACTGAAGTCGAGAAAAAGAGCAGTATACAGTTGAAGCAAGGCTCGTACCGAAACACCCCTTGATTTTTCCGCAAGAAACATTAGGACGTGGGTGATCGTGGTAATTTTCTTTTTCATGCGAGCAATGTGAGGGCTCCATGACAACTGACGATCTGTTATTACTCCCAAAAAAACGGAGGGTATTTTGATAGCTGATCGTGTGTCTATTATTTCTGGTGAGGTGTGGGGTCATTGTCTTGCGCGTAAACGCAACCAGTGAGCAATATGCAGATGAGAGCTCCGCTCACCATTGTTGAAGGTAGCTTGACGTGAGGATAGCCGCTCTCTGAAGCCTGGCTCGAACGTGTAGGCGCTAGAGCCTTGATGCCCAGACGCAGATTTCGTCTGCGTAGGTCGACAGATGCACGGACTGTGGCAGGACGTTTACGAGGCCGATGAGCGCAAGGGTGAAAAGTATGGGGCTTATGACACCACCATGAGGTACGCCGTGATAAGTATGATGGTGCCTTGTTGCACCATCTTCTATCTGAACGAAGAAGATTCTGTCCTTCAAATAGCTGTAGATCCATTGGTAAGCGCGGCCTCCCAATCCAATGCTGCCCAAGGTGTCCAGGATGGTTTCATGTAGTACATTGTCACATGCAGCCCTAATATCTAAGAAAAGTGCCGCTGATAACCTCTTTAGGCTTTTCTGCTGTTGCATAGACGTGACAAGATCAACAACATTGTATATGGAAGACCGTCCACGTTGAAAGCCGGTCAAAGCACTGTCAAGCTCGTTGCCCTGCATGTAGGTGAGAGGGCTAGCAAAACCAGGGTGGTTGTATAAAGTGACATATATCATTCTCTCGCACTTTAGAAGATGTGGCGTAATAATAAATTTTGGCAGCACGTTAGTTCTCACAACATATGCAGAAGGCAAGACCCCACTCCCTATATCGCTGTGCACTTGCCATACGATCGCGGACCATTATTCTTGGAAGTCGCCGCTAGCCGCTGTGTGAGAGGCACGCATTTAGCGAATTCGTGATTCTCAACCAGTCGTTTTGTTACTCCTCTTTCAAGCTTTGTGCGCTTGACGTGGTGCTGCCATACCCTGCGAAATGAACCCACATTTTGCAAAGCGACGGCTCCACGTCACGACAGGATACAACGTATGTGATGGTGTGCTCATGTGTGCGCTCATTTCGTGCTTTCACAAGCTTCCATTTGTCTCTGACTACAACCCTACGCCAGGTGTTTACATCAAAGCATAAGGTTGGTACAGGGTAGACAATGTGAGTACTCATACCAGATCATTCACCTGCTCTGGTTTGCTAAGAGGCTGCGGTAGGGGAGAGGCCCACACTTGTAGAGTATTCTTATCTTTGCGCTATATTTTCCTTATGTTTATGTACGTTCGACGTGCGTTATTAGTCTACAAAAAGGTAACAGTGTGAAGATAACTACAAGATATAATAAAAAATCCTGACGTTTGTTCATCATATGATGTTACTGTGAAGGCAAATAAGGAAAACGTGAATAAATGGTAAGGATAACTTGTTAATACGGGATTGAAGACTTTTTCCTTTATATGCGAGCACAAAATCTGTGCCATAGTGCTGTTGATAAGACTACGTAAGCATTTATTTTGATTATAAATATAAGTTCAATTTTCTGCGTGTGCCAATTACAATATTGTCTTAAGGCACTCCGTGGCATAGGGCTCTAATTAATTTTCTGCACGTGAGTTATACATTCCACTCCGATAGGCCATGAAAGACGCATATGACCACTGTTGCTTGGGTACATATCATCATCATCATCATCATCATCATAATCATCATTATCATTATCATCTTCACAATCATTATCATCAGTTTGACTACGGCGACTGCAGGAAAAATACTTCTTCCATATTCCGCCAGTCAACTCGGTCCTGTGCTCTGTGCTGCCACTTTACACCTGCTAAATTCCTAAACTCGCCCCTAACTCTGTCACCCCCCAGCCCGCGTGCCTTCTCTAAAAATCTAGTCTGTGATGCGTGGGAGCATATACTGACAAGCTAATCTGCTTGCTGCACAGGGGCGGCATATATGTTCCACACATTGAGATGACTGAGCAATTCAACCGTGCTGATTCATTCAACAGAAGCCCTTGTGTTGTTTATTCATTTTTTCTCCCTCTCTTTTTTGTTCGTTTACATATTTTTATTAACTTTATTTCATACTCAGAAGGCCACAAGGTGGTATGGACAAGGGCGACTTGGCAAGTATTTATCAAACGCAGGCAGGCAGCAGCGTGTTTGATTGCGAAAACGAAGGCAGGAAGGTAGTTGCAGTCATTTCTAGCTCGTTGCAAATGAAGAAATATAACAAGAGCTTGTGCGGCTCAAGGGAGTTTTATTAATGAAGTTTTGAATGAACTAGGCAGATACAAAACAGGGCGACAAGAAGGGTCCTTTTTAACAAAAACGAATCTGTTAGCATTGAAAAGTTTTATTCTAAAGTTCTCAATGCAAGGAAATACCATGTGATTTAAGCTGGTAGAGTAAGGTTAGCTTTCATTATAGCAACCTTGCCTTACCGATAGTCCTTGAAACCCAAACAGTTATTATTCTGCGTACCTGCGTAAAAGTGTCATTTATCACTTACACTTGGCGGCTACTCTGTCTGTTTTTGTTTGTCCAGAGATTGAGATGAGCGTTAAACTAGAAAGATCTGAAGAATGAATAAAAAAGTTTACCGGTTCATTTAGAAGACGACCTTTTCTTCAACTCTCGAATTTAATAAAGCCATGCAAGTGTGAAAAATGGCCATAAAATGTAATTTCATTTATGGTGGCCGGGAACTCATTCATTATTTACCCTAATTCATCAAACATTGAAGCGAGCTTACATAGCTTATTCCAGGCGTCAAACTGTTGAACGACTTCTGCAGTGAATACAACTCAATGTGAGAATGATATGAAGGAGAAAGGTGCTGAGTGAGTAGTTACGTGAGGTTAAAGTGTGTATAATTGTTTAACTCTGAAAAGTATTTTATGAAATTTGTGCAGGACTTGATATGCCTGTATTTTCATTACAAGGCAAGTTCTTAAAAAACTCTATAGTGACACTTTCGAGCACAAATTCTGAAACCTTCTGGAAAATACCATCATTTATTTCATGAAGTAAAAAACTATTATTGGCCTAAATTACTCTACCACTAATGAATTCCGAATACAGCGAACGCCTAGCAGACTCGATACAGAAGAATACTGAATACATGCAAAATCACCAGCACGGGGACAAAATGCTTAGTAAGAATGATTGGTCTTTGATATAATATCAATAGTTATAATAATAATAATAATAATAATAATAATAATAATAATAATAATAATAATAATAATAATAATAATAATAATAATAATAATAATAATAATAATAATAATAATAATAATAATAATAATAATAATAATAATAATAATAATAATAATAATAATAATAATAATAATAATAATAATAATAATAATTAAATAATAATTATAATAATAATAATATTAATATCCTGAGTTTTGTGTTCCAAAACCACGGCATGTTTGTGAGAGGCGCTGTAGTGAAAGGTTGGGGAAAATTTAACCATCTGGTGTTCTTTACCAAGCTCTGGCGTCGAACAGTACACCGACCCCTGCGAACACAGCGACCGAGAGTGGACTCGTAACATAGGGGTTAGTTGCCGAGCACCTTAGCCACTGTTCCACCAGGTGGGTATGAAGTAGAGTCTACTGTCCGAGGTGCACCCTCCAGCACATGCTGTGGCAGTGTCACGACTTGAACGGGGGCTCAGGGTCTCCCTCCACTGAGGAAGACTGGCTCCAGCTTATCACCAGCTCTGCAAAGGACCAGCAGCTAAGGGCTGTCCAGAGAGCCCGCGAAGTCGCCGAGAGCTTTAACCTCCCGGTGCCATCGTGGGCGGGGCTCCCAGACGGTGCCCCCTGACGGGGGCATTCTCGTCTTCTCAGGACCAAATAAAGTTTATTGACTGACTGACTTACTGTCGCAGAAGCCTGGACCTCGCTACAAACATGCTAACAGCACCTACCTGGATACAACCCAGGGTCCGGTGCTCTGCACTTTATCTCATCAGAGCTGGTTCTTCGAGGGGAGGGATCTCGCACGTGCCGCAGCAAAATCGTCATCGGCCACGACGACAGCGACACCACTGGCCCCTTTAAAACCGTGTTGCACGCATGCCACCGGCAGTGGGCATGGAAGCATCGGCAGAAGCATGTACTCATTCATGCTTCCCTACGTTTTGCAGGTCAGTTATTTTAACAGACTACCGTGTAGGAGTTTTCGATCTGACAACCCTTTTATTATGGTGCTTCCATGCCCAGAAGCCCTGTTACAGCCTTTTTGTGACCTTTTGTTGTTAATATGTGGTGATGTCGAGCAGAACCCGGGACCCAAGGATGATCAAATTACTGAAATACATAAAATGGTGAAAGATATGCAAGAACGTTCGATTCGCATTGAAACCACGCAGGCGGTAATGGCAGGTGACATCCAGGAGCTTAAGCAACATCAGCTTTCGCTTACTAAAGACATTTCCAACATATTGACGCGCCTGGAAACGGTTGAAAAGCGGACATCCATTATAGACAACATTCAGCGCGAACTGACGGCAACGAGTCAACTTACAAGGCAAGTGCAGGGCGACATGCTTGGTCTACGTGCGCGTCTCGATGAGGCTGAGGATCGCTCTCGGAGGGATAATCTAGTATTCTTTGGTATCGCAGACAATGCCTCTGAAACTACGCAGCAGACTGAGGAAACTATCTTGAGCTTATTTCGCCAGTCCCTTGATCTAACTTTATCTGGTGATAACGTTGCACGCGCACATAGAATCGGCCGCTTTTCCACTAATAAAGTTCGTCCGATTATAGTAAAATTTTCCACCTACAAAACGAAAGAAATGGTTCTTTCAAAACGTCACATGCTCAAAGGAAGCAAAGTGGTTATGCGGGAGGATTTTTCTGCTAACACTCGCCGTACTAGAGCAATGCTGACCAACTTCGCCAAAGAGCTTCATTGCCCTTTCAGTGTGCGCTATAACAAACTTTTTGCAAATGAGAAATGTTATGGCTACGACTACGTTACTGATACAGTGCATGAAATCGGGCCATCCAGACGCGTAACTAATAACGCTAGTGTCGCCAACTCCTCTTCTCGGCAACTTCGTTCTGGTCGACAATTTAATGCTTCCTCGGGAAGCTAGGATGAAGCAAGGGGTGGTGGCACTTGCGTTGACCACAGAAAATTGATCGTGCTGTCTACTAATGTTCGCAGCCTCCTGTCCAAGAAAGATGAAATGAGTGCAGCAGTTAATGATTCAAACGCCGATATTATTGCGGTAACTGAAACGTGGCTTTGCGACAAAATACGAAACGAAGAGCTGCTGTGCTGTGATAAAAAATACAAAATATATCGCTGCGACAGACCTAATAGATGTGGCGGTGGTGTTCTTCTTGCGGTGAATGAGAGCATTGAAAACTACGCTGTTGCAATAGACTCGGTTTTGGAGGCAACATGGTGTTGCCTCAACGTGGCTTTTAGAAAAGTTGTCATTGGCGTATGTTACCGCCCACCTTCAGGAAGTGCAAACTTTTGCAATGACCTACATGATTGTCTGAGCCATGTGAAGGTTTTGTTTCCTCGCGCAGCTGTGATTCTACTAGGCGATTTCAATTTCCCTAACATTGTGTGGTCAAATTCTTATTCATATTCCTTGCCTAACTCAGCGGAAGCGGAGCATTTTATTCGCATCTGTTCAGATTTTGGTTTGACGCAGCTTGTTAATTTTCCTACGCGCGTTACCGATACTACGTCATCCATTCTTGATCTTATATTGACATCAGAACCAGATATTGTATCTTCAGTGTCCAATGTACCTGGTATCAGTGATCACGATATTATTCAAGCAAATATATTGCTGCCATTCTCACGCATGCGTAAGCAGCTTAAAACTATACGGGATTACAGAAAGGCTGACTTTGACTCAATTAACAAGGATTTGGGCACATTCCTAGATGAGTTCTTACCCAACTACCCTGAAAGATCGGTGCAGAGCAACTGGGACTTATTTAAAGCTAAAGTTTCAGAGCTAACCGTTAAACATATCCCTATAAAACAAGTTCTTTCCAATACACGTGCTCCATGGTACAACAGATACATAAACCGCCTTTCAAACCGTAAGAAAAGGTTTTATCGTGCTGCTGTCAAATCCCCGTCTGATAAACGTTGGTCTACTTACAAATCTGCTGCCACAACCTATTTATCTGAAGTGAAACGAGCTAAGTCTTCCTTTTTTAGTCACACTCTACCGGTTATGCTGAAAAATAACCCTAGACAGTTTTGGAATTTCATGCGTGGCAGCGAGCGCCGCGCTATAGCCTTGCTGACAGCTGAAGGGCATCCCGTGCCCGACGTAGAATGCGCATCTGTACTAAATGACACATTCATAAAAGCTTTCTCTCACCAGGCGACCATCAACAACCAAATCTCCTTGCCGTCACCCCATTGCCTACCTATGGACGCTATCTTCGTTACCTCGGAAGGTATTCGTGCGGTCATTAAGAAACTTCAAAACTCATCATCATGTGGAGTTGATGGTATCAATGCTAAATTCCTGAAGAACACTGTTGAATACTCCTCTATTATCCTGTCATGCATTTTTTCACAGTCCCTGCAGCATTCTAGCCTTCCGGAAGACTGGCTGGTCGGTAAGATAGTGCCAGTTCACAAATCAGGGCTAACACACAATCCATCAAACTTCCGTCCAATTTCACTGACATCTGTCCCGTGCAAAATACTTGAGCATATCATTTTCACCCACCTTGTTAACTTTCTCGAGTCTAACCAGTTTTTCACACCCTCGCAACACGGTTTCCGCAAGAATTTTTCTTGCGAAACGCAGCTCTTAGTCTTTACAAACGACCTGCATGTCCTACTCGATTCTGGATTCACCATTGACTGTATTTTTTTAGATTATTCTAAGGCATTCGATAAGGTCAGTCATCAGTTACTACTTCTTAAGATGAAACACTTAAACCTAGACCCTAACGTGTTTAACTGGATTCGAGCCTTTCTTTCCAACCGAACACAGTTTGTTTCTGCTAACAATATTGATTCCCCCGTCCAGCCGGTGCTCTCGGGTGTTCCCCAAGGCTCTGTGTTGGGACCCTTACTGTTCTTAATTTTCATGAACGACCTGCCAACTAATGTCTCATCAAAGGTATGCCTATTCGCAGATGACTGTGTAATTTATCGGAAAATAACTAACCAAAATGATGTTACCTCGCTCCAGACGGATTTAAATAACATATTTACCTGGTGTCAATTATGTAACATGGAACTAAACATTTCAAAATGCAAAGCAATGCGTGTGTGCCGCACCTCACTTGCGTATCCAGATTATCATCTCAATGATACCCACCTCGAGTCTGTTTCATTTTACAAATACCTAGGTGTTCATATTTCCAGTAACCTGTCATGGAACCACCATGTGGAGCACATCATCGCCAAGGCTAACCGTTCTCTCGGGTATTTTCGCAGGAACTTCTACATGGCGCCCTCATCCCTTAAGAAACTTCTTTACACTACTTATATTCGTCCATCACTTGAATACGCATCATCCGTCTGGGATCCTGGTGGCACTACAGTTACACATGAATTAGAAGCAGTCCAGAATCGTTCAGTTCGCTTCATTTTAGCCAATTATAACCGCACGGCCAGTGTTACCTTAATGAAGTCCCAGCTCAACCTTCCTGAACTCGCCATTCGGCGTAAAATAGCCCGACTCAGTCTCCTTCATAAATTTATCATAGCAAAAATCTTCGTGAACAGTTTATTAAACCCCCCTCATTCATATCACCCAGATTGGACCATCTGCAAAAAGTTCATGTTCCCCGCTGCAGAACCGTAACCTATTCGCATGCCTTCATTCCAAGAACCACATCCGAATGGAATCTACTACCACAATCAGCTACGGCTATTACCGATACATCACGTTTTAGGGCCTTTTTGCAAAACATGTTTTGCGATGTTTGATTTTGCTTCGTGTTATATATGTCGTGCTTTTTTTTTTCAAAATCGTTGTCATGTATTCCCGCTGCTACATTTAATTCTTTGTTACTGTGTGTTTTTGCCAACCGCTTTGTATTTTCCCTTCTTTTCCTTTACGTTTTGCCGTTTTGCCGTTTTTTTTTTTTAACAAAATCGTTGTAATGTATTACCGCTACTACATTTAATTCTTTGTTACTGTGTGTTTTTGCCAATCGCTTTGTATTTTCCCTTCTTTTCCTTTACGTTTTGCCGTTTGCTGTATTATTTTGTATTGCCACTCCCCTCTGTAATGCCTTCGGGCCCTGAGGGTACCATAAATAAATAAATAAATAAAAAAAACCATTCGGCCTTAAATATGGCACAAATGTGATGTAGGGGCATGTAAATACTCAAAAAAATTTTGTAGAGAGGCATGTAGTGTATTTGTTTTACTACGCTTAAGTGCTACAATACGCAATTTTTTGCCCTTCCCCTCCACTCTAGGATTTATTTGCAAGTTATTTTTTCCCCGCACAGAGTTCTCGCCAACTTGGGACGTCAAGTTGAACTGGCACGACAGAGTAGTGCTTTGGGTGCTTCGCCAGGGAATAATACCACGGCATGATGCAATCGCGCCTGACGGTAACCGGCGCTTCGCCAAGAAAAACGGACTGAACCTGAGCCAAGTTTACGCTATCTTGCTTCAATACATTGCACAGGTAAGAAGATTTATGTATATACGCCAGGCTTCTGAGTTCGAAGTTTTCATTGGCCAGGAACTTCTTTGAATTTTATTGGGGTGAATTGATGAACATGGCGTGCGTGAAACACAGAAGTTCAGAAACACGTGTAAAAAAAAAAATACCGGGAAAAAGTCTGAAAAAGTACACTGTGTCCGCAACTAATTCTCTTCCTGGTTCTTTCCTTACCTGTGCTTCTGCGATTGCGTGATTTTTATTGTTATTCGTCACCATAAACGCAACTGAACTTGTTCACATCACTACACTTGCTCGGGAAACCAAGAAAAGCATTTTGTGCCAAAAGGAATCCGGGTGCATCAGCGAATAGGATAACAAAAATATGAAGTATGATTTGCACCTTACTCCTTAAAGAAAACGTGGCCACTTTCAGTAGCAGAGTGGCAGTCAAGCTGTCGTTTGCTGCAACCGAACTTCGCGATGAGGGCAAAAGACGTGCAAAACTTTCAGCCACTAAGCTGTGTCCTTGTGTCTTCTTTTGATACTTTGACTACGATCGAGGGCGACTACGCGTGGTTGCTGTTAGAAACGGTGAACACTGCGCGTGCTAGAAGAAGAGAAAGGTGAGCTACGCCTCGTACCAAGGAAAGCTTGGCTTTTTTAATGCAAGGCGTTTCTTAGCGAACTTTGGCGGCTTTGGGCGTAACTATCTATCTATCTATCTATATCTAACTATCTATCTATCATCTATCTATCTATCTTTTTATCTTTCTTTCTATCTATCTCTCTATCTATCTAAGACATTTAGATGCCCTCGCAGCCGTTTCGCTAGCTTCACAAATGCCAAGTTTGGCATTACGGGGCGTGAATGGATGGCGAAGTTAGGTGACTGGTACAAACAAGATAATCGAGAGATGCGTGTAATAAGAGAACATGGCTGCATGATTTGATTGATATGTGGGGTTTAACGTCCCAAAACCACTATATGATTATGAGAAACGCCGTAGTGGAGGGCTCCGGAAATTTAGACCACCTGGGGTTCTTTAACGTGCACCCAAATCTGAGCACATGGGCCTACAACATTTCCGCCTCCATTGGAACTGCAGCCGCCGCAGCCGGGATTCGAACCCGCGCCCTGCGGGTCAGCAGCCGAGTACCTTAGCCACTAGACCACCGCGGCGGGGCACACGGCTGCATGCCACGCTCTTGATGCGCTAGCCGCCGTTTCGCTAGCTTCATGTGGTCAAAATTTGGTATGACGTCTCAAAACGCACGACATAGGCAAATGACACGCCCAAATATAATAATAATGACATGCGTGCATGTAACAACATTGCTACATGCCACACTCATGATGCAGTTGTGACCGTTACGCTAGCTTCAAATATGCCAATTTTGGTATTACGTCACGTCAATGGATGACGAAAGTTTGTAACTGGTGCAAACATAATAATCGTGAAATACGTGTCATGTAACAACGTGACTTCATGCTACGCTCATGATGCACTCGCGATCGTTTCGGTAGTTTCACACATATATCAATTTTGTTACTACAGGACGTGAATAAATCACAAAGGCATGTGACTGATTGAAACATTATAATCATCAGGTGCGTGATGTGTAACAACATGACTACATGCCACGCTCATGATGCACTTGCGGCTGTTTCGCTAGCGTCACATGTACCAAATTTGGTATTACGTGACGCGAACGGACAACTTAAGTAAATCACACCTCCAAATATGATAATCTTGACATGCGTGTAATGTACCGACATGACTACATGTGACCTTGATGATGTGCTCGCAGCCGTTTTGCTAGCTTCAAATATATCAAATTTTGTGTTACAGGACGTGAATAGATGACCAGGGCATGTGGCAGGTAGAAACATGATAATTGTGAGATGATTATTATGTTACAACGTGGCTACAAGCTCCGCTCATGATGTGCTTGCGGCAGTTTCGCTAGCTTCACATGTACCATATTTGGTATTACGTGACGCGAATGGGCGACTTAAGTAAATCATACGTCGAAACATAATAATGATGAGATGCGTGCATGTAACCACATAACTTCATTCCACAATTATGATGCGCTCGTGGCTGTTTTGCTAGCTTCAAACATGCCGCATTTGCTATTACGTCACGTCAATGAATGGCGAAAGTATGTGACTGGTGCAAACATGATAATCGTAACATGTATGTCATTCGAGAACGTGACTACTTGCTTTGCTCATGATGCGGTCACGGGAGTTTTGCTAGCTTCAAATATGCCAAACGTGGTATTACGTCACGTCAATGAATGACGAAGTTATATGATTGGCGCAAACATTATAGTTATGAGGTGCGTGTTATGTAACAACGTGGCAACATCCTACGATCATGCTGCGTTTATGGCCATTTCGCTTGGTTAAAATATGCCAAATTTGGTATCACATCTCGTGAATGAATATCTAAGGTATGTGACTGGTGCAAATATGATAATCGTGAAATGCGTGTCGTGTAACAACGTGACTACATGCTACGCTCATGATGCGCTCGCAGCCGTTTCGATCGCTATCTTCAAATATGCCAAAGTTGGTATTACGTCACATTATTGGATGACGAAGGTATGTGAGTGGTTCATGCATTAAAATCGTGACATGCGCGTTATGTGACAACGTGACTACATGTTACGCTTATTATGCGCTTGGGGCCATTTCGCTAGCTTCAAATATGCCAAATTTGCCCTGGTAAAAATTTCTCTACTGGTTTATTCTCGTTTTTAGTGGTCCCAGTTGGGAGTGAACTGGTTTCTTCTGGTCACAGTTGGAAGTGAACTGATTTCAAATGGTCCCAGCAGAAAGCCACTGGTCTTGAACTGGTACCAGTAGAATGTTGCTGGTTTTGAATTAACAGGATACTGGCACAAGTGGGATATTGCTGGTGTTGAACTGGTACTGTTCTGGTATCAGTAAAGTGTTGCTGATTTCGTGGCGACTGAGTACTGGTACTAGTATGATGTTGCTGGTCTTGAAATAGGGTCACACAGACCCCAGTAAAATGTTGCTTGTCTTCCACTGGGAACACACAGGTTCCTGTGAAAGCTACTGGTCTTGAACTGAGGTATCATTGGTTCAAGTTGGACAACTCATGTTGAAGATTGAATTGGTTTTCGTGGAAAGCTGCTGATTTGAAAGTTGGATTGCATTGGTTTCACGTGATAGTGCTTATTTGTAAACGCACAGCTTTGAGTGATTGGAATGGATGTTCGCGTCTTGAATTTCGCACTCAAGAGAAAAACTGGCAACTAATCTTGACAAGAAACATACATGAATATCATGTGCCCAGGTGGCACTGCGAGTTATACTGGAGAGTCATGTATTCAGTGTGACAAATATTCAGTGTGACCTCAATGAGCTCTTCTGAACACATAATGCTAAAAAAGCGACACATCCCAAGTGAATAAATAGTATTGTACTAGCTTGACACCGTTTCAACTTCAAAACGGCTGTCTTCATAGGAGAGATCGCCTCTGAAGTCAGTTCATTCATGAGGTTAAGTATAAAGCAAACAATCGTAAACATAAATGCTAGCTAAATGGCGATTCTCACTCACCTCTGCAAACATTCCCTGAAAGTGGTACATAAATAAAATAAATATTTTCTCTATTTATTCAAGGCACATGTGCTGTTTTGTTGGTATGGAAACAAAAGTGTGTGTAGAATTAAGGGACCCAGAATACACATAACCAGGTATGCATAATTACTATTAATTTTAAAATCTTTTCGTTTAAAGCACTTTGTTCGTGGTCCTGCAGGCAGCAAATAAGTTGAAAACATGCATCCGTTCATGCTTTCAGTATGAATGAATGGAGTTAACACAGCAGTAGTTAACATACAAGAAAAAAATGGGTTACACAAGTAACTTATGTTCCAATAAGTTATGAATATGTTAACACACAATTACTAATCGTATCATTGTAAAGTATTGAGCGAAAATATGCACACTGCTCTTCGTATCAACACATAACTAATGAAACCACTAAGTGATCAAAGAAAGAATGGTACTAAATTCTACAGCTGCGTTGCCTTACACAGAATTTATTCCTATATAGAGTGGGAATGAGGATGAAAAAAAGGCAGGGAGGTAGGTCAACCATGGCTGAGCCCGGTTGGCTATCTTGAACTGTGGAGAGGGTAAGGGGAATAAAAGTTAGAAATAGAAAGAGAAGGAGAGAAATGTCACTCATTCCGTCGATAAAACGGCACTTATTTGCTTAACGTTACAGACGGTCAGTCACATCCGTGTCTTAAACAATTGAGCACATTCGTTGCATTAATTTCTATGTGCGTAATAGATGCAACTGCTTCTCGGTATGAGATATCATCTCTGGCCCTTTTCTTCAGTATTGTTAGCTCCTTTCGAATAAAAGGACAGTCCTTCGAAGAGGCATCATGGGGTCCAATGCAGTTTGAGCACTTCAAATTCGTGGCCTGGCACGTTTTCTTGTTGTGGTGCCCAGTACATCGGGACCAGATAGAACAGTTCATGCACACACCACTTGCATGACCTAACATCATGCACTTCCAGGACTGAAGTGGTTTCGCAATGAAAGGGCGAACTGCGTCACAGGAGTGGCCCACTTTTACGTGTGATGGAAGTGATTCCCCCTTATATCTAATTCATACGCGTCGTGATGTCCCGATACGACTTATACTTGTAACAATGGCATCTTCCGAAGCCGGCTTAATCAAGACTGGTAGGTCCGAGTTGTTAATGGCTTCGGCAACTTCATATATCACCCCACTGCTCACTTCTTTGCCCAGTGATATACGAGAGCGGACTTTCATCCCATTAAGTTTCGTTACTTCACGCAATCTGTCCCGCGCAGTCACATGATTGACGTCAATCGCTAGGGTGTTCTTGCGGCTATTCACTCTGACTTCCTTTACTTCGTTCGGCACCAGTGCCTCTAGCTGTAGAGACACGGCTTGCCAATTAAGACGTCTCATGTTGTCACTAGCGAGAACTGTCATGAAAAGAATAGTTGATACCTCCGTATTTCACGAAGATCGCATAGTGGGCTCACTCGAATTGAGTGACGTGATCAGAAGTTGTCTCTTTTTCTTGGGGTTCCTGACAAGCTCGAAGTTGTCGTCCCCTGCTTCATCACTGCTGACGTTGTAAGGTTTGGTGTCATCACTGTCAGTACCACTTTCTGAGCTGTAGCGCTTCCTGAAAGCAACACCCACGGTCATTCCGGTGTCGGGTAGTTTTCCGTTGGGCTCTACTTCCATTGCACACCTGCAGGAGACCGCGCTTCACAGGTGAAATGAAAATTATTGACAAAAATCCATGGAACTCAAACATTTGGCATTATGCCACACCGGCACTTCGTCGTCGTCCTAGAACCCCAATTTATCGATAGGTTCCTAAACAGAGGACCACATGGAAAACAAGACACCGTTTTTGATGTATTCGCTTCCATAGATATTGAAAAGTAAAAAAAATAATATTACTCAATGAGTGAAACTTGAACGTTAGCCTGCTTGAAGGTAGAAAACGTCAGGTTAGCACGTCATAATGGCAGTAGTCACATATCCTGGCCCTCATATAGCTGTGAAAGCCTGATGGTCATTTCTAAGAATGGTAATCTATGTTATGAAAAATGTATAAACAAATGAAAGATGTATACCTTAGCCAGTAAACTTGGTGAAAAGTGGCACCAATGAATGCCAAATATTAACTGGGTTCCAAGCCATTGAAACCACACAACTCCATCATTACAACCAATAATTGTTATGGGGTTAACAAAAATGACATGAATAAGGTCAAAACATTTAACTTGCTTGCAAGTAAGATAGTGCGAATATGTACTACCTGTTTCTAGAAAAGGCACAGTTTGTCATCTTTGACTGCTTCATACGAAGTTGGTAATGCCAAATTGAATTGTAATTTTCGCTTCTCGTACAAGGCATTGCTCTCTTACTGCAAGACGCAGTGATCACAGCTAGAATTACTGCTTGTACAAACTGCTTCGTATAATTCATGAAATATGCACCCCAAATGTGCCCACCATGATCGTTCTGCGACGCGGACGATGCCCAATTTTTTGTGGAACATCACAATGGCCCCCCTGTCTACATCATACTATTAGCAGTGTCATGCGGTGCTGAAAATTCAGCTGAGCACTCATGCGTTCTGCAAAACCTAGTTAAAATATCTTAACAGCAACATTGGTTACTTACAATCAGTTAGAAGTGCTGACATTTGCTCGATCATCAAACAAGACAAGCATCTCAAGTTTCCAACTCTGGTGTCAGGAGTAATTTAAAGAAAAATTGCACAAGAACTGTACGTGGTGTAAAAACTTTGCTATTATTTCAGTTATTAAAATATTTTGAATTTCATCACACATGAATGGCTACCAATTTTGTTGCTAACAGTGTTTTCTGTGGCATCCTTATGAAAATTTTTTTTCTATCGCACTCAACATTGGTACAAAGAGTAACATTTGTTGACAATTCTACTAAAAATAACTAATTCGCCCTTTGACATTTTATTACATGACTTGTGTTATAGGCACACTCAGAGTAAAACCTATGTGACACAATAACTATTATTACAGAGTTTGCAATATCTTTGAATGAAACAGTGTGCTTGATTATTGGGCGTTTTTCTTGCCCAGTCACAAGGGCAGTGCTGTCTGTTTTCCTCGGCCTCTTGTATGCTTGACTCTGAAACATGGTCCAAGCTCCAATCACTCTGTCATGCTCCAAAACAATTTCACAGGTGTTGTGTTCAAGCTGATTTTTTACCAAGCTAAGCAGTGATTGAGATACTTCCCTGGCTTACTGACAAGGGTAACAGCTGATTCACTGCTTGAACAGCCAGGCTTCACTAAAAAACGCAGAGTCTGTGGACATGCTTGTGCACACAAGTTTTCGTGGCTGCTTTCCATCAAGATCCGTTCCACTATTTCAATTGGCACAGCCTTAGTGGGAGCGGCCCGCGACGTTTCGCTAAAGGAGTAGCGTTTTTTAAGACCCCATAAAGTACTTTTTCTGTCTGTTAGTTGATAGTGCCAATTTTTGAGGTAGCCAATGTTGAACTCAAAGCTAAAGCAGGGCTGTGCCCAGAGGAGAGCTTGCAGCACCACATCAGCTGACGGACTTTGTATATCATGCGCTTCTCGCAATATATGAACTCTACATCAACTACAAACCGTGCAAGGCAGGCCGTACTAGCAGTAAATTCAGCTTTACTCACTGTGTCTTGCAGTAATAGTGCAGTTCCTTGGACGAAAAGTGAAAAGTGCTTAAAAAATGTGCTGGCAAAAGCCCCTCAAGGCATGGTAGCGAAAAATACAACAGCTATTGCTGCCATTCGCTAGCCTTCCAGTATTTTCGCACTGAAAGAGAGCGAGAAAGACGTGATACTGATTGAGGGGGCTGAATTGCACAAAAGCGTTTATCTATATTAGATAAAGCTTGTGCTGAACCAACGTATAATGACTCATTTACTGCGAACAGCCACAACTCTGTGAAATGCTGCCCTACACCTAAAAGCACAAAATTCATGTAATCTTGGGTGAAACTTCAGATGACATTGAAGTGTGGCAGGTTAATCACAGGTGTTGAGCCATTCAACCCTTTGTATAGATGGTGTAGTGTTGACGCCTTTTCTGTGTGTTGTTTTAGTGTTTTTCCGTAAATTTCCTTCATGCTTGGCTGCCAGGCCCAGTTGGTACTTGACAGTTACACTTCGGCGAAACAAGAAGTAATACAAATAAACATGAAAAAATGCCTGTCCAGTTCCTTATTTGCTGACATTTAGGGTTAAGATTGGTTTTCTACAATGAACGCCTCATACACATTTTAGAAATGTACCTTAAATAAATACACAAAAAACATGGCCATTTCACCTGCTGTTCTCATCAGAATGCAGCCATTACAATCGAAAATTAATTCGCCACTTCATGTTTGGCAGCAAAATGCCACAGCCACTGTGAAGGGGATACAAAGACTCGTCAATATTCCAAAACTTTTTTATTGGAGATACTAAGCAACATGGGAATTTCCTTTATACCACTAAGATGTAATTTATAATAATGGTGGGTCAAACGGCAGCATTTTTGAAAAATAACAAACTTTTAGCAAGAACACAGAAATTGCTTGTAAATGAACAATATAACTGCCCATATATATGCATGATTTGTTTGCTCGAAGACCATAAGAACGTGGCCTCAAAATTAAAAAGATTTACTTGAATGTTATAGCGTCTATGAGACAGCAAAATTTGTTACAAGCTTTACCCACCATCCACGGTCTTCCTTTGATGTGAGCACCATCCACAGCCATAGTAGCTACTATACTGCATAAAAGTTTGCAGTGCTGCTCGGGCCGGAGCATGAGCACAACAGCTGAGGCAGTAAACTTGCAATAAGTACATTGTATTTAAAACCATGCAGGGCTCTCATTATACTTTACTTTTGTTGTTCAAATATTTTCATATTGAAACAGACATACTACTTTTATGTGAAATATATGAGAGTACTAAGCACATCAGACAAGAAAAATGACCCACATGGCTCAGAACCAGCAACTGGGTTTATTGAGTGACTCGTTACTTTTTAAGCAAACTGCTTAAGTGAGTGCATATGTGCATTGTCACAATACATTCGTAAATTTAAGCACTGTTTTATACTTATCAATACTTTTATACTACCAAGTTACCAAATCTTCCTGTATTCCTCATTCTGCTTTTATTTCACAGATTTGAAAGCCCTGTCAGTGAAGTATTTGAATTGCATAATAGTCAAAATATAATTTATTGTAATTCAGGTGTTAAGTTTTTTTCCATTAGGACGTATGAAATTAAGTATACCTCATACAGTGCTCATGACATCTGAGCCTGACACTAGCTAACCACACATGTTCAGTACCATGATTGAAACAGAGTTTTTTTCTCACCTGTGAACGCAATGGTCAGGTGCCACCCATGCCAGTCACACCTTCGTTGGCATTGATGCCTCTCATTTGCTGTACAAAGCTTCCAAGAAATAAATCATATCAGGATATCACTGGCCATACCACAGGGCACTTACTTTAATGTTTTTGGACCTCAACTGTTGTGGTAGCTTGTTCACTGCAATCTGTATCGGCTAAATAGAAAATTTGAAGGAGTTGAAAAGCAGACTGCCATCAGCATTGAAGGTTAGCGTGAGGTCACCCTTCCCCAGTTTTTGTCTCAGTTCTTGGTATATAGAGCCGTATGTTATTTCCCTGAATTTTCTCACGTCAGCTGACGTTTTGGCTTGCTCTTGATAGTTGAAAGATTGCAGCCTTTGACCTAAATCATTTGCGACAGCTTGATCACAGAGCAAGGAAGAAAGCTGCCGCACAATTGGCAAGGTAACAAGAAAGTGGCCGTCCAGCATCAAATTCCGTCCACTGTAGCTGTTGTTACAAGTTGAGCAGCCGGCCTGAAAGTTGTTTCGTTCCTGCCACGGAGGAAGGAAAAAGGTAAGGAGAGGGCATGCCCAGCCGGCACAGGGCGTAAAGAATGTGGCGGAAATGACATCGTGGCGGCCATATTTACTAGGCACAATGGCGGCGTTGCTATGGTTACGTGTTGCGCTGTGGAGCTGGTCTAGCAGTGAGCGGCCGCGGCTGGCGGCGGAATGTGTGTCTCCCCAGGTCTCGTGCTGAGCCGTGGCGGACAATATCTGTGCTCTGTGCCGCGTTATTGGTTACGCAGTGTTCTCCTGGCTCATACATTACTCTTAGCAATGTTTACAAATCCCTTTGTCCATCACGGGGTTTCAACAGTGCGTAGAACAAGTGCATATCCATGTGTCGTGCGGCGGATGACGCGGATGAAGCAGTTAGTGTTCAGCGAAATTGCGTTGGGCACCATGACGAAGCCGAATGACGACCAATGCCTTGCAGGTCAGTGACGGTTGAGCAGTGCTCCTGCTTGTGACAACGGACGACGCTGTTGAGCCCAGCAAGACGCCGTGAGAACCATGTGCACATAAGTAGTTTCGTGTTGTGTATGTATAGTACCAACGTGCATGTGCGTATTAAAACACCTTTTCTGTTCCGCTTGGTACACTCTCCACCAGCATTGCATGTATTCTCAACGTAACAGCAACCACATTCAACTGTCACTAGCACCGTGCTCAATGTCACCACGGTCGCAGAATCCTGACGCCGGTGAGTTTCACGCAGAACACGGGACACAGTGGCAGGACGCTGCGTCGGACGCGTGGCGGAATGCAACCGTAGAAGGCGCACGACCGATCGTGTTGTCTGTACAGTTGCTGAATTAATGACGTGAAAGCACTCGCCGTTGTCAGTGCATCTAGCGCGCGTTCTCTCGTAGTTGTTTCGTTGTCGGCGAGCTGTTACTCCCTGTTATTACTCGGACGAAGCGATTTCGCTGAAGGTGTCCCGCTGGCTCAGAGTGATGAGCCCAGTTCCATTAGTTTCGGATCGTCACGACACACGCGCTGCACAGCCCACGTGCTTTCCGAGCCGGAGAGGGATTCGCGCCTTCTGCTTCGCATTTATATGTAAACAAGATAGGAGAATTTGCCTAGTCAATATGGCCGACTTCCGGCTTCATCGCGGCTTCACAACGAGTGACGTCAGGGCCTCTCCTTACCTTTCCTTCCTCCGTGGTTCCTGCAGATCACCCGACGTCTCTCCTAGTGAATTCCTGCAAAGCGCACGGTAGAAGTGAAATCAGGCGGCCCAGATTCTGGCTCCCACTTGCTCCTTAAACTTGTACTTTGACGTCGGATCGTCATGCTTTTCAATTATATGCACAATCAGCCTCTGCAGAGCTTCAACAGCTTCTCAAGACAAGCCGGTCTTCAGTGCAAAGCTCAGTACCACTAACAGCAAGTCGTGAGCCGATTGTTCATGATCACTCTGCACAGGTAGCGCTTCAGGGGAGGTCGAATTAGTCGCAGGCACAAAATTGCCGTCTTGCAGTATTTTCTCATGCAGCGTCCATGACGTTGCCTGCATTGTCGTCGTCTCACCATGGAACATCTGGCGCCTGGACAGCTTTGATGCTGCTTTGGTTGTCATTGGTGCCTAGCGCGAACGCACAGCTTTGCAGATACGTCCGCAACGATTTCGGAAGGTCAGAAGCATTGTTTATTGGCTCCAAATGCTGCTTTATGGAACGCATATTCGCGAAAAATAGAGACGGCCGAGGCAAACAGCACCAAAACACACCGTTGTTAACGTTGTCGGCACTATTCGATATCACTGGATTGCATTGGATCACACTTGCAAAACAAACCCGCCCACACAAAGAGTTAATATAGTCGCTCTGTTTATTAACTCTATGCGCCCACATTAGTCAATGGCGGATGCTTGTGTTAAAACATACCAAAAATTATTCAGATCTTTACTACATATAAATATTTTACATTTAACTATAAAGTTTGTCTAGCACTTGGGAGATAAGTTTCCTGAAATCACTGCATGACAATGGCTATTTTGTGAAACACGTCAATGCAATCCTATCCAATTGAGTGGATTTTGGTCTTGCTTTGTGTGTTCATGTGTGGCTAAGGTTTTCGTGCTTCGATCGTGCATTCATTTCCAACACTTTGCAGTTTTTGTTGCGTCATCGAGACGCTTGCGGTGGTAACATTTTTAAACCATTTCGACGAGAAACGTCACGTCAATGCGGTCAGAGACATCAAAGATTTCGTGCCTTCAAACGACTCGGATTTTGATAAACGCGCTACGTATAGTGCTTTCTGGCACGACCCGGTGGATGATGAAGACCCTGGTTTCAATCAGGCCGAGATCCTGATATTGACAGGTATGTGTTTAGGATTCTGTAACAGTGCGCGTATTATTATCAAAGCAGTTGAGCATATGGGTTTAACATTTTAACGTAAATAATAGCACAAATGTTTGAACGTTGTTGTTATAGCTCAGATCGTCTAGTAGTCCGTCTGAAAGGGCTGCTCGCCGAGGCCTTTATTTATTTATTTATTGTGTCAACAGGACATTGCAAACATGTGCTTCACGTTATGGCAGCACCTTACCTTTGCGAGTGATGTCATCACAAGATAACGTTGAGTGCCCTCCGGGTGATGCTCGCCACTTTGAGAATCTAATTATAGGGTATGACTGCCACGGTAAAAAACATCCACAAAGTAAAATAGCCTACATATGTGCAGGGAATCTGTAAGCAAGAAGACACAGGCGCCTGTTCAGTCCGTTCAGGTCTCAATAATTCACTATTCCACTTACATTATGTACCAAAAGACCATGCTCCTGTTGCGGCTGCCGGAAAAATACAATGATCAGATCGTGTCTGTGTGCCTATCTTAGCTTTCCACAGCGCAAAATAGCTAAATATTATGTTTCTTCAATTAATGTCTGTTGAATAAATTGTTATTGTGATTCGTCAGCTATGTTGGTTTTCAGCATAGACGTTTCTCGTCAGTTTTTCTGCAGATAGGCCACAAACACATACATTTATCCTTATCATCAATGCGCATTTGCTTTTGTATGCCTTTGTTGCTTTAATGTTGTAGATATGCCCCTACTATCGCTTGTAAATGAATTAATATTTGCTTTCTCTCTCTCTTGGATAATCAGAAAGTGAAGCTGAAGAGCATGAACACATGCAGAATAAAAAAGTGCCAGTACTGAAGATTTTACGGAATCAGAGTGGCAGCTTGGATGAAGAGGAGCCGCCACAGAAAACAAGAAAGTAGAAAAAAAAGGTCGGCCTATAGTTTGTGTTTGCAGTACAGCAAAACAAATTTTGGAATAGCTACATCATTGCAGTGATGTGCAGATTCTCCCAGACAATTCTGTATCTGATTTGTTTTTTGATGTTTTTAAATTCTTTACATGCACAATACAGAAGTAAAAGCAGAACAGGGAAAATGTAAGAGAGACCTTGTATCACAAAATATTATCCAACTCCCTTGACGATGCCCACAACACTGTTGAGAAGTCTTAGCGTTGGACATAAAGAAGTAAAGGCGGCAATAGGAAACAGGTTGGTTGGTATGAAATATAGGCTTACTCTTTGTTGTAAATTTTTCAGTACGTTCATCACTAGTGTAGATATTTGGCCATTGTCTGCTTCAGTGCAAACAGAGCCATGTCATCCATGTGATATAAGGGAGCTCAGAGAGTGGTTCGCACTCTGTGTTTGCTCGCAGTGAGCTGAAAGAAATGACTGAGAAGGTTAAAATGTGCAAAGCTAATGCTGTAGAATTGAAAGAGGAACATGATTTTTTCAAAGAAAAGGTAGCAACTCTGAAAAAAAGCCTGGAAAGCAAGATTGTTTATTGTAAGTATGGCATTTGATTTCTAAGTTAATTTAGGATCGAAGCTTCGGTGCACCAGTTCTTATACTATTACTAGCTTTTTTATAGTGGAAAACAGACTCCCACAGGCTCATAGCAAAAAACAGGCTCCCACAGAGAGACCCAGCTACAGCAAAAATTTGCTATTTTGTTAATTAATGCGAAACATTCTTTAGCGTGCTGACACGTCGAGCTTTTCTATTTATGCAGTCCTCTATATATTGGTGCTCCCACAATTGGCTCTAACTTATTTATGTGTATGTTGACGTCCAAAAATTGCAAAATTTTCAGTCCTGTTCTTTCCTCATCTATCAAAGAAAAGCATTCAGGATGAAGAAAAACGAACTAAAGAACGTGAATTTCAATTCCAGGTCTCTGGAAAAGAGGAGGAAACTCGGGCTGAGCTGCACAGCTGTGCTATGCTTACACAAGTGCTCATTGTGTGCATCGACGAAAGTAACAACAAGGACACAGTTCCCTGTGCTGATCAACTGAAAATGCGGCATGTGCATGTGGAATTTTCAACTTAAGCATTCACACCACACTCTTTGGTATAATACTGCTATATGTGCTTGTCTGTGTAATTTTTTTGCGAAAAAAATGGCAGCAATATGAAAGGAGCCCCTCATTTTTCCTACATGGTGGATGCCCCGTGAGTTCAAGCAAGATATGAGCCATTAACACAGTTCCAACCAGACACACCTTGATTTCTTGAAAAAGAAAGTTGATAGTTCGTACTTTCAATGCTGATTTCAGTTCTATTTCCATATGTTGCAGTATTGGTAATATGTATATGTTGTTTAGCAGTGTGATGAATTGGGCGAGTTGGTAGTTCATTATTTCTTGTGCTTCGAGATGGGGCATTACAGGGCACCACTTTTCATATAGTCCATGTCTCTTGCAGCCTCGCTATATGATGTGTAAAAAAAAAAGAATACTATATTTTTCTTTTTTCTTGCAGTTTCAAGGGGCCAAGGGAATCGTTTTGAAAAGGGATGCAGCAAGCAAACTCTTAAAGAACAAGAAGCTAATGCTTGTTTAAAAAGACACAGCACAAGCAATTTGGGGCCGGGAAATTCTCGCCACGAAGAGTGTGACAGGAACAGCGCTGCCGCGCAAGAAAATCATTGTAGAAGCAGCGAAATAGCTTCTTACACCAGGGAAGGTCGCCGTCGTTTCAGGTGGCTTCTAACGAAACATCATCTGTTGCGTCTAGTGGCGATTCCACCGGCAGTTTAGATATTAGAAGCTGTGGTGAATTGTTAATTTCTATTCAAGCTTGTGCTTGGCTCATTGTTACAGCTGTTCCAACATACCTCAACATTGAAGGCTTTTCAAGTCTCAAGTCCTCCAGAGCCGTCAAGTGCACTGATTGGCAAAAATGCAAGTTAATCCTGGAAGACTATTTTAGCGGCTCACCCTTCAGCCTAGAGGACGCAATAAAGAGTGCTCTACCGTCCACCACGCATTCGTTCCAGTGAGCTCACCTTGAAGTGATATGGACATTGATCTCGAGAAACTCGGAGCGATTCGTCGTCGTGCAGAACGACGTTATCGACGCACAAAGTCATGATGATCTGAGAGTGGCTGGACGCACACAAAAGAAAATACAGCGTCACTTGGACAAGTTGGATAAGCGACTATGGGTATCTTTTTGTGAGTCTTTGGATCTCAGAAAGCCTCTGTTACCAATATGGAAAACTGTCCGGGGTCTTCGTACAACCATTACTTAACGCTAGACATATAAATCTATGGCACTTCATTTACGCTGCGAAGAGATTGATGTCGCAGATTATTTCTGTCGAAGGATTTCCAGCGGGGCGAATTCAACTGGGACGAAGAAGCCGAACTTTTCTGTATCTTCACGTATTCTCCGAATGGCGTGTTCGTTTTCAGTGGAAGAACTAAATGCTGCGCTTTCTTTGTGCAGACGTTCTTCAGCGCCAGGACCTTACGGCATCCCTTACCGTGCTCTTTGTCTTCTAAAAGATAAACCTCGGAAGGCACTCTTGCTGCTATACAACGACTCCTGACAAACGGGCATGGTTGCGCAGAAATGGAACTCAAGTGACATGATTCTAATTCCCCAAGATGGCAAGTAACCTTTGGACATTTCCTCCTACCGCCCGTTATGCCCTCGCCAGCTGTGTGGGAAAAGTCATGGAAAGAATGATTTTAACGCTTCGAGAATAGTACTTAGAGTTACACAAAATATATTTATATGACATGTCCGAGTTCAGACGAGGCCGCTCATCAATTGACAATGTAATTGACTTGGTGGCATATGTAGAGCACCAGAGGGCCTTCAAACGGTTTTCTGCTGCTTTGTTTCTTGACGTAAAAGGGGTATACGACAATGTCACCCACGAAGCCATTCTCAGTACATTAGAAAGAGTGAGACTCGGTAGCAAAATATATATGTGTGTTCAGAGCTACCAACAGAATGGATCTTTTCACGTGCAGACAGAGAATGGCCCGACGCCCGAGTATTACTGTAGCCGAGGAGTGACGAAAGGCGGAGTGCTAAGCCCGACGCTGTTCAACCTAACACTCAAAGAGCTAGTTGGGAAGCAACCAAGCAGTGTACGATTTTCCATGTATGCTGATGACATCTGTGTGTGGACATCAAGTGTGACTCGACTTTAACTTCGCGCTCAACTTCAGAAGGCAGTATCAGTGACATCGCACACCTACGCAAACAAGGGCTCGAAATCGCAAGTAGAAAGTGTGCAGTCGTGACCTTCAGCAGAAAGCCAGTGTCCACTTACGGCATATCAATTAACGGGCAGTTAGTGTCATGCAACCAGAGCCACGGGTTCTTGGGAGTCATAATCGACTGACACCTGTCTTATAACCCACAAGTAAACTACGTGAAAAAGCGGCTGACCGCCATTTGTTACTTGTTCAGAATTCTTGCCAGGAAAAGTTGGGGAGTGTCTGTCGAGTATATGTTACAGCTGTACAAGGTATTATTTATTGGATTCTTGTGGTACAGCCTACCTGTTATATCTAACACCTGCCAAACGAACCTGCACACAAAACAAAATATTCAAGCCCAGGCACTTAGGATATGCCTTGGTTTACCCCACTGCGCATCGACACCTGAAACAAGTGCCATTGCACAGGACAACATAATCATGACGCACTTCACCATTGAAACGATGCGTACGTACTTCAGGCAAAATGCTAAGAATCCTTCCCACCACTTGGCAACCTTCGCTACTGAGAGGCCCCGCATGAAATTTAGTGCAATTGTCTATTCACATCGTGCGTCGTTTACGTCAAGTTTGCGCCTGCTGAGAAGCTGGTATATCCTCCGTGGTGCCTGACACTTCCGCAAGTACGTCTTTCAATTCCAGGAATACAGAAAAAATGAAATTTGCCTTCGTCAGCGCTAAAAATATTGAGCTTGCACCTCCTGCACGAAATGTACGATAACCACGTGCTCATTTATACCAATGGGTCAACCACAGCATCTGGTTCTGGCGGTGCGGTGGTGATTCTAGCTAGAGGAATCATTCTGCGAATGAAGTTGTCACACGTCACTACGTCTACGACGGCAGAGCTTGCGGCTTTGCGTGGCGCCATAGAGTGTATGAAATCCCAGAGACCGAGCAAATGGGTTGTGTTTTCTGACTCGAAGCCGGCCCTACAAAGCATGCAGTCAATCTTTCGACGAAGTTGCCATGAACAGTTAACTTACGAGGTTGTCAAGCTCCTTCTCCACGTCATAAAAACAGGCAGTGAGATAAATTTTTAGTGGCTACCTGGCCATTGTGGGATCAGCGGCAATCATTCCGCAGACAACGTGGCTCGCACACCGCACCAAGAAGAGCACACCTTTCCGATTCCTTTGTCAAGGACAGACGTTGCAAAGCAACTTCGTCACCTGGCACGTGGTATGTGTCTGCATAAGTGAAACACCCCAAGCAAAAGCTAACTTCAAATATGCCAAACTTGGTATTACGTCGCGTCAATGAATGATGAAGGTATATGACTGGTGCAAACATAATAATCATGAGATGCGTGTCATGTAACAACCTGACTTCATGCTGCGCTCAGGATGCGCTCGCGGCCGTTTCACCAGCTTCAAATATTACAAACGTGGTATTACGTCATGTCAATGAATGACGAAGGTTAGTGGCTGGTGCAAACATGATAATTGTGAGATGCATGCCATGTAACAACGTGAGACTACTTGCTACGCTCATGATGCGCTCGCAGCCGTTTCGCTGGCTTCCATAGTGCCAAATTGGGTATCAGGGGACGTGAACAGATGGCGAAGGTAAATGAGAAGTTCCAACATGATAATCATAACATAAAAGTCATGAACGGCATAATTAATCTCTGCCTCATAACTTTGGGCTGATTTTAATGTGAGCTATTAACCTTCCTCATTCGTGCTTTGCATATCGTCAATTTCCACTGTACGTTGGATCTGCCTATTTTTCGCTAGAATAAATGGCAATGTTTACACGCACTGCTCGATCTTTCTAGGCGTATTTGTCCTGAAGACACTATTCGCCTACGAGCGAAATTTTCGAATTTTGCACTTTTCTCACGGACCCATACTTGCTAAAGCCATATGAACTGCCACCCCCCCTGCCACCTGCCTGGTTTCATTTCCATGCACCAATCTCAGGACACAATATGGCTGTCGTGTTTCTGTTCTGCATGAGAAATAACTGTCATTAGCCTCCACTCGCCCACCCACACACACACTTTCACTCGTGCATAGTACATGCGACAGGGGAGACAACGTTGTCAATTTCGACTTCAATCAGAGTACCAGATCCTGAGAAAGAATCTTAAAATTTATATCCCGTCACTCCGAGCATGGTGACAGAGCTAATAAACTTTAGTGTACCGGAGATGGTGTACTGGAGATGGTGTACCGTGGCCGCGGCTGCTCGGTCTTCTGGGGCCCCGCCAGCACAAGCGGCACGTCATACCTCGCCTAGGATGGCTAGCTCACACTCCGCACGTTTACGGCGCCAAATGCCTAGGGGGCCTGTTAAGAGAGTCGTCATAAAAAAATTCTCGTTAGCTCGCGCAAAAGTTCTGATGTGCCTGACCGGTGGAAGTGAGTGCGTCTAAAATCACGGACGCGAGGTTCATGACTAAAATGCACAGTTTCATTTCCAAATATATGCAATAGATATGACGCACACTCGCTGTTTTCTCGTTACATTCAGTATGACTACTCGTTGTGTCACTTAATTGAAGCCCCTATAGACTGAAACATAGGTTACGGTGAATTTGCTTTTTGCTTGACTGGAAAAGGCTCCGAACATGATTATTACGATACTACAACCATGCGTGCTGTGATTTTAGAGATCTATCATACTTAACCTACTGTTGTCGAAATACGTAAAGTATAGTTCAAACTGCATTTCTTTGGTGTTGCGCTACCTGTCATCGCTCATAGATTTCGATTTATACAGACATGGCACCATATGTCAGCCCTGGGCGTCACCGAGGTCTCTGGCTTCCTGCTCCATGCTCGTAACTTTAGCCGTAACACCACTGAAATTGGCGCTGTTCTGAATGAGCCCAAGAGATTCTTCGTCAAATCTCTTCATTCTTTGTAAGCCTTTATTGATTTATAAGGTTTTATTAAAATTCCAGCTAAAACAATCTCATGAAAGCTATCAATCTTGGTTACCTGCATGCGTTAGAGCAACTAACTGCTGTTTGCAGTGAATATTTTTTTGCCCCGAAAACATCCGCTTATTGGTCATTGTACAGATGATCAATTTTAGTAGGCTGTGTCGAATGGAGGAATTTGTGTTACCACCTTGTCTACGGGTTTCTTTCTAGGAGGGGGCATCTGCGAACTCCACGGTCGCAATATGAAGCAAGAACTCTGGCTTACTGCGCGCTCTTTTGTAGTAGCAGTTCATGTAACTATCCTTTTGTGTGTCAGAATTCTCAGTGATCCTCGGTGGTGGCGGAGGCTGTGCTCTTAGGTTTCCGGACAGTAGCTGGAGGCAGCGGTTTACGGCCAGTGCAGCGCTGCCTTGTGGCTGCCTGACGACGATGATTGGGAAGGTCTTCGAGGGGTCCAGTGCGTTTCATTGAGGTGCTCGTTGATATCACTTGGTCGTTTCCCGCACTCTAGACACAGCGCGTTGGCGGCGAAGGCTCTGAGTCCCACCTAGTTTTATTCGCTATAACAGTGGGTAAGGCAGGCTAACTCGCAGTAGTAGCAGAGACGATGGCTGTCAGAAACATATGCAATAGTGTTGATAAGTGCACGGCATTGTCTGACAGGCGTGTGATGATGCGTTGAAATGAATAGAATCAACGCTGTTCTGTCGAAGCTGCATGCTGTGAGCCGAGTGAGCCGATGTGTGTTACGAATCTTTTGAAATGCTTTACTTTAGCTGTACTGGAAGCGCCAAAAAAAGTCTCCTCAGTAGTCTCTGATACATATGGTCAGCTTTGCTTATGGTAACTAGGAGCGATGGCATCAGTTTGTAAAGTGGCGTTTTTAAAGTGTAATAAAGCAGTGGACTCGAGCACAGTGGGAGCTAAGCTTTTATTCTTACCCCGCAGCTTGACCCACCCGATCAGGGAAAAGCTGAAAGACCAAGGTTTTTTGCACTATGAAGGCCTCGTTATGAGTCGGGTTAGTATATATACATATATCAGTTGATGAGTGAGGTAGGTATGCCCCCCCCCCCCCACTCGCCAAAGAGTCGGTACGCCACTGTACAGTCGACCGCAATCTGCCGACAGCAGACGCGCGCTTCGCGTTCAATTTGCAACGATGTCCGTTTCAAGGTTTCTGTTTTTATTCGCTAGGCTATGTGTTCTGGTGCTGCAGTCACACAGGAAAACTCTACTGAACGGTTTCCATACTGTTCACCCGCCGTTGTTTTTGCGGGGTGAGCCAAGTAGTGAACGTGAAGTCACTAACCCTTCTCCTATAGGAAACGTGCCGAATAGGACGGATGCGTAGAAATAAAGTTGAGTGTAATTTTATAAAAAGTGAGTTTTATAAAAAGCGCGTCTGGAAAGTGATGACCGTTTATCCAGTGGCCTTGGTGAAGGTTTGCGAATATGTGGCCTAGACGCACTGGGAAGTCGCCCGACCCGTGTTTTCGCGAACTGAAGGCTCTTGGGTTTGACTCCCATTGACGGAAATTTTAAAGACGATAGTCTTTCTTGAGGACATTCGACGCAAAAATTATGATCTGCCTGTCTGTCTATACTTTTTTCTGTTTGGGTGCCCTTAAAGGTACTTTAAATGACACCAAAGTGGCCAAACGATACTCCAAACGGCCGAAGTCATCCGCAGCACCCACCGATATCGCTCGAAATTAAGCGTTCCTACTTGTGTGATTGTCAATGATAAAGCAATTATTGCACATATCTGAGGCACCATAACACGTCAATATTTTGTACGTGTGTCTCTTACTAGAAAAATAGTGCTTAAGTAATTATAGGGACCGTAGCGTTTATCACGTTGCGCTGACCAGGAAGCGCTTGCAAGAAAAGGCAAGAGTTTCCAACGCTTTGCTGAGACGATACGGTGGTGACACCTGCCCGTCACCCGATGTTCTACACCTTATCACCTCCCAGACAGGCGCGCAGGGTGCGCGCACTGTGTTTTCCAAGATAACTGCCACATGGTGCTCATGTCGCACGTGTGACATGACTTGATGCGCTCGTTCACCTCCGATACACACTAGACCTTTTTTTTGAAAAAGGGTGCCCCTAGCGCCACGGACGTGAACTGCAGTCTGCCACCATTGTGAGGGCACTGCAGCAGACGACGAAGGCTCTGTTTTCCAGTGACGCTGATGCGCGTTTCATGCAGGGCACACAGACACCTCTTGCATTCCTGCAGTACGCTGACCGCATCGGGAGGGAGCGCCAAAGAGAGTCTTTTGCAGGCCGGATCCATGCATTGTCAGTCATACCAAGCCAAACTGCTCGTCCAACCCGTCGAAGATTATAAAATGTTGCTCATTGGGCAGCGGAAGCATCTCAAAATGCGTATTGGAGTGTACTAGGAGCTCGTTCAAGCTAGAAAGCGGTGCGATATCATCGGATAATACAAAGAACTGGCCGCCAACACAAACATCACAGCACTGACACATTTGACGGCTCGCTTTTCATGCCCTCATAATGGCGCTAGCTATCCCACGCTCTTTTGCGAAGCGAAACTGACGAAAAGCTCACCGTCAGGTGGCGTATTTATGAAAAGGATCTACACCATTCATTAAGTTTCTTGCGCAGAACATCAAATAAACGTTTTCTTCACTCTCTCCTGACGCTAGACTATCGTCTTTCGACATGTGCTGTGTAACATGCAGATACGCAGCCAATGTTTTTTAAATATTTTCTAAGTGTATGTATTTTTTGACGTCACTTTTGTGATAGAAATAGGTATGTCTAGAAAAAGTGTTCAACGATTCAGAGTACTTTGTACTCTACTATAGGAGAGCAGAAAGCCGTCCCGCTATCAGTGACTAAGTCGTCTAACCAGCCAGCTAAGAAGTGTAATGCGCAATATTTAATACGCTATTGTCATCTTGGCGGATGCTGGCATAAACATCTTCGTGTTAAACAACATTGCTTTGGCTGACATACAACGCAGTTCACATACAATGTTTAGGTAGTTGGACCGGTCTTTATAGAATAACCTGACGAGTGCTGGTTAATCTGCCAAACGCAAACAAAAAATCATTCAGTTATTGAACGTGTGCCTTTCTTCTTAATTCAGCGCGCAATACGCTTTCACGTCGTTTTCTTTTATAGAGACATCTTCAGTCGGCAAAACTTCAAAGTCAGCACAGCAGGAAATCTTGACCTGGTATCCAAGGATTTGCGACAAAATATGGCAAAATTGAGACCAACACTATTGCCGAAAGCAGGTAAACGAACATGATTGATCCCTCCATCCTGGGAATCGATATAACACGAAAGTAAAACATCTCCTTACAGAAAGCAGTTTAATGCTTGCTGTACATTATTATAATAGAGCTTATGTGATGCCTCTGCGTTTTAGACTGCTAAATTCAAGCGCCATTTCTTGTAAATACATCCACGTTGATGCTTATCGATACATCCCCATCCAGACAACTAACGTCCGTGAATAATGACTCAATATTGAATAATGATGCCCGATATACCTCTAGTAGTTGAAGGTGACAGCGAAACCAAATAAAGCAGAGTGACAGCCAGAGGAGTGCGACTTATTGTACGCCAAACGTGCCCTAACGTCGGCTGCTCATGACATGTTCGAATTAGTGATTGCCACTGCCCGATTTCAGGGAAACGCAACGCGCATAGTGACTTTCCTTTTGTCCGGCCATGATTTGTCGCGTGACGCAAAGTTACAACCAGACGAAGCAAGCGCGTTGCTTTGCATGCTTGGTATACCACAAAACTATTTTTGGTCGAAATGGATGGATTCTTTTAGTCACACCAACTCCTTGGGTAAGGTCACCACCTGGCAGAATTTAATTGTGTTCACAAAACTCCGATTCTATTGAAAACGCGTCAATTAGGACGGACACGGACAAAACGACGCAATTTAGGCATTTCAGAACTAATCCTGGATTCCATGGTAATGATGCTATGATGCACTTTACCAAGAGTACCGTGAGAGGGCAGTGGTATATGTAAAAGGCCTGCTTTTAAATCCTACAAAGTATGTTATTGTAGTGCAGGGAATAGCATACCCTGCAAATGTTATCGCCTACCGAGATATTGTGGGTTCGACGGCCGTTGACGGAACTTGGTCATCTGAAAGTTATTTTTAGACGTCATTTCTGTGTTGCAAGTACGTCATTGAAAGCTTAAAAGACCCCCGGCATGTAACGGTTTTGTGTTAAAGAATTGCCTGAAATTTCCTCCTCTTTGTTAGGCATGAGAATCGCGGTGTAATTTTTGATGAACTATAGGATAAGAGGAGAACTCGGATGTCTCTACGCCAATAGATGTACTCGCCGATACTTATTGATCGTCCCTTTTGCGGCATAGGTGAGAAATCGCGAAGCCGAAACACCCACTGCGCAACCACTCCGATCAATTCTGTGTTGAAGAGAAAAAGCATGGAAGATAGACACAAGAGAGATGATGTAAAGCCAAGTATAAATGTTTGCAGTACTGATGAAACCTTTATCCATGGTATTCAAAGGGTAAGCGAAGCATTCAGTTACCACAGATTGGAATTCTATATCTCCCTTCAAAGCTCATTCCCTTGAAAAAATTACATCTCCCGCTCAAGGAAGCCACGAGAAGATGCAAAACAGTGAGAGCTAACGCTCACACTGCTGGCGGCTTTGTCTCGGGCCCTCATAGTGGTGTTGCGCAAGACAGAAACCTCAGAAAGCTCAAAGCACGCAGTGATAGACCGACGTTTTCTACGAGGACATGCCAATCACTGTTAATGAAAAATGAGAGGCAGAGCCTGCGTGCCATGAAAGTATTCTACCAAGCCACACCGCTGCTTAGAACTCACTTAAAAACTAGCCTTTGAAAGACTTCACGTGGATGATGTATTCGTGGTAACATAAGTCATTAAGCGTTTTAGAACAGCAAAACAACCAGGCGTCATACAATTCGAATTGCGCAACGATTGGATCCTCCATTTCTCCAAGTCCTTACAGAATCTTGTTTTTGATCTCCTATTAAATGTCGGCTGTACCCATTTGAGGCATAGTTTATCATCCTCGTCAGCCACTGCATATATTTCTGCAAAAATGCCTTGGAAAAATAGGAGATACCAAGCTCCTCCAAGGTGTGATGAAGAATAGCTCAGTGAATGGCGGCCTCCTACAGAAAAATTATGACTAATTATGTCGTAGCGGGCACCCATCTAGTGTGCACCAATCTTGTGGCCCAAAGAGTGTTTAGAAGAGGCTTTAAAAGGCTGCGCCTCCGGCTTTTGCTGTGACTGTGCTGGGCGTTGCACGCAGTCATAACGTTTTTTTTGTTTTCTGCTTTTCGCAAGAAAAACACACACCGACAGGATTCGCAGAAACAATTCATTCGCACACCACATTTTTTGAAGAGATCTGATTGTTCAGTTTTTATTTATTACGTAGTTTATGACCGCTACATACGCCTCCGCGTAGCAGTAAGTTATGATCGCTGAAGCGCGCTCAACCAAAAACACCTGCTATAGTTTTTCATTCAAAACTTCACTACATACTCAATTACGCATTGGAGGACAGCCTAAAATGATTAGTGAAGGTGAACGATTCTGCAACAAGGCAAAATTGACCAGTCCTCTCCTCGGCGATAATTCTTCGGAAACGAGGCTATGCATTGTGTGTTCTAGCCAACAAGAATTCCTGGAAAATTTTAGCATCTTGAGAACAGTAGCAATCTGACTTAGGGTATGTCTCCTGAATACAATCCGTCGTAAGGTGACAAATCAGCATTGCCCATTAGGCGATGCTCATCTAAGGTTTCCTGTCAAATATCCTACTACAAAGTCTCCGTGAGAGTTGAACCATCGCGCGAGAGGATATACTGGTAGCGAGAGTATGTTAAATACAATACTGATGTTTTGCAGGGCTGGAAAGTAATGACAATTATTGGCGGTAATTGCAAGAAATGGCGCTGAATGACGCTCCTAGGTTTATATGCACATGTATACCCTAAAACGTTGATGAAGGAATGATTACAAGCGTAGCACAGTGGTGCATCAGGTGCGTGCGTCGAGCAGAACTGGCTCGAATCCAGCCGGTGTCTAGTTATCTTTTAATTCAATTTTATTTGTACAGTTTTACACTACATTAGCTCGTAGCAGCATCCCCTATACTTTCCTTGACATATAATGTTCGTTCTCATCAATGCACTTGTAGCACCTGCTCGGAAAAAATGGAAGTTCTTTATCTGTCCTAACAATAACTCTATTGAATGTGACCGGAACCCAATGCATCAGGGGCTAATATTCGCCTTCTGATGGGCACCTCTATGACCGAGCATGCCAAGAATTTACAGTAAAGCCACAGACCGCCACTGAAAAAAAAAACGTGTTCTTGGCAGCCACTAACATTGCCGTTATATTTGCGTGCATAATATACCGAGACAAAGGATTCTGCATGAATATGATCAAGGCAAACTTTTTAGCTATGAACTCAGGACTGAGAAGCACAGAACGTTTTCGTTTATTTAAGAACATTTAAAACTTGAGTATATTAGAAGCCTAATTTTGTGACTACGTTATTCCAAGTTCCTGTCATATTGAAGGAAGTATAGAAGTAATCACGGTGGCATTTTTTGTACTATACGTTTCAAGCAACGAAGTCAAGGATACTGTTCGTTGCCTATTTATTGAAATTATGACGAAATTGAGCAGTTTTTTCAAGTCACGAATAGTACGGTGAATTAATTTTTGAAGAAGTGCTGCTGAGATGAAGGCAAAGGGTAACTTTCAGGCTCTACCAAGAAAAGTACTGTATTAGCGAAAAAAGTGAATCAACGCGAATTGTTAATAAATTTAGGTATTTTATGTCACTTCACTAACGCCAGTTTTTGAAATCGTGAGGTATGGTGAAGATGAAAACGAAGAATCACAGCGCACCGAAACTTTTTAGAGTCAATTGGCAGAGGTCTAGAAATTAGATTTTCTTGGACTATGGCTTTCAACTGGCAAAACTCTAGCATGAGCACTGACTTCGAAAACGTAACGCTGTCTGAAGCATCAAAAGTATTTAGAAATCTACCCTCGTCAGCTCCTGGTCCAGATGGAATCACAGTTCCTATGAATAAAATTTTATTCAAGCTATTCCCAGGCGACGACCTCAATCTTGTAAAAGACTCTTTAAAGAATGCCTGAATACCGTACAACTGAAAAATAGCTAAAGTAATTCCAATAATAATAAAGCAAGGATTAGGTTTTATCATAGAAAATATCAGACCCATCTCGTTAACTTCGAACATAGTGAAACCCATAGAGAGGGTCCTAAATGGCCGAATAAACTCCTGGGTGACGAATAAGTTCATATAAAAGCCAAACCAAATTGGTTTTTGCATAGAATGCTGAATTTGGTGCGCCCATGCGGATTAAGAGAGTCCATTACAGCTTGCTCGTAAAAGGAAACAGTACGCCGCATTAGTAACTCTCGACATAGCTAAAGCGTTGGACAGTGTCGAACACTCTATTCTACTGAACTCCTTGCAGAGCCTAAAGTTTCCTAGTTATATTACTGAGTGGATAGCAGAATTCTTAAAATCAAGGGAATTGTACTGCATGAAGGATGGCTGTTCGAATAAATTCAAACAGAAACGTGGTGTTCTCCAAGGGTCCGTCCTATCTCCAGCATTGTTCAATATACTGATGAGCTCTATTCCAATTGTTCAGGATGTCAGTGTCTACATTCATGCAGATGATATCACGTTCTTCGCTGCAGTAAGCGGCATTTACTCACCACATCAAAAATTGCAGATATATTATTACTCTAGATATTAGGTTGCAATCAATTTCATTGTCATTGAACATCAGTAAAAGTGCACTCTTGGTGTTTCCTACAGAAGATACGGTTTCTATTTCTGTATTATATATAATTGGGAACCTATTCCATGAGTACATTCAGTCAAGTACTTAGGAATGATTTATAATGAAAAGCTGAATTGCAGCCCACACATAGAATATATAACAGCAAAGGCACAACGCAGGCGTTAGGCTTATTACGCAGGTTAAGCAACAGAAAATACGGGCTGCGCAGACACACTTTGTTAATGATATATAAAATGTATGTGCGACCAATATTGAAATTTCGGTGTGTATTATTCTCGGGGGCCGCTGGTTATAATATTAAACTACTAGTAATGTTAAAGCGAGAAGCCCTGTAAATATGCCTGGGGCTTCCCAGGTTCGTGGCGAATAATGTATTTACCAAGAATGGCGATTGCCAACACTCCTCTGTCGATTCCGCATTCTAATGGTTCAAACCTTCCTAAAGTTCTACACTTTACCGGCGCGAAGATCAGAGTACAAATTTATCAGCGATCCTGACTCTTTCTTTGTTGCACATTGGCCTCAATTTTATACCCCTCAGGTGATTTTTGTTAAAAAGAAATTGGATTGCATAAATGTAGACATTAGCATAGTAATTGAAACTAATTCCTCAACCCTCAACAATAGAATAGAGTACGATGAAATCTTCCCCCCACAAGCCAAGTTGCAATCTCTCCGATTTTTGACCAATACAATAAAAGATTACGTGGTACACGCAGAAACAAAAAATGTAATAGCTACACATGCTTCTGTCAACAATGAAAAGGCAGACATAGGAATTGCGTCTGATTTCCTCGGCTGGTCTTTTTCAATAAGGCTTCCAGATTTCACTCCTATATTTGAAGCCGAGCTAGTAGATATTATTTTAGCTCTTCGAAAAATTCCTATGACTGAGACCAGTGCAATCATCCTAACAGACTCACTTTCGGTGTGTGCAGCTCTGACAACCTCCGAACAATCTCGTGCCCTTGCAGCGTTCAACACATTAGCACCGCCGCATTTAAAACTCCTCAATTTAGTGTGGGTCCCAGCTCACTGCGGATTACAATTAAGTGAATTGGCAGATGCTTTGGCACGAGCAGCACTTGATCGAGCAGTTTTTCAGTACTTCCCGAGTTAGAATACTTATCAGGGGTGAGATAAAGGAAATTTGCTATTTTTACAGATAGTTTAGAAAAGATCGCACAATGGACAGATTATCAGCACCTAAAATTTCCATGGAAAACCCAATAGAGTCCGTCAAAAAAAACTTGAAGATATAATCTCCAGATGCCGGTGCCGCGTCCCCCCATTATGTTTTTATTTACACAGAGCTGGTCTGACACTTTCCCCCTTTGTCCGTTCTGCAAAGAATCAGAAACTATTGAACATTATTTTGGCTCATGTCGGAACTATGCATTAATTAGGAAACAACTTCTAGATATTTCATTTGCGAAGCTTGGTTTATATTTAACCACAGAAAATGTTCTAAATTTTGGTGCCTCTGTTTTGGAAAATCTCCACAAAGATGCATTAGATGCGGTGTGTACTTTTATTCAAGACTCTAAACGTTTTTCAACATAAAGCCCACATTGATATGTACTCAGAAAAAACGGGTCGGAAAGTAATTTTCAAATCTAGATAAATCCGGGACACACCAAATTAATCGAGTTTGGCAAAACGAACTGTCTGGTCGACTCCCAAAATCAAGGTATAGCTATTAGTGTCTACTGTCTTGTTGATTTTTTCTCACTATCTTAATCTTTGGCTTTTTTAAATATACTGTCTTCACTCTACAACTACCCCCCTTTTTTTGTTGTAAACAATAGTGGAGTTACGTCCATATGAGACTATATGTTCTCTTGGCCAATCCCCCAGAGTGGGTATGAGCCATGGATTCTAGGCTACAAACAAACAAACAAACAAAATATTAAGCATTTTAAAGACGATTCCTCGGGCGCAGTTTCGAGATGGTCTTTGTTAAGCGTGAATGAGGGTTACAGAAAGATTTCACCGTAGGTTCTGCGAAGACTATTCTTCAGATTGATAAGGCAACTGAATGAAATTATGATGAGGCAAAGACCGAACAACTTGTGTAAGAAAAAATATCTGGTATTCGACTTCAATCTTGAATGATGTAAATTGTGAACACATTTTTTATATCTTGCAGAACAAAGAAGCTGAGATTATGCATAGCTTACAGCAGTAAGTTCGACCTGAAGAATATGGTGAGCGATTTCGCCAATGCCGTCAAAGCAGATGTCATTAAATCAGAGTAAGTATACGCACAAGCCTTTTTCATATGTTTTTTTCACAGCACGCTTTGTCATCCGTACATCATTCCACCGGCCCACATATTTCACCGCACTTATCATTCACTTCAAGTTGCTCAGCCATGAATTAAGATGACCATATTTTCTATGTCTTGCTTTGTACGGACAGCAGAAGACTGGAATTACATTCCTCATGATTTTGTCACCGCTGAATGCCTAACATCGTTTTTTGATCAATTATGTGCCCATATTTCAAGATTTATTATTTTTTAAATTTGATCGCACTACAGACTTTTCACAGCCAATGCAGTAGTGGAGAGAAGAAGATACATACTAAGCATCGAAAGAAAATACACACCGGAAGAACAAGAAAGAAGATATAATATCAAACAGCTCATAAGTCAAAATGGACACACTGTATTAAGTTCATGAATGATTGTGTAGTGTTACAGCATACAATATTGTTGTTTAGTCTATTCCAATGGTGGATAGCTGACAATGTTTGTGAGCGTTAGCGCGACTGAAAGGTTGGTGGATAGTTTTGAAATGTTTCAGTCGCGATGAGTGTTGGGGCTGGTCAAGCAGGTAATGAGATCGCGATACGCGGAATAGACCATGATAGAATTGGTAAAAAAATTTTAGTCGCGAGATAATTCTGCGTTGCGAAAGAGGTTTTAAGTTTGCCCTTGCGAGCAAGCCTGCAGAACTGTATTGCCTCGAGAAGTCTGAATATACAAATCTGAATGCCGATTTTTGTATTCTTTATATTTAATTAATGAGGTGCTTTTGATGTGAACTCCAGATGAGATCGGCGTACACTAAACATCGTATAATTTGTGCTTTGTATGCATTCGGTTAAGGTGTGATGGTGCAGGGCGCAATTTTCTCCTCATGAACAATAGCTTCTTCTCCGATTTACGACATATGGCTAAAACATGTGGTTCCCAGTTGATATTCGATTAGAAAGTAACGCCTAAGTATTTTACTTGGTCGCTTTTATCGATAGTTGTGTTTCGTATAGTATATGTAAAGTGAAGGCGGATGGTCTTATTTGTCCATGAAATGAAGTGAGTTTAGTTTTGCTTGTGTCTAGTTAGGATAAATAGTTGTGGCAATAAAAGTTTTTCTATGTTAACCAATTCTTTAAGTAATGCCTCCTGGGGGATCTTTAAGAAAGATAAAGTTATGGTATGTTAACTATTGGCAGTCAAAATGATGGCTATTTATTTCTCTCTCCGACTCACAATGCGGGGGCAGGTAAAGAATGCCTTTGCTTGATTTCAGTGATGTTATAAATTTAATTTCTCTATAGTTTATAGTTTACGAAAGCAAATATCATCTTTAGTCTTGTCAGTGAACAATAAATTTTCCATTTCTCAGCGTGCATTATTTTTTTCCTAGATTCGCATACCAAATATTAATTCAAATTTTTATTTCCATTATTGTATGACCATTCAGAGAGGGTCCTTTAAACAAAAGGCTGCTGCAAACAGCTTGAGAGTGCCTGAAGGCCCTTCTGACAAAACAGTGACAACGTAAAACAAAATAAAGTTTATACGCGTACATGGCTTGTAATTCTTAAAACTTATTAAACCTAACTTTGTACACAACAGTACTCAATAGACAAAGTTATTGAAGAGTAAAAAGGAGCAAAACAATGCAACTTGATGTCGTAATGTAAGCTAGAATAAATAGACTAAATATACCAAGAAAAAAAAGACACGTTGGAAGCAATTAGCAATGAAGTGGTGGCTTCTTGATTTGTCTATATAATTTCCGTGCCTTTGATTTCAGTGCAATTGCCTTGAAATCTAATCTTCCTATTTTTAAATCAGCACGGCTAGGTGTTGGTGTTGCAACTTCTGCTGTAGCTTCTCATTTAGCCTTACCGATATAATTTCATCACACCAACAGTGAGACATTAAGATTCATCCGAGTCCTACGAAGCTACGTACCTCCACAATGGGGCTTGCATGTAGACGTTGGAAAGCTTAATTCTTACAACGAGGTGTATGTTTGTTTTACATTGTTCCATGTGCATAGGCAATCAAGAAAAAAACTGGCATACCTCAGTGGTAAAACAATGGGCCCGTTTGCCGGGGACCAGGGTTTGAACGCCATTGCGTCATTTATGTTTTTTTTACTTACCAAGTTTGTTTTTCCTATTTCGTTCCATGGGGACTACAGACACCGGCGGCGGCAGACAACTATGGCGCCGTACGCTGCCCATGTGGTGATCTTACACCAACCTTAACTGTAATAACAATAGTAATAGCACTCTTATCGTAAAATATTGATAATAGCAGGGATTTTATTGCCAAAGGCACAATATGATTTTAAAGAGCACCACAAAAGAAGACTCCTGCGATATAGACAATCCAGTATTCTTCAAGGTGCCCCGATATCGCACAGTACAACTGCGCTCACTTCCACACGTCGTCCAAAGTCTGATCCCTGTGGCCAGAGGCTGATACCGCCATCTTCGCGTCCGCAACCTGAGCATTGCAACCACTTTATCATCGAAGCAGACATGAAATAAAGTTATAAGTGAACACTAACGTCAAGTAACTTTTTTCGCGGGGCTCGGCCTCTGAACAGAGGTATTCGGTGAATAACGGTGTATAAAATAATATGTTTATATACTTAACATAGGCATGCAAATTCATGTGAACCACCCATGTGGCGACATGAGTCGATTATTTGGCTTCCGAACCGAGACATTCGATTGTGACTCAATAACAGAACTCTGGTATTTCATCGAAGATAGTTTTTGGAATAAAGATGTTCATATGCGGATTATAAGCACCTAAATGTATTTGCAACACTTGTGCAGTGACGTCTGCCCATGTCTGGTCACTGAATGGTTGGCACTCAATGAGGCTTCCGAAACAGAGCTGTGGTTCCGTAGCAGCGGCGAAAGGCGCTTCAGTGAATTTCTTGTGCACCAGAGTGGGTACGCGTACATGCACCGGGAAGCAGAAATTTGGCCCGCAGTCTCAATCTGGCACTGGGTCCGGGCGATCGTGCAATTTCAACTCAGCTGGCCGCATATCAAGGTGGGCGTGAAGTTATTACTGTTACAGTGGAATTTTCTGTTCAGCCTTCAATAGGCAAAACAATAGGCAACGTCGAGGTGATGAAAACTAAAGCAGACTTACAAGTGGCATGTACAGTCACAGATAGCGTGGCATAGGTACCGCTCTTATGAAAGAGGACATACGTCGTCGCATTACGCTAAATCATCTCGACGCGGCAATCGCTTTTTTTTTCATTGGTCAAGAGAGCTAAGAGTATTTTACAAGTCCCTTATTTTGGAACCTATAATTTTACGAGAAGCAATGAAATGCTTGGAAGTGTAGCAGTAGATTCGGCGTTTTTTTCTGTCCAAATGAAAAGTTTAACCAAATCAATGAACTTCCTATCCCAATTTAGCAGCGCATAACAATTGAGCTGAGACATAGGTGAAGAAACGACGCTAAAAAAGTGCTGACTCGCAAATGAACAATTTATTTAACGTAAACATTCATATAAGCAACCTGCAAGTTAACGTGCCAAGGACTGCCTCAGCATCTTGTCTAAGTTGTAAGGATAAAAATTATTGAAAACATCTGCCCCAGAAAATCAAACACTTTATCATACAAATTTACTAAATCTCATCTTACACAGTTTTCTTTTTTCAACAATTTGAGAGGCTTTTACCACTTCTATGTACATCCTTCATGACCTCACCGGCATATTATCTGGTGTTTGTGAAAACATGACTGTATGTACATGATTTAGAGTGCACAGCTAGATTATAATTGGCCACGTTCTTCAAAAAAGCGTTGCGCTTTTTCAGCCTATTGTTAACGAAGCATGTCGGATGTCTGCCACATACTCTACCACACGAGAGTGCTATTCTGTAGACCACGACACATCCACAGAGCTGGGCCTTTTTCTCAATCTTGATTTCGCATTCTTTCTTTCTTTAAGAGTCCTAGCCAGTATTCGGCCTAGCAAGTGACTCGCATAATTGGTGTACGACATCTACTCAACTTTTTCGTTTCATTTATTGCTTTTCTTCTTGATAGGGCAGTTGCGATGCGCATTGTCTGCTGCGAATTTCTTCTGGTTGTTTCCGCCATCACATCTAGTGATGTAGCCACGCAGCGTTGAAGCACGAGCTTCGCAAAGGGAAGTGCATTCGCTTGCTAGGTGATGTGGTGGTGGCCCCTCTCTCATCACATGTGCACTAGAAAGTGATCCCCATGTTGGCGGATCGTTGCAGCGATTTTAGGTTAATGTGATTACTTCTTTACTACATCGCTTTAATATTGAATTGGATCCACCTACCTTGTGTAGCAAGAAGCCTTAGGCACAAGAGGCCCACCATAATGTTTCAGACCTTGTTTGTTATGTTTAGCGCGGGTTTTGAGCACTGCTAGTCTTGTTGTTGCATATGTTGAGCGTCTTACAGTCCCGCCACTTGAGATGACGGAAGGACGACACACCGCGTCGTGTTCTTGCTCCGCAAGTATAATGTATGCACTTGCAGAACCTGGTGTTTCTATAAAGGCGAGCAGTCTCAGCAGCAAATTCTGTTCAGTATGCTGCTCTCAAAAAAAAAAAAAACTGCGAAACTTAATGGAGGATTTGGTGGCAGATTGCACACAGCACCTCAGCCTACAGGAAGGCAGTTCAGGTACTTTTCAGTGGGTTATACTTACTTATTGCACAATGTAACAACTATGACCGAAACGAAAACGGTGGTATTATTGCAGAAAGCACGGGCAATGAGTAATCATGAATGCATGTTCTTCGCTATGTGTGTTGTATGTGCAGGCGGTGAAGGAGAACAATCGCACGCAGCGTACTTCAGCGTGCGACCACAAAGATCTGGAAAAAATCATTCGTGAACGTTCTTTCTTGAAGCAAGTGAATTCCACCAGGATGGCTCGCATGCATGAATTGTGCATCGACGAGCCAACTTCAATAGACATGAATTCTCTATAACTTGATCTAGTTATCACTTCAGATAAAACAACAGAAATAAAATTCAATACTTCGTGATGTACCATTGGTTAACAACCTAAAATGTGGTATAAACACCTTTTTGATGTGCTGGTATTAATGGAATAAAGAAAGTCAGTCACTACATTTCGCGTGACTTCTATAGCACTACAAAATGACACTCCTGTCCATACTTTTTTTATCAATAATGAGTTCATCTACATCCACTCGTGCCCCGTCTCTAACCCTGCCATTTTTATTGCCATAAACTCAGAATTAGGTATGCTTTTAACTGCATAAATTTATCATCTAAGCGGTACCTTGTGATTAATATGCTGTATTTCTGCCGCCCTGTTATCAAAGCATGAGCAGTTCTGTATGTGTAAGTCAGCGCTCTCTATGTGTGCTCCTTCGACTAGTGTCTCATTTTTTGCACTGTTTCGTTTTTTTCTATCCTCGTGCTGTTCCATTTTAAAAAAAGGTATGTCCTTAACCACTTCAGTGATGTCCCGCCAACGAAACCAAAAGTCAGGACGCACTAATCTTGTGGTGCTCGAATTGCGAAATTACGGTGAACCTAAGCAGCTCCACTGTTCAAATTCTTAGATAATGAAAAACTATCCGTAAGCACACAAAAAGTAATGAACTGCTCCAAAAGCGAAGAACGAAAGCCCAGCGTTCCACATTTAGAATTGGAACTGCAAGGGCATGAACCGGAAACTGAAAGCTTCTTGCATCTTTACGCATACATTTGATGGGCTGTTCCGCATAATAGGGTCAAGAAGATAAACAATCAGCTGCATGACCCTAGGTCAGTGTCTGCAATTACCATTCATATATTTGGCTCTCGCTGCAGTGATCATTAAATGTAACTTTGCACTAACTCATATAGGCACCTCCCGTTAAGGCTTGCAGGCCTTCCGGCAACCCTCTAGAGCCTAATCAGAATTCTCAGCCATGACCCTCAATTTCGATGCATCAATTTGCAAGGCTGTCTTGCCAACCCAACTACCATGAGCTGTGTGAAAACGTCTTATCAGGCACGAGATTTGAACTACTTCTATAGACACGTGTGTCAAATTTATTTTAATTGCGAGTCATTCGTATGGGAGGTACACCAAAAATGGTTAATTTATTCTCCACACTTTCCTTACAACACTTAGCTTTTCAGAAAAGATGTTTTCATGCCAAAGAAGTAGTGAACGAATGTTTACTGCCTCATTCAGTAAGAAGGTTCGCGGAGAATAGCAAGGATGCGTTCGTCGGTTGATTAATTTCGCTGAAGCACTGGCTGCTTAGGTACGCCATCTTTGCAGATTTGCTGCGCCTCAAGAAAGACTTCTGACGAATAATACTCGCGCAGCCATTCCGGTATTGGGGAGATGCCCACAAATCGCGATGACTGTCCGTAATGGCCTGCATCAGATATAATGAAAACAAAAGTCTTTGTCGGAGTTATCTCTCGCTTCGTAATCATTACATGTAAAAAGACAGAAAAAGAGTGGCTTTAAGGCAGTGTTTACTTCAATGATTAAATTTGGCAGTAGCAGTTTGTAGTCTGCTTTTATGTGACCTCATACGAACAATTGAGAACACAAAATTGCAGAACCTCACTTTTTATTCGAGTCGAGCCATGTCTAATGAAAGCACGTACTTCATCGTTAAATAAAAAGTTATCTGCGTGAAATTGTATCTGCACTTGAATCATTTCACTGTGTACTGTTGCTTATGATAACTTGCTTATGATAAAAGCTCCATAATACTTGAAGAGTTGTCCAACGCTCCTCTTTCTCCGGGTCACTGGTGAATTACAATTTTTTTTCGCTCAACAGAAATAGAACCATAAAAGAAGTGACCTGGTTTTTCAAGTCAAAGATAAATGCACTGAGAATATTTAGTGATAGAGTTACACACAAATAAAGTTCTTCACTAAGACAAACGCAAAAAGAGACATTAGAAATAGTTTTGTTAATCTAGGCAATTAAGGGCCTTCCGAAACTCCTCAACAAATTTGACGCTTTAATGCGCAGTCCCTCGTATGCGACGCTTGAAATGTTTTTATCATAAAACTACGAGACGCTGCTTAGAATATCCACTAACCTTGATGTACGGCCATTTTGGTTGAAATTGCAGAACTGCCCAAATCCAGTTCCAGGATGTGATGTCGGGCCACAACTGTGGGTCGATGTGAATATACGAGTAGCCGCTCTGCAGCACCAAGAATTCACTGAAACGCATTTCGCCGCTGCTGCGAAACCACAGCTCAGTTTCAGGAGCCTCACTGACAGCGAGCCACTACGCCAAGAAACCTGCAGTTATGTCGCTGCGAAAGTGATCTCCGTGAAAGTTACACAAAATATCAACACTTATTCATTCATGTGAAACATGGAAACCTAGACGTAGAGCTCAGACAATGTGGCATACGTTGAAACAAATCAAACGCATCTTTATACAATACACACATTAGAGACCTTTCACATTTCTTGCTGTCATATAACACTGAGACCAGCTCCACGAGTTGTATTACCCTACAAAACTTGTTTAAAGAACACTATGTGACGTTTTTTGCAATGCCTGAAACCATGAACAGCCATAGTCATCTTAAGAGTCCTGCCTTACTCGCATCTTGGCCGGAATAAGAGGAAGTGATATACAGGTCCAGTATAACAAAATACAGAAGTGGTTTCGCATTACCCTACGAAACTTAATTGACGAACACTATGTGACATTTTTCGCAATGCCTGAAACCATGAGCAGCCATAGTCATCTTAAGAGTCCTGCCTAACTCGCATCTTGGCTGGAATAAGAAAGAGAAAGTGATATAAAGGTCCAGTATAACAAAATACAGAAGTGGTTTCGTAGACAGAAGCTCAAAGCCAGAGGTTAACAAGAAGTGTCACCGGGACTCACTTGAATTCTACTCCATGTACAAGCACAATTCAGAAAGATTTTAAAGGCCCAGCATGCAAGTCATTTTTTTTTCGCCACACAAGATATTATTCTGTACACACAGGTCTGATATGTAAGCCTGTGTGTATGTCTGTTTCGTTTTATTTTCATGTGTTTTTGTAATGAGTGCCGCGTTAAGCAAGCTAGTCGGAACCTACCAAGTATGTATGCTAGCAAAAGAAAATATATATATGTGTATTACCTGTATTTATTTGACCGTTTCTGTGTCTCCCTTCAAAGCTGACCTGTAGAATCTTTGTGAGCATTCTAATGGAACAGCTACGAGCCCGTAAGGATGTCGGTCCAAATATTCTTTGTATTATTATTATTTTCCTAAAAAAAGAAGTTCCCTTGATTGATGAAAAAAAGAACGCCGTGGTTGAGAATAGAGATATTCAAATTTTGTCACCGCAACAATGCGCCATTCACGGGTACACTAAGTTGCATTCTTTATGCGACTAACTTCAAAGTTCGGCTGCAAGTCGTTGCATTTGGTCAGTCTCCCTTTAGTTATTTTGAGTTGGATATTGCAGTTTCTTACGTTTAGTATCTAGCCAATACAAAGAACACCTCGTTAACGACTGTTCTAAATATTTAAAACCATTCCCACTTCAGACAGATTTACACTTTTGGCCACCCCAAACAGCTTTTGTTAGTAAACTTACCACAGTATTGCCATTCATATATATTTGTCCCACAGAAAAATTACCTATTCTTGTCATTTTAATGGGTACGGCTGTAAGACGGACATCTCGAGTTATTTTTCATGACCTTCTTTAGGCAACATCTAAGATTTAATTGCCGAGGTCGCTGGATAACTTTTAAAACCGTGATGTGAAACCTTAGAAGGCCTGCATGGCCAACCAATGTATCACCATATCTCAGTGGTCTCTCCACATTTGATCACCGCATTATAAGCGTGACAGACCACATTGTGTGACTGTTGGGGCCGGCTGTATACTGCATGCAACACTGAGAAAACCTGATCGAAGCAAAGCAATATTTTGTGGCCTCTGAAAAACATTGCGTGTACGTATTAATTTTTAAACACCTTGAAATAAATCTGATGTCTGCCAGGAAATTGTAGCCGTAATAACTTTTCGAAAAGGTAAAGTAATGCTGGAGATATAGCGATCTATTTATCTGACGCATGCCCCATCTACTCTTTTCATTCAGATGAAGGCGCCAGTGCCATTCGTAGCGCCCCACCCAGTACATTGCGTCAGCTCGCTTCAATGATGTGTATTTTGCTTTTGGCTGTGTATATAAATGTTGTGTATTTTGCTTCATGCCCTGGCGCACAGGGCATGAAGACGCGCAGGGCGTGTTTTGCGTCTCTGGTCTATGCACTCACACAAGATCTTTGGATTAGTACTGTCGTCTTCTTCACTACATATCCTTAGTCGCATGCCTACTTGCTCGGAAGTGTGCATGCAAACGCCCTCAGAGCGCAGCTTGTTCTCGATTGCGCGCGTTCGTCAGCAGCACGCATGACAGCATGCCTTAGGAGTGAGCGCCCTGAGCATAGATTTAACGTATTATAAGAAAAAAGAACGAATTAGACTTTATATTGAGTGCACACCCAGGCATCGTGCAGGATGTGGAAGTGGCTGGCAAGGTACGATGCAGCGACAATAGAATGGTACGCTCTCGAATTCGCCTAGACTTGAGAAAGGAACGACAGAAACTGATACGCAAGAAGCCAATCAATGAGCTAGCACTGAGAGGGAAAGTACAGGAATATAGAGTCTCGCTTCAGAACAGGTACTCGGTTCTTAGTTAGGAAACCAACCTTAGCATAGATACACTGAATGATAATCTGACGAGTATCATTATGGAGTATGCAGTGGAAGTTGGAGGCAGGGTAGTAGGACAGGACACTGGCAAGCTTACCAAAGAAACGAAGAATCTATTAAGAAGCGTCAAATTATGAAAGTCTCAAGTACAGCAGACAAAATCGATTTAGCGGGGCTTTCGAAGTTCATTAATAGACGTAAGGTATGCGATGTAAGAAGGTATACCAAGGAGGGAATCGAACACGCTCTGAAAAACGGAGGAAGCGTCAAAGCAGTGAAGAGGAAACTTGGGATAGGCAAAAATTGGATGTATGCACTAAGGGACAAAGAAGGCAAAATAACTACCAATTTGGATAGGATAGTTAAAATAGCGGAGGAGTTTTACAGAGATCTGTACAGTAGCCGGGACAACCACGACTTTAATACTATAAGAACTAGCAGTAACCCAGATGACACCCCACCAGTATTGATAGAAGAAGTCAGAAAAGCTTTAGACAGCACGCAAAGAGGCAAAGCTGCTGGTGAGGATCAGGTAACATCAGATCTGATGAAAGATGGAGGACAAATTGTGTTAGAAAAACTAACCACTCTGTTTACGAGGTGTTTCCTGACGGGAAGAGTACCAGAGTCTTGGAAGAACGCGAACATCATCTTAATACATAAGAAAGGAGATGACAAGAACATGAAGAATTACAGGCCGATTAGCTTGCTCTCTGTAGTATACAAGCTATTTACAAAGGTAATTGCTAACAGAGTAAAGAAAACAATAGAATTCAATAACCAACGAAACAAGCAGGATTTCGAACAGGCTACTCAACAATCGACCACATTCATACTATCAATCAAGTAATAGAGAAATGCCCAGAATATAACCAACCACTATACATAGCCTTCATCGATTACGAGAAGGCGTTTGATTCAGTAGAAATATCAGCCGTCATGCAGACACTGCAGAATCAGGGCGTCGATGAAGTATATTTAAACATCCTGCAAGAAATCTACAGGGGATCAACCGCTACCATAGTGCTTCATAAAGAAAGCAACAGAATACCAATCAAGAAGGGTGTAAGACAGGGGGACACAATCTCCCCAATGCTATTTACCGCGTGCTTACAAGAGGTTTTCGGAAGCCGAGATTGGGAACAGTTAGGGATAAAAGTTAATGGAGAGTACCTTAATAACCTCTGCTTCGCCGATAACATTGCATGGCTGAGTAACTCAGGGGACGAATTGCAACTAATGATTACGGAGTTAGACAAGGAGAGCAGAAAGGTGGGCCTTAAAATGAATCTGCAGAAAACGAAAGTAATGTACAACAACGTCGGAAAAGAGCAGCGCTTCGAGATAGGTAATAGTGCACTTCAAGTTGTAAACGTCTATGTCTACTTAGGGCAGGTAATAACCGCGGAGCTGAACCGCGAGATTGAAGTAACTAGAAGAATAAGAATGGGGTGGAGCAAATTTGGCAAGCACTCTCAAATTATGACAGGTAGATTGCCACTATCCCTCAAGAGGAAGGTATATAGCAGCTGTATCTTGCCGGTACTTAGCTACGGAGCAGAAACCTGGAGACTTACAAGGAGGATTCAGCTTAAATTGAGGACGACGCAGCGAGCAATGGAAAGAAAAGTGGTAGGTGTAACCTTAAGAGACAAGAAGAGAGCTGAGTGGATTAGGGAACAAACGGGGGTTAAGGATATCATAGCTGAAATTAAGAAGAAGAAATGGACATTGGCCGGGCATGTAGCGCGCAGACAGGATAACCGCTGGTCGTTAAGGGAGAAGGTTAGGTGGGCCGATGAGATTAAGAAGTTTGCGGGTATAAATTTGCAGAAGCAAGCACAGGACCGGGTTAACTGGCGGAACATTGGAGAGGCCTTTGTCCTGTAGTGGGCATAATCAGGCTCATAATGAAGACAAAAAGGTTTAAATTCTTATATAGACACATGAGTTCCGCAACTTGGGATTGGGCGGCTGTCACTGACCATGGGAAACAGATCTGCGTGGTGCCCCACAATACGAAAATAACCTAATTTGGTGCTCTAGGGGCTAATATTGGTTAATTCTACCTGTGCCAGCACTATACTCTTTTAGGATGTACTTTAGTGGGTGTAGTATGGTTCTGCGTCATGACTTTTACTTCTTTCAGAAGTTATGTGGACAAGTGGTGGGAGAGAGAAGGTATATTCATGATATGATGTCATTCGCGTGAACGCGTCCAACAAGCGCTCATGTTTCACCTCCTCTTTCAAGTTTGCTTTTCATTTTTTATTTATTTCCAAAACTTCCTGCATTTCCTTCAGTACTGGCGGCCATGCATGAAGCTGTGGAAGAAAAGTGTGTTCTCATAACAAACACAACTCTCTCACGAAGCCTAAATAAACATCTCAACGCCTTCTAATCAAGGATTTCTTAACATAGTCCACATATTTACATCGTCGTACGGAATGCTGCGGAGGGTGCCCTTTAGACAGTTGAGATTGGTTTTAGGCAGCCCTTGAACTACACAATGACTTCGCTTATGTCATACTTTTATCCAAAGAAAAATAACTTGAAGAGTTATTTTCTTTGTTTATGGTACGACTGATTTGTACGAAATTTAGATATACGCTTTTTGATAATAAGATGGGCAGACGTGATGTGCCTCAGGGAACCGAATAAAATCACGTGCGAGCAAAGTTCCACGAATAAAACAGAAAAAAAAAAGCGTGGCTGATTCATCTCTTCTGGAATCTTTATAACGCAAAAGTGAAACGTGTCTACAGGCAGGTTGATGAGCGTTTACGGTGCCTTCTTTCGTCACAAGGGCGAAAAATGAATGCTACAGCAACAAATTGCAAAGTCACGCGAAAAACGGCGCGATCGTCTTGAAACTTGCAGCGCGCGCCTTATGAAGAAAACACGTACGAAATGAACACACACAAGACCAGCACGCACAAACTGTCACAGCTGACACTTGAAGCATGCTGCTCAAACACAAAAACTTCACGAAACGAACACAAGTATACACCTGGACTGACGAGAAGGACTTCCACACTTCTTTTTTAGTGCGTGAGCAGCGCTTTCTTTTCCTAAACGTGGCCGCGGAAGCGAGCGAAGGGACCTTCGTGCTCCCTTTAGCTTGAAAGCAAGCTTGAGGTGGAAGCGCAAGATGTACAACGCTCTTGAATTCCGATGCAAGCTCGCGGGTGAGTGGGAGACCACCGTTTGAAACTGTCAGCTGACCAAAGGGAGCTGCGTTGCTGGCACTAGCCCATCCTAAGGTAACTGCCGTTGGCCGTTAGGGGCACGCAGTCCACGTGTGTCCCTGCACTAGTCCACCCGCTCACGTGGGCAAGGAGACGCGGGCATCACGTTCCATTTTGACTGACTCCATTCTAATAATGCATTTTAGGGGCGAAGCTCCTTAGGGCGTGGGCTGTGCGTCCCCTGTAGCCTGTATGTAGCCACCTCTAGTTTAGTTTTTGCAGTGTTCACTAGATGGTGGTACCGTCCCCTGTATGTAGCCACCTCTAGTTTAGTTCTTGCAGTGTTCACTAGATGGCGGTACCGTCTCCTGTATGTAGGCACCTCTCGTTTAGTTCTTGATGTGTTTACTAGATGGTGGTACTTGTAGCTGATGATGAAAAGATGCAAGATGTTATAAACTAGAAAGCGGTATTTGTAGTTGATGAAAAACGCGAGATCTTATAAAATAGGAATGATGTCACATATGGCGCGTGTCACTGGTTGAAGGCAATCGTTCGATTTAGTGCGGCGACGTACGCTAGGGGGAGCGATGTAATAAAATCGAGTGGGCAAAATGTACAGAGGATTCATGTTTTACCAGGTTTACCTCCGGAGCTTCGCCCACTCATCATCATTCACTTCGTGGATATGGCGCAATTTTTTTCTTTCTCCGCTGGGCATTGCGTTCTGACGCTGTGGTCACAATGAAAAACCAGACTGCACGGTGCCAATAAAAGCTTTGAGCACGTCATGGGGCGGCATGCACGCATCTCAACGCGTAGGATTGCGTGGAGGCTTTTACTTTTAGAGGACGCGCGTGCCTAACCTGCAACCCTTGCGCCATCTCGCTACTTATGACAAAAACCCGCTAAAATTTCAGAGCTCTCAGGACAGCCAACGGTGCCTGCTGTATATAAACGACTTTCTGTTGAAAAGACGAGCGACGTGCGTGCTCTGGCCCAGTAGCCTGCGCCGCGTGCTGAGAAGTCGCTGGTTCGACTCCACGCTAAACAACTTTTTTGTCGCGTTTTTAGGGGCGAAGCTCATTCTAGCGGCACCCGTTCGTCCCTCGTAGTCATAGTAGTAGTGTGTAACCAGTCTTACTGTTTGTACTACTACATGGTGCCGGTAGAAGATTTCTTCTGTGCGTTGTTGAACAATAAAAAATTCGCAGCGTGCGGGTTAACTAAAAGCCAAATTCTCCTGTCTCTCATTCTTCCTTAGCAGCCATTGGAGTGCACATCGAGCACTATCTGACAAGAAAGGGTTGCTAAGTTATACTCGCTGGCCGTAACCTCCTTGATTTTAGAAAAACAATAGCTATCGTTGAGCCATAGTGCCATGAATACAATGAACTAGTATATACCATGAACTCGAGGTGGTTGAATGTAGAAGTAGACACGAAGCGCAAGCCGTGATAAAGTGTGCGCGTGCCACCTGTCGTTTAGTCCTTGGAATGTCTGCTGGATGGCGGTGAATGTACGGAATATATGATGAAAAGATGCGAGATGGTGGTACTTAGAGAATTTAATAAACGGACGAACGGACACACAGACAGACGCATGCGAGGACTCACGGATGGCTGTACCGACGGATGGACGCATGGATGGACGCAAGAGAGGATGCATGGACGAAAGCAGGGAGGGACGCACAGATGGACGTGTGGACGCACGAACAGACGCTCGCACGGACGGGCGAATGGACGCAGGGGCGGCCACACAGACGCACGCATGGACGGACGGAAGCAAGAACGAATGGACGGACGGATGCTTCGCTCCACTCTCCATCATTCTCTCCGTGGATGTGCTGCCATTTTTACATCCTTTATGATTTGTTCGTATAGAATTTACGATGGCATATCCGTGCCGGAAATACGACAGCAGAGCAGTGCTGGACGCCAGCATGAAAATATTTCATATTAAAAACAATGCATGATTGTTAAGAAGGGGTCACTCTGAACAAGAGGAATTCCCTTTGACCTTCGGGCTGCTGCTGCCATGCCTGCTTGTCAGCAAGAGCGAAGTAATAAGCCACGTCATGTCGACACCTGTGCGCGCAAAGTAAAAAGAAAGAAAGCTAAAAATGCGTTAGTTGTGCAAGGTTCTTTCATTGTCATTCATATGAGTCATTTCATCCTGTTGAACGATGCTCTTGAATAACCTTTCATCTTCCCTCTTGCTATTTTGTTTTGCACATGTTATCATAGTGCTTATCTGCGCACAGTAATGTCGCTGTCAACACAAATTCTGACGAGGTAAAAGTGCTGGTATTTTATTTAAGTATTACTTGGTCCTACATGCAAACATGCTATCTTTTTGCCTTGAATCAATACTCAGTCGTTCAAACTCCAGCCTTGAATAGAACAGCTGTTGTTGACCAGCAAGCTAGCGTCCGAATTGGGTAATTGTAAGTAGAATCTTTATATCATTGACATTTTATGCCACTATTTCTAGATTGACCCACTTTTAAACCGCCAAAATGGTTGTACGCTGTACAAGAATAACACTTCTAGTATTTGGCATACTATTTTAAATTGGTTTCACTGCCCGGTGTATATGAAGTGGAAAATTCACAAGGAAAAAGTTAGTAGGTTTTGAACTTCACAATTGTTTAATTATTATTATAACGTCGGCAATAAGAAGAGTCAAGTAGGGGACCCTGGCAAGAAATTCATTTTCGTGAATACGGAAAACTCAATGGATCCATTTTTTGTATCATTTTCTGGAAGTGACTTTTCGCAAAGCCACAACAACTGCTCACTTCCTGCTTGTGTACGAGACATGCATTTCGTGAACACTCGGATGCTTCTCCCTGTACACCATCTAGAACCTTTCGCTCATCTTACGGCACTTGCGCAAATACTAGGATTGACACAGAATGTTGTGCATTTTACTGTATTTGACTTTCAAGTTGAATGGGTAATCAAAAATTTAGCATTGTTTAAAACAAAATAAGTGTAACCAGGTTTATTCACCAAACTGCATGCAAAAATGGACAGCTGCGCGAGTTGATGTGTATTAATACTAAAGACTGCGGAAGAATATTTTCAACACCAAAAAATAAGAAGTAAAGTCACAGGATGGTACGCAACTAGTGAAACACGTTGACCAACATTGTTAAATAAGCCAAAGCTGACTTAAACTTTAGTTGGTCTTAGCGCGTCGTTCTGTAACGTTCGGTTTACGGGCGAAGCTAATTAAGCCGTGGCTCTGTACATGCTTGTCTCTCTTGCTACGTGAACGTCTAGTTCTATGACTCCCTCAGCTGGTGCGGATGAATGAACAGACAGACAGACAGACAGACAGACAGACAGACAGACAGACAGACAGACAGACAGACAGACAGACAGACAGACAGACAGACAGACAGACAGACAGACGGACAGACAGACAGACAGACCTTCGCCCCACTCATGATCATTCACTCGGTGGATATGCTGTAATTTTTTTGTGTGTTGTAATTTTCAACTCCTATACGAGCGGGGTCAAGGTTCATTAAACCTTAAGGTATACCAAGTTTTATATTATAATGTGACGAGAATTCAGACACTATTTAGAGGAGTGCTTTTTTTAAATTTAAGCCTGTGCTTGCATAATTTCAAATTGACTTTGCAGCTGTAGTGCCAACCACAATTCCTAATGTGGTACTTTGCCTTGAGCTATAACGTAAATAATTGAAGAGGAATAACTTTAGCTTGCAGATGGCACTGGCTGGCATAGAAATATTGGTGGCGAGAGTCATCAATAAGTACTCACAAGGCCGAATTTCAATGGTGAGGGAAGTATTGCAAATAAGTGTACTAGTTATGCAAAATATAATTATTGTTACTTGTAGTCCTGTGATAAGACCTTGCATAATATTGGTATTACTAAATGTAGTCCTGTGATAGTGCCAAACTTTTCTGAAGCATATTTCCAGATATCTTGTTGTTAGTTTTCCTATAGCTGTGAGAAAATGACTCTAGAATTGCACGAAGTACTCCGAAATGACAGTGGAATTACGGTTTTATTATTTCTACTTTGTCGGTGAATCCGCAATTTATAAGAGCAACGTTGGTATATTTTTGAATCTTTGAACAAAAGTGTGTTATGCAAAACTTAAGAAACATTGTGCAATCTGTGTGAAAACAATTGAAGTTGTAAAACCTTCAGCTTAATTTCAATCCTCATGATTCACAATGAGCCGCTCTCCGGCCCGTTGACTAAGAACCTGCTTGCAACTCGATCGATGCACGCACTCATAAAGTCATCACAATATCCGTGGCAATAGAACTCAACGCCCAACACTAGTTTTGCAATATTTCAGCCTACTCGACATTTAAGACTAATCGAATGAAAGGGGCACAAGGGTCAACAATCCTGAAAAAGGAAGTGGGTTTCTTTATTGTTGCGCTCAAGTGTTTGCGGATGCAATGAGTTCAGCAGACGACGACGGATGTCAGTCATTTTTTTTTTCAAAACTTGCCACGAAGGCTTTTTCATATTTCAGCTTGTTGAATTAATTACAGCTATTTTTTGAAGTGTGTGCGGGATCAGGCGCATCTTAACCAAACACCGCTCTTGATTTATGGGGGCCGTTCACCAATGACTTTCCGCGACATCGGATAACAGAAATGGGACGTACGAGAACAAGCGCGCGCCACTAACAAGAGCAAGAACCAGCCTGCTTTTCGTAAAAAGGTGCCTAAAGGAACACGAACTACGCGCTTCTCTTGTAGACATTACGCAGCGCGCACGACTGCAATACTTGCCTGAGCAGTTCACAGTCATGTCTGCATTCCAAATGATGTGTTGTTTGTACAAGGCTGAGGGGTAAATCCTCACCCCTTTAAAGGTATTAAAGCGAAACATCTATAAAGTTTATAGCGCAAAAGGTCTTATCTAGCACGTGTGCATTGACAAGATGAAGATTTAAAAAGATATATCAGCATTCAATCACAAGTGTTGCATACTAATTTATAGTTATCAGAGAATCCGGGTATTGAGCAGCACGCGCACAGCTTTCAGATTGGGAGCTTCAAAAACTGTGCCCCACATGTGGCTGTACAAAAGATCTGTGTTCAGCAAAATTTTAACATTTGCAACGCATTGAGTAACGTCAAGTTGGCGTCCCAGAGATTTTGACATATGTGCCGTAATGATGACGTCATGGTGTGTCACCATGAGTTGATTATTGTTTTAACACTAAAGTCTTCCATGCCGCGGTTCACCACGGACCTGCTGACGTATTTCCCCTTATAAATAAAACGTTTCAAGATATATACTATCAGACTTCAAAGAATAAAACGAGCCAAACAAGTTCCGCCCTTATGCGTCAAAGCAGTGACCTCTCACTCCGCAGCGACCGGCGCTAGCCATTATACCACGAAGCGTACGTCGCCAAGATAGCTAACAGCAATCTATTCATATACACTATATACCGTTTGGCGGTCTTCAGAGCTACGAAACCTGATTGCGTTTTTGTCATCAGTAGGGACATGGCTCGCAGAACTTGCATTGAGCGCCCTCTATACGTCGTAATCTTCCCCGTTTCCATGAACGAGGGCTTTCGGGGGGGGGGGGGGGGGGCATGATCTCTCCTGCGCGCACGCTTATCAGGCTCGTGATTGAGGAGAGCACCAAGGACACTTTCCGTGCTGCCGCGGCTGCGTTTAAAAAAGGAGCACGCTGCTCGCACATCAAGAAGTACTCATTTTTTAACACACAAAGTGCTCTCGTCTAACAGAAGGAAAGGCGCACCAATAAGAGCGCACAAGTATGCACAGGACAAGCTCAAAGAACTGTCACAGTGTAGAGCTCTGAGAGTGTCAGTCCACGCTCGTTTCATGCATGATGAATTCCTAAGCGCTTTCTGGTTGAGGTACGAGCTGGAACTTTCCAATTACTTGCTGCTCTTCGCGTGACTTTCTACTTTGTTGCTGTAACATGCATGCCTTCACCCTTGTGGCGAAACAATGCTAATGGTAAATTAATACCCCTCCCCAGACATTTTGCGTACTCACTCTGATTCAATGGCTCCCGCTTGAACGGCCTTCACTAAGTCCAGCACCATGTTCTTCAATCCGACCTTGGTGTTATACGCTACGCAGAGCCTAAGCTTTGCTGCTCTAGAAAGACAGAGAGTGGTATATAACAGTTGAAAAAATTTCACAAGCCCTTAAACACCACCCTGCAAACCACGCGGCCTTCTCGAAGGAACACATTGATGCAACCTCCTTACGGGCTTTCGTCATCGCTGCCGATTTGAAACCTTGCTATTTTCTCCCGCATCTCAATGGGCAGTAGATCAAGGTTGCCCATTGCAGTGACCTTCAAGCGTATTTTTCTGAATGTGTTCCTGCAAGGCAGTATACGCTAAAAATGGGTAAATTGCGAAAACATCAATTTTCGCTACAGTTGCTGCCTTAATCACACGTTATATGTCTCTCAAACAATAAAGAGCACAAATTGTGAGTAGGGCTCGATAAAAAGAGATTTTCTACCCCATCCTCACCACACAAATATGAAAGGCACGGTGCATGAGCCATATGGTGGTTTTGGGACGTTAAACCCCACAAATAAATCAATGGTGCATGAGCCATACTACTACATGAATAGAAAATGTGCTGGAGTTATTTAAACTGAGGTTCTTCCACTGCTGGCCATAGGTGCTTTGTGATTAGCGCACCATCAGGACCCCGGTGTAGCACTTTATTATGACGACAGTTTCATCAAGGTTGACTTCGTAATCGCCCTAATAATTGTGTGAGCATTCCCATAGACCTCGCACGTTGCAAGGCAGCCACACCAAACGATTAAGATGAGAAGATAGACAACAAATTGTCGCACACACCAAAATAATTTTTTGTTATTGAAGCGTGCACAATCCTTAAAACGCAAGATTAGCGTTCAGTAAGCTACGTCTTTACTGCTAACTTGGCGCAGCTGACATCGAGCACCTATCAAGAACAGTGATCTGCGAAGGAGAAATTCGAGACATCAAGTAAAAGCTGCAGGCGTTTCTTCATGGCCTGGCCTGAACAGCGGCACCGCTCACGACAAAGAGCAATGGCCAGCAGGGGGACACCAAGGGCCCACAGAGCTACGTCTGTTCACCGTTTGACACCCAGATACCGCTCACAATGGCGATGGAGGCAACGCAACGCACCCCGTCGCTTTAAACGATCTTCTTGGCATCATTGTAGAGACACAACGGCAGCTTGCACAATCATTGCAGCAAAACGCCGAACATCATAAGGTACCCTCCTCTGGTGATACGGCTGCTAGGAAGCGTGACAGCATGGCTTATACAGACATAATGCGTAGAATCTCTTGCAAAGTGGATGCAAGAGCTCTCTATGTTAAACGCTTTAACGGATCTCTGTAGAGCGGTGCGCGACTGGCGTAGTTACTAATTACGATTGGGACATATGGAAGCAGGCTGTTACCGAGCATTTCCAATAGAACATCGGTCTGCAAGAACCTATGTAGTATTCAAGGCTCACTTGTTACCACCCCAGTGGGCACATCGAATCATGCGAGAGGCAAAGAAGTGGCAATCGCACTGGCTGAGTTGATAATCGCAGAGAGTCAATATACAGTGGCTCTAAGGCGACGATTAAGACTTATCAAAAAGGGATGGTGCCCCTCAGACCTTCCGCATTCTCCAAAGCGTCAAGAGTATTACGGCCTATTCTCTCTTGCTTTCCCACACTCCTGGGGTACACTGAGGGCTCTAGCTCTAACCCTAATGAGGGCGCATACGAGGCCCCGTGAGGACTCGCTTACCACGCCACCTCCGCAGTCCCGCTGCCTCGCTAGGAACCCTTGCTCACGTCCAACAAAATAACTAAATACTTCAATGTGCTGGCGACCATTCCCTGCACTCTAAGCCAAAAGTGGCCAAAATGGGAGCAATGGCTGTTTTTACTCTTTCAAACCGACTGTTACTCTCCGAAAAGACCAAGCGGAACAAGATGGCCGACTTGTTCGAGAATAGGGGAGCAACTGTATTCACCTTAAGTTTGTAAGGGAGCAACGGAAGGAGGAACCGCTGTAAATGCTCTCGTCACGCAACGGTTACTCCCCGGCAGGACACCGCACACAAATATGCATGCCGCCCACATTGATAATCATGGGCCAGATTATTGTTTGTTCTGTGTGCCAAACTTCACCAAACCAAAACAGTGATTTATTTTAGCACCCGCAGATAATAAGATATCAGCGCTGGCTGAACACAGAAGGCCTGAGAATACAGTACGGCAAATACCTAACACACGCAGCAGCAGAATGGAGAGTTGGCAACTCAAAGCGGACCGAATGCCGAAACACGTGCAAAACAACGATAAAAAAGCCTAGACACGCCGTTCGTCCGCGAAGTAAGGGCGTCAAAGTCGATCAAGCACCGAAACACGTGCATAAGGAGCCCCCCCCCCCCCCAGCCAAGATATATCGGAGAAGAAAAAAAAAAGTGGACCCAGACGCGCTTCTCATCAGCCATACACTTAGTAGCACGCTTCTCCGTGTAGTTTGAGGGCAGAATGACAAAACTGCGCCATCTGCGCCCGCACGTCAAAAGTGGCGCTGGTGTAGCAAACGATGCAAGTTACAAAGTAATTTTTATTCAGTGTTTATGTTGACTAGCACTAAATAAAAATTACACTCAACATTTTATATTTATTTATGAGTTTTAGTGTACCTCAGTTTTTTTTATAATTGTATTAGGAGAACACGCTGAAATTATTGCGCTGACGCCTGTGCTGCCACTGCTGGACGTTTTTTTTTTCGGCGCAACTAGGTTCCCGTTCGCACTACTTACTCATTTTCATATGATCTGTGGTTGGCGAGCACATGGACGGGCGAGCTTGTGACCTATGTTTTTATCGTGTGTGTGTGCCGCAGATTTGCGTTTCTGCATATTCGTGATGAAGGTTAGTGTATATTTATCTTTATGGAGCGCGAAGTAGTTGTGGATTTTGCTGCTGGGGGGAACAAACACATCGTAAACACGTCTTCAGCTATCTGCAAGCCTGTTCGCTCGTCGGACAAAAAGGACCGAGCATGCATCAGCGTGCGGGTGAGTGACATTTCCAGCAACATTTAATGCTCTTACAATACATTGTTGAGTGGTTGCGCTATTGAAAGAGAAATGATTTGCTCTTATTCACCGTATCCATTGCTAGCCGTATCGGACCTCTATTACCTCTATTACCGCCTGCATACCTTCTTGCTTCCCCTGTCACCACTGCAGTGCCAGTGTACTTTTGCAGTTGAAAGTTCATTTCCGCAACACTACCTCGCTTGAAAAAACATTGGGGCGGGGTTGTAGCTGCATTCATACTGGCACTTTTCTACCATTGGCTTTATGTAATGTTAACGGCTGAGTGTTGGGGCCTTGGGCCGCATTTTTTAGAGATGTAAAGTGTATGTAAATCAGTAAGTGAACAAATCATTGTCGCATCACTTCACTGGCATAGCCAGGCGGTTGCGCACAGAATTTTTTTAGGCCGGGCGTAGGGAGCCCAAATTGACGACCATATTCGCTTGCCCGGCCTATTCAGATAAGCGGAACACCCCCCCCCCTCCCCGCACGCCTAAAAAAAAATCTGCCCACATCACTGCGTCACTTGCTTCACCTCTGTGCTGAACGTACTATTTTATAAGCGCACCATCAAGCGAGCAGTTTACATATTGACAGAACAATTGGAGGAGGAATGACCCAAATCTTTCAGATTTCTTTAGTGATGTAAAACCTTAGCAAAACTGAATATTGTAAAAGACAATCATAAATGCTGTATGTTCTCGTTAGCGCTGTCATTATTCTGCATCATGAAATCTTTATGCGCTGTGAAAACTTGGCATGCCGTTGAAGTCACATATCGACGTTAATACCAATCGACGAAAATTTCGACAACCTCAATAACGCCGTTTGGGATTTGCCGCATGCACATAATTCGGCTGATTCCCACTTGGCTGTTCTTAACCTGACTTCACTGCTACCAAATGAAACAATATTTGATGCATGTCTTTTACTTTTTTTTCAGGGGTATGACACAAATTTGGTTATACTGCAGATAAAGATGCTCCCAACGATGCTAAAGTACAGAAAGCAAGTGAATTTTGGTAAGTGCAGACTTTTTGTACTACGTATATGAAAGCATCGCTTTTTAGGGGCAAACTGTGCATGTGTTGGCCAGAGAATAGTTCATTATGCCACATGGTTACACTGGCATTGACAATTCGACATGGCTCCGCTGGCCCGTGTGTGTGCTCACACTGTTACCGTTAAGATAAAATGTTTATGTTTTCATTGCAGGAATTGCTGTTTGTACTAAAAAGCCAACTGCCAAGATTTGTTTACGCTGGTACTCCTAAAAGTATGCTTTCCCTATTTACATGAATTTTGGCTTGCACAAAGCATAACACTTGGGCCTAGATTCACAAAGCTGTCCATGCGCGCAGGCCTTCATAACAGCGTTTCTTGACTTGCCTTTACCCTGTTTTCTGCAGATGTTTCGTGGGTTTAAAAGTGCCACAGCATGTTGACCTTCCCCACTCTGAAATATTCGCGTTCAAAGTTCCGCAAAAGTGGGCTTAACTTTCTTGTGCACCTCTTTGCTAGTTCAAGATACTGAAGTGTTATGCTCTTACTAGAGGTGGCAGTGTTTCTAATGTTTGTATTTCCATCACATTGACCAAGTATGCGATCATGGCTTGACTGGTAGCACATCCTCAACAAATGTCTTTGTGGCACATGTAGAAGGCAGTACAAAATAAATAGGCAGACATTCACACCGGGAGCTAACTTCTAATAATGCTTTTTTTTGGAAACCATGATGTGCTTATTCCAATTTGTCTAACAAGCAGTAACCTGTTTGGCTGTGAACCAACAAGACGTTGAACTAATAAAAGCTTCACATCTTGTTGCTCTCAAATATATATGTATTGGCAAGCTATCTGTGACACTGTCAAACAAAGAATCAGAATATCTGTGCATGCCTTAAGATATATTGCTTCGTTTACATATCTCGTGGCTGTGACTCGTCAACCGAGTGAACAAATGCACCCTAGTTTTCTAAATTTAAAGCATTTTTTGAAGGTAGCACGGTCTACATTTATTTGTCTATAGTTTTGTCCAGCCGTTTGCGTCAGGTACAAAGACATATACTGAAGATTATCATGTAGCCTCTGCAAATGGTTGCTTTCAAGCAGGCTTTGCATGCTTGGCTTGTGCCTACAGGTATTGCACAATTCAAGACGCAGCAGCGTATGATAGAACAGTAGAATCGAGAGCAACTATGTGCACGAGCTAAATAAGTATTTTAACATGAGCGGACAGTACGTGTTATTTGCCACACACATGACCTCATTTAGAATGCCCATTGGTGACTGGGCTCATAGAAATGTAACTCAGCTGTGTATAGGAAACAAGTTAACTGAACCTAAGGGTATCTTTAACTGCTACAAATATGCCTTGTTGAGGTGCTGCACATTTTCTTCCAGTATATTGCTGTCCGAGACATCATGTGAAGAGCGTCTACCACATCAGCATTTATATGGCTTGCCAAGTAACGTTTGACCGAACCTTCCTTTTTTTCACATTTCGTTTTGCAGTAGACATCCTAGAATGTAACCGCTGCTTCAGTGTGTGTGACTCATTGTTATGAATTGATTCTGGCATGTTTAACCTCACACTTCTATTTTTTTTCTTGCAGCAATGAGATGCTTCACATATGCCTGCGGTGACGTTCTGCTGCGCTAGCCTGATGGAAACACCAGCTGCGAAACTTGAGTTCTTCAGAATTGGAGAAGTTGCCCTTCTCTCACCAATGATGACACAGACTGCCCTATGCTAGAAATTCAAAATTGTTTTTCCATGGATGTCGCAGAAAACCTTTGATGTATTATGGTGTTTGTTTAGTGCTGGCTGTGGTGTGGCGAAGTCTACTTTTACGTGTGGTCACACGTCGCCTCATAAAAAGAACAATAAAGCATTTGTTTTCCTTTCAATATTGTCCACTTTTTGTGTTAGAAGCACCCAAGCAGTGCTCTTCCGAGGAGCTCTCGCCATGTGTTAAGCGTGTGACAAGCATACTCGAGATAAATACTCATTCCCCCAAGGAGTAACTGGAAGCATGTGCAGTTGGTTTTCAGAGAGTAACTGCAAACACGTGGGAGGAACGGTAAAGAGTAACTGTTGCTCTTAGAAGAGCAACTGGTGGGAGTAAGGGTTGGTCGACAGGAAGTAACTGTTGGTCTGCAGGGAGGAACTGGAGGGAGTAACTGTTCATCCCCCAAAGGAGGAACTGAAAGGAGAGCAACGGTTCCTCCCTCTGCAGTTACTCCTTTTAGGAGAGTAATGGGAGTGGCAATGCAATTGCTCCCTGAAAGGAGCAACCCCTATACCCCTGTTGCTCCGTTTTGGCTTAGAGTGTGTCCCCCACTTTGCATAGCGCAGGCAGTTACCGTTATACTTGCAAAACCATGTGTATCCTAACCTTGTGGTTCTTCATGTCATATGACCTGAACAGTATCTCACTGCAGACTTCCCCACCTGTAGGCCATTAGCAGCATTCAACCAAGTGCTCTTATAACCTGAAGCCATCGCCTTCGGCTTCCGCGAGGACAGGTGGGTAGCTCGCTTGCGCAGCCCCCAACTCACCGATCAAATCCTGGCCGTGCATAGCGCCCATGAACGAGCCGCCAATCTCGGCTTGGTGGTGACTACTTAGGACCACCTGGGTTGCACGGGGTCTTCCCTGCGTCTTCTCTGGACCAAAATATTGCTTTCAAGTTTCCGTGTTTTTCCGGAACATTTATTCAGTTTTTTATCTTGTACAACACACGTCGCAAAACGCGCGCTACCCTAGCAAGAAGTTCGCACGAATTTCGTACGAAGCTGTGTTGCGGTGGCTAGCAATGGCGGTGAGTGGTTTAGGCCAGTTTAGCTGAACTTTTGTGCAAATTGACCGCTTTTAAGAGAGCATCATCCAGCAAAAGGAACTATCAGACCTGTGGTGACACCATCCAACGTACCATAATTAGGATTAGGACGTTGTAAGGTAGCCGGTGAGTCTAGCCTTGCATAACATCCATGCAATCGCCCCACCCCGAGTCCTCTCTTTGATATTTGTAACTAACGAAGTTTTGTTTGTTTGTTTTTTGACTAAGCACGCGCAGACCCAAAGAAGTTTCTTTAACCAAGCACGGGCGGACTCTTAAGAAGTCGCGCGTAGCGTGACGTTAGCCTCCATAAGCCGGTGGCCTCCGTGCATTTCCACATGCGGTATTGTACCGGTACCTATATCTCACTGCACCATACACCAAACATAATTGTCACTCATCACCAGTCACGTGCGGAGTCTGCAGCATTCAAAAAATTCAAGAGAAGTTGCGACACCTGCTTTCTGAAGATCCAGTGACCACGCGTGGCATTGTGATCAGTCACGCTGTCACGTGGCGAGCCTAAACATTGAAGTTCCTGAAATAAACTTTGCCGTTAATTCTTAAGCTAATGATACCTAAGCAAATAGTGTTCTATGTCACCACTTTTTTTTGGATTTGAGCAGATTGACGTCGCGGAGAGTCTAAACCTCTGGAGCCATGCTGATGCACGCGCTGATCTCGTTCAGATGCGACTAAGCAAGCTGGCCTTTGAAACCATTGATAGCCCTTTTGTCACACATGGCTGGTGAAGCGTCAGCGATAACGAGCGGAAATGCTGATTCACAGCATCTCGTGAAAGACACTAATTGTCTTTCGGAACCTTCTTTGTTGGTATAAGTTCCAAGGCACTCCGTGCAAGTCTATCAGCCATCTCATACCCACGTGTGAAGGAATCCATTGAAACTTTATGTTTAGACCAATGCCAAGCAGGTCTTGAGGAATTTGCAGTGATCTCTGAGTGCATTGATTTAAAGCCAATCCGTGTTTTAGCCGATGCAAAGCGGGCTTACTGTACAAAAACAGCATGACTGGTTGCTGTCTACAAAACTTCAGTTTCTTCAGGGCTGCCTGAAATGCCATGCTTTCCCATGCTGTCGATGAAACAACGCACTCGAGTCGCACTGTCCAGGGCACCAGAAGACCAGGTCACAAACGCTTCAGCCCTTGCTCCGCGCTCTAAGTCAACCAATCTATCGGTGAAAACTTTCAAACGATTGGGTTACTTCCTTTCATTGCATTCAAGCACCAAATAACGTAATTCTGCTGTGGGTGTGAAGAACTTGCTCTGCATTTGTGTAATCGTCACCTGACAGTCGACATCCTCATGTGACCAAGTTTGGTCTTGTCGAAGTTGTCTGAGTTTTGGGATTCAGATGGCAAGATGACGAAGGGTGTCGAGGGCTACGTAAGCTCCCGATTCCGTGCATCGCTGAAGGCGACTGAGTAATGCTCGTCCTGGCCTCAATTGGCTAAGTTTGCAAAGCTGTGTCGGCAGTCGTCGAGAGGCGAGAAGACGTAACGGTGGAAGACTAGCTTCACGAAGTACCTTGATGTTCGCTGCAAACTTTGGCACTCGCACAGGCCTTTAAAATAAAGTGTTTCTAGCCGTTCGTACTGCGACTAGCTTTTAGAGACTAGAGGAAATCGGATGAGCACACAATACACAATTATCTTATCATCAATGTTGGGTGGCTCCCCAGCTGAACCGCAAGAAGATGCGGCAACAACAAAGAAACAATGAATCTGTCTGGAAGAAGGAGTTCCAAAAAACAAAACGCCCCCCCCCCCTATACACCACGTCCTCAATTCCTTCGTGAAATAGTTGGTGACTCCAGTTGCCCTCAGATAAGGCTACGGGTGGCAGCATCATATTCGCGCTATAGTGGGGATGGGCAGCCAGCGGCGGGCGTGCAAATGAACACAGCGGCGCTTTCTTGAGAGTGATGTCAGCTGATTGTCAGCGTATAAAATGTGTTGTTTGCAGCAAACATCCTTGACTGCAGCTTACCCGTGAATATATCAGACCCGCTTAGCCGAATGTGTGTGAAGCTCGCTGAACGTTGCTATCACTTCTGAGACAAACGCAATCTACCATGGAAAGTGATGTTCACATTGGGCGATTGTCTGTGTTTTGGCAGTCTATTACATTTCTTGTATTTTTATTAGAAAGTGTTGACCTCGTGCCCCACCAACTACGGCTTGCTGTAGAGTGACTCAATTAATTATTTGATTCTTGAATCCGGGCCTCGGATTCTCAAAATAGAAGAAATAATTGCCATATTCTTGGGCGGTGAGCTAAACAACCAAGTATACGCATTCGCATTTTTTATTTAGTTACTAAAGAAATGAACGTTGCACAGTTGATAAGTTTACTCATTAAGGTAAACGGCGTGGTATTGGTGCGTTTGTGCTTACTCTAACAGAAACATAAAAAGGTAACAGTTCAGCACACAGTTTCATCGGTTATCTGCATGAGAGGCATACGGGAAAGGCTCGGTTATCTTGTGAAACAACTGTATTTCCTTCAAGCTTATAGTTTGCGATGCTTACGCCAGTCAATATTGCCACAAATTCACTCAAGAAAGCGTAAAAAATTGTGTTTTGCCTGAGTTTATATGACTTAAGTGTGAGGCACGCCTTATGGAATAATTTTTTTGCCAGCTGGGTTCTTTGAAAATGAGCCCAAATTTATGCACATGGGTGCGGCTTTATGAATTTAACTCAATGTTCAAATTGCGCACGCTTTGTGAAGTTTAATTACCTCCATGTCATTCTATTTTCCGTGGTTTTTAAAGAGAAATTCATATATCCTGAAGAGTCAGAATTTAACAAAATATAACACTGTAGTAGATCCAGAACCGTGATATAAAAGTTTATCACAAGAATATTTTGGCTCGTCTTAAAATCAAGAGCACCGTAAGGCACCTAACAAATATTTAAATTTGGTTTACCAATGAGCCACTAAAACGTTGCGTTATCATCATCATCAGCTTGACTACGACTTCTGCAGGGCGAATGCCTCTCCATGACCCGCCAATAAACCCGGTCTTGTGCTTTCCATTGCCACATTACAGACTTTTTCGCTCAAGGTGTTCTTGGCGCTGCAATAGTCCTCTCTGGGCTGCTGTTAGCACGCGTGAGCCCCAAAGAAATGCACTGCCGAGGCTGTGACGTTGGCTTTCGTACTCTCGTGCAACAGCCCAGAGGGAAGGAAATCCTTCTGACAAAACTCCACATCTGCGAACTTTTTAATCTCATAGGCCACCCAATTTTTTCACTTTCCTTTGTGCACTTGCCTTCTCTGAGAAGGTAATAAGTTACCTTTATACACCAGTAGTCATCCTGCTTACGTGCTATCTGCCCAGCCTGTCCATTTCTTCTTTATTTCAAATCTGATATTCTTAATCTCGGTTTGTTCCTTGGCATACGTCCCTCTCTACTTCTCTTAAGGTTGCAGCTATCATTTCCAATTCCATCGCTCACTACGTAGTCTTCAAAACACTGCATTCACACAGTATGCAATACTTATGATGTTTCAGACGAAGAAAAATTCACGAAGCCAAGCGACACCAACACCAACATGACACTGGCGAACGTAAAGTACGACGACGATACACCGCCCTCTTGGCAATAGCCCGAAACGTTCTCAATGCAGTGCGTATACAGACAAGCGACTCCGCTCGATCGTAGGGTGGAGAGCTGAAAGGTGCCCAGGGTTATTGATGTAGGACCTACTTAGGAGGCTACACAATACTTTTGGTGACAGTGGTGATACCGCTAGGCGCTTGTTTCGACGCGAAAACGTCGATGTATTCAGCAGTTTCATGGCTCTGCACCAGAAGCAGCTTGACAAATTCGTAGTTGATAAGAGCTTTATCAAGGGAATTATCATGAAGAAATAACCGATGGCGGAATCGCAACAGAGCGTTTCGTCACTTGATCGACTTGCAATAACTGATATCGCGTGTGTAGTGTGTGCTTGTTGCTGTCGTCGTTGTGCACGATTAACAATACGCTGTGTTTCGGTATTTGTTAAAAATTTCAGTTACCACATCGATTAAATCATAATTATGAATGGTGGTCGACACTACCGAGACGTGCCACTAGGCGTTAACGTGAATGTGACCACATCAGACGAGGCTATAGCGAAGAAACACCAATAAAAATTGTACAAGCTCTCCTGTACCCCTATAGCACTACTTCTATGAAGACGGGTTTCACTTTTTTGTTATGTTGATTTCTATGACGAAGATTTTGCCCATAATTTTTCATAGGTTACTTCAGGGCGAAGTACGTTTTGATCCAGGGTAGAGGAATCAGGAAAACGACTTATCCGGTTTTTACAGCGAAAGCTGGGAAAGCAAATTCCGTTCAGCAGCGGTGTTATGACTGGTCTCCATTGACTGGTGTATCACTTTCTCCAATCTCAGCGTCGTTCTCAAGCACACACGCCAGTGCCTGCGTTGTGAGTGACGACGTCGCAGCCATGGGGCTGAGCCCGCACGCAATAGTTCCTCCTGAAGCCTCCCCGTCGAGTTGGCTCACGATGTCAGACGCTTTCAACAATGCGGCGTTGCGGCATCAATGTGATTGTTGCAGGAGCACGTTCACCGGGGTGAAACCCGCCTTCATTCTTCGGCGGCACATTGGTTTTAGCTGCGACGTCTGTGACCGTGTGTTGTTCGTCAACAAACATTGTGATTAACGCATTGCGAAACGCATTTCACCGCTAATTTCACTCCTCCGTTACCGCGATCATGTGACGTGGAATGTGCTACACGTTTAATAAACGCTGTAGTAAACCGAAGCAAAACGTGTCTCCAACCTCGTAAAAGAGAACGAACACGGAACTAATGATTGCGAAAGAATTCAGTGCCACATCGGGTTGAACCCACAGTTGAGCACCGGGGTTGCACGTTTGAGTTTTCGCTGGTGAACCATTTGTACGGAGTGCTCGGACAGTGATTTCTATTTTCCTGCCAACGTGCATGCTGCGTATTCTTTTCTTCCGGCATTACGGATTATTGTATGTATGCATATGAGTGCCGCGACATACGGCTTATAACCTTCATGTTTTGGATCTTTAACAACAAAAGGAAGTGTTGTTGCAGACGCACACGTATGAGTTCTACTGGGTTGTTGCATACAATTTTAGGCAAATGTTACTGGTTGCGAAGCTTCCGTAGGTACTCATTAGATCATAAAATGGCGGCTCAACAGCTTGTCATGCGGCTTAGCACCATCTGTAAGAGGAGGAGACTCTTCCGGCAAAACAACAACAACGAAAAACCGGGCGTGACTGTATACAGCTCGTAAACAAGTTACGTCGTTTTCTTGCCCAAGGCGCCAAGTTTGATGAAAACTTAGTTGTGTAGGACCCTGAAGAAGTCTTGCCACGCCAATATTGTGACACGTCAGCGATATTTCATGGTCACAACAACTCACTTTTACTACACTGTAAACATGGAGCACCTGGTCTGATATCAATCACAAAAAGTGCCTGTACAGTACACGTGATATGTTTTGTCTTGCTCCAATACATTACTGTTACGTATGCAAATGCAGGCATGCGAGTTGTAGCGTGATAGATAATTGGGAGATGTACTCACCGATCACGCGGAAAATAGCAGGCACTGTCTATTTGAGCCTCGTGCTCTTCAATTCTCCAAGCTTTCGTGCCTAAATTTACGTGCACGTGAAAGAAGCCCAGGTGGTCGAAATCCCCTGAGCCCTGCACTACAGCATCTTTCATAATAATATGATAGTTTTAGGACGTTAAACGCCAAAAAAAATAATAATAGTACTAGATGTCACTGGCCCTAGCTTCTGACATACTTTTCGCCCCAAATTTTGCAACCTATTTAAATGTACTTGTGCTATCTCTTATGGCCTTAATAATGCACTTTGAAATACACACAAGAAAAAAAAGCATTGGCTTAAGGGCCCAAGATGGTGGTGCGCAGATGCCTTACAGAAAGCAGCCAACTGGAAGGCCGCGAAATTTGCATTAAAACCACGTGACTGCGCTCACACGCTACTTCACTGAAGTGCTCTCAAACGTCCTTTTATAAAAACAACGGTGTGCATTGACCGTCATCGAGTGGCTATTTGAGATAACGGCGCTTCTTTTTTTAGGTGTTCAGCTATCAAGAATCTTGACGCAGTGTTAATTTGTCGCCAAGAGCCGTGGCCATTTGCTTAGCCGGTACGCCCATACAGCTCCTCGAAGCATGGTCGAGAGAACTTCGTGTTCAAGAGTATTACACAAAAAACTTTGCACTAAAAAAGCAGTTAAACAATACGTTAACGCCTTCCGTGATTTTTACGCCAAAATGCCGGTGATACGAATACTTCTGGTCCTCAACGTGTAGGAATGTTTGGAACTGCAAACATGCCACGCTTTGCAAATGTTCACGCTCTGTTATTTTGATGAGTTTATAACATATTCTCAAGACAGCTTAAACTTCGCATTTCGCTTCTTTAGTGGAAATAACTGTAGAGACTTGTTGACTCAGAAAAGCATCCAGGCACTTCACAGATTAGCCGCTGGAATGGTTTTACATTTTGACAAAGGGCAGGTCACAAAGGCTGCTGCAAATATGTACACTTGAACAGGCTGTTAGAGGGTAAATACAAAACTTTTAGGTAAGTGGCGCAAAAATTCTTGAAATGAAATTGATTATTAAAAAATAGGTTAGTTGTCGCTTCAGTTTCGTATTTTTCTTTGTACGTTACGTTTCAAGCAAGCGCCTCATAGTGACCTCCCCTAGGGAACCACAGTCAAAGAGTTTAGCCCCGCAAGAGATACGAGGTGCCTAGTTTGTACTCAATGAGACCTAACATTGTCATTTCAAAGTTCAAAGACGCCATAATTCATGCATCAGTTATCTCTAAAGATATCCGTCAGGACTCAAAGAACAAATAACTACAAATCTTCAAAATGCAAAATGTAGACCCCAATCTGATACAGTGAGTTGTTATTTCGTGGCTACAGTTCAACTCATAGTGACAACGCAAGGTGCCTAAAAAATAAATGCTTAAGAACAGTAACGGCTGTTTAGCATTAGCATCAACGTTATTATTATTCAAGTAAAGAAATAAGAAAACTGCGATGCGAAGGCCACACTGAGTATGTAGACCTGGGCAATAAAGAAACTATAGGAACTGCAAAATACGTAGAAAAAGAAAGTAGCTTGATCTTCGGAAGAAACTACACTTCTAGCAAAGAAAAAAATCTCTCTATACTAAAAAGCCACAACTTCGCCGCAAAGGCGGAGCAATGAATGCGACAACAACGTATTGGAATGTCATGCGAAGAATGGCAAGCAGGTCTGAACGTGCCACGCTTTGCTCATGCACAAATGACACACTAAACGTACTCACTAGTACAGAAGTACGCGAATAAGTGTTTAAGTTGTTACTTTGCTGAGTCTACAAAGTGTACTCATTTCGCAAACGGACACAAAATGGAGACTATGCAGCGAGTGCAATGACCTTTGTGCGCCCGGTAACTACAGCAGACTCATTCCGGGGAGAGCGAATGAGTCTGAAAAGGACGTACACGCGTGAGCATCAAAGCCCACTCCACCCCCGCCTTCTCCGCGGGGCAAAGTACGCAAGGGAGATCAGCGCATGAGCGCGCGTCGTCGCGTCAACACGATTTGGTGAAGCGCGCACATTGCGCCATCTCGCTGGTAATGCAGAGAACACAATATTTCTACCGAGATCAGCATCACCAGTATTAAGTGGTAGATATAAGTAGCTTGCGTTTAAGCGTTGAACAAACTGCTTTTTCTTGGCTCAGTGACTAAAGCTATGCACTCATATATAGATATGTATACATATACGCTAAATGTCAGTGGACGCCAGCGGCGAAATCCCACCGAGAATGTCCATATGATTGATATCACAATAAAAGCAATCAACTCCTACGTCATGCTTGCCTTACCAGCAAATTCACGATAATGTGACGAATGTGGGAATGCTCACAGGCACTGAAGGGTTCTGGCGAAGAACTTCATCATCTCATCAATGGCAGTAACGAGGTCCCTAGTATAGCGGCTGAAGTTACGAGTGCTGATCATGAAGTAGCTGACCTCGGGAACACCGAGAGCTGCCATGTAGGGCCAAGTCTGTCAAAAATAAGTACACATGAGCTCCAATGGTGAAAGCAGAAAAGCAGAACATACCAGAGGTAAAAAAATATATATTGTGCTGAATTCGAAGCAGCAGAACTACAAGCCTGCAAATTGTACATCGACGCGTAATACCATATTTCATTACGCAGCTCATAACTTCAATTTTGCAGCTGTAGCATCTCAGATTTTATAGGGAACGTAACAAACAACAACAATCAACATAAATCGGGCAAGCGTTTTGTACCACTTGGTGGTACTGGAATATCATATCCGGTGTGCGCAAATCACTTGTATGAAATGGTGACTAAGACGAGGGTATATGTCAACGTCAGGATGAAAAGGTTTCGGAGAACACGCATTTACGAAAAATTTTCATGGTACTTGACAATATTCTTAGACGTCTTATAAAACAGCATTCCTGGCTGAGCCCTAATTTTGATTAAATACGATTTACATGAGGGCACTTCATTCTTATATGGACCCTTCATATATTATCGAAAGCCTCGGCGCCAGTATCAGTGTACTGGCTCTTATCAACTTTATTTTAAACCACACTGCATGCGTGGTGCGCTGCTGGGGAGAAGTAACGCTTGCTAGAAATAATGTTTTACAGCGAAATTTGTTATTATATCACAACTCCGATTGTGATCTCATAACTTACGATCCCATAACATAACGATGTGGTTACGGACACCAGCGGTGCCGGTGTCCGTAACCACATCGTGCAAAATTAGAGAAAACCTAACACCAATGACACAGTGGGGCTGCAACCCGGGTCCCCTGGGTACTAGCCCAGCATTCTACCACGGAGTTTCACCGGTGCTTGTGGCTTGTCAAACTTGCCTTTGGCAGGCTTGATGTCGGGAAAGAAATCGTGTTAATACGACTTATAAAGCGTTGTAAGACAGCGAAAGAACAACCAGCCGTCGCACAATGTGGATAGCCTAACGAGTGGGCCGTCCAATGCCCCAACCCATCACAAAAGTGTGTTCTTGTTCCTCTATGAACTGTGGTGAATACTGAATTCAACCATTATTCCTCATCTTTGTCAGCCACTGCATGAACAATTGGCACAAAATACTTTGCAAGTGTTTAGCGGAAATGACGCGTCTCAGAAGAATGATGAAAAATAGCATATTGAATACCGTTCTACTACCCAAATAAATTTATTAATATGGACTAATTGGGTATCAAGCAAGTGTGCTTGCACTAGTTACCCAATGAACGTTTCGAAAAGGCTCTGAAAGGCCGTTCTTCTAGCTTTCGTTGTGACTGTGCTGCGCCTTCGGCACAGACCAGGCGTTTTTTTTTTGCGCTCGCCATATGATTGTGGGATAGATGAGTAGAAGTTCAAATAGAAAGAGAACATGGTCACTTCCTATCCTCATTTTATCCTCTTTCATAGCACGTAAAGCTAGAGAAGACGACACGAAAACAAACGTAAAAGCCCAGACTGTCTTTATTGCACTGACGATACCAGGCACAAATACATGCGCAGAGACCGCGAGTAAGATAAGAATGATAACCAAAAAACTTTCTATCGGCAATGAAAGCAATGGCTGACATAAAGCAGTCTTAATCACTAATTTTCTAAAAACTAAAACTCCTCATTAGCCAATGCAAGCGATGGCATGCTGACACATTCCACTCCCAAGCGAGCAATCTCGATCTACCGCTTGTACTATTTCTTTGGAGCTCTGGTATTTGTCACAATAAACAATGCTGCTTTCACCAAACTCAGATTTGCAAAGCTAAGTAAGCTGTATTTCTGTCTGGTATCATCAGAGAAATAAACTTTTTCGAAGTCAGCGCTCTTTCTGTCCGTGTCGTCTTTTCTAGTTCCATGCGCTCATCCATACATTAAAAGGAACTAACTAGCCCAGCAAGCAACCATACTTGATAATCACCTTGTATAAGCACGCCATTTCAATTTCGAAGCAGGTACAGTCGTTTTATAGACTCTCTCCGAGTGGTTTTACATCAAGCAAGTGAGTAGAATAATAATGACAGACTTTGTGGCAAGAAGATGTGTTGAAAGATAAGGAGAAAGAATAATTTTATTTAATGATATGGAGGATATGGAGAAGTGCCACCTTTTAGGGCGACACCACCGACCGTTCCTAAGCAGGGACAGTTAAACTTGACCTAACTGCCATATCGCAGGCTCTCTAGACAGGCCAAAGTTTATGCTGATATACCGAGCTCTTGAGAGCCGAGCTGCATTCCTGCTCCGTGAGCTCTTTATCCACACGTAACGAGAGCGACGCCAAAGCATGTGCTCTAAATCGCACGTTCCTCCACAATGAGGGCACTCATTTAAAAGTACGAACAATTGTTCTCAACATCAGTCAGCAAACAATGCTGTGACTTATGAGATTACGTTAGAAGGCGCTTGTGCACGCTTATTTTGCTGGGTCAAAGTGCGTCCATGAGCGATTATGAGCATGAACAACCATGGTTGACAGTTGCAAATATGGTGGTCAACTTGAACATACTGAAATTGGCACACCAATTTATTCGGCCGAGCATAAGACCTCTTACCGTAGTGAATTTTCTAAACACAAGAGAGTAGACTTGGCTCAGGGATATTTTCTTTTTCCGAGAAAAACGCCGGTTACCATCCGCGACGATGGCGAAGTGCCGAGGTATGGTTCCTTGTCGTAGCACCCAAAGCATGATTCTTTCGTACCAGCATAGTTGGGAATCCCATCCTGGCAGTGAAAAGTCGTAAGCAAAAAAAGCATGTTTTATTCATTTACCAGTAAGAATTGTTAGAATAGGAAAGCTAAACGCGTCTCGACAAAAATAGTTCAATCTTCACTGTACACTGATGCATGATGGCTAGCTATGGTTGCTGTTTTTTTCTTGTAGATATCGTATCACTCGATGCGTTTGATGTGAATCCATCTACGTTCAAACTTCGTAGAACACTTCAATAGCAATGATCGACATCAATTATCAAGTAAAAACCTTTCTGGCAGCTGAAGTAGTTAACTTTAACCCATATGGAGTGCGAAGGAACTGCGGCGGAAATATGGCACCTACAGGCACATAATAAACACTAGTATTCTAAATGGGCTCGTGGAAAGCGTGTTCATGTGAGCAGGGAAACGGATAGGTGTGCCGTATCCTTTTAATGATAGGTTACCCGTTTAAAGGATTCGTCATGCGCACACTTCCTCACAGCGCTTCAGAAATACGAGAGACCGTGCTCGTACCCTGAACCATAAATGCGTTAAGGTGTCCCGCCACTGGCTATGACGTGTAAGTGCAACGAAGCACTCACTAAATATGTACTGAAACAACATAGAGTGGAAATCGGGAGCCAGTTTCAACGGAGCAAGGTAGCGTGCCTCGAAACAAGCGTTGAACGAATAAATTCTAACATCGAGGAGCTCATTTACTGAAACTACCGAAGTGTGTCTTGTCAGCCCCCATTATTGCCATGATGCAGCACTTCACTTAACCTCTTCAATACGGTTATCCGCACTGCCTCAAGAAGGTCACTGTGAAAAAGAAAAGGTGTTAAATACAAGGCACGTATGTACAATCACGTGCGTCAGCTTCTCTAGCGCAGTTCGCCAGGCACCTTGTTTCTCGACGTTCGCGGCCGTGGACGTCCACAAAAGTCAATAAGAGAGTTTGGTGTCGTGGACCGAGAGGTTATAGGCTTTACTCCCGTGTATTAAGTAATATTGATTTTTTTCAATTTCTATAAATTTTACTGGCTTATTCCCGCGCTTGAAAAAAAGTCCTCAAAGCTTTGGTGGATGGGGAAAAAGTACATTTTTTTCAGAAACTACAGTGAGCAGGCGGAACTTTCTGAACTAGAAATTTCGCATGAGTAGAAAAAGTTAACAGGCGACACTGATATCACTAGTGTATATCAGTGTCGCAATATCGCCGATCTGTAGGCACTGTCATGATGGATCGAAGGTATGCTCGAAACTATCCTTGAAATAGTGTGCACCGCCCGGTCTCTCATTAAGTCCCTTTCGTTTCTTCGGCAGCTTCACATAGCACCACAGTGTGAAAACTTGTGCTGCTTCGAGTTCCATCTCGATATTGATGATGCCAGGGAATCTGCGAAGCGACAAGCTCCCATTGAAATAAAATACAAGAGGTCAGCAAGTGGTGGAGGTTGATCGGGCGTCCCACCCATTACAGTCATGAACGAATCTTAGGCGTACGATGAGTGCTCTTGGCAAGAAAGGCAGTAGTTTGAGCGTTTATAAAAACAAAAGAAAATAAGAGAGGATAGTATCAGTAGATGTGGATAATATCAAGAAGAAAAAGAACAATATGGTGGCCCCTACAGCCGGCTATTCTTCTCTGCCACCTCAAAATATTGCATAAGAACCTTGAGTATATGATCATACTCACAGGAAGGAAAGCGGATAGGTCACTGTCGTGTCGCATGAAGTACCTGGTAAAAAACAGCGTGAACGTGACGGCTTGCTGTAGGTGCATGTTGTAGTGTGGGACTGAAACAGCTTGCTGGGATAGTTGGAATACGAATGCAGTTCTAGGCATTAGGCAAGTTAAGAAAAACAAAAATAACGATGACAGTTGAAAAAAAGCAGGAACACTAAGATTGCGTGACAGCGCTAGGTGTCCCTTTTGCTCTCTGTGTTTGTATGCTTATTTTTATTTCTATATAGCTATGCAAATGTATAGACGCTCCAGTGGTCATATAGTGCCGAAGAAACTATTACAATACCATTGATCCCAGTAGTCACCTGCTTTGGCTGACAAGGGCAGAGCGCCAATCCCATTACATATGAATCATGCACAGTTTCAGCACAATTAGCGTGCACACAGCAGCGGCCAGCAGATGTGATGCAAATTAGACGAATAGTAACGTAATTTTTTATATCACACTACGAAATAGGTGTTTGAAAAAGCGGAAAAACACAGAGCAACGAGGTTAGTGCAAAACACCGAAATGCTTTTCATTCTTACTGTTACCATAAAATACTTAGCGTAAAGAGACATACAAAAAGATGGAAAAGAGAAAGATCGGAACATCACGTAAGAAGCACAATAAAGTCGCGTGACCGCTAGAACAAGAAATCACGCCACAGTACACACAATATTTGTTCTCTCAAAGACCCCAAAACGAACCCAAAATGACATATTCTCACCTAACGCGAGTAGTTTTATTAGGCGAGGATGCCGACCGGGCTTGAAAGGAACCTTTTTCCTAGGGCGTCCAGATACAAGCGCTCGTGCTGGTTGCATGTTTGCAACCCAAGTGCAACCACGATATCCTTTCGTTCCGCGACTTTTTTTTCATATTCCTGTTTCTTATGCCTTCAAATCTCACTCAATGTTTATGAAAACTTTAAATGAAGAGCTCGTAGTTATTTAGGGGTCGCAGTTTGGCTTGTGATTTAAAAAAAACGGTGTTAGAAATTTTAGACCCTATTTTAGAGCCAGCCCCGCCAAGGTGATCTAGTGGCTAAAGTACTCGTCTGCTAACCCGCAGGCCGTGGGATCAAATCTCTGCTGCCGCGGCTGCATTTTTGGTGCAGGCGAGTTTACTGCAGGTGCATGTGTCCATATTTTGGTGCACTTTAAAGAACCATTCGTAGTCAAAATTTCCGGAGCTCTCTACTTAGGCGTCTCTATCATGTGGTGGTTTTTGAACGTTAAACCCCAGATATCATTCATAATTTTATAGGCGGGTAACCTTTATTGGCACCTAATTTCTACTTTTTCATTCCGACAACTTTTTCGGGTCGCATTGACTTTCGAAAGCAGTTTTGAAGAAACCTCACACTCACTAGTCTATCTTATCAAACTGTATCACTCGAGGTTTGCTATAAGACGCACGTATGTAAGAAAGTACTTGCTGTTCAGAAGCACAAAAAAAGAGGAAAATAACTCAGTCAACTCTCTCAGCGTAGTATTAAACTCTATTGCTAGAACCACTTTATTTTATAGCACGCAAATACTCACTGCCTTTACAGTCAAACCTGCCACGTTAGAAAGCGTCCATGCAGAGTGAAGCGTAGTTTTCACGAAGAGATAAAATGTCAACTTCCTTGACGCTCGCGTAGGAAACTTGTACCTTAATGTAAAAAGCAAAGTAAAGAAAACAGACACCGACCAACATGAAAGTATTTACAAGCAGCAATAAAAATTCGACAAGCCAATATTCATGAAATTGAACGAGCAAAGTCAGCAAGCAGACAAAAACAGGCAGTGTCGGTGAAATAACAATTCCTGTGAGATAATAGATGAAAAAAAATACTAACAACAAGCACGGTAAAAGAAGATCAATAAAAAAATTTGTCCCTTGCAATGATTTTTTTCATTTGGTGTAGCCATATTAGATTTTAGCCACAGGAGTATTTTCAACGCTGTATATAACTTTTTACTTGAGTCTAAATGAAATGACTGGTAGGCGCATCTTAATTCAGTTGCCATAGTTCCAGACGTATCAATTTATTTTTGGCATACTGGTTTGATTACTCATTTTTTTATACTTTTACGAGTTTAATTTATTTATTTGTAATGACTAAACAATTCACTTTCCACCCGTTCACTCTCCAACTGAATTATTTTACTAAGCAAGGCACCGCACGTTTCATGGCCTATTACCTGGAGTGGGCTGTGCCAAAATGTTGAGGAATTAACCAACCATTCAAACCTTGGAAGTGTTGAATCTAAGCGTGAGTGAATGAAAAAAATGGCTTCTTGATTCTATTTTCTGCTGCTTCCCCCATAATAAAACGCTATGGCGTCTTGGTGTTGTGCGTCGCAATACCCCCTCCCTTCTTTTTTTCGAAATTGGGTGTTCCAAACAAAGTGAACATGTCCGCACTGTATGCACTGCTCTGCAAAAAGCTCTCAATTTTGTTAAAAACATTCAAATTGTGTTGATTCACGCGCTAGCAAAAGCAAGTTTCGGTCAATTATACAAACTGGCGTTCTCATGTGTGAGCAATACTGTAAGCCACATCGCAAGGGCATGGCGGGTAGAGCGTTCTGTGCTTCGTTGTACAGGGCTTCCCTGAATTGCTATTTGTCGTCGCGCATGTTTCAGATAATCTTAATGGGGCGGACAAAGCAACCTTCGAGCAGTTATGCGCCGTGATTTAAGTGTTTATTCGTTAAATATCAAAACGTTATTTTATATATATGGTACATGAATAATTGCCTCACCTTTTTCACTCGTTTTTGCAATATCAGAAACTGATTGTGCGTCGCTGTCACTCTCCACGATCGCCCTGCACGGACCGACCGTGTCCTTCATTCTCGTATATTTCTGTGATCCGCAAAGTCGAACAGGCAGCTACAGAATCCGTGCCGGCACGTGCGACTAGTTTTTTCAGAAGAACACAGCTGCAGCTTACTAATATACGAAGTAATGCAGCACTGGCGCATTCTGTTTGAATATTCTGTTTGAACATTCTTGCAGTTCAGTGGTGAACCCATCTAGCCGGATGAAGCTCGATCTAAATCTGTATGCATTCTTTTTTTTTGCCTGCCAAAACATCGGCCTTTCGAAGCAGAATGAATAACCCAAGTAGTGGAGGTAATAAGCTATGCCAGTTGAGCGAATGTGTTTTCTCATACGCAAAACAGTAACAGCTGCGGGAGTCCTTCACCCTTGCCATGCTCTTGATGTATTTCGCCCTGCCCTGACGGCTCGCGAGCAGCCTTTTCAGTTGCTTATTTTTTGTACGCACTGTTGGGTTTTCACTGTTCGTAGCTGTTCCACTAGCACATTATATTTTTGAGAGAGTGAGAATTCGCGAGGCATGAACCTAATGAATAATAAGAATTGTGACACTAAGTAAGCGTAGATGGCTTAGTTTGTGCTATTGTCATTCGGTTTTGGTAGTTATATTACAAATGGCAGGAAAGGAAAGTGCATAAAAAGACAACAATTGCCAGCGGCAGGAACCGAACCTACGACGTTTGGATTACGCGGCCGATGCTGTAGCAACCGTGCTACGGCAGTTGTTGTTCTCTGGTCCACTTTGTCGAGTAGTTCTGTGCATACAATGCCGGGATTGACAGTCAGCGGCATTTTTAGCCTTGACGACAAGTTCGGAACACTTTTCTCTCTCTGCTGGTGTCGCGTGAAACGCAATAAATGGCTTGCACTGACATCATTGAAACCACCCTGTTGGTGAACCGCATGGCACACGCTATGTTTAAGACACCACGCGTTAATGTTATTGCTATAATAATTGGAAGCTCTTTTGTTCTTGACAGATAAAGGTCAATGATAATTCTGCCCACATCGTTGTCATATTCAAGCAGCTCAATCACGATGCGGATATGCTGCCTGTACGTTTTCAAGACCACGTTTTGGTGATCCAGTACTTTATGGAACTGCGATGGTGACGTCGTGTGCAAGCTATTTGTATACGTCTTCTCCAATGAATGCACAGCCAACGGATAAACCATTGCAGACTACCGAAAGGTTCAAGGTCTAACAGAATGAGACCATTGCAGCAAGTGAACAAATAAATGGCAGTATTTGAGCGCTCGTTTCTTTGTTTAACACAGTTCTAACGAAAAGAAACAGTGAAGCCAAGAAAGCTAAAGTACACGTTATTTTTAGTATTGCAGATTCTTAGCAGCAATTATATCATCATCATCATCATCATCATCAGTGCGACTACGTCCACTGCAGGAGATGGGCCTCTCTCATGTAGCGCCATGGTCATCTCGGCCCTGTGTTTGCTGCTGTGTGTATATTATAAATGGGAAAAAATAAAGAACTGAGCAAAAATACAAGTTACCCCCAGTAGATACCGATTATGTGACCTTTTATTAACGCGTCTGATGCTCTCCCAATTGACCTACAGCAGCGGTGGTCATTCTGTCGGACTTGACTGGTACTTTTGCGCGGGCAGACCTGGATGTGTTAGTCAGATTCGGTAACAAGAAATTGAGGTTCAAGTCAATGGAGCTGACAAAGTTGGTAGTTCCACAGCCCATTAAGGGTGGGGGGAGGAGCTTTGCAGGTTAAGAGAAAAAAATTCGTTGAACTGGCAATGATGTACTAAACTGCCTAAGTTCTACCTAAGCTTTGGGCAATTTCTATCAAGGTCAAGTGAGTGAGAATTCATTAGAAGGCAGAGAGGTCGGCCTGAGCTAGTTCGCTCTAGCCTGCTACGCTACACAGGGGATAAGGGAAAGGGGAAGGAAAGAGAGATGAGGGGTGATGTAAGGGACAAGAAGAGGTGGTGCCTATGTACAGTAGCCACTTAGCATAATACCCTACAGTCTAGTTTCTAGTCCAGTGCTTTTTATGAAGTCTAGAACAGCCTTTGTAGCAGTTTTTGACACTGTTTGGTCGTTCATTGCTGACAATATGTGGCTTTCACTTAATGGTGTTCGTCCAATGCTTGCCAACGTTGCAGTTAGCATTTTTCTTTGCGCCACGTATAATACACAGTCACAAAATATGTGAGCTTTCGTTTCGCGCACTTGGCAGCGTTCACAATTCGGGCTGTCTGCACGGCCGATTAGGTGGGTGTAGTGGCGAGTGAAGGCGACGCCCAGGTGAATTCGGTGCAGTATATTAGCATGTCTTCGGCTGATTTTATCTGGAAGATGAAAAGTCATACCGGGGTCTGTTTCCCGCAGGCGTTTGTTCCGGTGATCTGGTAGCGACCAGTAAGTGGCAGCGCATTCGCGCATGAGTGATCTCAACAATGTGTTGACGTCACCTCGCGAGTACGGTACTTTGACGTACATAGGAGCGTTGTATATTGCCGCTCTTGCTTCGCTATCGGCTGTTTCGTTGCCAACTAGGCCGCAGTGTCCAGGAATCCATTGGAGTGTAATTAAGTGACCGCTCCTGTGTTTTAGGTCAAATGCTTGCACGATTCCTAACGTTAACTCGTAAAATTGGCCTCTTCTTGAGCAAGAATGAATAGCTTGAAGCACTGATTTTGAATCAGACAGAATCGTCCATTTACGCAGTGCTTGGTCGTTCACAATTTTTATGGCTTCTTGTATAGCAACAAGTTCTGCAGCTATCGAAGATGACCTATGATCTACTTTGTATTGTCGGGAAATACTGAGTTGAGGGATCACGAAGGCTGCAACTGAGGCGGATGAAGTTACGGATCTATCGGTGTAAATGTGCAGAGAGTCGCTGTATCGGTCATCTAAAAGTGCCAAGGTGAGTTGCTTGAGGGCAATATAAGAAACAGCGACTTATATGAAATTCCACGTATGTGAAGGCGCACCAGCGGTTTAGTCAATGTCCATGGAGGCACTGCAGGGATTACGGCAGGTGCAAAGCCTGAAGGGATCATGTGCCTATGCGTATCGAGGCATCGCGAATAGGTGTAGCCTGGTTGGTCCTTTTGTAGCGAAGACAACGGGTGCTTTGCATGTCGGGTCAGCAGAAGAAGGTGCATTCGGAGAGGCTTGCAGGACGTGTAAACCTGTATAGGGTAGGTGCGTGACTCCTGTATAGTGCCAGAGGTGGACGTGCACCATGGCAGGCCAAGAATATTTTCTCATGGCTCGTGCCTGAAGGCTCTCTAAAGTATGATGGCACGTTTCCCGCGTGCTGGAAAGCACAGGTGAGCTGTACCTTATATAGCCCACAAACAATGCCTTGTATAACTGCAGAAGACTTTTCTCCGAAGGGCCCCATCTCAGTCCTGCTATAACACGAAGAACATATACAAAACTGATTAGTTTGTTTCTCAGCACAGTCACATGCTTTGACCAGGACAGGTTGCGATGAATGACGACCCCTAAATAGCGGTGGTGCTTAACCACGGGAATCACTGCTCCGTGAGCAAAGACTGGGTACCGCGACATTGATTTCTTCGTAAATGCCAATGCAGCACATTTTGCTATTGAAAGTTCCAGGCCCTGACGACGTAAGTACTTAGATGTTATTGATGTGCCTTGTTGTAGCCTTGCCCGCAGTTGTGGTCGCCTTGCTCCAGATGCCCATATGTATATTTCGTCCGCATACGCACTGATTCTGATAACGTCGGGAAGCTCAGCTTCAAGGCCAATGAGTGCTATGTTAAAAAGCATGGGGCTCAGGACGGCGCCTTGCGGAACTCCACGGCTTACGAGGTGCCTCGCCGTGTCACCGTCGGATGTCGACATAAAAATGGTACGTCCTCTGAGATAGCTCCCTATCCATGCGTGTAGTCGACCACCTACGCCGATGTCTTCAAGTGCGCCAAGAATGGCCTCATAGTAGACGCTATCGTACCCACCCTTTATATCTAAGAAAATGGCCCCTACCAATCCCCGACGTTGTCTTTCCTTTTCAACTGAAGAAACTAGATCTACAACACCGTCTTTAAATGATCGACCTCTACGGAAGCTATTTATAAAATCTGGTAAGCCGACATTATTCTCCAGCAGCCATTCCAATCTTGCCAGCACCATGCGTTCCATCACCTTACCAATGCAACTGGCTAGGGCAATGGGTCTATAAGAAGACAACTCGTGTGAACACTTGCCTGGTTTCAGTAAGGCCACTATGCGGCTGCACTTCCAACTCTCTGGGACTGTCCCTGTTTCCCACGCAGAGTTGTAGAACGACAAGAGAGCCTGCCTTGCTTCCTTGCTGAGGTGATATAGAGCCGAATAAGTAATTCCGTCAGGCCCTGGTGCGGACGACCGTCGGGACGTGGAAATCGCAGCGTCAAGTCCGTGCATTGTGAAAGGTAAGTCGAGGCGATCGTCGCTGGATGGCGGTGAGGTTAAATACGAAGGTGATATCGATGAGGAGGACATACCTACGAGTAAGTGGCAGTAATCTTCTGCAACCTCTACTTCAGGTCGACCTTGCTTTAGAGCCAAAGATCGGAAAGGGAACAACTGTTGAGTGGGCGTCTGAAGGCTTCGGACAGTTTGCCATATTCGAGACAGGGGTTTTCTGGGATCAAGAGAGCTACAAAATACCCTCCACCATTGCCTATCGAGCTTATCGAGGTGTGGCAATACATGTCGTTGTGCTTGGCGTGCTGTAGATAGGTCAGATGGTGATTTTGTCCTCCTGTACCCTATCGGAAAAATTGACATGGTGGATACTGGAGAACATGGTGGGCATAGTGGAAATAATAGTGGGCATGGTGGAAATTATGATGGCTATGGTGGGACGTAGTGGAAAATATGGTGGTTATGCCGGGACATACTGGGTGGTATGGTGTACAGATGATGGGTAAAGTGGAGGTGACGCTGGAAAGCAGAGGCTAGATAGTGGGCAATAATGGGACACTCTGCCCACCATTGCAATAATGCTGGGAAGCCCTAAGCATATGGTGCGTGGTGCTTATTATGGTGGGCTACATGGTGTACCAAGCTGAGAAGCTCTGCCCACCATCGCGATAATGCTGGGAAGCAGTAAGCAGATGATGGGTGGGCTTATAATGACGGGCAATTTATATAGTGTACCAAGCTGGGATCTGTATACTACATGTTCTGCCACCATGATTTCCACCAAAGGTTAGGCCTACCGACCGAGCCCGTACAATTGTGTTATCCGTGCTTCCGGGTTTCAGAATACACGATTTAGACGATTACGTATGACAACACAGTGCAGCCATGGCATCAATTAACCTAAATGAAGCATTTTTCATTGTGTATGGTGTCCGCTCAAGAAGCAAGAAACATCGATGCGACGCGATTAAAGCACTCCCAGAGAACGTAGTTAAGTGTCTTCTCACCGACAGCCGCCGGTCGCACTCGCTGGCACTTCTCTAGCTTTTGTACGAGAACTCAGACGTGGCAATTCGTACGCTTGGTGAACCAATATGATAGCGTAATGTTTCCGGCACACTGCATTTGTTTTGGCCAAGCCGTTATGTAGTTGTTGCTTTAGTGAAAGAGCTACAGCATTGCGTTGGCGCGACCGCCCTCTACATTGCGCGAAAAGCATCCCAATACTCAATCAAATAAATTAGGCGGGCGCATCTATGGAATGAGCCTAGAAGCGTCATAAAGCGTGAGCAGATGTCGCCCTTTAGAACGAGCGCGAAACGGAAATTAAACTTGGCAGACCCCGCCGGTAAACTGTTGCTGCTCCCCAGTCCACTTGGTTTTTTTTCTTGAATTTGTAAATTGTAAAAAATGGCACTAGTGCCATTAACATAGTGGCAAAAGTTACAGGCCGCAGTTGCTTGTGCTTAATAAATGTGCAATTTTAAGTAGCAGGTGTAGATCTTGTCTATGTTCTGTACACGACAAAGATAACTTAAGTTGAACCGCAAGTTTGTATGGCAACTAAGTATTTACCACACAGTCAATGTCATGTTTGTGTGGCGCAGTGGTTAACGTCCCTGAATGGCAATCCGCAGGTTGCAAGTTCATCGTCCGTGGCGCCTTGTTTTTTTTTACGGGACGGGTGTTTTTTATATCGTTTTTATAAAATTCTTTTTTATTTTCTTGTGGCAGCTCGTCACGGTGATTCTGACATCATTTCGCGCTCAAGTGTTGCTGGCACTGCAGCACCCACCATACCCACCATGCGCCATGGCGGGCGTTTCCCACTATTCACTCACTAAATTAATCCAGTATAATGGTGGGTGGTGGTTTACGCCATGCCCACCATTCGTTTTTTTTTCGATAGGGTATTTTCTCTCTGCCCGCCGACGGATTGCACGAAGGTATTCATATTGTGCGTCAAGTTGTGATCTTGGTAGCAACACATTCACAAGTTTCGTATGCGTTGTTAAGGCTGATGCAATTAGGCTTTCTATTTCAGATATAGATTGAATTTTCCCGCACTGAGCATTTACAGAAGCTTGAAATCCTGGCCAGTCTATGCTTTTCACAGGCCGGGGAGTCGAACGACGGAATCCTTTTAGCTGTATATATGTAGGGAGATGGTCACTTCCATGTGTTTCAACGTCTACGAACCAACAGGTGGTAGGCAGGAGACTTCTGCTCACAAAACATACGTCAAAACAGCTGCTGTACGATGCGCCACGGAGGTAAGTAGGTGAGCCATCGTTAATGTACATCAGGCCCTTATTGAGCACAAAATCAGCAATGTCACTACCGCAAGTGTTCATTGAGGCAGAACCCCACATGGGATGATGTGCATTAAAATCCCCAACTACTACATGTGGTCCATGGCAAGCTTGGAGCACAGACAAGAGATGGGAACAGTCCACGTGGCTTCTAGGAGGAATGTATCCACCAATGATTGATATTGAACATCGCTTGTGCTTTATAGATAAGCAAATATAGTCGTTAGAAGAATGAGGAGCCACGGCATGTCTCACTTACGTTAAATCTTGACGTACGCATATAATTACTTTGCTCGCATATCGATCATCACGTGACCACAAAGTGACGTATCCGGAAATACGAAACGACGACATCATATTCGGCTCACATATTACAACCAACAAAATTTGTATTTAAACATCCGTTGTCAAAAGTCAGACAATCGGCTTCGCAAACCTCGTGCATTCCACTGCATTATAGCAGAGGTGCGCACACGTTCATCGAAGAAATTCGCCATATTGTTTATGGAAGGGTCAGCAGTAGCGGTTCCAGCACTTTGAGGATCGATCTGCACCGCTGTTTTCACTTCTGGAGTGTGTAGCTCGTTGAGAATCGCACGAATAGATTTTAGTAGATGCTTCAGCATAGTTTGGCTCTTCTCAGTGTCTTGCCTATCATTTTCCGCCCTCTTTGAAGTTGCCACCCATGATGTGGTCTTTTTTATTGCTCCGGTCGGTCGCGAAGGCCACTCAGTATCTGAAGGATCGGCGTGCGACGCGGGCATTGGTCCACTTTCTGCATCCCTGGGACGTGGTGCGTACAACATGGGTGTAGCGGCCTGATAATGCGCACGTGTATGTTCATCTGTTGCTGATGGTGATGCATCACTCCTATGTCCACTATGCTTTCGCTAGTGCCTACGTTTGGGACGATGTCTGTGTCGGCGGATGGACGCTACTGCCTCTCTGTGTGTCGAGTTGTCTCTGACCATCTTTTGCAGGACGCGAATTTCTTCTTTGATCTTCACTCTTTCGACGTTGCTTCATGTGCACCACAGAAGTTTGGGAATTTCAATGGAACAGCAGTATCGCAGTTTTCCACCTTATGAGACCCGCCGCACCGCTGGCAAGTTGTCTCACTTTTGCCCACTGTGCTGACGTGTCCCAACTTGCAGCACTTGTGACACTGCAAAGGCCGTGGCACGTAAGGGCGCGAGGGATGTCTCACGTATCCAACCTTCACGCTAGGGGGCAGAGTCTCAGAATCAAATACTAGTTTGATGCAGCGAGACTGCCCAAAGCGGCGTATGGTCACGATTCTGATTGTCGATCGACGTCACAAGATTCTGCAGGTCAGCATCTGTGATGTCAGCGTCGACATCATTTATCACGCCAGTCGTTGTTCCTTTCCCGTGAGCGAAAAACGCGCGAACTGAAATACTTCCGAGCTGCGTGACGGCCTTCAGTCTGTCAAGAATGGTTTTGTTTGTCACATCAACTGACAATAAGTTTTTCCTGCTCTTTATGCGAATTTCATTCACTTGAGCAGGTGCTACTCGCTCGAAATAATTAGTCAATGACTGCCTGTTTAGTGAGTTCAGGTTGTCTGATGTAGACACGGGTACATACGAGATGGTGAAACATCGCTTGCCTTTGTCTAGCGCCGGTTGTGGCGCTAGACAAAGCGACGCTAGCGACGTCCTGCGAAGCTTCCTTTTCAACCGGCGGGTATGAAATGTCCTGAAGTCGGCTTCCGATTCCATCTCCTCCACTGATGAGCTCTTGGTAGAATCATCACAAGGAGCAGATGCGCCAACGTGGTCACCCACATTCGGTCCATCCTTATGCAAACGGCTAGGGCCCGCTGTCTCGTTGGATGGATGGTCCCCCATCCCGGGGCATGACGTCTTCCGTTCCACTTGTTCAGAGAAAGTAAAGAATTCTGACAGTTTAAGAAAAAACGATGGTTGTTCAAGGCAGAATTATCATCAAAGTCAAGGCTTGGCAAAGTGCCGAATGGAAGTATTTGCAGTAAAGGTCCAAAAAGTCATGTTATCCATAAGATAAGAAATGTCAAGGGGAAAATGTGGTGTGCTTCTCACGTCATCTAGGGGCTGCCTCTAAAGATGCCTTGCGGGCTACCTTCAGCCCGCAAGCCGCGGGTCACCATCCCTTTACCATGGAATGACTGCTGTGCACTTAGCGGGGAAAGTACCAGACTTGTTATCCTAAGACCGCAGGTTTTAGGCAAGTTGGCTTTCCGGCTACTTTAATTAGGTCACGCTTGTATCATATTTACTAGACTCTTATTGGTAAAACTGTGCTTGCAACTTTCTTCCCCAAAGTGCGTGTTTGCCTCGTATTTCACCCTCTTTTTAGGAGTGCTGTAAACTATATGTGGCGCAGAGTAAGCCCACTTCTGAGAGAATGTTTCTACTATGATTTAACAAGCGTGGAAAAGATCAGAATGACACAAGCGCAATTTGCACGAATCCTTAGAAAGGAAACAGGACGAAGCGCGTACTAGCTAGCGAAAATACTTATTTTGAAAGTAACAACTCATACATATGAGCGGTCTTTCGTGTAGTCACGCTTTTCGTGATTAAAAAAATCATTTGCGGGGTCGTACATTATTGCGATTCATATAAAAAATTGTTCTCTCCGAAATAAAAGTTTTTCACTTGCTAGTAGACGCTCCATCCTTTGTCATCTCTTAGTCATCGTGCATACTGCGCTTGTTTCATCAAGACCCTTTTCAATATGCCGAAGTGGCAATCATCAGTGGGTATACATGCCATAGCTGAGCATAATCATCATCTCCACTCACAGCGCGTGCCGCCCGTTTTGAGCCGGAGCTGCGAAAGTTTGCGAGGCAGTGCAGAATTATCCGAATGAAACGAAAAGACTAACAAACTAACATTGTTCTTCTGTGTCGACATACTCAAACTTCTGCCTTTTTCTTTTTTAAAGCGAGGTTTTATCTACGTTATTATCTATTACTAATACAAAACTTTAAATTATATTTGATGATCAGTGATCATCAAAATTTTTTTCTGAAATTTTGTAAGTTCCTAATTCCTTTACTCTAAAATCGCATAATACTCTATAAGGCCACTCAATTAGTAGTCAATCCCCCACAGGGGGTATGAGCCACAAGAGAAAGGCAAGAAGAAGAAGAAAAGAACCTGCGCCGCAGTGTGTATGTATGTGTGTATATATATATATATATATATATAGACCCACCATTACCTCTGTCTCAAATCGCATCTGATGGCCTGCATCGCTCCCTGCTCAGATATACTCCTTTTTCGATTTTCGGCTTTCCTTTCTATATTTTTTAGCCCAAAATTACGTTTTCTTTGAAAAACCATTAGCCTTTTAGTTAAGATCCTGCCGCCCGGTTCTTGGCCGATCCCCCTTTGTGGGTGTGCGCCAGAGTGTCAAGGATCATCATCATCATCATCATCATCATCTTCTCTTCTCGACCTTCTTGCAGCCGTCAGAGCCGTAGCTGTGCCTCAGCTTTCCTTTGAATCTCGAGCAAAGTACAGGGCCTAACCTCACTTCGGCCGCAATGAGTGAGTGCTATCTGCTTGATCGATAAAGAGCGTGGTGCTGTTCCCCGTTTAACCTTATATGCATGAAGATACGTATTACGCCGCTTTTTTGTAACTTATGAGAAGTCTAGCCGTTCGTAACAGCGTAGGCCCCGCCCCGTCTGTTACAATGCATTTCTCCTTCTTCCTAACGAGCGACTCTAGTGTTGCAGAGCTCCACTCTATCACTCCATGTTTCCTCAGTCTACTCATCACATCGCATTGAACTCGAGCTGTACGCGAACTTAGAATGGTGGCCGCTTGAGGACAAAAATTGTTGTAGCTTTGCCATTACCACTTAGATGAAAACGCATCTGGTGCCTCCTGCCGCGTGGCCCGAAACTGGTGTGACAGGGCTGGTTTCCCGGGCTACTGCCACGGCGCCACTGGAAGGGGATAGGTAGAGTTAGTATAAACGGCTTCTAAAGAAGTCATATACAGTAACCCTTTAAGAAAAGGTGTCGCTTTACCACATTGCATGAAACACTCTGTGTTCTGTACCAGAGGGCTTCCGTCTATTTTTCGTGCAAGAATTACTTTAATAAAAGAGAGAAAAGCCACTTGATTGAAAGCCCCAATGAATTTAATGTTGTTGAATTGAACATGCCGGTGGTGCGAAGGGAGGTTGCCAGCAGATTGCAATGACCGGTTCAGCCCAGTTATTCGCTTCTACCTAAATACGATAGTCATTTGATGATGGCAGTGACTGACACGCCTCGAGGGCCTCGAGTGAAGAAGCTGGCAGTATTGCCTTTAATGGTGGGTTTCCTGACATTCCCAACAAATGTCAATTTTCGTAGCCTTGAGGCAGCCGCAATGCAGCATTTCGGTTTTATGTCTTTTGGTAAATGTTAGACAACGGATGAGGGCTCGGAAAAGAATTTCTTTCGATTTGCCTCCACATCGTAGAACATTTCGGGAATTTATTCGTTGAGCTGCGTCGCCGTGGGTGCTGGCGTTCCCGGCGTCGCCGATAGAGCGAACCAGTACGACAGTTTGCGAATGAGGACAACAAATTGGACGAGGAGTCTGGCGACATCATGAGCCACTGGTCTGTAACATCGCTTTCTTCCTCTGTCAACATCGTGCACTTGCAGGGCTGGAACGTGCTCTGTGACTGGATTTGCTTGTCGCGACGCCTGCAAAGCAAGGTGGTGTGCGTTGCATGGAAGCCCTAGTAGTTTTACGAGGCATTGTAACAAATGTTGCAGTGCTACTACTGCAGATAGCCAAAATTTCAAACAGGTGGCATTTTCTCAACACGAAGGAGTATCGTAATCGTCGATAGAATTGGTGATACCCACCTGACACACACATTCAATAATTACAGCTGCTGCATAAAGGTGGTTAAAGGTACAGGGGACTTCCGTCTTACCCCCTCCGAGATGCACCTTCGCACACTGATAATTCGTCACGGAACAAGTAATCGAGCTCAAATTTGTTGGAGTAAAACTATCGTGGCAGAACGATATGGAGTTATTCTAACTTGTCTAAGGCATCAAAAGTTTATTTGGTTTTCAGCTCGTCCATTCAGAATAAATGGTTTCATTTAGTGACACCACAATATCTCTGATGTTGACTTTTACTTGCAGTTCTTTCCTTTCACCCTGCAGCATCCCTGTCATTGGTTCTTATCATTTTTTGAACGCTGTCTTGTTGCGCAGTTATGCGCTGCCCATTGTTGCCATGGGGAATCGCTACTGCTTCCAGTGAAAAGCACGCGTGTCCCTTTCATTGCTAGAGTGGGGGTTTCCTGAAGCGCGCAAAGAAGCAGTGTAACCTGAGAGTGAAGATGAGCAGATTGTGCGGAATGAGAAGGGTCTCCTTTTTAAAGAATGTACATGGGAGACAACACATGCCTTGAATGGGAGGCTGGCATCCATGTTATTACTCGCCAGGATAAGGTCGAGCGGGTATTTTCCACTGTACAACGGTATCTGAAAATAAATAGACAAACTGCGGTGAAGCGCGAAATAACAAGAGCGCTTGAATAATACCTGAATCTGTTCAAGGCGCTTCGCGAACGAAATAGAGGCTGCAGGCTCTAGGTCATTTTGACGGCTGTCAGCACTGCTAAAGCACCTGATCTCACCAGAACGGCTAACGAACTTGATTCCACTATTCCGCCAGCTTTGTCAAATTGCTATTTATTTCAAGAGTTATTTCCTTGAGAACTTCATAAACATGCCTTCATAAACATGCCCAAAATCACTGCTTTTTCACGCTCTCTATAGAGCTTTTGCTCAGCTAAGTGAAACATGGTCATGGTAGAAAACTCGTAAACTTTGTCGTAGGTAGGCAGTTCTTATAGCTACTGCCACATCTTATCACAGCAATTTAGCCGCTCCACAGTACCGGACACAGCTCTGCCAATGTGTTGGCTGCTGCGCGGAGCTCACGAGTCCATTTCGTTTCATCTGTCACCGGGGTCCACCGGCTCAATGCATATTTACTGCATACGCCTCTAGATATGCCGTCTTATTTTGACGGCGTGAATCAATGTCCGCCGGTAGTGCACGATACAGGTCCAGTTTACGAAACCGTTTGGGTAAGCACACTGTTTATTGTACGCGCGCGCGCGCGCGCATTTGTGTGTGTGTGTGGGGGGGGGGGGGGTGAGCACACACTCGCATTCTCATCTCCATCACGGTTCATATACTGCACAGCCACTGGCTTTGAAACATATATTCCCATTAAAAAAAGAATAATGCCAGACATGACTGATGCAGTTACACCTTGACTTTTTTCGGCCTGGTCTCGCCATTTCATTGCGATAGCAATGAAATAGCCCTTCGGCATGGGCTTGTTGCCGCGATATTCTGGCGTCTTGGTTCAGATGGCGTTTACGTAGATGGACTTGGCAGCTCAAACATTGCCCAATAGGCACGCTTCAAACAAAGTCTGCAAAAATTCAGCTTGGCTTTTCTCACTAGCAATGTGGAGCACTGAATAAGCATCGCAGAAGAAGGGTCACTCCATCCACCATATTTTTCAAGAAAAAAGAAAGTTCACTGGGTTGTAGCGGGCTCCTCAAGTACAAAAAACTGAAGACTGTTGCGGTTGTTAATCTGCGCTTGTCCTGATTATACCACCGCCTTCTGTTCGAGCGTCCCTCCTTGCGTTTGAACAACGCGCCGAGGTGGGTGAAGCCCTGCCCATTGTTCGTTCCCACTAGTCCTATATGTGTTCTCTTTATGCCTCTTATATATTTGACCAGCACGCTGCAAGAATTAGGCTGCTGCCCGCCTGACGTTTTAGTTCGCATTCATTGCTTCCCCCTTGCGATGAATATCTCACATTTTTTTAATGTGCAGCGTTAGGTCCGTGCCCAATTTTGACGACAATGACGGTGCGAGACTCATGAGCCTTTATTTTAAGTATACTCATTTCTCACTGTTATCACGTAGCCGACGTGTAGTGTACAGGCTTGCTTTCAGAAGCTCGCTTGTGCCCTTTTTTTTTGCCTTCAGCTGCGAGCAATTTATTGCGAGAGCAGTTATATGGACATTCTAAACGAGCTTTTGCTATGGTCATCGCCGCCATGCTCCCTACAAAATCCACACTGATAACCTCTCTTTGGCATTCTGTGCTACCCGCAAGTGATGGTGAGCGAGTTAAAGTGGTGAACGCTACCACTCGCAGAAAGTGCAAGCGGGCCGGCCTATGTCCGTTACTCGGAAGTTGCATGTGGCAACATCGCCGGCCCCCGCCTGCTTCTTATACCTGCCGCTGAGAGCTAAAATAGCAAACCTCCTTGCCTTGAACGGACATCAAAAAAAAAAACGCGAGGAAGAGGATCTTCCGCAGCCCTTGTGAAATTCCACTTTAAGGGTTCAGTGGTGATTGCTACACGCGCGCTCTTTTAACAAGCATCAGCGCACGGCTCGTATACCATGCCGCGTGTTGCGCTTTTAACCGGAAGATGTTGTGCCAAAAAATATTTCTCCATGCAGTGGCCGTATTATCTTACAACAGTGTTTTGAAGAAGTACGCGATATTGAATGCAAAGGAGTTAACTGGCAGCCTTACTTCCTCAACTTTGTTTATTACTATCGCATTAATAGCTTTGCCATTGCACTGAAACTGATCATGTTTCATTCATACATCACAAGTACCAGAGGGTCAGGCGGAAAGTTCGTTCCCGCTTCACGTTAAGCATAGCCATACCTATAATGGTTAGTTCATAGGGACGTTGTACTTTAAACACAAAGAAAATCCTTAGCAGTGTTCCTCTTCTTGCAGACCAAGAGTCCACGTTCGAGAGCGCTGTTGACCAATCAGCGTTGGAATCTGCCCTACAACAGAGCAACTACGGTGAGCAACTATGTTGCTGCACTGTTTGTATTTACGTTATCTCTGCATACACCAAATGTGTGCAGTGCATGATTTTCGAGAAGGTGCAGAATTTCCTTGCCTAATTAGGCATGTGTCTTTCTCCTAAAAGATATATTTGCATTCTCTTTAGAAAGGAGGCCTTTAGATTTCGTGGTCTAATTTTGACGTAGCTTTGCGATAGTGTGGTATTTACCACAACACTTGAAGAAATGGGTGGAATTTTATTTAAACTACCACTACAGGATATTGACTCCGAAGACATATATAGAGCCATGTGTGGATCGTGTTATCAGTGAAGGAAAGTGTAAAATGAAGGGCTCTTTTTCTTTGTTAGACACAATAATGAGAAATATGAGACAATAATGCCAGAAAAAGTATACAGGATGTTATTATTAATTGTAGTGTAAATATGAAGAAAGAGAACAGGTCGAAACGATGACTTTCGACTGACAGGATCCAAACCTGCGACCTTCAGATAACGCGTCCGATGCTCAACCACTGAGCTACAGTAGTAGCTCAGTGGTAGAGCATTCACTGGTTCATTCTACAGGGTATATATGTGTGTTTATATGTGGAACTGTCACTTAGCGCCACGTGTTGTCATTAAGGCGAGTGTGGAACACACCTGATCGCCTGTTTGGCGTCACGTAGCATGGGATCATATTACGAGATGGCAGCTGGCCAACACTTCCTCACATACTACCTCAATGCATCATGCCTGCCAGAGTGAGACTCTCGTTATGAATAAAGGAAAGGAAACTTAAGGGCTCGTTGTTATTGTTAGACACAATATTGTTGAAGAGAACCAACAGACATTAATTCCAAGGACAGCATAGGAGTTGTTATCAGGAGTAATTGTAATGTCAATGTAATGAAAGAAAATGAGGTTAAAAGATGACTTGCAACTGGCAGGATCCAAACGTGATGTTGCGCGTTCCCTATGTCAAATCATGCATTCTTTAGTGGCTAATAACTGTCTGTCACTGGGATAGTTGGCACATTCTTATAAAGAGAACCTCTTGATGCATAAAACACTCGTAAATAAAAATTGTGGAACTCTGAATCCTCAACTTTAGGAATACAACGTAATAGAGATAACCTATCTCTTCTTCGTATTTCTAACACTTAGCGGAAGAAGTCTTCACGAACTTGCTATGAACCTACTACGTGGCCTGAAGGGAATAGCTGCAGTAACTCGTGTGCCTTTTGAGTGGGTGGCCAGCTTGAAGCCATCAAGTCATTATGATAATCGCATAATCTGACGCCCGATGGCAATGTATACTCTTGTACCATGCAGTATTGCTGCGATATTTCATGGCGTATTCTGAAGCACCTATACAGCATACGTATGCTTGTAAAGCATCAAAGTTAGTTTAACTTCACTTTCAAGCAGTTGAAGTTAATTTCGCTGTAATTGCAGTCAGCGGCGTGGCTGTGTGGTAGAACGTGGGCTTGCCACGCAAACAACCCGGTATCGATTCCCAAACTACCAGGGTTCATTTCGCACTATGACCCACGATTTGAGTATTACTGATTTTATTTGCATCGTTTACGAGATTTCGTTCGTGAATGAAATGATTTCTTGCTTACAACCAACGAAGCCGACGCGAAGTCCGGTTTTCTGTTGAAAAAACGAAAAAGCACATAAGTGAACAAGAACCTTTCTCTTTTCCAAGGCTTGCTCATTCTTCCGGTTGGGTTTAAGCCCTCTAGAATTTTCCATCCTATGCACTAGCCTGGCAACTTACTGTTGCAAGCAAACTACTTATCAGAAGTTCCTTCAGCAATTTGGAGGCTTTTTAGGCCCCATTGGCCGATAGGCAGGCACGAAGCGACGCGTAATGTGCTCACCAGCCCCCCCTAACGTCTTCACATAGACGTTGAGTGACTAAAGTGAGCAGACGGCAACGTTGGCGAAAGCAATAGCATGGCATCACCCACCGAAGCTGGCGCCCACCACGTCGAACATATCGCGTCGTCGTCGTACGCTATTTTCCCGAGGAATCATTGGTTGGCTGGCAAACCGACTTTCTTTTTTGCAGCTTTCACAATATGTGCGCTTCAACTCTATTAACTCGCCTTCGATGCTGGTTTCATCAGAAGTTCCCCAGGGCTCTGTGTTAGTACCCCTCTGATTTCTACTTGAGATCAATGACTTCCCTTTGCACACTTCTGTGAAAATACGCCTTTTCGCAGATGACTGCTTCGTCTCTGATTCTGTTAAATCTTCACTGGATAATGCAATTCATTTTCCGATTTTTGTGCCTGGTCCAATTCTTGGCAAATTAATGTTAACCTCTCCAAAATAGTCATTATGCCATTTACAAAACGTTCATGCCCATTGACTTTTGACTAAAATTTTAACAATGTTAGTCAGTGTAGGGTGTCCGAATATAAGTATCTTGCTATTCTTATGACACACAATTTATCATGATCCAAACATATTTATTCCACATGCCACAAACACTTAAGAGTTTAGGCTATTTACATCGAACGCTCCGTCTTGCTCCTAAGCAAACCAAACTGCTTACCTAGGTATACAAAACTATTATTCGCCTCATTCTTGAATATGGTCGTGTCGTTTGAAACCGCCATAAGAAATGTGACATCAACAAACTAGAATCAGTTCAAAAAAAGCTGTGCGCTTTATAATGTTACGAAGCGCGCCTCTGACGACGTTACGAAGGGCACCACGAATCCCACCGCGGCCACAACTGTTACGAAAGACGGCGACGCCAACACGATCCCGAAGGCGCCATTGCTTCGAACTCCACCGGGAAGCTCACCAGCCGTTTGGTAGCGTAGGTTTTTCAGCTCGCGACTGCTTCTGCGCAGAGCTGATAGACGAGCGGACGAGACGATGGTGAGTTAAACGAGGTTTATGTACAGCATATATACAGAGGCGTTAAGGCCGAGAGTTTAGTGACTCGAAGAGCCAAGCTCTCTTCTATGACACATAGGTCTACTGCTCGCGACGCGCCACAGGGCTTTTTTTCTATATGCACCGGGAGGATTCTTTGAGTATCCAAATGTCCAACCAGAAGCGTCGCTGGCCGTGAAGGCAGCATCCTCCAATGGGGTCGCCACTGAGCCGCGTCATTCTCATCGAATCCGGAGCTGCTGCGCGTGGTTGCAGCCAAGGACGAGTGACGTCGCCACGCATTGCGTAAGACTCGCCAGCCAGGAAGGCGCCTATTGTTGCAACGGGCTCACTGTGCGGGCGCGACAGAAAGGCACCGCCGCGCGATGACGCCGTTGAGTTGTTCGCGTCAGGCGGGCACACGTGCTGGCCTTGACACATATTGCCTTTTTCAGAGGCATGGACGTTCGGTGTGGACTCGCAGGCATAACAGCGCTCCCGCCGCCAGTCAATGCGCCGGAAAGACGACCTACTTCTACGTGGCTCGGATGTGACGCGCGCTCGTTCGCCAGGTCCCTCCAGGTTCGCCTCCAGGGCCATGGGGAGAATGCAACACCAGACTCTGTTCCGAAACATATCTCATTCTTGAGGACGAATCCCAGCTCCACTGGCTTGTCGTCACAACTTGTCGGCTAGCTTCGCTCGTCTTTTCTGACGATCCTTGGTCTCAGCACTGGTCGGTGTTTCTGCAACTTGTCAAGAACGGTTAGACAACAGACAACACTCGACACAAGCAAGCACCCTCGGTCACCCGACAGAACACCAGACAAAGTATACGACAACATATACCTAGCTTCGTGTCTATCGGTATTTCGTTCCCTCTACATCAAGAGGCACATGTTAGACACAAGACTCTTGAAATGAGAACTCAAATTTTTACACGTACAACAACGTAACGAAATAGAATAGAAGATAAAGTTGGCTCTTTGAGCTCACTGCAGACGAGAGCGCTAAGCTAAGGCCATGATGAGGACAAAATTATGCCCCGAATCACCAGCGAGAAACCGAAAAGTAAAGAAGGTACTAAGTAAACGCACGGCTAGGTGCGTCTGCATTAGCGTTTAGCTTTCCTTTTTTGTAGCGAACGTCAAAGTTGTGCTGGTGGAGCACCATGCTCCACCTCAGTAACCGGCCACTTTTAGGCGACGATACCTATGCGGTACCAAGAGTGGCTCATACTTGCCACGTTGCACTGGGGAACAACCATACGGCTTGCTACAAATTGGCTCCTCACAAGTTAGCTCGATATCGTGTCTGATCACCGTCGTGTTTCCGGGACGGTCCGAAAACGCTTCTTCCAACTCGAAAACAATCCTTCTCAGGTACTCCTTTTGGACTTCACCTAACCTAGGCTCTAGGTTCAACTGCTCCAAGATTACCTCCGATCCCCTTTTGATTACATCACTTGAACTCAAAATTTTCGCTCCCTCTTCCTCTGAAGCATTCAGCAGCAGATTTACGACCACTTGAAGTTGAACGTATGGTTTCATCAAGTTGCTGTGGTAAATTTCGTTCGGCCGCCTTCCTAATTTCACTGCATGATTGGTATCAGAGAACTTCGATAGCACTTTGGCGGGACCTTCCCAATGAACCTCAAGTTTGTTCTTTTTGGACGGCCGCAGCAGCATTACCCGACTTCCTTCTTCAAAAGCGCGCTTCTTCGCCGATTTGTTGTAGTACTCCTTCGACAACACTTGTGCAGCCTTCATGTTACTTTTCACTAAATCTTTCGTTTTTACAAGCCACTGAAGGTGCTCTAGAACATACGCAACTACATTATGGTCCTCAACGAATCCCTCCCAGGACTCGCGCAGCATTCGCAATGGTGCTATCAAACTCCTGCCACACACAAGCTCTGCAGGGCTGAAACCAGTGCTCTCATGAGGAGCTGATCTCAAAGCGAACATAGCGGGAGGAATACAGGCTTCCCAGTCGCATTTGTGCTCGTGGAAAAGAGTTCTCAGTATCCGTTTCAGAACGGAATGCATACGCTCTACCGAATTAGATTGTGTGATGGATCGAGCTGTGCACTACTTTTATTCCACATTTATCCATAAAGGCAGAGGTAAGGCAGCTGGTGAAGACACTACCATTGTAGCATTGGATTTCAGAAGGAAATTCGATGCATGCAAATATAGATAGCAGTGCATCCACGACATGAAGTTAATTGAGCTCCTTAAGTGGTATCGCTTCCGGAAATTTTGTGGCTACACAGAGAGCCGTCAGGATGTACCGACAACCTTGCCTTGACTCTGGCAATGGCCCGACAATATCAATTACTAGGCGCCGGAAAGGTTCTGTGATAATTGGCACAAGCTTTATGGGAGCCTTCCACTTGTCCGTTAATTTCCCCGCTCTCCGATAAGTGTCGCATGAGTGTACAAAGTCTTCAATATCCTTCCAGCTTTGCGGCCATTAAAACTCAAGGAAAACTCTAGCCTAGGTCTTTTTTATGCCGAGATGCCCGGCCCACGCGTTTTCATGCGCCACTTGAAATAGTTGGCGACGATACTTATGTGGCACCAAGAGCTGTACTTACTTGCAACCTTGCGCATTTGTGTAGCTCCGATACAGGAGCCCTGCTTTCTCAAAAAAAAAACATTCTTTTTCTTTCTTCCCAAGTTTACGTTTTCCATTAGCGCTTTCATCGAGAGGTCCTAACGCTGCTCTCGAATGAGCGTTTCTCGATGAACCCTCGACAGCTTACTCCAATTTTCTGCTACAGGCGAGAGCGTTGCACCCTCTCGCTCTGACTCAATGGCGCCATGTCGTCTCGCCCAGCTACGGAAACCGCGCCAGTCGCTTCGGCGACGGGCCACTCGAGTGACTGCTCACATGACTCACACGGAGAATTTCCCCTCTAAGGTTCCGTCCTTTCGCTGCCAAGGTCACTTAATGATTCACAACATTGAACAATATCAAGTACCTGCGAAAGCTTCCGCGATGCGATCGCGTTAGGGCGATGCACGCCAAGTTGGGGAAGAACGATTTACCCCGCTCTCTGAGAAGCTGCTCGGAGTTGTTAGAGAAAAGATAAAGAAAACGGTCGGGAAGCGCGGCAGACACAGCCACTTCGGTGCGAACCTTATCGAACGGGCCTTCAATGACAACCGTAGTGATTGGTACGCAAGCACTCTGCTTTTCAGCGACTTGCCTGATCCACGCGCATTCTCCTGTAAAGTCATCCGGAGACACCAATGAAGGATGGACAACGTCCATGGTTGCCGCTAAGTCTCGAAGTGCTCGACACGTTTTCCCATTCACACTAATTTCTTGGCTGATACGTACGGATCTAACAACCGCGTGTTCTTTTCCGATTCTCGGATTGTTGTGAAAAGAAACTTTTGCTTACAGTTTATCGCGATGTGCCCTTCCTTTTTGTAGTTGTAGCAGATTCGCGGCTTCCGTTTATTTTCCGATTCTTCGATAGTTGCAAAAGCAAACTTTTACTTACAGTTTATCGCGATGTGCCCTTTCTTTTTGCAGTCGTAGCAGATTCGCGGCTTCCGTGATTCAAACACCCGTGTAGTATCAGTGCGTTGTTTAGGAACCTCACTTGATTTCTCCGCTTCCGTTTGCCCTTCCCCTACGGTGTCCTTTGTAAGAGACGGGTCTTTCTTGAAATTACGGTGCGGAGTGGGTTTCCGTTGATCAGGTTTCTTTGAAAAGCCCTTTTTCCTTTCATCCTTCTCAACGCCCACTGCCCTGCTATGCAACTTTCGGCGAGTATAATACTCCTCAAATAACTCTGCTGCCTTGTTTAGCTGTACTTCACCAAGTTTGTCCTGCAGCCAGAGCTTGACATCCTCCTCAATGCAGTGGTAGAATTGCTCCAATTCAATGCATTCTACCACTTTATCGCGAGTGTCATAAAAAACCTTCGTCCTTGAGCCATTCAATTAAATCGGCTTTAAGACGAAACACGTAGACAACGTGTGACTCTTTCCCCTTTTTGCATACCGGAACCTTTGCCTGTAAGCCTCGGGTGACAATTTATAACGTCTCAAGAGCACTTCCTTAACCTCGTCATAGCTTTCAAAAGCTTCCCTCGACAAGCAAGTTATCGCGTCGGACACATCACTGGGAAGAAGAGCTAACAGGTTCTGCGCCCAAAGAGACCACTCAGAAGCATTTCGCTCACAGACGTGTTCAAACTTAACGAGATACTTCGCCATGTCCTCGCCTTCTACGAACGGTGGCAGTTGGTCCCGAATTCTATAACCGCTGACCTAAACTGTCGGAGAAGCTACGCTAGGTGCCTGCGAACAATGTAAGATTGCCAATTCTATTCGTTTCAACTCGATGCGCTCCTGTCTCTTGGCCTCCTCACGCTCGCGACGTTCGCGCGTTTCAGCTTTTTCACGTTCGCGAACTTCTTGCCTTTCAGATTCTTCACGTTCGCGAGCTTCTCGCCTTTCAGCTTCTTCACGTTCGCGAGCTTCTACTTCTTGCCTTTCGGCCTCCTCGTGGCGTGCTTTGATATCCTCCCAGGCCTCATCGACTTCCTCAGCCGACACTCCTTCATTCTTCATGATCTCAAGAATCGCTTGCTTTCGTTTCGCACGGCTCAAAGTAATGCCGAGTTCCTCACAAATTTCGATGAGTTCCTTCACTTTAAGGTTTTCCATCGTTCACACTAGCCTCTTCCTGTTTGCCCCTGTTAAGAATTCACTTGCCGCACCCGCTATAAGTCTACTTAGCAAGACGCGCAAGCAATTTATAACACTCCCGTGTTTACCCCCCTCAGCATTAACTTTAGTTTCAAAGCACCTAGACTTTGCTTGAAACAATCAACGCTCACTCTATTGCTTCACACAGCTTTTCTCTAAACTACTATAACCTGAACTAGAGTAGTCTGGTGAACTGAGGGGAAAACATCAGGCACTCACCGCATCGATGCCACGGACGCCGGCCGATCCCGCAGCTGCCAACCACTTTTACGAAGCGCGCCTCCGACGACGTTACGAAGGGCGCCACGAATCCCACCACTGACCTTCACTGTTACGAAAGACAGCGACACCAACACGGTCCCGAAGGCGCCACTGCTTCGAACTCCACTGGGAAGGTCACCAGCCGTTTGGTAGCGTAGGTTTTTCAGCTCACGTCTCCTTCTGCGCCGAGCTGATAGACGAGCAAACGAGATGACCGTGAGTTAAACAAGGTTTATGTACAGCATGTATACAGAGGCGTTACAAATTCGGCACTGGAGCCGACAGTTTAGCGACTAGAAAAGCCGAGCTCTCTTCTCTGACACATAGGTCTGGTGAGCGCGACGCGCCACAGGGCTTTTTTTATGTGCACCGGGAGGATCCTTTGAGTAACCAAATGGCCAACCAGAAGCGCCGCTGGCCATGAGGTCAGAATCCTCCAATGGGGTCGCCACTGGGCCGCGTCATTCTCATCGAATCCGGAGCCGCTACGCATGGTTGCAGCCAAGGACGAGTGACGTCGCCACGCATTGCGTATGACTCGCCAGACAGGAAGGCGACTATTGCTGCAACGGGCTCGCTGTGCGTGCGCGAAAGAAAGGCACCGCCGCGCGATGACGCCGTTGAGTTGTTCGCGTCAGGCGGGCACACGTGCTGGCCTTGACACATATTGCCTTTTTCAGAGGCATGGACGTTTGGCGTGGACTCGCAGGCATAACAATATGCAAGACATATGACAGGCCTTTTTCTCCAACAAATTTGCTTTCCCAGCTAGGTCTCACAACACTCGCGAAGGGTCGCAATGTTGAATGCCTCAACTTTTGCACAACTTAATCAATTCTTATTGATTAGGCACTCTAGAATCATATCTCAAATATTGCAGACTTTTGTCTACGAGGAGTGACTATGCCCTTAACATAGCAACTTTTTTCACTCCACTGACATGTTCAAATACAGTTTCTTCCCTTCAGCTAGAGAAGCCTGGATTATGATGCCCAGAAGTGTTTGTTTGCTATCACTTCAAGAATTTTTGGGAGCCTGCTCATGAATGTTGATTTGTTTCTTTTGCTTTTGTTTTTTCTCACTCAAGCAATAACCTCGGTGAGGCAGCAGTATGAGAAAATAAATAAAATAATAATATAAAATGCAAATCGACATTCGAATGCGCTTTAGCTTTATATTCTGACGCTTCAATAGAAGTGCATTCATGAATCTACTGCGCTATCCTCATGAACAACAATGTAATATTCGGTGCTTGGGCTGAGAAAATGTGCCTAAGCAACGAGCATATTCTTACCAATAACGACCAAGCGAATCAGATGATTTGTCCTCATCGGGAGATGGCACCAAATGAGGACTTATTTCTCCATTTGCGTTTCACTGGCAGCGCTCTGGCCGAATGACAAGAGGAATGGCACATGGAAGCTGTCAGTTGCGTTTGCATGGCCATTGGCCTGATTATTTGTACCCACATTTACCGGCGCTGATAGATATTGAACAAAAAGATATAACACGTAAACGTGATGGAGAATGAACATATTACTTTTTTGTGTGTTGAAAAGAAGTTGACATTTTAGCGCTAGTTTTCTTTGTTAGACAAAATAATAATGAAAGTAAACAGACTGTGATGCCAAGGAAACTATTGGTGGATGCTGTAATTACTTATTATAATGTGAAAGAGTGGCTACCTGTGCTGGCTGGTTGGTAATGCGATTTTGAAAGAAATACACTTTCTGAGTGCGCAAGAAACGTACACTTGGCAAGTCACTGTGTGAATTGTGAGTGCACCACGAAGTTTGTTGAATGCCAAGTAATGGGAAGATATAAGGACAAGAGGGCACGGCAAATATATGAAGCGTTTTTGATTCGCAAAGCAGGAACTGAGTGTGTAAGCACCCCGCCCATCAGTCTGTTGAAAAATTAAGACATGTACATTTTTCAGTCAGAATTTCGTTTCAAGATTGAAATAAGATGGTCTGGCAGTTGCGCCATCAGTTGTTCCTCTTTTCTGTGTGTGATATCTTTCCACTCTTGACTGTGTATGTATATTGCCGCTATCTGTGCAAAAGAATGGTTGCAATTGTGAGTGGTGTCCTATCTGTATTCTTTAGAGAACGTTCCCTGCGCACTAAAGAAGTGTATTTCTTTCAAAAACTTATAATGCGAACGCGAAGAAAGAAAGAGGACTGAGAAGATAACTTGCCACCAGCAGGATTCGAACTTGCGAGATTCAAATAGCGGTTCCGATTGTGTACCACTCAGCTACGGCGGTGGTCATGTCTAAGACATCTTCGTATAATCAGACCCTTATCCAGTCCTAAGCGCCACGATGATTAGTAATGTCGTGCATATATATAAAAGCTATATTGCTTCTGATATAAAGGCCAGAGTGACTGCGCAATGACAATTAGCTGGACCATACGTGCTGCATCCTACGGCATTACTATTCTTACCCCAAGTCAAATGTAACACCGAGGACACCAAAAATTCACCATTTCTTGAAAGTCATCTTGCATTACACAGTCAAACGTCTTTCGAAAATCTAAGAACAAACCAAGAGCATATGAATTAGTTTCGAGTATTTTGTCTCCTTTAAGAAGTGGCACCTGCCACGTGTATTCTTTTTTGAAAATTTGGACTGGAAAAATCAGGTTTTGTTTAGTAAAAAACCCGACAAAAGCATTCAAGCGTGTAGTTGATTACTCCGCTGAACATTTCACAAAATGCACGCAACTCAGGAATTGTTTAGTTGTTTGATATTTATATTTTATCACTTTTGAACAATGGTCATTCTTTGGTGAAGTTTAGGTCATCCGAAAACACACCCTTAGCAAACAATAGCTTAGCGAGGAAAGGCACCACATAATATATTAAAGGCATAATGGGTGTAAGGGGAAGATTATATATTTTAATGATCTGCCGATACAATAATTCTGAGCTTGTCCACTAAAATAGCTACTTCTGAGAGCGAGCGGGTCAGAAATATCTGGTAAAGCAGCAAAAACCGGGCGATCCTTAAGCTTGCACATTAAAAGTTTGAGGCGATAGCAATGTGCTATCCATACCATGTACGTCAACCACTTAGTATATACTTTTTATTGTAGGATGTTAATCTTGAAGTTTTAATCGAGATTACTATATTGTAGTAAATAAAGTTTCTAGTTTCTTGTATCAGTGAAGCTCTTGATATGGCTGCATTCTTTGTAAAGGGTAGCATGCTTTAAACCATGACCAACTGTGCGAGTGACATATTTTCGAGCTTGCTAGGCACCCACTACGGGCTTAAAGAATACGTGCTGTAACGTGTGTGCCTTTTGTAATGGGCGGCCGACTTTCAACCACCAGGTCGTTGTGATAATTACATGTTTTTACGCGCGATCATTTGCACCACGCAAATAATAGAGTGATATTGCATGTAATATTGAAAAACTTGTATACAAGACCCATGTGTGGGTAAAGCCTAAAAGCTCTACGACTTCTGGTGTAGTCTGTTCTTGATTTGTGAAACGCACTCTGGCATGATTAAAAAGGCCGCAGCACCCAGCCACAACATGTGTCCACGTCTCTTTTCATTAAGTGAGAAAGCTATTTCAGTGTTAGAAAATTTGCTGCGTTTCTTTGAGATTTTGACAAGAGCTCTACCTGATGTGTACGGTGATTGAGAGTGCATGCGCATTAAGAAAGTGTAGAATGCGTACAATATAACTGAAAATTTTGGTACGTGCGGCCTTTTATTGGGTAGTAATATACGTTTAGTAAATTTTAAAAGCATAGTTGATGGTGCGTTGAGCAACTGAACATAGCGGCAGTTGCGTTTGTTTTGTGTGAATCAGCACTTCTTGGTCACTACACTACAGTAATACAAATAAATGCATACCATTTTTCACGTAATATAGGAATCCTGTCGAAATTGAGCATAGGATCGAGTAAGTATTTATGAGTTGCTGCTGGTTTCTGCTTCAAGTGGCTTCAGCTTGCTATATTCTTACTGGACCACCTTGACTTTTAGCTGACTCTAAGTAAGTATACACCTGGGAAATATCATTTTTCTTTGTAGATCAGCAATGCAATGTTCTTTTGCAACCTAGGTAGCACATATGCTAATCGACAACAGACCGAACATTGTTTAGAAGCAAACACAGCAGAACATTGCTATCAAAACCGTATATATCAGAAATCAGATAAATAAATTTAATCGTTATTTCGAGCTATGTTTCAACCCGAGAACGCTGCAAGATCAGTTCATGGGTTAAAACTGCGGCTACAAACAAAAATACGACTGAAACACTTGGTACATTCATCAATAAAAAAAACACTCCAAGTGGCTGGATATCCCGCAGAAGAAGTTTCCTTTTCTAGACGGATTTCCGCCCCGCCGCGGTGGTCTAGTGGCTAAGGTACTCGGCTGCTGACCCGCAGGTCACGGGATTGAATCCCGGCTGCGGCGGCTGCATTTCAGATGGAGGCGGAAATTTTGTAGGCCCGTGTACTCAGATTTGGGTGCACGTTACAGAACCCCAGGTGGTCGAAATTTCTGGAGCCCTCCACTACGGCGTCTGTCATAATCATATAGTGGTTTTGAGACGTTAAAGCCCACATATCAATCAATCATTAGACGGATTTCCCGCACAATTTTTGGTGGGCAGAGAGCCGCGCAAAACAAGCACCTTGCCAATACGCGGTTTTATTGCGATATAAAATATGCGGACACTCTGAAGGGGTTTTCGCCGTGATGTCCCGTAAAAGGTTCAGCAGAAACCTGACACTTTTATTTATCGGTGCAGTCACCATCACTGGCCCATGTGCTACCTCGACAGCAGTCAGCGGGCGGCTCGTATGACTTTTTACGTGCTGCGCTCCCAACGCAAACAGACTGTTCGAAATGTGTCCCAGGAGCGTCTATTTTCTTACTCCACCGTTTCATAGAATAGCGAGTTATCAGAGCAAAATTGAGTTATCTGGTGGCCTTACTTGGTACATCAATACAGCTTTATTGATATCGTTTGCATTGGTTCGCTTTTCTGGTAAAATGGACCTTTTATTTTCCTCTCACCCGTTGATCTATCGGCGCATAGCGCACCGAAATTCGTGGTAAACGTTCAGAAATTTATTTACAAGTTTTTATCGGCTTATGCAATCATCCTCTTGAGCCTCATTGCGCCCACATCAGGGCAAAATCATCGTCTATGTTCTGTGCGACAAGAAGAGGGGAATGTCAAGTTATGCGATATATTAAACTAATTTGCGTTCTGGATGCGAAACACCTCTTGCTCGGGCCTATGTCCCACGGCGTCGGCGGTATCTGCACTCGCACTACGCATGCGCAAGTCTCCTCGTTCCTTCGCTCCTGCAGGTGCGCGTTCCTCTCTCCACTTATTTCCTCTCGTCTGCTTGCGTTCGCTCCTTCTCTCTCTCATCGAGGCATCCCTCTCAGCGTCTTTAACACTCTTATTGCGCAGGCGCGCCCCTCCCATCTATCTTACATCCTACGCTCGCTCCCCGCTCTGCTGTAGACATTCCTCCCCACGGAGTTACACCGCGATTTCATATGCTCGTCCTCTGATTCTCCCTTACGTCGCCACACAAACACCGGCAGGTTCTGCTAGCAAGTTTCTTTATTGAAAAACTGACTGCTCGCTTTGTCCAACCGTTCACTGGCCAGCCCTTATATATTGGCATTGAACCTTGATCTCCGAAGTGATTCCGGTGGCAGGTTTCTTCTGTGCATTTTTGAGCGATAAGAATTCACATCGTGCGCAATAACTAAAGGCGGACTGTGGCTTTCGGTGTCAAATTGGAGTCTTCTGTCTCTCACTGCCCATTAGCAGCGACTGGCAAGTTTCAGTAGGTTCATTACCGCGTACTTTGTGCCTCTCGACGTTTCGTTCCGGCGCAACGCTGCGAGGAGAGCCAGCGTCAACGACACCACCAGCGTAAACGTTAGCGCCCACTGCTTCACGTCTACACATGATTCCCTTCAGCGGTAGATGGCGTAATTATTGCGCATGTATGATACTCTTGAGTTGTACATTACGATCACCCTTATTTCTTGACAAGTGTACTCCACTAAAAGACGGCAACAAAATTGGTATTTAAAATGATAAATAACAGTGCAGTTGGTCGCTTATTGTTCGGTATTTTATCCACTTGGGCATATCAGAACTCATTTCTTACGAAATATGCACGTAGAATCCTTCATTATGAGGCCTCACGCTGGCTTTGTGTGATACCTTTAGTACAGCTCAAGCCGTTGATGCGCATAATGGACTTGACTATTACCGCAAGCCCATTCCCGACCACATTCATGCTTCTTATAAAGTCTTTCCTATTCCCCAAAATATGAATCCCCGACCGCATCAAGGCCAGCAGGAAGCCATAGTGGAACCTCTCAAATGAGAGCATGCCCTAAGAGGCTACGTACTATGTTGACGCCGCCAACCACCACCTCGCCAACAACAGGGCCATAGCCACAGTCGCGTACCACGCAAAGAACTTACCAGCCATAACATCACTGAGGCTGAAGAAGCTGCGATCACACTTGCTCTCACCCTCGGTTACGTAGAGCGACGGTCGCTGACACTTCTTACGGACTCTTATGCAGTTTGCCACAACTACCTACGTTTAAGGGCACTTCAGCCAAGCAATATCATACTTGGCGTTACAGACACTGGCGAGCGTCCACATACAAACACAAAATCCGACTGCGGCATCATATTATATGTTATATGAAGCACGGGTCACACGTAACTGGAGGTAAATCATGCAGTGGATAGGGAAGATCGAGGGTATGCGAGCTGAGCACTTTCCATCCTCACCCGTGAGGAACTTGTTCCCAGGCCCTGGAACTATTCAGCCATCCTAAGCAAATAAAAAGGACTTCAAAAATTTTGCCTGCCACACCGAAAACTAAAAAAATAGGAATGCGTCAGCTGAAAGCATATTCAAATTGGCGCGTTTCCAAATTTGAACACCCTGAGTAGAATGCATCCCTCGGTATAGTTTTCCTGAACATCGTAGTGCTCAGCTAAAGCTGCTTTGCACTACGTCACGTTGGAATGCCTGGCCACTACAGTTTTATCACCAATACCGCATACCAAAGCGGACCGATGGAAAAAGCTGCTGGCCAGCCAGAACACGGAAGACCAGCTGATTCTGATCGACCACACCTGAAGAGTGGCTGCTGCAAGCCGAGCTCTAAACTGAGCCTCCCCTTCACCACAGCCTAAGAAATTCTGACTACTCGGAACTTTTCAGCTGAAAACGTGCCGTAACTAAACAAGTTGTCACCACTACCAACTCTGTTATGGAACACAAGCCCCACACAAAATTGCTTCTTGCTGAATAATTCTTCATCAGAGAATTATAGTGGCCTACCATGGGAATGAATATTTCAATTGACAGACTTGCTGGCTGATGACTGCCAAGAATTTAAAAATTGAAAGCTTTGTTAACTTTGGAAACTATTTCGTTTTCTCAACGATTCCAATTATTACCTTCTTTTTCTTTTTGCTTGTGTTCTTTTATTTTTCGCAAATACCTGCACTTTGCGCGTAAGCCGAATCTTGGAAACCACAGCGTTTGTTACTTGAAAACCATCTCAAACTGCATTGATTACATTTAGGTGTTAAGATTGGTCTTCTACTACACGCGAAGCTTTCCTCAGAGTTCTGCTATTAAGAATCTATCTATCTATCTATCTATTTATCTATCTGTCTATCTATCTATCTATCCACATATCTTTTTATGTACGTACATTACGTCATTATATGTAAATGTTTGTCCTGGAGTGCCTGTAGTAGTTTCATCAACTATGGCGAGCATGAGTTTCATATGATTACATATATAACAGAATATACATGCTTTGACGTCATAACATACATTACAAGGCACCATAACGATGGCAAGGTGATCATTTCGTTACCTTACTGCCCAATTAAATGGGCACAACATAACGTTAGTGGATGGCTAACGTGAGGAACAGATGATGTCTTGAATTTTTATGTCATTCATGTCTGTCAGAACATAACACAAATGAATTTAAATCACGAAGTTGTCACAATCATTTCATTAGCAAGGCATACGCATGACATAATGTGCATCTATGACGATCATAATAAAGTAAATGAGTTGCCATACAAGGAATAAATTCATCTGACTTGAAAGCAAACTCTTCTATGATGAGACTTTTCACTGGTTACTTCGCATATCAGCAATTCCTCAGTGAGTGAAATCTACAGTTATCTTTAGCTTCACTGTTTTTTTTTAATTTCAGAGGTTCCTTGGTCCCGCTGCACTGCCTCACAATCAGCGTCTGCTTCGTCCTCTGTTTTCTCATCGGCATTACCGCCATCATACTCGTGACGGAGAGAAGTAAGAATTGTGTTTATGTGTCTTTCTTAAAGCAGGGCTTGGCAGAGGCTTTATTTCTTCACCAGCAATACGAAAATAAAATAGCCGCTGGAAATCTTGTTGTAAATTTTTCAGTTTGATACATTGCTCAACAATAGTGTACTTCATATTCACAGCAGAATACTTCAAACAACTACTCAATACTAATTATTTCGACAGATGCTGGAGTACAACTGTATTTTCTGGGACACCTTCTTACGATGTAACAAAACTTGAGAATGCAATGGCAAACTATATGGTCTCTTCATCACAAATAGCGTACACTCAACAGTCAAATAAACTGATAAGTTACAATTATGTTCAATCATTTGGGAGCACGTCTGATAAACTACTGCTCTATTTTTCTGAGTTTCTAAAGCTTTCACTCAAATCGGCAATGCATGGCAAAACAGATCATGTCGAGAACTGTTCACCAACTTCTCGACAGTGGTTTAACTTCCAACTTTCTGCTTAATAAGGCATAAAAATTCTTTTCTTATCCGCGCACAATGCCTGACAGGAATAACTTGCCCTAGCAAGGTCGCACTTTTTCGATGTCGCAGGTTCGGCTCCCTCCAGGTCCAAGTTATCTTTTCGTACACATTTATTTCTTGGCATTTACAGTAGAATTACTACTAACATCCCAAGCTGTTTCATTGGCGTGTTAGTACTCAATATTCTTGTGTGTAACAAAAAAGAACCCTCTAAAATACAATTAATTTCATCAGTCATAGTGGTGTCACGTTATGGCAGACTAGGAGCCTTCATGTTGTATACGAAGCATTATTTGGCTGCTGCCAGCACGTATAAGAACACGTTCTTCGTTACGCTGACAGGCAGAAAAAGTGTTTTGCGCTTGTCGTCACGTTTACTAGCGGCGCTCACTGACACTTCCACGACTAGGTGGACATATGTACCCTATTAACTAGATAGAGGGATGACCGCCGCCATATGACGGTTGGTAAAGCATCGTACGCGTTATTCGAAGGTCATATGTTTGGTCTTTGCCAGCGGCAATTTATCTTACGGTCCGCTATTCTTTCTTCACATTTACAATACAATTACTAATAACAAATATTTCTGTGATTTTCTTAGCATTGTTGTCTGGTGATTCTCATTTATATTTTGTCTAACAAAGAAAATGCGCCATTAAATGTTCCCTTCCTCTCTGAATAAGTGCTGTACTTTTACTCTGTATTGTTTATTGTTCCAGGGTAGCTTCTACCAGTGCTTTGCTTTTTTTGATTGAATGCTGCGTCTTTGTGTATGCAGTATGCATATAATAAATGCCAGCGTATACAGGCACTGGTGTGACAGCGCTCGAATACTTGCAAAATATATCACATCACAATCAACAATAATTTTCTTCCGCTTTACTTGCGACATTTTGATACCATTGCTGCTGCTGACTACTTGCCTGCCTGCAACGATCGTATTGGTCTTGGTCATAGAAGGAAAGATGCCTTGTACGCTGGATCCTTGCGCACTTACAGCCATTTAGTAGAGTACGCAATCCTGCTGACCCGCAAGTCACGGGATTGAATGCCATCTGCGGTGGCTGCATTTTCAATGGAGGCGAACATATCAATCCATCAATAAAGTACACAATTGTCGTTGTAATAATCCTCAACCTATACTACGTTTTTGCTGTGTTTGGCTGCACCCTCTTCTTTGACGCGGTCACGCTGTGGCTTCCGTTGGCTTCTGTTGTTGACGCCTCTAGCAGGCCCACCAGCTTTAGTTTCTCGCCCTTGTATACGTCATGGTGCAGCAGCCCGACGTTGGCTTAATGCGCCTTCACAAGCAACACCGTCGCATTCATTCGCCGTATTTCCCACATCTATATTTGTTTCTGTACACGTGCCGTGTCCCCGTCATGGCTAATACGGGCACGAGCCGCCGAGGGCGCATTGTGTGCGAACGCATAAAGGACATTCATAATGAGGACAGCGGAAGTCAGTCCAATATATTTCAAGGATATTACCACTTATTAATTTTTAACGTATAGTTGGTCGGTCACCAGTTATCTCCACCTTGGATCAATTTTACGCTCAAGCTGCTTGCTACCGCCGCAAAATCCCTGCGATCATTGCATAATGCGTCAGTATATATGGTAAATATGAATATTTTTTTTATTTGGTTGTGTCCTTCTTGGACTTCACTCATGAACGGGTAAGCTTTCTCCAAACTGTTATCTTGAAAATAGCTCTCCAACTGGTACTGTTTCATGAATACACAATATAAAGCGGCTAGGCATTTATTATCTTCGTTCATAAGTATGATTTCTTCATGTGGCTTGCTTCGGTTTCTCTGATAGAAGGCTGCCACCTTTGTACTTGTTTTATGTAAACATTTTCACGAAGTTTCATACTGGTTATACTATCAGATGCAATACTTCAACAGAGACAATTTGAGCCTTTGAAGCTATCACTCTTGTCATTATATATTGTGTTATTTTTCTCTCTCGGTGTCTCAGTGTTTATGTAAGCACAATATTTGCCCTGTTACATTACATATCATTCTCATTACTGCATACAATTTCACCTTATTGCTTTTTCTGTCATTAGCTTTATGTTGTTAGCTTCTACATATTTATCGCAATCTTTCATAAGGGCATTCGTATATTTATCTGTATAATTGTGGAAGTTGTGTTGTTAAAGCTGGTTATTTTGCTCTATAACAATTGATGTTGAGAGACATTGTCGTTCTTGTGAATCAATACTCGGTTCAGTTTACCGTGGTCTGTATTTCTCGTGCAATTATTTTTGTCCCATGGTGTACATTTTACCTAAACTGTTTGCTTTGTTCTGTATCGTCTGGGCCTCTTCAATGATCTAGGCGGCCATGCTTTGATTGTTTAAAAAAGCAACCTTCTCAATTCTAATCCCACGCCTTCATCACACTGTTGTTGTTTTTTTCGTTAACCCATCTGGATGTCGGACAGTGTTACGCTGCATTAAGTTAGCTTATTCATACTTAGTATCGCTCACGTCTCGTTGAACTGTTTAGCACATCGATGAGTTTTCACAAAGTGTGTGGTGCCCGCATGAATAAGAACCGCCATATTCGGCTTTGTTTTTTTTTTCTCGCAGTGCGTGTTGTAGCGGGCAAGCAGACATTAGCCAGTAATATAATTATCCGCCTGGTATGCTGACCACGCCAAGATCAATAACATCTTCGGCAATGTAATTTTACTTTTCAAGTAAATGCGCTAGTCAATAATCACCGGGCAAGGGCGACGCGCTCTACCAACATATAAAATACTTCAAGTTGAGTTGTTTAGACCCGCCACGGTGGTATAGTGGCTAAGGCACACGGCTGCTGGCCGCTGGTCGAGGGATTGAATCCCCGCTGCGGCGGCTGCATTTTAATTGCAGGCGAAATTTCTTGACGCCCGTGTGCTTAGATTTAAGAGAACGTTAAAGAACCCCAGAAAATTTAAAATTCTCAAGCCCTTCACTACGGCGTCTTTTTATGCATGAACTTGTCAAAACTGGCGTTTTTTTTCATGGTTATGTATAATTCATTAGTTCCTATTTATAATTTTTTTATCTCATTTCCTTCCATTTTTGTACTTTTATGTTTTCTCTTTAAATTGGCTGCGCGTCCTGTAAAATTTATTTTTTCATGTTATCTTTAATATGTCTTAATTGTACATGCCCTGAACTACTCTTTTGCTTCTTCTCTACATTATTAGCCACTATAATACTGTTTCGTAAAGCTATGTGCTTGCATTGATTCTTTTCATTTTCTTTGTTGATAAGTTTTCACTGTGTATGACAATTGTTTTCGTAACGCCCCCTTATCCATTGCCCCTAAGGATATCTTAAGGTCTTTTTTAAATACAAAGTACCTATGCGAAAAATTGTGATAAAGTTTGGTTGTCTAGAGGCAGTAATATGCATATGGGGCTATAGTACTCGTCTGCAAGTTCACAAATCTTTTATAGCAAAAAAGTAGGAAAGAGGCAATGCTGTCATTTGTCCTCAAACAAGTTGATTGAATTGAGTGTTATCAGAAAACGCGTCATAACTCGTTTTCCTTGTGCAGGTCCCGATAAGGTCTAATCGATATTTGTATATATATATATTTTTTTCATTAGGTGTAGAAGAGGTTCCCGACAGAACCGAAGGCTTCAGTCGAAGCGGTGGAAGTGGAGGAGGAGGTGGTGATTCAATGCCTTTGCCAATTCCAATCCATACATTGCCTAATGCTGTAACTGGCACAGTTATACCTGCAACAAGTCTAAAGCCTGGTCCTCACCGATTGAGCTCGCACACCACTCGCCAACCGACACCCACTGTTACTCCGAGGGCACCGGCTACCACACCACGAGTGACTCCGTCCCCTTGGAGTTCTACTCTGTATATCGCAGATGCTACGACGACTACTACTACCAGGCGCCCGATACCGACTATACCAACTATGAGACCACCTGTGATTACCACACGTGTGACTCCAAGCAGAACACCTCGGTCGACTATTCACCGCACGACTCCGAGTAGACCACCTATCAGTACCCGGTCAACGTGGAGTACACCAAGTCCCAAACCGCTGACAACCACAAAAAAGCCGACTTCGAGACCAACAACTCGCACGCCACGGGCAACTACCACAAGGATGACAACCAGACCAACGACAACCATGACGTGGCGAACTACCAGCCGGCCGACAACCAGACGAACGACAACAACGACGCGGCCAACTACCACACGACCGACTTCAAGGCCAACTACTCCCAAACCACCAACTACGGTCACACGAGGTAAGTTTTCTAGATTGACTGATATGTGAAGTTTACCTTCCCGAAACTTTGATATGTATATGAAAGACGCCGTAATGGAGAGCTCCTGAAATTCTGACAACCCGGGGTTCTTTCACCTGCACCCAAATGTGAGCACACGGGTCCACAGGGTTTCCGCCTGCATGAGAAATGCAGCCAGCACAGCCGGGATTCAATCCTATGAACGGCGGGTCAGCAGCCGAGTACCTTAGCTGCTAGACCACGGCGTCGGGGCCACGAGGATCAGGTCTTCATTATCTGGAATTGAAATATCACTGTAGCGTTTGCCGTAACGAGGGGTTATGCATTATTTTTACACTTTAGAGAGTGCAACGGGGATGTTTAGCGAAAATATGTACACGAAATGTATTGTTTTTATACCGAGTAAAGGGCTGTCATTGATGTCATAATTCCACCGGCCAACTTAAGGCCGTTAGAGCGAGGGTGAAGAGCACAACCGGAGCCATGTCTAGAATACGAACATGTCGGTCAAAGCCGCAGCTGCGTTAGCCGTCGCTACAATTTCCAGCCTTCATTAGAAGGTAGTGACCACCACTATAGGAGTGATCGCTTCATCCACAAGAACAACTTTTTGGACATCTTGGGCGATACATGTGGAAATACCGCGCCCACGTATGCCCTCTAAAATGATACAAATACATAGAAGTCTAAAAGAGCATAATGCAAAAGTGTTCTCTGGAAGGTGGCGCATGGGTTACATAAGGAAGGAAAATTAGCGGTAAGTACCCGTTTCTGAGACGATGGCACAATGAAACCTGTGAAGTTTTTTGAAGCTTGGTTCATGCGGAAAACTTCAACCTAGTTCGGTGATCGAACCCTTGACCAGCGCCTGTACTAACACCTGTAGCTCTGGTCCCTCTGGCTGCGGCAGCTGCATTTGTCATGGAGGCGAAGTTGCTGTAGGCCCGTGTGCCTAAATTGGGGTGCACGTTAAAGAACCACTTATAGTCGAAATTTCCCGAGCCCTCCACAACGGCGTCTCTCATATAATCATATGGTCATTTTGGGCCGCTAAAGCCCAAATATCATATCATCAGGTCTGGTCACTCTGCCGTTTGAGCTAACCAGAAAAGTAGGAATCGGCAGCGAGGGGGTGAGTGAACAAACTCTAAGCGTATCGTCATAACGTATTGGAAATTAGTTTTGCTGAATCCTTCAGCACGGAGAAAAGGCTAAAAAAGGAAAAGAGAGAAGGACGCATCTGTTCGACAAAGCTAAATTTTTTCTTGTCCTTTCCTCAATTTAGACGAACTCTCCGAGCTAATTTGCAATATTCTGAGTCAACGAGCTTGTTACGTTAGCTATTGCTAGCTTCCTACTTAGAAAGAAAAACGACCACCCAGGTGCGTTGGTGCTGGTTTTGAACCACAAAATCAGACAAGTTTTTAAATAAATAACTTGCTTTCGTCTGAAAGATCTGTATTTACTCGTGCACTTAGATTCAAACGAAAACTTGAAAATTTTCCTTTTCTATTATCGGTAGTGTACGACGTTAAAAAATAACAAGCCATTACAACACACACGACGCCTTGTTTGCCTTCTTCAATTATGCGCTCTGAGCTTTGTCTCACTCCTCTCTCTTCACGCACAAAGCAGCCAAGTCGAGCACACTAACAAAGAAGTGTAATACGTTGCTTAAGTGTTTTCTAACAGTCGTGGTGTCTATCCCTTAAAACGTTACTAGTTCCAATGGTAATATTGATTCATTTTCTAACCAATGGCTGTAGCCAATGTGCACTGATAGTCTGTTCATGCATCAACCTTTAGCGGTGATCATAATTTCACCCAACCACAAAGGACCTTGGAGCAGTCAAGTCAAGGACAATCAAAAAATGGTGGGATTCGTTAACTTGTTCAATTGTTGTACTAACGCAGCGGCTGATGAATAAGCACGTCAAGCACATAACAAGTGTGGCTTAGCTCTAACTGCAATACAAAAAAAAATAATTGTGCCGCATTCTTAAGACATCATTCAAGTTTAGTCGCAAATACATACCCTATTAAGTGGATGGAAGGATAGCCGCCGTGGTTGCTCAACTGCATAGGAAACGCTATTGGAAGGTCAGAGGTTGGGGCTCTGCCCACAGCCATTTATTTTTTCGACAACTTTTATTTCTTCACAATCACAGTGCAGATACTTCTGACAACGTCCCCTATAATTTTGATAGCATATTCGTATAAGTTTTTGTAATTATTGTGCCTCACAAAGAAAAGATGCGCTTAGGTTCACCGTTCTTTCCTTCATTCAATATGTCCAGAAACACGTAATTCAGCCAAAACCCCCAAATTTTTTACCCAACTAGATCCACTAATTGAATCTGAAATTCTTTTATGCGCAAATTGAATTGTAAAAACCCGTAAATCCTATTTTTTACACGAAGTCGGCAAAATAGAAACTTCCGATTGTGACTGTGCCTTTGTACACGAAGGTATATACCACCTCCTCCTAGAATGCTCGGAACACGATACACCGAGCCACCGACTTATATTGTCCTTATTGACTTTAGATCACTGACCACTCAGTTAAGGAAAGTTTTGGGCCTGTGGCCAAAAGAGGTTTGGAAAAATGCGCAGAAAAGGTATTAAAACATTTCTCCAAAACATTTGTGTTCAGGGCAAGTACTAGTTCCTTTCAGTTTTTTTTTAATATCACAACGTATATTTCTGTTAATGTTATGCGTTATGCTGACCTGTATGTTGACAAATATGTGACAGTGGAGTTTATGTAGCGGCTGCTCTTCAACTCGTATAACATCACCGTATGTGCACATATATGTGATCACTCACTACAAATGAATTGTCATGTCGCAAGTGTTATGCAAAATAGTCCATGGTATGTGATGTGGACTTGTTACGCTTAGAGTCGTGAACCTTACGTGCTCCAACTTAAACGCTCTAAGTTATACGCACTAGCCGATGCTCTATTTTTGCGCCAACATCTCTTCATAATACGTCAATAAAAGAAAAAAAGGGTACACAGACGAGAGCGGTAAACAGCAGTGAATATGTGTAGGTGGTTATCAGTTGCACGGAAGCAAACATCTATCAATAATACGCATATAAAATGGAATGAAGCTAAGCAGCAATGTAGCACTATTATAGATTGATTGATATGTGGGGTTTAACGCCCCAAAACCACCATATAATTATGAGAGACGGGGTAGTGGAGGGCTCCAGACATTTAGACCAGCTGGGGTTCTTTAACGTGCACCGAAATCTCAGCACACGGGTCTACAACGTTTCTGCCTCCATCTGAAATGCAACCGCCGCATCCGGGATTTGATCCCGCGACATTATGCATCACAAAAATGAAGCGTAAGACATCATATGACCCAGCGCTAGCTACAACGACACAAAAATTATCCCGCTCTTCAATATATATCGACAAAAGATGAGCTCAATTATGCTATAAATAACTCCCAATTAGGGTGACTTTTTTCCATCGTTATTGCGGATGTGGACAATATGCGGCGGCGACACAGGGGATGTTCTTTCTGTGCATCAGTGCACGAACAATATATCCAGCTTAAGGCGTCACCCCCATGCCTGTAAACAAAGGAAAACTCCTGTCTCGGCGTACTGCTGGAAACCTAGAACGGGTACCGAGTGAGAAGAGCCGTCCAATCAAGTGATTGCAGATGGTAAGCGTATTCTGGGGTAGGAGGACACGTGAACCGTGTACATCTCTTGGTGAGGTAACGGGCGCTCTTCCAGCCTTGGTTCATAAGAAGCCAAACAGACCCAGATGCGAGGCTTCCTCATATAGGAAGGCATTATCAGCAATACACCCCACATGCCAACTACAATACCTTACATATGATAAGACATTCCATCATTGTGGAAGAGCATGGTAACAGATGATAGCCTAGTTTTCAATAGAGGTTATATGTCAGGTTTGCGAAAATATCTAGGGTGCTCACTATCACTCTGAACTTCTGGGATGATGAGCCTCTTGGTCACTGAGTGACTAGGTCAACAGTAGCCTCTTGATATCAATGTTCGATGTACTGTTGTTTGATCGCGATATCCTAGTGGTAATAATTCTCAAGAAAAAAGAACACCATGAGAATTTCTTTAAATCCTTTGAAGTGAATACCTGCGCAAGTCAGTTAGCAATCTCAAAAATGCACACACATTACTCACGAAAACGTGATTGATTGATATGTGGGATTTAACGTTGCAAAACCAACATATTATTATGAGAGACGCCGTAGTGGAGGGCTCCGGAAATAACGACCACCTGGTGTTCTTTAACGTGCACCCACATCTGAGAACACGGGCCTACAACATTTCCGTTTCCATCGAAAATGCAGCCGCCGCAACCGGGATTCGATCCGCGACCTGCGGGTCAGTAGCCGAGTACCTTAGCCACTAGACCACCGTGGCACGGCTTGCTTACGAAAACGTGAAACCTACTGTTATCCTGATTGGCCGCTGATAATTAAAGCAGCATCAAGGGTTCTAACTTCTTTATTTTTTTTCGCCTCGCTGTTTGACTACGAGCACAGAACTGGCAGAACTGACAGGTTGATATGTAAGAGTTATTTTCCAGCAACCCGTTTGTAGAACGAAAAGAAAACAAATCTTTATGATTCATTCATTAGAAAGCAAAGATTTTCAGTTGTATCCAAATTCGTCGAAATCTGAGGACTGAACCCGAAAGCAACACCTTTGCGATTTTCTCTTTTTTACATTTGCGCAATATGTAGATTTCTTTTCAGATTTCGTGTCAGCGAAATCCGTATATTATAAAGGAGATTTATTAGGCAGAAAGGTTGATGCTTAGAAGGCTTGGAAGGCGATGCACCAGCTGCAATTTCTGAGCTCGAGCCGCTGCTGCACACTCGATGCTGCTGCCTCTGCACCGGAGTACTTCGTCTTCTTTACAATGGCCCCACGGAGAAAAAAGGAGCCATCCTGGCGACTTAGTCCTGGGCAGGCGGCGTTGAACTGTGGTACTGCTTGAGCCTCTAGACGTGTACAACCTCGCGGTTGCGACGTCGCAAGTCTGATGGTGGCGTAAGAGGCTCAGTGAGGTAGTTTACTGGCGAAAGTTGTTCGACAATACAATATGGCCCATCGTACTTTGGTAGAAGTTTGGAAGAGAGCCCAGGTGTGCGATGCGGCACTGACAGCGATACAAGAGAACCCGGAAGAAAAACGGGAGTTGAGGTCTGGGCATCATAAATTGCTTTTTGCCTGTTTTGGTCATCGCAGGTAAAGCGACGAGCTAAGTGGCGGCATTCTTCTGCGTGTCTGGCGGCGTCCAAGATCGGCAGGCACTCGGACGGGTCCGGTCGATAGGGCAAAATAGTGTCAATGGTGTGGGAGGGGTGACGGCCGTAGAGGAGGTAAAAAGGGGAGAAGCCTGTTGTCGCTTGCGTTGCCGTATTATAGGCGTATGTAATGAATGGGAGAACTAAGTCCCAGTTAGAGTGGTCAGGCGTCACATACATAGATAGCATGTCACCGAGAGTACGATTAAAGCACTCGGTAGCCCCATTGGTTTGTGGGTGGTAAGCGGTACATGTGCGATGTACAATAGCACACTCAGCGAGCAATTTTTCAATGACCTCGGACAAGAAGGTGCGGCCGCGGTCACTGAGGAGTTCTTGAGGGCCTCCATGACGCAACACAAAATGACGCAGTAGGAAGGTGGCAACCTCCTGTGCTGTAGCTGTTTTAAGAGCAGCGGTCTCAGCATAGCGCGTTAGGTGGTCGATAGCAACTATTATCCACCTGTTGCCAGTCGGAGTCAATGGAAGTGGCCCATAAATATCTATTCCAACCCGTTCGAAGGGTCGGGAAGGGCATGGTAAAGGCCGCAGTTCACCGGCGGAGGCGTGTGGTGGAGATTTTCGGCGCTGACATTCGGCACAAGAGCGGACGAAGTTGCGGACGAAGGTATACATGCCACGCCAGTAGCAGCGATGTCGAAGCCTTTCGTAGGTCTTAAAGACTCCTGCGTGGCCACATTGTGGGTCAGCGTAAAAAGAGGAACAAAACTGTGACCTCTGTGTTCGTGGAACGACGAGCAGCCACTTGCGTCCCTCTGGTGCGTAGTTACGTCGATAGAGAAGCATGTCACGTATCGAGAAGTGTGAAACTTGGCGCCGAAGCGTTCGCGTCTTTGGGAGTTCAGAAGTGTCGGAGAGATGATTGAGGAGAGACGCAGTCCACGGGTCATTGCGTTGTTCGATAGCAATGGTGTCAAAGTCAAGCGATGACAATGTGGAATCGCAAGCGGAGTCAGCTGTGGCATTCTGGGACCGAGGGGAACGGGAAAGGGCGTCGGCGTCAGCATGCTTCCGTCCTGACCGATAAACCACGCGTATGTCGTAATCTTGAATTTTCGACGCCCAGCGAGCGAGGCGGCCAGATGGGTCTTTTAACGTCGAAAGCCAGCACAGCGCGTGGTGGTCGGTCACGACGTCAAAAGAACGACCATATAGATATGGGCGAAACTTTCCAAGGGCCCACACAATGGCCAAGCACTCCTTTTCTGTGACGCTGTTGTTGCTCTCAGCCTTGGTAAGTGTGCGACTAGCGTATGCCACAACGTATTCCTGATGTTCCGGTTTACGCTGTGCGAGCACAGCACCCAGGCCTACACCACTGGCGTCGGTGTGGATTTCAGTTGGAGCTTCAGGATCGAAATGGCGTAGATCGGGTGGCGTCGTAAGAAGCCGTCGCAGGGTGGTGAAAGCCTCGTCGCATGCAGGGGACCACGATAAGAGGTCTTTACAGCTGCTGAGAAGTTGCGTGAGACGTTATATAATAGACGCGAAGTTTCGGACGAATCGCCGGAAATACGAACACAAGCCAACGAAACTTCGAAGTTCTTTGATGGTGGCAGGTTTAGGAAACGCCGTAACAGCTCGCAATTTCTCTGGATCCGGGAGGATGCCTTTTTTGGAAACAACGTGGCCCAAAATGTTCAGTTGACGCATGTCAAATCGACATTTTTTGAGGCTTAATTGCAAACCGGCGTTAGTTAAGCAAGTAAGGACGTGCTGAAGGCGACGTAAGTGTGTGTCAAAGTTAGGGGCAAAGACCACGATATCATCGAGGTAACACAAGCATATCTTCCATTTTAGTCCACGCAGGATGTTGTCCATCATTCGTTCGAACGTTGCAGGTGCATTGCAAAGTCCGAAGGGCATGACGGTGAATTCATATAAGCCGTCTGGTGTGACAAAAGCGGTTTTGGGGCGATTGGCCTCCGCCATAGGCACCTGCCAGTAGCCTGACCGCAAGTCTAACGAGGAAAAGAACTCGGCACCCTGCAAACTGTCCAAAGCATCGTCAATGCGCGGTAGTGGATAGACATGCTTCAGCGTGATCTTGTTCAATCGCCGGAAATCGACACAGACACGAATAGAACCGTCTTTCTTTTTGACGAGAACCACCGGAGACGCCCATGGGCTCTGTGAAGGTCGAATGACGCCTCTGCGAAGCATGTCGTCTACTTGGTCAGCAATGACGCGGCGTTCTGTAGCGGACACGCGATATGGTCGTTGTCGCAGCGGTGAGTGGGACCCAGTGTCGATGTGGTGGTCTACTGCTAAGGCACGGCCGAGAGATGTTTGTTCAACGTCGAAAAAGTGGCGGTAGCTCTCAAGAATGGCGGGGAGTTGTGAACGCTGTGAAGATGTCAATTTTGCAGCGATGAATGGTTGAAATATGTTGGCCGACGTTGAGTCAGGCGCTGAGACGACAGCCAGTTCACAGACGGAGGTAGAAGGCACCTCATCGGGGACGGATATAATTCTGGAAGAACTGATTGTCTCGACGTGGCCAAGGCACTCGTGACAAAGTAGGGATAAAGACGACGACTCATGATTATAAATTGGCATTGTGGTTGACCCTTCTACAAGATCGAGAGCAGCAAAAGGCAGGGGGAGGGCTCTTCGGGCGACGAATATTGGAGATGGTGTGAAGAAGACCGTGCCGTCAGATATGGCGCTGCATGAAACTGGCACGAACGCAAAAGAGCGTGGAGGGATGTAGGTGTCATCGCTAACGACAAGTTTAGCGGCAAACTGGGTGTCGACGGACGCTTGGTCATCCAGTGAGCAAAATTCGACCTCAGCCCTAGCACAGTCGATTACGGCGTTATGAGGCGACAAAAAGTCCCATCCCAAAATAATATTAAGGGAGCATGATGAAAGAACCACGAACTCTATCGTATACAGAACGTCCTGAATTGTCACGCGGGCTGTACAAACTGCGGTCGGTTGAACAGGTTGAGCACTGGCTGTGCGAAGCGATAATCCGGAGAAAAGCGTCGTAACCTTACGAATTGAGCGACAAAATCCAGCGTCCATAACTGAAACAGCTGCACCGGTATCTACAAGAGCGACAGTAGAGATATTTTCGACGAACACATCAATAACATTGGTAGGTGACAAATGAGGACTTAGGCAAACCGAAACTTGCGCAGTTCTTGCCTCAGGAACTGCGTCGTCTAGTTTTCCTCCTCGTTAGGTGCGGGCCGTCGACGCATAGGAGAAGGCGAGCGGTGGCGTGGAGAGGGCGAACGAAGACGTCCCGGCCGAGAGCGGTGGTCGTCCTGGTAGCGGGCTGGCATTGGAATGGAGGAACCGTATCGCGCGTTGGAGTCAAGCGGGAAAAAAGGCTCACGGCGGTTTTCATTGGTGATATGCGTCCGGCGGCGGCAATACCTTGCGACGTGTCCGGGGTATCGACAAGCGTAACATATCGGGCGATTATCGAGGGTGCGCCACGGGTTGGCAGTGTTAGTGCTGGTCTAGTGAACTGGAGCTGGGGCTCGCGTGAGGCTGAAACGGAGGCGCAGGCGCCTTGCGAGTTGGCATGGCTGCAGCCGCGGCGTAGGTGAGAGGAGCAGCCAGAAGATTAGGCTCGCGAGCAGCTGGTAAGGCCTCGGTGACCTCTCCTTGAATGACGTCACGTAGAGACGATGGTAAAGTTGTGGTAGCTTCTGGTGTGAAAGGCACCAAAGAAAGCTGTCGTGCAACTTCTTCGCGGATAAATGCTTTTATTTCGGCTATTAGTGACGCGTGGTCATGACCACTGATCACTCTAGACAGCGATGCCAAATCGTGCGCTGGAGGACGTCTTGTCAGAGCTCGCTGCTTCCGCGATTCATCGTAGCTTTGGCAGAGGCTAATTACGTCGTTAACAGTGGTCGGGCTTTTCGCCAAGAGCATTTGAAAAGCGTCGTCGTCAATCCCTCTGAGGATGTGCTTACATTTTTCAGCTTCCGTCATTTCGGCGTTCACGCGTCTGCACAAATCGACGACGTCCTCTATGTAACTTGTGAAGGTTTCACCCGTTTCTTGTGCGCGTGTGCGTAAACGTTGCTCGGCACAAAGTTTTCGGACTGCAGGTCGATCGAAGACTGCTACAATCGACGTTTTAAATTGCGGCCACGTTCGGACGTCTGCCTGGTGGTTTCTAAGCCAAAGGCTGGCTACACCCGCGAGATAGAACGAAACGCGTGTCAACTTGTCCGCGTCCGTCCATCTGTTTAAAGCGCTCACTCGTTCGAAAGTCGAGAGCCACTCTTCAACGTCGTTGTCATCTTTTCCACTGAAGATTGGAGGCTCCCGCTGAGGAACACTGGCTGGACAGGTGGCCGGAAGAGATGGAATTGCTGCTGATCGGCGTCCGGCATAGCAGAAGGTAGCCGTCGAGAACGGAGTTCCAGGATGGTAGCGGGAAGGTGTAAGGAACGGTACCCGGCACGGCTCCACCAATTATAAAGGAGATTTATTAAGCAGAAAGGTTGATGCTTGGAAAGCTTGGAAGGCGATGCATCAGCCGCAATTTCCGAGCTCGAGCCGCTGCTGCACACTCGATGCTGCTGCCTCTGCGCCGGAGTACTTCCTCTTCTTTACAATATATAGTTTTTTCGCTTCGTTAGAGAAAGAGCTGATTTATTTATTTATTTATTTATATAGTACCATTGGGTATCAATACATTACATACGGTTGGTATACACAGCGAAAAGAAGGAACAAAGCATCATAGATATTAACTGTAAAATGGCACGATTATTGTCTTGCGAAAGACATTATGCTTTTCTGGCACTTCCGTCACCTTCTAGATTCCCCAGGACCTACTTGAAGACCTTTCATTCGGTTAAGTTATGTGAGGGAGAGAGGGTCTTCAGTGTCAAAGATTACACCCCTGCCGATTGCTTTACGTCCCTTTAACTATATTCCACTGACATACGAAACGTCCTGGGGGCATGTCCCAGTGCATCAAAAGTCACAGGTGCCACACAGTAAATAGTGAAAACGCGATGTAGTTCCCGCACTGAAATGTTTCAAAACCTCATTCAGCTTTAGGAATGTGTGTGTCATTCAGTGAGAATTTCGTTGTCGTGGTGACGTGAGGCTGGTGGTACTGCAGGTAGATGGGGGTGAATGTCTTTTATTCCTTTTGGAGGGAAAGTGCAGGATTTGTTTTATAATGAATTGCGTTTCAATAATTGCATTCTTTTTGTGCATTCAAAGGAAAACTGGAACACTTTTTAACACAATCTTCCAGGCGGTTGTTAAGTTGGTTTGAACATGTGAGCCAAACGTGTTTTTAGCTCACTTGCGACACTGAAGGCCGCACGTGAGCTTTCGAAGACAGCTTTTAATCAGTCGCTCTTCTCTCGAATAACTTATCTCGACAAGGTAGGCGGGCCCAAATACGTTAGATGCGAGGAAGAAAAGTTCACTAATTTTACTGAGCCGTTGCACGCGACGTTCCCAACCCGGCTGCCTTGGGCAACGCAGGGTGTCCACGTCTCAGGCTTTGCTGCAAGAATACGTATAATTTCGCGCTTGTTATTGCAACACTCTGGCGATCAGTAAAAAACATCTTTGACGTCATCCTGCACTCTTCTGTTGATTTTAGCCCTTTGCAATGTCTGCTGTGGGCCTTTAAGTACTTTTGTTGAAACGAGAAAGAGAGAGAGAGAGAGAGTAAAGCCAGAGACAAATCCTTCTTACTACGCTGGCACTTGACAGATTCAGAAGCGTTTTACACCATTCGATTCCTATGATTACTGCTGAAGGATGCAGGGCTTCTTTAAAACAGCAAAGGGTTCTCTTTGTGCACTACTGATTTTGCTTGTTTTTATTTTGTTCGTAGGTGTCCTGACGACCAGCCGGCCATTTGAAGGTAACTAAGAACCACGGTTATTTAAGTTCTCAACTTTGTGGTTTAGGACAATTGGAGCTGCATGAGGCAGTTCTTTTTGTGTGCGGTAACTACCACTCATAATAGGGATTGCCTCAACGAGCTCGAAATGTCCTTTTACTGTTCAGTTTTGCATGCTGAAACTGGAGAATCTGTTCTTGACTAAATCAAATTCTCAACAATGCATAAAAATAAAATTAACGTGGAGTGGCAGCAACAGAACACAACATTCAATATACACGAAGTTAGGACGAGAAAGAGAGCAATACATATTCGTGGAATACATGTAAAATTATTATACAAGGGTAGTTTCTCTAGGTAATGTGTATTGTGACAAATGGTGGTGTCTTCCTCGAAGCAACAATGGCCTATTGAAGTGCTTGTATGTGCAATGTTCGCACTTTATCCTAGGCAGAAAAGTTGAAAGAATATGGCAAGTGAAAAAAAAAACAGTGCCGATTAAGGAAGGAAGGTTGGCGACTAGGTTTGTGCTCACGCTTGGAGATGGTGGGAATGCCACCCATCTCTCCGCTTCGGGGACCTCCGCTCTCCACTGGTCACCCTCCGCAAGTATTTATACCCTTGAATTTCGTTCAGCCGCAGCTAAAAAGCGGCAACTGGGTGCTCAATGCCCGTTAGGCAGTGCTACAGCCACGCGATTGAAAAATAAAAAAAACCACCAGGCTTGCATAGAACGCGCAGCACTGTCATAGCGAAAGCTGGACCACCTTCGGTTATTTATCATGCAAGTAAACTGAGGCACTGAGACTTCAGTGTGTCGGCCTCCATCGAAAACCCGGCCACAGGCATTCGATCCCGCGTCCTGCGCCCAGCATGTGAGTGCCATACACACTAGATGTGTTATTTCTTGTGTGTTAAGTTAAATGGAGTCTCAACAGGAGGCTCTGTTTTAAAATCGTCCACTCAAGTGTCAGCGCTAGAACACCGTTCTATGTGGGTCGTAGATGATTGATTTGTGGGATTTACCGTCCCAAAACCACCATTTGATTATGAGAGACGCCATAGTGGAGGGCTCCGAAAATTTAATGTGGGTTGTAGATGAACACTGTTTCCTATGTGGGTTGTAGATGCCAGAAATGTCCAGCAAGAAAAAAAAATTGTTTGAGGTGGAAGATGCAGTCTGAAAAGTTGAAATTTTTTACTTTATTACCTTTCCGCCTGCACTCTCACCATAAAAACTTTGTTCACACCTAGAAGAAATATACATTTAAAGCACACACTACCAGTGACACACAACCTGTTTGCTGATCTGGGCCAATTCAAGCCACCTAAATTGACATCAATGTCGGCACAGGTGTAATTTTTAGTATTTGAACAAAATCAATAAAGGGAGGTGTGGCAATAGACAAAAATATATTGTTCCTGGTTTGAAGCACTCCAAGTGGCAATGATTTCAAATAACCATATGCTATCACTGAATGCGGATGCGGTAGTTATCAGTTGACATGTTCACTCGATTACCTGGCTCTTCTCAACAGCGGCCAAACCAATGCCCATGTATACCTTCGTCTGCACGGTGAGCGAGCCGGTGCGCAATGCGCTACGCGTCCCGCTTCCTGACGGCGTATGCGACTTCATTTTCTTCGACTCCCTCTACAAGAACGGCAAGAATCGCCTTCTCGGTGGCCTCGGTGCCCTTGAGCTGGGTGCTCAGGATTTCATCGGACAAGCCAGGAAACGCAGAAGCAAATTCGGCTTTTCATTTGCGCCAGAGTGAGTAAATTTCTCTGACAAATTCTACATTCTGCAAGTGTTTAGAACTAACAATACTCGCGTGACCGAAACAAACCAATATTTCCTTTAATAGGTGACGTACGTTGATGATGATACGTGGGGTTTAACGTCCTAAAAGCGCCATTTGATGATTAGAGGCGCCGTAGTGGAGCACTCCGGAAATTTCGACCACCTGGGGTTACTTAACGGCACCCAAATGTGAGCACATAGTCCTACGGCTTTCTCGCCTCTATCGAAAACACAGCTGCCGCAGCCGGTATATTATCCCGCTATCCCGCGACTTCATGGATATAAACCTAAAGCAGGGTAATACGCAATGCAGTGTGGGCAGCTGCAGTGAGCACACGTTTTATTGTTCACTTCGCCAACAGCACCTTTCCTCCTTATCATGTCAACTATAGGGCTGATTTAGCGCCCCCCTCCCAATTATAATAAGGTAATAAGGTAGGTGACTTTCCATCCCCTTTTCAGTGACAGGTGGAGGGCGCCTCTGCCCCCACGTGTGCATGTTTATGAAATCAATGCATCATAGGACGTAGCCAACGATGTTTGCAGGATCGCCAATACTGGCGCGATTGCCTTGTTGACGCCCGTTGACAGCCACGCTAACAGTGCCGAACAGGCATATCATTAGGCGCCTTTAAGCTGACCGTAGTTCGCCTACCGCTCTGCTCAGCCTGTCGATGGTTGCGCCAGTGCGCAAGCACCAGACGTTTAGACACTGAGCGTGTGAGCGCACCGCATCTGTAGGTGTGGACTGTGGCGAGAGAGGAGAAACGTCTAAAATGGCAGGCTCTTGCACCTCGCAGAGCACATGTTGTGAGCGCAAAATGCAAGCTCGGATGGCAATAAGGGATACACGTGGATATTTACCTCCTCCGAAAAATAGTCGCAGCCAATCCCTTTAAAAACACGCGCGTGTGGGGTGACGTTCTACGAAAATGCGACAATGAGAACCGACACTTCGGGCATTAAGGGAGCGTCTCGATCTGCTTGTTTGGTACTTCCGCCAGTAGGACTCTACAAACTTTCGTTTGTGAGCGATGTCGTGTACAATAGTAAGAATCTATTTCTTAGCAGCAGTAGCTGTTCCACCTATTCACAAACGCTGTTTTGTTTGACTTGTCACAAGGCAAAGCGCAGAACGTGCTTCATCTGGGCAGCGCGTTGGAAAGGCATTAGTGCTACCTTGAAGGCTTAGATTGTAGCACAGCTACAAATCAAGCTGACAACAACAAAAAAAAAACACAGATTATCCACGGAGGGAATGATGATAAGTGCGGCCAAGCGTCTGTTGAATAGTACGTGCATCCATCCATCTGTGTGTTCGTCTATCCGTCCATACACTCATCCGCCTATGCTTCCGTCCGTCCGCCCCTACGTCCATCTATGCGTCCGTCCCTCTACGCGTGCGTAAATCCGTGCGTCCGTCTGTGAGTCTGTGTGTGTCTCTATCTGTTTGTGAGCCTGCCTGACTGCCTGTCTGTCGGTCCGGCTCTCTATCCATCTGTTCGTTCATCCATCCTTCTTTTTGTCTGTTCGTCAATACGTCCGTCCGCTCCTATCACACTAGAGCATGCAACGGATGGACGGACGACAGACCAGGCGATGCTGTAAGGAGTTTTACCCCTAATAAATGGTCATGCATCTGCCACCGCCGCAACGCAAACCGATTCACTGTTTGAAAGCCAAATTTGCTTTCTTATTGCAAGATAAGAACAATTTTATTGTCCTTTTCAACATACTTTTGACATTCTTGCACCGGTGGCGTTGCGATTGAGCTAACCGAAAAACGCTTGGCTAAAACCAACAACGCGTGTTGCGCTTCGATAACGGTGAGCGTATGAGCGGAACGAAGAACAAACTGCAGAGTCGGTAAGCAGAAAGCGCTTAATCTTTTGTTCATGAAAATGAATCAAGTTCTGTTGCTGCTTAAAAAAATTGCCCGCAGCTTCCCTCGTGGGAACACTGAGGAGGATGCGGAGCATATAATTGGTTAACGGGGTGTTAAAGTGCGACTTACTTGGGTCGATGGCTAAATTGGTTAACGTGGTTGTGAAATGGGTGTTAAATTGCGACTTACTTGGGTCGATGGCTGAATTGGTTAACGTGGTTGTAGGAGGGGGTGTTAAATGAGTGAACACGTACACACGTATGCGAAAGGGCGGCGCTGGTCGAAGGGACGTCGATCATTGTGTTTGGGGATTCGTTGGAATTCATTTCACCGCGACCTTGGACGTCGACGCGCCGTACAAACCAACCGACGAGCGGCAACTGAGCGAGCGAGCGCCGACCTTGAGTATATATACAGCGCGACGGCGCATGCACTGTCAGCTGTCGAATGTTCGAGAAGGGGGAGAAGCGCAATGGCGCATGCGCGCGCGTCAGCTGCCGATGTTCTCGAAGCGTGACGGCGCATGCGCGCGCGTCAGCTGCCGATGTTCTCGAAGCGTGACGGCGCATGCGCGCTACATTATACAGCTAGCGAATGTTCGTGAAGAGGACAAGCGCACGCGGTGTGTAGAGGAGGAAGGGTGCACAGATGGTGGAGGAGTGAAGCGCGCGCGGTGTGTAGAGGAGGAATGGATGCACAGATGGTGGAAGAAGGAGGAGGAAGCTTGCGGACGGCGCCGCACTACAAGCCTCGAGTATTAAATGCTCCGCATCTAAAAATGTGGACGGTATCAGTGTACCATGCTCTATTGATGGGCTCTGCGTTGTCTCTTGGCGCTTACTTTAGTTGCGAAGAAGATTAGGAACAATTAAAAAAGAAATATCAGTTTCTGCGCAGTCTAAAACAGGTGCCCGAAAATTTTGTCGCGTAGCAAACAATACTTTCTATATTAGTAAAAAACAGCTTTCCCTAACTAAGGTATTCTAAATTATTAAACGGACCAACATTGGGAAGGTCAAATTCTAGAAGTATACATAAGAACTCTTTTTAATAGCATGAACACAAGAAAGAAAGATTACTGAAAACTTTAGCTTATAGCTCGCAAGCAATAATGTAATGTGGCACATCAACTATGGCCAGACTTCCATATTTTCTCATAAGCAAACGTGCCCAGTTCATCCCAATGGAAGTACACATCAAATAAACAGTCTTTTTTCGTGCTCTCTATAGTTCGTGGCAAGACGTATGTGCTTATTGATTTCTTGCAGAGTGTGATTTTTAGGACAGAAATTGAAGCCTGTAAAACAGTAATTATAATATAGACAGGTTTTTAACATTCATGTAGTGCGTAAGTGCGAATTTCTCTCAAATAAAATGAGGGGTGCAATGGTATAAGCACAGCAAGTATTAATACTAGGAATGGCTCAGAGCGTGAATTTGCGAGCTGTTTTTTCTCCTACCTGTTACAAAAGCTTATAACAGCAAAAAGAGATTTTTAAAAATTATGAAAAAAATCGAAGTACCATGAAGATTAAAAAAACAAGTTCTGATGCCTCCACTACAAAATTTGCAATATTTCGTGAATATGCTGGTACTGTTTCTGCTCATGTTTACATTTCACACTTTGCAGCACTCAATAAATGATTAAGTCATGCCTGAAATCTCGTGATGTGAGATATTTAGGTCATAAGACTGCAATAAACCATGTGCAGAAGGTTTTAGGAAAATGCTTGTGGCATAAATAATCTGCATCAAACCACACATCGCTCTTCAATATGCAACATTTATTCGTTACAAGGTAGAAATAAAGCCCTGCTTGAAATGCTTTTAGGCATTGTCTTTAGTTTAAGTACACTTTAAGGCAACGCACCGAACCTGACACTTTATTATATGATAGATATTAGTCATAAGACAGCAACTGCATCCTGTATTCAACACTTTGGGCGTTGTCTGTAGAAAAATATTCTCTAAAGTGTCTAACCAAGCCCAACTTTTCATGATGTCACATACATCGGTCATAAGATTACAACTGGATCCTGTATACAACGCTTTTGAATGCTGTCTGTAGCCTAAACATCCTATAGCGCAACAAACCGAATCTACCACTTCAATATGTCACAAATTCTTGTCGTAAAATTGCAACAGAACCCTATAAAAAGGGCTTTCAGACTTTGTCTGTAATCAAATTATCCCCTAATGCCAAGAAACACACCAAAATCTTTATGATATCCCAGACATCAGTCATAAAATATTGCCGCATGTTGTTAGGCACCTGCCGAAGTCCTGCGCCGCTTCCTGTTACTTTGAATTCTGCCACACCAACGGACAAGCCAAACGCGCCAAGCTATAAACGCGCCATGCAACGCTGGCTGCAGGTGTCACCACATCACGCGCTGGACAAGAAACGCTGGAGGTTTTTCGAGGACAGCTCAAGGCGAGACGCAAGAGAAGTTGACGAGGTTTTGACCAGGGAGCACACAACCTTTGTGTATTTAGTTGACGGGCACAAGTTCGCCATTAATAAATAGCTGTTTTAGCTTCCGGCACTGTATTTGTTCGTTACAAACTGGTGGAGGTGCGGGGTATGATTCCGAGCCCATCTCAGCATAGGGAACATAGCCCAGAACCCCGAAGGTTGGAGCCAGCGCTGTTGATACCCGTACACCAACGAACGAGTCGTCGCCTACGAGGTGAGCAGCCCGAGTTTGGTGCCCTCTTCGATTCTTCGAGACCAGCGGAGGACGTAAGTTCCGGAGCCCCTGCAATGGCCACCCAGGCGACTTCCTTTCCATCGCATATCGTCATGGACCCGCCCCATATACCAGAGGTATTTCACGGTGATATTTTCGAGGATTCCGAGGACTGGCTTGACGGTTTCGAACGCGTTACCAGACTGAACGGTTGGAACGAAGACAGGAAACTTCGCTATGTCTACGTGGCACTGCAAGATTCTGCACGTACGTGGTTCGAAAACCACGAAGCATCCTTATTATCGTGGGACGACTTTCGAAGAGAGTTTCTTGCTACGTACCCAAACACGGACCGCAAAGAAAAGGCAGAGGCCGCTCTTCAGACGCGAAACCAACGGAACAACGAGAGCGTCGCCATGTACATTGAAGACATGTCTCGACTGTTCCGCCAGGCCGACCAGAACATGGCTGAGGAAAAGAAGTTGCGGCACCTGATGCGTGGAGCGAAGGAGGAGCTTTTTGCAGGCCTGGTGCGTAATCCACCGCGCTCTCTTGCTGAGTTCAGATCAGAGGCGACCATGATAGAAAAGACCCTGCAGCAGCGCGCGCGCCAATACAACAGGGACGTAAGCGTCTCATCCGTTAGCGCGGCGTTGACAACCCTCACAAGTAACATTGATCTCTTGCGTGAAATGGTTAGGGCTGTCGTAAGGGAAGAACTGCAGAAAATACACATGACTCAAGCTCATCCAGCGATGTCTTCACTTGCCGACGTTGTGCGCGAAGAAGTGCGGCAAGCGGTTCTACAACCACAACCTCAGGTACTACAGCGCGCACAACCGGAGCCTCCGCCTCAGTTGTTGTACGCGCAAGCTGTTCGACAGGACCTCGGACGCATGAATCGGACGGCTGCGACTGCTGTGATGCCTCCGACGTTTTCTCCGAGTACGCCGCTACCAAGCCCGGAGGCAAGACCACGTAAGAGCGATGTATGGCGCACTGTAGACCGGCGGCCCCTTTGCTACCACTGCGGAGAAGCAGGTCACCTTTACCGGGCGTGCCAGTATCGTCGAGCGGGACTACGTGGTTTTCCAGTCAATGCACCACGCCCACGGAACGGTGAACGGCCCTACGAAATCGAAGAATACTTGTCTTCTCGCTATTCACCTCAAGACACGCAACAACGGGAGTCGCGTTCGACAGCACCGATGCGCTATCGGTCGCCGAGTCCTCGTCCGTCATTAAATCTCCGAAGATCACGTTCACCTAGCCCGCGGCGGGATAACTAGAGCCAGCGACCTCTGGAGGTGAGGCCGCTGATACACTGACAACTGAAGACCCTCCATTGTTAGCCCGACAGGACGGTGGCAGTTACGCAACGACGGTCAAGTGCAGTAGTAGTGACGTTACCTCCGAGATATTAGTTACGATTGACGACGTCGAGGCCGTTGCGCTAATAGACGCTGGTGCAGACTATTTCGTTGTCAGTAATGCTCTTGAAAAGAAGCTTAAGAAGGTGATGACTGGGTGGACCGGACCTCAGATACGTACCGCTGGAGGGCATTTAGTTAGTCGCGTGGGGTTATGCACCGCAAGGATAGGAATAAGAAAATTTGTGTATGTCGGCAGCTTTATTGTGCTTCCTGAGTGCTCCCGGGAACTGATTATAGGCATGGACTTTTTGCAAACAAACAATGCAGTCATTGACTTGCAAGAGTCCCAAGTTTCGTTTTCTACGGAGAATGCCATCGCCTTCTGTAATGCGGAGAAACCAATCGTTCTACCTCTCCGCATTGTGGACGAAGATGTAACCGTGCCGCCACGTTCCAGTGTGACCGTTCTTGTGAGGAGTGAAGTTCTTCGTGACTGTGACGGATTAGCTGACGGAAACATCGGACTGCTACTAGAAAAAGGACTATGCGTGGCAAGAGGCCTGGTGAGCCTTCGTGATGGATGTGCGTATGTTCTATTAACTAACTTTCGAAATGAGCTGCAGCATGTTGCGAAGGGAACATCCGTAGCATCGCTGCATGAGTACGTGCAAGTCTCAGATGTTTGCACTCTTGATAAAGCTTCAGAGACAGTGGATAGCGTACTCCAGTCAGTAGACATTGACAGAGAGCTCTCGTCATCTCAGAAGCAACAGATTGCTGACCTCATCAGAGAGTTTGCCGAGTGCTTCTCCACCTCGTCGAAAGTCGGGCGTACTCCCGTCGCAAAGCACCATATCGTGGTCGAAGAACACGTGAGACCTGTGCATCAGTGCCCATACCGAGTAGCGCCAAAAGAAAGGGAAGCCATCAACAACCAAGTGCAGGAAATGCTCAACGATGATGTAATCCAGCCATCCAACAGTCCGTGGGCATCACCGGTAGTGCTAGTCAAAAAGAAGGACAAGACTCTGCAGTTCTGCGTTGACTACAGAAAGCTGAACCTAGTCACAAAGCGTGATGTTTGCCCACTTCCCCGGATCGATGATGCCTTGGATAAGTTACGCAATGCTCACTTCTTTCATCATTGGACTTAAAAAGTGGATATTGGCAGATCGAGGTCGACGAACGAGATCGCGAGAAGACGGCGTTTGTGACCCCAGACGGACTATACGAGTTCAAAGTGCTCCCTTTCAGTTTGTGCCCTGCTCCCGCTACCTTCCAGAGGATGATGGACACTGTGCTCTCCGGACTCAAGTGGCAATCGTGTCTCGTCTACCTCGACGATGTAGTGGTTTTTTCTTCCACCTTCGAGCAGCACATCCACCGACTGAGAATAGTACTGGATGCCATTCGGGTGCCAGCACTGACCATCAAACCGCAAAAGTGTCACTTTGGATTTCGTCGGCTTCGGTTCCTCGGGCACATAGTTAGTGCGGAAGGCGTCCGCCCCGACCCGAAAAAGTTTGCAGCAGTTGAAAATTTTTCGAAACCGCAAGACAAAAAGGCCGTCAGACGATTCCTGGGACTATGTGCCTACTGCAGACGCTTTGTTGAAAACTTTGCTAAGGTCGCTGAGCCTTTGACGCGGCTAACAAAAGAAAGTGTACCATTCTCTTGGCGGGATGAACAAGAAGCGGCTTTCTCAGAGTTGCGACGCCGTTTGCAGTCTCCTCCAATACTTGCCCATTTTGACGAAGAGGCCGATACAGACATACATACCGACGCGAGTAACGTTGGCCTCGGTGCCATCCTCGTTCAGTGGCAGAATGGAGAAGAAAAGGTCATTGCTTACGCGAGCCGCACTCTATCAAATGCTGAGTCTAATTACTCAGCGACAGAGAAAGAGTGTCTCGCAGTTATATGGGCCATCAGCAAGTTTCGCCCATACCTCTACGGCAGACCGTTTCGAGCAATCAGTGATCATCATTCATTGTGTTGGCTGGCAAACATCAAGGACCCTTCAGGAAGGCTTGCTAGATGGAGCCTGCGTCTGCAGGAACACGACATCACTGTGGTCTACAAGTCTGGTCTCAAGCACAATGACGCGGATTGCCTGTCTCGCGCACCTGTTGAGTCTCCATCATCTGACCAAGAACAAGACATCCCATTTCTTGGAGTTCTGAATGTGTCGGAGATGGCTCGTTTTCAGCGAGAGGACACGGAACTACGCCCTCTTATCCAATACTTGGAGGGTCACCAAACTGAGGTACCACGAGTTTTTGTCCGCGGTTTGACATCCTATGTCCTCCGGAACGACGTCCTATACAAGCGCAGCTTCGTAAACACCGGTGAGACGTTTCTGCTTCTTGTACCATCATCACTGCGAGCAGAAATCTTAGAAGCGTGTCATGACGACCCATCGGCTGGCCATATGGGTAGTAGCTGCACTTTGGCCAGAATTCGCCGGAAGTATTATTGGCCGAAATTAAGGGATTCGGTGCACCATTATGTTAAGTCATGCCGCGATTGCCAGAGACGTAAAATACCACCATCGAAACCAGCGGGTCTGTTGCAACCAATAGAGCCACCAAAAGGGCTATTTCAACAAGTGGGAATGGATTTGCTTGGTCCATTTCCTCTCTCTTCATCGGGAAAGCGCTGGATTGTTGTAGCAACAGACTACATGACTCGATATGCTGAGACATCACCTCTCGCGAAAGGAACGGCGAACGAAGTAGCCCAGTTTTTCGTCACTCAGATTGTACTACGACATGGCGCACCACAGGTTGTCATTACAGACAAAGGAACAGCATTTACTGCCCGTTTGATGCAGTCTGTTATGAAGCTCACCCACACCGATCATAGAAGGACTACAGCATACCATCCGCTAACAAACGGATTAACCGAAAGGCTCAATACAACTCTCGCCAACATGATCTCGATGTATGTGGACGTTGAGCACCAGACATGGGACAGTATTTTGCCTTATGCAACATTTGCGTATAATACCGCAGTACAAGAAACGACACACTTCACGCCATTTCAACTTGTTTATGGTCGGACGGTCACAACTACCTTAGACGCGATGTTACCTGTCAACGATTCGAATGAGAGTGACCCACACATCACCGACTACATAGAAAGGGCAGAAGAGGCACGGCAATTGGCAAGACATCGTATCATTTTGCAACAAGGCTCCGATGCAAGTCGCTATAATCTGAAGCGGAGAGACGTACAGTACAACCCCGGAGAGAAAGTGTGGGTGTGGACGCCTATACGCGCACCTGGCCTATCGGAATAACTGATGCGGCGCTATTTCGGCCCTTACAAAGTACTTCGACAGTTAGGCACGCTAAACTACGAAGTAATTCCTGATGGGCAAGTGTGCTCAACCCGACGCAGGAATCGCCCAGAAGTCGTACATGTAGTACGAATGAAACCATACTACGAAAGTCACTGAACGAGACAACTGATAAATGTGCTCAAACATCAGATAAATACTCCTTTACAAAACTGTTCGACGTACGTCGTTAGTCCCCCTCCTGAAACGCATCGGGACGATGCGTTTCAGGAGGGGGACTAATGCCGCATGTTGTTAGGCACCTGCCGAAGTCCTGCGCCGCTTCCTGTTACTTTGAATTCTACCACACCAACGGACAAGCCAAACGCGCCAAGCTATAAACGCGCCATGCAACGCTGGCTGCACGTGTCACCACATCACGCGCTGGGCAAGGAACGCTGGCGGTACGCGCCAAGCTATAAACGTGCCATGCAACGCTGGCTGCAGGTGTCACCACATCACGCGCTGGACAAGGAACGCTGGCGGTTTTTCGAGGACAGCTCAAGGCGAGACGCAAGAGAAGTTGACGAGGTTTTGACCAGGAAGCACACAATCTTTGTGTATTTAGTTGACGGGCACAAGTTCGCCTTTAATAAATAACTGTTTCATCTTCAGGCACTGTATTTGTTCGTTACAATATGAACCAAGAACTGCGTAGAACGCTTTTGGACGTTATCTTTATTTTTTTCGAATACTACAGCCCAATGCAGGGCTACTGCTGAATGTAGACATGAAAACAAGATGACATAATTGAAACATAAATATCGAAATAAGTGCACCAATGAAAACAAATGTCGCTACCGCCTGAGTGCGGCCCAATGAAAATATTGAAAGAAATAAAACATTAATATAATACAAGTGCCTTCAAAAATTAAGATATCCTCATTTCATGAACCGAACTAGGTAGATAATTTCAGTGTTCGATTGTTTTAGCAAGAAAAAAAAACTTCTTGAACGTGTCGATCAGCACAAAAAATGGCTCTAAGTTAGATTGTGATTGCATATGAGTGTTGGGATGAAGGCTTTTGCACTTTTTTGGCAGTTCAAATATCCTTTAACAGTAACAGTTAACAGTTACCTTGACGCGAGAGATATTGCTTTTAAGAATGCCGTGAAGCAATGAGTTCAAGGCTTTCACATTTAGTCAGTAGTCAAAATACCCTCTAACCTAATCAAGCGTGCTCGAAACTTTATGGTGCTACACAAATCGGTCACGGGATAACACAAGAGCAGTGTACAGAAGTCTCTGGCAAGTTGTTTAGGTTAGCTTAACTGAATATCTTGATATTTCCTATAGTCAGTCCCCCTATCATCGGAGTAAGTGACATCGTCCGATATGAACCCAAATCATCATGCCTTCAAGCTGCTCAAAGATGAAGTCTCCATTACCTTCAGTACTTTCCTTCTGTACCGTTCGGTATTCCCTTCAGCATCGCAAATTCTGCAGATAGGGAAGGTGTCGTCGAAAGATATCAGAGTTTTCTGCTGCGCAGTTGCAAAGAATAAGGAAGCATGTTATATTGACGTTTATTCAAGAATACCGACACAACAGCAAGGGCACCAAAATAGTACACAACAAAGAATGCTTTGCCGTCAGCGATGGGCTTATCTTTTCATATTTAGACGAAGTTGCAACAAGAGTAACATACCTCAAGCTTCTTTTGATTTAAAACCAAGTCTTCCCGCTCGCTAACAGCAACAACATTAATGGCTCCTGCAGCAATCAAAAGATTGTTTCTCATAGTAATTGTTGCCTTGACAAACGCCACTTGCCAAGCACCACATAATAAGGGGTGAAACTGCGCGACTAATTCATTGAAGTCTGCAAAGATGTTTGACTCTAGAACTTAAGGTCGTAAAGAATCAAGTCAACGAGACTTTACGCGACATCACCAAGCCTTCCGAAAATGTATGGCTGTCTCCAGGGACTCTAGTGATGTATTGGTAACTATATTGCTGCATCGATTCTTGCAACCCGAACCAAGACAGGCGTCTGTTAGCTTCCACGAACAGGCGACGCTCTCAATCAATTGCGCAATGTGAAGTATTTTCAACAATAGAGCTGAAGACCAGCTACTGTGACCAAGAAGTAGACTACAGATACTAAAGGTGATAGGCTTTCTATTCATATTAGACAGCCTCATCGAGCTAAAGTCCCACTTTTCGGTCATTGCATGGCACCTGCCACTTACCAACGAGTAGGCGATGAAATACTGGCGGGATTCTGGAGTTCGCTCTAAGCCATAGAGAGCAATTGCCACCGCTGCTTTTTTGCCACCCATCGACAAGAAAGCTGTACGCCAATTTCTTGGTTTGTGCGCTTAATAGAGAATCATTGTCAAGGAATTTGCGCAGATCTCCGAGTGAATAACTCACCCTATGAAAGCCGACGTGGAATTCAAGTGTGAAACAGCACAACACGAACCATTTGAATCACTGAAACAATACCTGTAGACACATCTGATACTTCCATATTCCAACGAATACGCCACGGCTGAAATTTATACCGACGCAAGCAGCATATGGCTCGGAGCCGCTTATGTACACTCGACTGATTGACTATAAATGGTTATTCACTAGCCCGTCGCTAAAGCGGAATCATATTACTCCACTACAACAACTGTCTTGCCTTCATCTGAGCTCCATGAAATTGACGCCCGTATTTTTACGGTAGGTCCTTCAAAGTTCTGAGTGACCACTACGCCTTCTGTTGGGGAGCTACCTTCAGGAACAGTTCAGGCCACCTTGCACCATCAATTCTGCGACTTCACGAACCCGAAAACATGGTCGTCTACAAGTCCCGACGATTGCACTCTGACTCCGCTGCCTGTCTTGCGACTGTGTTGGGCCACCACCGTAGGACGAGCAGTAAGGGGACTTATTCTTGGTCATCTTAAATGTCGACAACTAGGACTGAACAGAATAAGCTATAAGGTGTTAAGAAATTGTCCCGAAAACATAACAGAAATGTCTCCTCCACACCATCAACCAAGCATGAGAAACAGGCATTATGCCCATACAGTGAAAAATTGTCACGCTCATTCCCATTCCTAAGCCCCATAACGGACAAAACGAAATTGCGAATCTTCGCCCGATTTCCCTGACGTGATCTCGAAGTTATGTAGTGCATTGCACTTACTTGGCTAATCTGGCAGGAGAACACAAAGATTCTGGTTGACCCAAGCTTCATCAGTTTTCGAAAACACATGTCTTTTAAAAATGCGATGCTTGCTGTGTGGTACACGTACCTAATGCAGCACGTCCCTACAGCGAACCATAATATGCCTTGATATCAAGGCTCCTTTTGACCACTTTTTCCAGGCAGCGCTGCTTGAGGACCTTAGGCTGATCTTCAAGGTATACATCTACTTCAAACATTTTCTTACTGACCGCCTGGTTGCGGTACAGGTAGACAAAGTAAAAGCATGCCCGGGTGATCCTGTAGGGAAAATGACGAATAAACTAAAACTGAGACTGAAACTTCGAACGAGGCTTGACGTAAGAGTTCATTCTGTCATCAACACTCTTCTCCAGCGCTCTAGATGGTCTGACGCGTCATCGCAGGGCTACACTGTACCTTCAGTTTACAATATATGTGGATGACAATGCTACCTGGGCCGGAAAGAGTTCCCCACAAGAAATAAAACACACGCTACACTCCTTCATGGACCCGACTGCTCGATACCTTGGAAGGTGCTCATTCCATTCAGTGCCAAATTTGATTATATTGTCGTCGAAAACCGGAAACTTCCAAACGCTCAGGAAGACCATCAACCCGTGACACTCTCCAAACAGAAGGACCCCATCAAACAAGCCCCGCATAAAGGCTCTACTTTTTTGGTTGCAAAACCATGGGAAGTCGAAGAAGTGGTTCGGACATTCAACTGCTGAAGCAATGTCATCGTCTTTTGAAACGCACAAAGCAGAAGCTGACAGCCATCAAAGCACACAATGTGAGGCACATCACCCTTGCTCTTGCCATTACTTCCGTTGTGTATCAATACCGATATATTGAAATTACCAACACCCGAAAATCCAAGATCAAGGCTCTGATTTGTCAGATTTCACGCACTATATTAGGTACCCTCAATACGCCAAGTTTAATGGGGATCGAAGAACGGCTATCTTTCCAAACCCCTACCACTCCACGAAACGATACGCCCTGCTTCGTGAATAGATATACAATATAACTCTGCCTATCGTATTTGAAACAACCCGGTCTCTATGGGCAATTGTTCGCCAGATCAAGGTCCAACCTGTTGCGCTACGCATGGATATCCAAACAGAACATCCCAAAGCACGATCACAACAGGAGAGTGCATCTTCGGCACAAATGTATATCCGTCTAAGACAGGCAAAGCCTTTTGAATTGTAAAAGTTTTCAATGGACTGTCACTGTCATTGGGCTTCCATTATATCTGTAGTCGTCAGTGCAAGGCGGAAAACACGGCCTTAGTATAGATAGTTACTCTGTCAAACCTTAATGCCCGTTGTTTACATTACCTCATTTCAAATATAAAAAATACTTTTCAAAACTTCAAAATATTTTTTGGCTATGTTCATAGAGTCACTGGGAGTACAAGTGTTCAATAAAAAGCTTGAAGGTGTAGTCGATGAATGAATAATGGGATGTTCTATATGTGGAACAATGGGTAGTAGTGTAAAAAACTGAGGCCAAGCCGAGTGAAAAAACGTTTTATTGGCACCATTAATCTTAACACATTAATAAAGTGAACATCAATCAAGCAAGGCTGTTTGCCGCCTACTGGTGGAAACTTACAAAACAGTTACGGTCTTTGTTCATACATAAGATCACCTTACACTTTTAGCAGAAAACATTGGTCTAACCTGCTGGACATGCCTTGCAGAGGTTCAGTTTGGCATTCTTAAGGGCCAGTGCCCTCTGCTGTCTCTTCTGATGTCACGAGAGACATTTAGGCACACCTTCTTGAGCGGCGTGACATTCTGAATTGAAGGGCTTCCTGGTGGTTGTTTTTTTGAGCAAGATGAGACTTGTTGCAAGCCCGGGGAGAAATTTTCTGGAAGGCGGGGGCGGCAATTCGTGCTGCTGGAGGATTTTCTTGTGCATGAATAATGCATTAACAGCAGCATTTTTGAGCATGTGCCAAAATAAATACAGAAATCAGCGTTTAGACCTGATAGAAAAATAGTACGAGAAGCACATTTTGTCAAGGCCGGATTGATGCTGGACAACCAGCAAAAATTCGCTTCTTTTGCTTGCTGTCCCACCCTTTGACTGATGTAGGCGAGTGAGCATCAATGCAGTTCGAAAGGAGAGTAACAATGTGGTTGTCGTGCCACTTCACTGCCACCATTGTATTTTTGTCACACGAAGTGACTGAAGTATCACAGGTGCCCTGACCTCGCTTTTCGATCAATTACTCGTCCATGAACTTGCTGCAGCCTAGTCTGTTTTCACGGATGGTGCCGATAAAGGTAATCCTCAATTGTGAATGCTCTCTACAAGCTGAGGCGCTCTGAAGAAGTCATCAGGGACGACTAGATTGTCGTCTCGCTTTGGAAGTTTGGAAATCAGCTGAAGCACGACATCGGCTCCCAACCCAAGCTCGTAGCCATCCTGGCTGCCATAAATACCTTTGTTGCAGCGCTGGTAGACATTGAAATCATAACACAGACCTGATTCCACAGAACGTACCAAAGTTTCAGACCCCATTTACAATTTGGTTGATAAGGCACGTACTGGCAAATGTAACATCGCCATGTAACACAGCCCATGGTAGTGGATCAATATTGCGTCCTCTGCAGATGTTTTTCTTGGAGCAAGACAACCATGTTGCTGTGCAAGAATATGAGCCATGGGCGCACGTTCTAGCACTTGTCTTTTTTTTACTTTTTCAATGGCCGCTTCATTATTGAAAAACGCAGATGGCTTGTTATCTTTTCAAATAAGTTACGGGACATTATCTGGGCTACAAATTTATATCAACTTTAATTTTTCAACTAAACACAAACCTTGTGCATGTTTACGAATACCATCTTGAAAAACATACCCAGCACAGATGTAATTTCTTCCACAATAAGGTTTGATGTTTTTGGAAGTAGTTTTTGTTGCTTTCATCGACGAAAGCCTGTAGCATGGATCGAGAAACAAACATGTCAAATTGTTCCAGGGCACTCAGTGGCTCTGCAGGTGGCAGTGAAAAGTTTTTCTCAAAACTCCCTGCTTTGATATCAAAATCTCTTTTCATCCATGTGTACCGCCTTTTCACGTTTCGCGATTTCCAATCGCCCAAAAGCACATCTGTCGCTGTAGCAACTTCTTCCTCAGCTTCTTCATCCTAAGTTTGGATGGCCTCTTCTTCATCACTGCTGTCTCTAAACACATCGTTGTCCCTTTTTTTAACAGCAAAAAAATCGCTCTCATCAGTGTCGATAACATCAAGCAGGTTTGCATGAAGAAAACGTTTTGATCCTTCTTAGGAACAGAATAGAAGTTTGAGTTTTAAATGGCAGTATGTCACTGAAAAATTGTCAGAAGAAAAAAAATAGCTGATAAATATTGGCTCAGACACTCTACATGAATACGAGTCACGATATGTAGGACGCGTTTCAAGTAGAAAAATATGTTGCATGTCTGCAACAACACAAATTCTGGCGTTTAGTGCCCACTGTTGCATATGTGCAAAACACCACGTGCAAAAATGTTTTACCAAACGGAGCAAGCACAAAGTCAACTTTTTTGGATTCTAGATTACTGTCTACGGGGTTTTCAACACATGTTCATTAAAATAAGCAGTGCAGGTTAACTTGAGGGCTCATAAAAATGTTTAGAATACTTTGTTTGTGGAGCTCGACCACCCGCCATGCCCTGTGGAAGTAACCTGGCCACTCCACTATGGTGGCCGAATCACTGAAGCGAACACTGTCAATTCGCGCTGTGCGTTCAGAGAGGTGTGAACTATCAGAAGATATGCGCAAGAACCACGTGGTTTATTCTGATGCATCTCACTTCATGACGAGACGCGACACTGCTTTTGTGAGGCATGGCGAAACTCGCACTTCAATGGCACCTCCCCCAATTCAACACTACATACAAAATAAGGACGGGCCTCCTGCCTGCGGTAGCCTCCCAGATAACTATGAAGGTTCGAATACGGGCTTCTTGGTAAATCGTTTGAACTGTTTTTTGCAGCATGGAAATTCACAGGGACACAAGGATGCACCAAGAGACACCGAAAACACTATGATCAGCAAGAAACTTACTTTAAAAAATATAAGCGGTCTATTTTTTTTTTGAAAATAAACCTATTATTGCTAGTTATAAGGGTGGAGTATCTTTGTGCCATATTTTGGCACAAAGACGTCTATTCATGTGTATTTTTCTGCTACAAGAAAAAAGCTTTACCAGGATAACGCTGACGTTTGGTAGGATTGTATTAGTGGTCGTTCAGTCACGTGCGATAGCCTCGAACACATACCTAAAACCTAAGACCTGTGAGCCTAGAGGTTTGATTGGGGGAATCCTCTCCAAGCATCATAAAAGCAATGTTGTTGAGTACTACTCGGACATGTAAAACCACTATGGCTGTTTCATGGCTTGGCCTTGCATTCTTTATTAGTTGATCAAGACAGGGGTGCCTTTGTTTGATTGAAGTTGTCGTCTCTATTTTTCTACTTGTTGATCCGATACTCAACGGCCTTGCTCTGTCAGCTTTGCCCTGTTTCAGAAGCCTTGCCCTGTCTGAAGGGCTTCGCCCTGTTTTTCTACCTGTCGATCCGATACTCAAGGGCCTTGCCGAATACTTAAACAGTAAGCCCCCTATAGTTTCGAAGTCATTCAAGGGAGGCTTGACACAGGTTTGTTTTTGTGCAAGGTCGTTTCACGAAAAAAATTTTGCCACTTCAGGCTATTTTAGAGGAGCCTTCAGAATTGCAACAGATGTCGTCCAAGTCCTACACAATGACACGACGTCTTGTCACTTCTGTGTTTTCCGCATGCTCATAAGTAGAGAGTAAACGTACTACTGGCCGCGTTTCACTGCCGAGATTACCCATTATGTAAAAACTTTCCGATATCTTCAATGACAGAAGTAAGCGCCATCTAGGCTAGCTCGAATTCCGCAGCTTATCGAGCCAGCTTGCCGGGCATTCCAGGAAACAGGAGTTGACTTACTGCGGCAGTTCCCGTTGATGATTTTTGGATTTGGATGGACTGCTCGAGCTCCGTATTGCTTCAATCACTTTGTCATGATAAGGGCTCTGACTAAAACCAGTGCCACTGAGGTAGAGAAGTTCCTTGTTGAGAACTCCGTTCTGCGTTAGACACGTCAGAGCTCCTTACGACCGAGAGAAACATGGCTGAATAAATACATTTTGCTATTTTATGGCGAAAGAATACAATATACTGGAGAAGCATTTATTTATCACACTACTACAATACACTACCAAAATTCAGATTTGAGTGCACAATAAAGAACCCCAGGTGGTCGAAATTTCCGGAGCCCTCAATAACGCCGTCTCTCATAATCATATGCTGGTTTTGGTAAACCCCACATATCGTCCCGCCGCAGTGGTCCAGTGGCTAAGGTAATCGGCTGCTGACCCGCAGGTCGCAAGTTCGTATCCCGGCTGCGGCAGCTGCATTTTCGATAGAGGCGGAAATGTTGTAGGCCCGTGTGCTCAGATTTGGGTGCACGTTAAAGAACCCCAGGTGGTAGAAATTTCCGGAACCCTCCACTACGGCGTCTCTCATAATCATATGGTGGTCTTGGGACGTTAAACCCCACATACCAATCAATCAAACCCCATATATCAATCGTCAACCTCTACCGAAATTACTGTGTTAGACGTGATGCATCTGAATTGTAGCCGAATATACATCGGTACATTTGTAAATTTGTTACCATAGATCTACATATTGTAGCTGGAAACATTCATGTACGAATTTGTATGATAAATCTCCTAACTACTAACAAGTCAATTTGACGGAATAAGTGTCAATTTATTAGGAGTTCTTTTTTTCATGAACGTAACAAAAAGCTTATATTTGATTTCCTGAACTACGTAACATCACACATGTCTATAAGCAGTCCTGTCAGTGGTTTTCATGTGTGAATTGTTTACTTTGTGGGCGTTGTTGCTCTGCTTTCTGGCTAACTAGTGGATTGGCATCTGTTTACAGTAACGTTCATAAAAATGCTCACTACAGTTCGAATACCACTCTGCAGCTTGTCCAACATTTTAGCTTTACCCGATCATCTGTCGGCTATGAAGCAGCAAGAACATTATTAAGACTTATTAAACATCTTGTGCACAGAGATAGCTTGATTTCGTGAATGAAATTGTGTCTAATTATCTGTGCTATCAAGCGTTCTTCAGCAACATATTTACTAACAAGCAATAATTTTATATTTTGTTTCAGACTGAATTGGCATTGTTTATAAATTTCTCGCCGCACGTACTCTTTTGACAGAAAGCATCGCCACATATATCTTATATTGAAACTGTTGGCAATATTGCTTAGATTGCCAGTTTATTCTGTTACACTCAAATTTTTACAGTAACTTGAAGAAACAAAAAGAGCATATATGACTGAAATAGAGAAGTAGTTCTGTAGGAAAGATTGCATTAGATAAATATACCGAGTGTTTCTCTAAACTTGATACAAATATTTTAAATAGTTGGTAAGCGCTTCCAAACGATACCAACGTCATGTGGTTTATGACTTTGTAGTGCTTATGCTATTTTTTGTTATCGCATGATGTTTCGGACAACTAATCTGTTGTTTGCAATCTGTCTATAGGCCCGCTTTCCTGCAAGAGTCCAAGGACCCTACATTCTTCGCACGCATTGATGCCATTTGGTACTACAAAATTTATCACTTTGGCTTTCTGGACCTCTACAGAGAGTACGCGGAAAGTTCTATGGTCACGCACGCCCTCAATTCACTGAAGGTATATTTTTCTTTGAAGTCAGTTTATTAGTTCACTTCTGATTTTAGAGTTGAACATAGAGGAGTTTGGCTCAGAAAACGAAACTTCAACATAAAGTGATCAAAATCCACTTACTCTAAACCGGGAGGGGGAGGAGCAGGGTTGTGGAACGAAAACAGAACATGTCATGTAGCTGAAACAGTGAATTTCACTTCCTTTGAGGTGTTTTAGGCTGGCATTTCATCCGCAGAATGTATGCGAAACGACGGCGTGTATAAGTCGCAGCCTAGAGAAATTGGGCAAGACATTCTATCAAGTAGATGTATTCGCGAGCGAAAGTGAATACTTCAGTGGAAGCTAGTGGAGCGTGGAAGTGTAATGACGAAAGCTTCGTAAGGAGCAGGGAGTCTGGCGTGGAAAACATTGAAGCATTGTGAAATGAAAAGTGCTGAGGACAAATTGTAAAAGGAGGCTAGCATTAGGACAAGCTCAAGCTCTGCTCGGCGATGCGGGAAATGGGAGCGATATTAGAAGATTAGAAGGAGATCGCACGAGCAGGAGAACAGTTCAATAAATTGCAGACAAATTTAGAAGCCGGGTTCTAACGTGGGTACCATCCTCCGAAGCCAAGTGTCACATTCACTCGGCTATACTGGCACTGTTGCCGAAGAAGAATTTAATGAAAACAAACGATGAGGGTTGCCGTTGCGTTCACATAAAAAGTCGTGAGAACCCAAGCCAAATGTATCCTAAGTAGCTATGAAATTAAATATTCTCGCCAAACAGACTGCCCAAAGGAACAGGAGCGGTAGTATGAAAACATGCCCTTATGTAATGCCCCTCCTAGATAGGGGGGCCTTAAGGTAATAAACTGAACTGAACTGAACAATGTATTTACTGTTGATGAGTAAAGTAAAGCTATTTGAATTAGTAGAACCAGAAATTTAAAAGCAGCCAGTAAATATCGCGAAAGTTACGTAAGGGAGTATATCATCCCAGCCCTTGTGATCAACGGCCACATACATTGACAGCATATCTGCAATGGTCTTGTTCAATCGTTCAGTGAGTCCGTTTGTTCAGGGGCGATAACCCGAGGTTTTCCGATGTTGTGTACTACTTAAGCTCAGAACTTCTTGAAGCATCTCTGCAGCGAAAGCGGTCTCACGATCAGTAATTACCACAGCTGGCGCTCCGTGACGAAGTACGATGCTGGTGACGATAAACTGGGTGATTTCGGCTGCGGTAGTTTTGGGCGGGGCCTTTGTTTCGCTGTAAAGCGTTAAATAATCGGTGGTAACCACAATTCACCGGTTTTATGACGAAGACGTGGGAAACGATCTGAGCAAGTGAATGCCAATTTGATGGAATGATGTTTTCGGCGTGGCGATAGGCTGTAGTAGTCCTGCTGGTCGGACAGCTGGAGTCTTACGGCGTTGGCAGTCGCGGCATGTGCGGACGTACTGCTTGACTGTCTTCGCGAGGCGTGGCCAGTAGTACGAGCGGCGAATTCTTTCCAAGGTGCGCGTGTAGCCAAGGTGTCCGGATGATGGTTTGTCGTGACAAGCATGTAGAATATTGTCCCGAAGCGATGTCAGCGCTACCAGTAGGTAAGTATCCTCGGTATGGTCGAAGTTTTTCGTATAGAGGACTCCATTCCTGATGCAAAACAAGGCCAGCCAACGTGTGAAGTTTTGAGGAAGATTGCTTTTTCGGCCTTCGAGGTAGTCGATGAGCGGGCTTAGCTCCATGTCGTCGCGTTGTTGTTGAGCCAAGTTGGTTGCTGATACAGAAGAAAGGAATGTATCGTACTCTTCAACGTCCACGTTCGTACTTTCGATTGGCGCACGTGAGAGACAGTCAGCATCGGTGTGTTTGCGTCCCAACTTATGAATGACTGTAACGTCAAATTCTTGCAGCCGAAGGCTCCACTGTGCTAGAGGACTGGAAGGATCTTTGTGGTTGGTGAGCCAGCATAAAGAATGGTGGTCGCTAACTACCCTGTATGGTCGACCGTACAAATAAGGGCGAAACTTTGTTATATATAGCCCAAACAACGGGCAAGCATTATTTTTCTTTTGAAGAGTAGTTTTTTTCTGCGGATGATAGTGTTAGATTTGCATAGGCAGTCACGCACTGCACGCCATTTTCCATTGAACCAATACAGCTCCCAGTCCGACGTTGCGGGCATCCGTGTGTAGCTCTGTAGCAGCGTTGTCGTCAAAGTGACCGAGTACAGGTGAAGCTTATAGATGGTTTCGTAGTGTGTCAAAGGCGTGATGCTGATCCTGACCCCAAACAAATGGTACGCTCTCTTTTTTAAGTTCATTTAGCGGTTCAGCTATTTTAGAAATGCCTTTGACGAAGCGTCTGTAATATGCGCACAGTCCCAGAAATCGGCGCAGATTGCGCTTGTTCGTTGGGACAGGAAATGCGGCAACAGCTTTCGTTTTCTGAGGGTCTGGGTGTATACCGGCGTGGCTGACAACGTGACCAAGAAACTTCAGTTCCTCGAAAGCAAAGTGGCATTTCTCCGGTTTGAGAGGAAGTACAGCTGTTCGAATCACCTGAAGAACTGTCTGTAAGTGCTTGACGTGCTGCTCAAACGTGTACGAGAAGACGACCACATCGTCAAGGTAGGAAAAACACGATTTCCAATTTAGCCCAGAAAGAACCGTGACCATCACTCTTTGAAAAGTAGCCGGTGCCGACCATAGGCCGAAAAGGACGTTGAACTCGTAGAGTCCGTCAGAAGTAATGAAGGCGGTCCTTTCGTGGTCGCGCTCATCAACAGAAATTTGACAACAGCCGCTGCGTGTATCCATGGAAGAAAAGTAACGAGCGTTGCGAATGCGGTCCAGTGAGTCATCTATTCGTGGTGAAGAATACACGTCTTTCTTCATGATCTTATTCGACTTTCGGTAGTCGATGCAAAATCACAGGGTACCATCTTTTTTCTTTACTAACACAACAGGGGACGCCCAGGGACTAGTCGATGGCTGGATGACATGGTCCTTGAGCATCTGTTGGACCTGTTGGCGTATAGCGTCTTGTTATTTTTTTGAGACTCTGTAGGCGTGCTGTCAAATGGGTCTCTCAGTAGGCTCGGTGATGCTATGATGCTTGGCAAGCGGTGTTTGGTTCACTTTCGAAGTCGTAGCGAAGCAGTCCTGAATTGAGTCGAGTAGCTTTAAAGGACGTTCCCGGTGTGCGGACGGTAGACCCTGGTTTACGTCGAGAGTGCTTGCGAATGTCATGACGGAATGGTCGCACGACGAAAGGGCAGATAATGTTGAAAGACCAGAGACATCGGCAATATCCTCAAGGTATGCGATCGCAGTGTGTTTGGTAAGATGGCAATACTCCTCGCTGAAATACGTGACTAATAGGCTAGCCTGCTTCCTCCTGGGCTGAACAATACCTCGGGCAACGCATATTTGTTTTGCAAATAGTAGGGACAAAATTCCTTCCGCAATTACAGCATCGGGGACGTCTTGGTCACATTCAACGCTGATAAATAGGCTGCTGCAGGGAGGCACAGTAACAGATTCGGAGAATACACGTAGCGCCGCCATCGATAAGCGAGTGTTTTAGGTTCACAATGAAACGGGTCCTCGAATGACACCTGCAAGTCTCGTAGGTCAATAATTGTGCCGTGTTCGCGAAGAAAGTTTAGTCCCAGAATGAGTGGACGGGAGCACACAGGCAATACGAGGAAAGACCCTGTGAACGTCAAAGCATAGACTCGAACACGGGCTGTGCACATTCCAGTCGGCGTGTCGAGGTGGCCCCCTGCCCTGCGCAACGGGGTCCTTGCCAAGGGGTAGTTACCTTCATCAGTTTGAATGTCAGGGCGCTGCTCATAATCGAATAATCGGCACCGGTGTTAACAAGGGCAGTGACGACGTGATTATCGACGTGTACGGTGATGTCGGCAGAAACAGTCTCAAGACTTTCGGAAACAACTGAAAAATCAGAAAGGTATTCGTCGGGTCTTTGTGTCGAGGGATGTTCTTTGACAGTTCGTTGGGACGTGGCTTTACTCCCGGAGCCGCGGTTTCTAGTTTCTCCTGTGGGGACTCGGTAACCGGCCTCTGAAAAGAGCATAAGATGACGAGGGAACGCTAGGTGACGTGGGGCATTGAGGTGATGGTGATCGTGATTGGGGGCGTTGACCAAGGCGAGGAGCGTGCTGGTCCCTAAGGTACGCTTCGATGTCGCGGGGACGCTTACCTTAACGCGGGCACCGAGCATCAGGGTGAAAGCCACGGACACTAAGTTGGCGGTACTGGCGATTGTGGTAGACGCGTCCCGCTTCGCCACGGTGGTAGCAGAGTGGACGAATATCTGACGTACGCCACAGGCAGGCCTTTGTGGCGTTCTCTCGCGATCCAGACGGATGATGAGTGGGTGTACTTGGAAACTTTGAGGCGGGTGGCGGAGCGAAGAGGCACCCTCGAATCGATGGCTAGCCTGATCCATTGTCCGCATAGTGGGATAAGGAGCATGTGATGCCGGAGATCTTAGGGCCGCCGCATAAGTCAGCACAGGGGCCTCACGCCTTGTTGGCGTGAGTGCGGTGACCACCTGTCGGATCTCATTTCGGATTGGGTCTGCGAGAGCATTTAAGGTTCGTTGGGGTCCCGCTGCTTGGAGTTGGCGCAGCTCGTTCCGCATGACGCTTCTTAGGAACTCTGTGAGGGCATGCCTCACGCTGTCAGCCCCGATAGCGCATGGAGCACTGGTGACGTCGTGACGTTCATACTGTGACGACCAATGCTGGAGAGTACGCTCCATTGTGGTTGCCTCATTTATGAACTCAGCCACATTCGTCGGTGGATTGCGCAAGAGTCCGGCGAAGAGTTGCTGTTTTACACCACGCATTAGATGCCGCACCTCCTTTTCCTCAGACATTGCAGGGTCGGCACGCTTGAAGAGTCGAAGCATGTTCTCGACAAACACCGAAACTCTCTCGTTAGGTCGTTGCTTCCGAGACTAGATGGCCTGCTCCGCTCTCTCTTTCGTTTCGCGCTGCGGTATGCATTGCGAAACTGTCGGCTGAACTCTTGCCACATCGCAAAGAAACCCTCGTGACTTCCATACCACGTTTTAGTAGAGTCTTCCAACGGAAAGTAAACTCTTCGCAGCTTGCGAGCTTCATCCTATTTGTTGATGTTGGCAACTCAGTCGAAGTGGTCAAGCCAGTCATCAACATCCTCATAAATGTCTCCATGAAATGAGCGTGGTATTGGCGCCGCATGAAAGACATGCGGGAGAAAAAAATAGGCGTCGTTGGTCTAACTCGCCTGGTTGGTAGTTGAGGTTGCTATCTCGTCTTGAGAGAGATGACCGTATTCGGGATATAAGTCTCGGAGGCGGCGACTGCTTCTTGCCGTGGGACCTGTAGCTGTCTCCAAGTAGCTGGGTGTGTCGGCTGAAAATCTGCAGCCGAGGCGCATTTACCCAACACCTCCACCAGTGCCACGAACAAAATGACAGACAGCCACGAATCAACTTCTTGCTCGCTTCCAGGCCAGGAAGCAATGTCCTCTTCTTTCTCTACTTCCAAGTGATTTCACGCTACAGTTATGGCTCATACCCATTACCTGTGACAATGTCCATGGCGCCAGCTTGAAAGTTTTTTCGCCAAGTTGTTTAGAAGTAGAGACTTTGGCACAATATAGCCACCAACGGCAAGCCCACACAGAATCGCATTTGTGTGAACGTAAGACTCGAGTACCACGTGACGACATCTGTCCTAGCCGTTTTGGAGAGTTTAAAATGCGATGCCCTTACAGAACCTGCTGTGCAATCAGGTGTAACTAGCAAGTGCGAAACAATAACAAGGAATGAGTGGATTATTGAGCATATTTGCGCATTGAACACTCAGAAAAACGCGCGCTTTCGCTGCCTCGCAGGTTAGAGACTCGCTTGCCGGAGTAGCCGTTTACGTTCAGCTTCGGGAGCGTCCAGAGCACCCCACGAAGCAGAGTTCAAAGGGAGCGAATATGTGCCGTATTATTTACGAGCACACAGCCGTGACGGAGCTAGAAAGAGAAACGGAGGGAATAAACGAAGCGGAAGCAGCACTCACTTCACCTCCTCCTGCTCACGCGAGCACTTATAGGGAAAAACCAGCGCATGTACAATATAAGTGTGGACGCCGCAGAACGAACACTGCCTCGAGCATAAGAAGATTTCTCAACTGTGAGGTTCTATCTACTAGTCGGGCGCGCCACTGAACCGCCATGAAGCGCTTGCAGAACAACGGTGAAAACAACAGGCAATGCAACAGTTCCACGCGCTTCGCGAAAACTCCACAATCGACGCTTCTATTGCGTTGTGAATTGGGTCAGACGTAAATGACAAAACAACTGCGTTCAGTAATACCAATTTCTGTAGTGGTCGCACAAAGCAGAATCGTGAGAGGGCTCAATCACGGACCGTTGTTCACGTGTCGCGTAAGCCAGTTGCGTTTTCCACAGTGACCAGGAGTGCTTTTCACAGCTCGTCGCCGAGAAAGTGTAATAATGTCGGCCTTCTGTGTGTTGTTTTCAGTAGCCTTGATGCGGAATCGTGGCAACCATGCCTATTAAGCTCAGCAGTGCCTACCACCGCAGTGCGTTGTGTGTGACCTTTAAATGCAGGCTGGTGAAGCGCCCCATAAATATTGCGCGCGTATGTTTCGGAGACTCGAAGTTTTCAAGTTAACTTGCAAATACAAACCGGTGCGCCGTGGAAGCTAATCACAGAGGGCTCGTCGTGGCCACCTGGAGGTGTTTTTTGCCCGTGGCCTCCGCCTCTGCTGTGCCCCCGCCGTGGTTGTCTAGTGGCTAAGGTACACTGCTGCTGACCCGCAGGTCACAGGACCAACACGGAAAATTGCGCACTATGATGCAGAAAAGAGGTTCAGCATAGCCGAAACGAATGCTTGCGGCTGCGTGTTTGGTGGAGATGAAAATTCTGTAGGCGTCGCGGGTTCGATTCCCGGCTGCGGCGGCTGCATTTCCGATGGAGGCGGAAATGTTGTAGGCCCGTGTGCTCAGATTTGGGCGCACGTTAAAGAACCCCAGGTGGTCGAAATTTCTGGAGCCCTCCACTACGGCGTCTCTCATAATCATATGGTGGTTTTGGGACGTTAAACCCCACAAATTCAATCAATCAATCAAAATTCTGTAGGCCCGTTTGCTCAGATTGGGGTGCACGTTAAAGAACCCCAGTGGGGCGAAATTTCCGGAGCCTTTCACTACGGCGTCTTTCGTAATCATATGGTAGTTTTGGGACATTAAACGCCACTTATCGATCAATCAAGTTCGCTGCCGCGTTATCAAAGGCCACGGCTTTGCCTTTGGCTGTGCCCCGAGAAAGCAGACACGCACATATGCCCAGAAAGTTCAAACGAAAAGCAACCAACAAAATATTACAGGATCCGTAATAGAACAGTTCAACTCACAGAATTAAGAGATGAGCGGAAAATGCAACTGGAAAGGTTAAAATCGCCGAGAACAATTGTGCTTGATGAAGGGACCTTTCTACCACTCGTCGTAAGATACATTGCTCGTTTAGGTACTTTATCGCTATAAGATTATGTGTGTGTCCGAGTATGATGTATTTAGGCGTGACAAAACCCACATTTAGGTGCTTGCTTCAAGCACGATGTCATGCGATGCTCGCATCAACGTGCGAGTTGCACACGCAGAAATAACTGAAGCATCTTTTGCATTGATTCTGTAGTTCGCTTTGATGGGTTCCCTGTCACTCTGAAGAGTGGGTGGATTGGCCCAAGAAGCTTTCGAGGTCCTTGATTTTCAGGAAATCGTGCTTCAGCAATTAGAAAATGGGTATTTCTATTTTGGTCTATGGGCACACTGGCTTGTGGACGGCTCCCTTCTCGCTTCACAGTTAGGACCAGGATGACGATATGAGTGCTGGTGATGGTGTTTTCTGGAGTGCTGCCTGGACAGAGTATGGCGTGTGTGGGCAAAAGAGCGAGAAAAAAATACAGGGGGAGAAAGGTAGGACGAAAGAGAGAAAAGAAGGACACGAAAGAGAGAATAAAAAAGGACAAGACAGATTGTAGTCATTTACAGTATAATATGGTATAGTATCCTGCAGTCTTGTATGGTACAAAGAGAGGGTAGTGGTGGGGGCGGGTTCATTTTTTCATTTACTAAATCCTTAAAGGTTCTGTAAGGAGCTCTACATGAGGACTGGGGAACAAGGAGGTGACCGACAGCGGGCTTTCAGCCAAAAAAAATCATCATCTCGCCAGCAGCTTTGCGAGACAGCGGGACCACAACTATAAAGCCTGGACGTGTCCTGCCTGAATCAGGATGCCTGATAACTAAACTTTAGCTCTGTGCAAATGTGAAAACAAGTGCGATTGGAATCAAAATTTGTTCGAAGATTTCTATATAGGAACAGTTACGGTAAACTTCGCAACAAAAATCACCAGTCACACAAGGTAAATTTGAAGTTCTTTACAGCAAATGATCAGAAGTATTTTGCTGGATTTTACAAACATGTTCTTTGAGAGTATGAAACGTGCAGTAGTGTCATGCAGTTATGATGTAAGAATACCTGCAGAAAATTCTTGGACTGCAGCCACAAAAGTGAAACATGTCCCGCCCTTGGTCGCTTATGTTTACCATTAGCTGTGTGTGAATATGAAAAGCAAGTGCGAATGGAATCGAATGATGTTCGAATATTTCCCAATAGAAATATTAGCGGTGACGTTCACAAAAAGTTCACCAGTCACATATATGTATATTTAAAGTTTTTTTAGCAAATGTTATGGAAAAATTTTTTTTGGTCTTACTAATATATTCCTTGAGAGGATAAAAGTTGTAGTAGTGTGATGCTGTGATGATGTACGAATAGCTGCATAAAATTTGGCGTGTTCATAAATATGCCTGAAGTAGTTGTCGGTATGTGCAAGATGGAACTCAATTTTCAATAATTGTGGCCAGAATACAGATGTCAAGCTGCAGCAATGAACTCTGTACGTGATGGCGGCCAATAGAGTATCGGCAATCGATAATACTGCTCAGTCCCAAGGCGCACATGGTTTTATGCAAACGCCATCGCAGGTTCTAGCATTATCGCTGACTATTGAGTCAGCTGTCGAAAACTGTACTCTTTTAACACAGCGATTTTGCATAATCGTGAAGCTTCACGAACAGTGCATTGGACGAGCGTTGTTACAACTTTTGTTGGTGTATCTCTAACACGTAAAAACAAAGGGAGAAATGAGAGTGTTTATGTGCTCGTGATTCATTGACACTGTGTTTTCACGTCATCATTCCTCCAATAAACAGAATATTTACGCGTATTGCATGCCACATCTCACGAAGTGATTTTGTCCTCATTATTTATTCGTTTAAAATACTTTCCGCAAAGAAAAATTCAATGACAGCGGCGACATCTAACCGACTCGATATTCCTTTTAGGTGGCTCATCTTACGGTAACCTGGAGTACTGAAGCGCTTCCTTAGTTTTAGGTGCTTATTAATTTTACAATAGCTCCCCGTTTCCCATGGTGGTTTCGTTCAGTGTAATATCGGCGCTTAATCTTAATAATGAGCTCGACTTCATTCACATTTCATGCAGTGGCCATTTCATTTTTTACTTGCAGTGCCTTGTCAAAGACACAATTGGGCAGTGTCGAAATCGTTCCTTGCTAAGATGTCTCATAATGTATAAATATTTAGAACCAAAAGGGAGTTTTCGGAATTAGAACAACTACCGAGCTTTTTCAAAAAATTATTACATACGCCTGCAAATTTCGAGCGCTTCATGGACAACATTCTGCATGGTTTGAAGTGGGAAGTATGCATGTGTTATCTAGACGATCTTGTGATTTTCGGGCACACTTTCTGTGAGCACAACACACGCCATGACCTCGTGCTGAACTGCCTAAGCAAAGCACGCTTGTTTCTCAACTCAAAGAAATGTCGTTTCAGAGAGTGCGAAACACTTGTCCTTGAACACTTGGTGAACAAAGAAGGCATACGGCTGGATCCCGCGAAAACGGCTGCAGTGGAGGCGTTCAAGCAACCTCACTCAGCGAAAGAACTATGCAGCTTTTTGGGCCTCTGCTCGTACTTCCGTCGATTCATCCCTGGATTTGCCAATATCGCGCACCCACTCACGTGCCTGCTTCAGAAAGGCGTGCCGATTGACTTTACTCTGGAATGTACGTCCGCTTTTTCTGAGTTGAAGTTCCTTTTAACATCCCATCCGATTCTTCGACACATCGATCCTCTGGCTCCCACAGAACTTCACATAGACGCTAGCGGTGTCGGTGTAGACGCCGTGTTGGTTCAACGCTTGGATACCAGAGAACATGTCGTTGCACAGGCAAGTCGCTCTCTAAGTAAGTCCGAGCGTAACTATACCGTCAAAGAGCAAGAATGTCTCGCCGTAGTCTTCGCAGTGCAGCGCTTCCGGTCCTACCTGTACAGACGCCCCTTTACCATCATGACAGATAGATCATCATCCGCTCTGCTGGCTGGTCAATCTGCGTGACCCATCTGGTCGACTAGTGCGGTGGGCGCTCCGTCTGCAGGAATACGTCTCTACAGTTTCCTATAAAAGCGGCGGTTGTCACGCTGATGCAGATTGTCTTTCGCGACTACCACTTCCATCGACGGACTGCGACGCGGGAAACTTCGACACCTACATCGCGCCATTGGACCTGCTATTTCCTGATACCAACTTTAAGATTGAGCAGCAAAGGGACCAAATCATACAGCAGCTCCTTCCTACCAAGTCAAGACCATCGGCGACTCGCTTCAGCATGCGCAACGGACGTGTGTACAAAAAGAACTATCCTACAACCGGCTTACAATATCTTCTCGTAGTTCCGAAGAGCCTTCGCGTTTCCGTCTTGCAGGCTATGCATGATGACCCAACGTCCGGCCATCTAGGCACAGCGAAAACTCTTTGCCGGCTTCAAAAAAGATTTTACTGACCGAAATTGCGCCAGTCGACGGAACAGTATGTCTCTAGTTGCAACGAGTGCCAACGCCGCGAGCGCCCTACCAGTGCTCCTCCAGGGCGACTACATCCTATTCCACCCCCTGGAACTCCATTCGAGCAAGTTTGGGTTGATCTGTTGGTCCCTTTCTGAGGTCTTCTAATGGCAATGGCTGGATAGTCATATATACCGATCACTTAACGCGGTACTGCGAGACAGCTGCTATATCATTGGCAACTGCAGCTGACGTGTGTTTATTTATGCTACGTTTTGTGGTTCTACGACATGGACCTCCTAAAATTGTTATCAGTGATCGTGGACGACAATTCACTGCAGACTTCGTGGAAGATATGCTTCGTCTATGCGCTTCAAGCTTTCGGCACTCTACGCCATATCTTCCGCAAACAAACGGCTTGACGGAACGAACTAACAGGACTCTCACGAACATGACTTCTATGTATGTCGCAGCAGATCACAAGAACTGGGATGACGTGCTACCTTTCATCATTCACGCATTTAACACCGCACAACATGAGACTACCAGCTACAGTCCGTTTTTTCTTCTGTATGCTCGGCCACCTCGTCATACCCTAGATACCATCTTCCCGTTTACGAACCACCATGATTCCGGTATATCCGAGATTGTTTGCCGTGCAGAAGAAGCCCGACGTCTTGCTTACCTGCGCAACCTCGCTTCGCAAGATCGCTCGAAGACATGTTTTGACCATCAACGTCGACACATGACGTGTAATTGCGGAGACCACGTGTTGCTGTGGACGCCAATTAGAAAACGTGGGTTGTGTGAAAAATTGCTGGCACACTATGCGGGACCTTATGTTGTTCTAGACCGCTTAAGCGATGTAACTAACTGCGTCGCACGTCTTCATTCAAATGGCCGACGAACTGCAAAGACTGAACTAGTCCACATAGCACGTTCGAAGCGCTATATTCCCAGAGAGACTCTTTAACTCGCCTGGTGGGCTTCGTCGGCGCGGAGGAAAATGTTGCTGCATATGTGAGTTGGGTATGAGCCGGTGGGTAGCGAGAAACAGGCAGATAAGAGAAGAAAACGTTCGGCTAGCGAGATAGGCCTCCGGTGCATGACCCCTTGGAGTCTACCAGTACGCGTCAGCGTAATAAATACATCACTAAACGTAACAATGTTATATACAGTAGCACGATTTTTCAAAATGTCCTCCGCATTCAACCCTTCGATCACCCTGTCCATGGAAGGAAGTTTTTAAGTAAAGCTTTTACAGCTCTCATGTTTTGGTCAAGGAATCGCAATCAAAAATTATGGTGCGGGTGAGTACACAAAATGCGGGCCTTAAATATGCAGTGGTCACATGCGTATTAGAAATTGCCCTTTTGCCATAACTGATCCCATCTCGCTAATGGGCTTCTCGGTTTTTGGCTGTTACTGACATGCAATCTGATCTTTCATTGCGGTGAGTGAAATCTCGCGTTGTCGTCTTCCAATAATCAACTCTATATGAAGACATGAGTATCGTTGTCACCTGTTGCTTTAAAAATGTTGCGCTGCGAAGCGATCGTAATAAATACCCATTCCCGGAATAAAGAAAAGAAACAGCAGAGGGCCATGACAAATAAAAAGTGAAGAAAAAAAAAGGAAGAATGATGGTGTACAGTGGACCGGCGCCAGACTTCCCAGGCTACTACTTCCAGGTAACTCAGGGGCTCCAATCGTTGGTCAGCAATTGGTACGGTGATCAGATGTGAACAAAGAGTTGGCGAAAAGGCGATGCAACAGAGTAAGGATTGTTGCAGTAGCATACAGCCTAAACAGTATGCTCTTCGGCGTTGCCACTACAACACATCCAGACACTTCTCGCTTACCGCATTGAAGATGTCACTGTTCCGGTGCAAAAAATTTTACAGTACATTAGAATTTTTCGCGGCACGATAAAGGCAGGCTTCTAAATGAATTAGCAGTTCGAAGATTGCAGAAGGAGATTTATGTTGGTGATCTTTATGCTGTATTGGGGGCTGGCTGGTCCCGACGAAGCAGAAGAAGAAGACGGCCGACGGAGACGAAGGCGGCCGGCGGGGACGCCGACCAGCCCGAACACGCGGGTTGGCGCGAAGCGCCGAAGAGAAGAACAACCGCACTCCACGGTTACCCAACGCACACTTATTTTATTTTACAGTCACCTTCAAATCCTAGATGCCAGAGCGGCGCCCCCTGGCCTCCTCACATGTCATTCGGAAACAGACACCGACTACCCAGAACACAACAATCATCCCCTCCTCGAAAGACGTTCACCTATACACTGTTTATATTTATACATGATCGGTACCACTGTATTATACAAGGTACGTACGTTAGAACACATTAAAATTCAGAGCACGGCACACCGAACTCATACATCATGAGTCTTGAAAGTGCACTGAAAAAATGTACAATGGAAGTCCTGAAAGTTTACAGAAAAAAATGTACACAACTCAATACAATATTGATTTGGATGCATTGGACCTTTTCACAGAACAATAATGTTCACAAACAGTAATGAACAAGAGTTCTACATCACGTAGTCTTCGAACCGACGCGGCCTCTGCCGCTTTCGCTTAGGGTGGGCCCTTTTGGGTGTAGAATCAGGTGTCTCTGCACCTTGGTCACTTGTGCTCTGATGTGACACATCAAGAGCAGTAGAAGATTGTGAAGGCTCTGAACGAGCGGTAAAATTCGCTGTCTCAACAGAGCTCGCAGCACGAGCTCGGAAAGGACTTTGTGGACTGGAGTCCGGTTCAACGGTCTCAGCCACATTTGAAGGTTCGAAGTGAATCGTAAGACTTGGTGTACTTCAACCAGCGACACCGACTGGTAACTCCTCCCCCCTTGAAGAAGAAATGCCTGTACATGGAGGCCACATGTAACAGTCTCATGCGTAGTTGAAAGGCGTGAACGGAACGTGATGGGGACGACTTTTAGGTGTTGAAGGCGAATCCGTATGAAAAATAACAAGGCACGAAGCATTCCAGATGTTACCATCACTTAAGCGAAAAGAAGTGGGGCTAACCTGGCCCAAGACTTTGTAAGGACCCCGATTTGGGGCGCTTGCCTGGCACACGAACCTTGACTAGATCGCCAGTGCGAACTTTGGACTGCTTTGCAGCTCGACGGGTGTCGACATACTTTTTCATTGCTTGTTGATGAGAAAAAACCCTGGTACGGATTTGATCAGGAGAAGACACTGCAATGTTACGAGGCAAAGAGACTATGTTGAGAACAACTCGCGGTTGCCTACTGTGGAGAAGTTGAGCAGGAGACACTCCAGTGGTGCCTTGTGGTGTGAACCTGTACGAAGCTAAACATTCAGTCAAGACTTGCTTGAGGGGACGATGCTCTATTTGGGCGACCTAGATATGTTGCTTCAGAACGCGATTAAAGCACTCGATTTGCCCATTTCATTGGGGGCAGAAAACTGATGACCTAAAGTGCTGAATTCCTTGTTGTGAAAGAAAAGCCTCGAAATGTTGGGACTGAAACTGTGGACCATTATCTGTAACTATGGCATCAGGAAAACCTTCCCGGCTGAAGATTGAAGACAGAAACTCAATGATGACCTCAGAAGTAACCGTATGTGTGAAACAAAGTTCTGGCCATTTGGAATAGTAGTCGATGAGAAAAACAATAAACCGGGCATTTAGTGAAACATTATGCAAAGGACCGATGATGTCCATGCCGAGTTTTATCATCATCATCATATTCATCATATTTTATTTCCTTAAAGACCCCACAAGGGGGTATTATATAAGGGGTGGATGTACAGGATATAAAAAACATTTGCCACATAAGGGGTTGGTATACAGGATAAAAAACTTTTGCTACATTCAAAGTATAAAATATTGCTACATAGGTGTGGGTATATACATTGCCATAAATTTTCACTGACAGAGATGAGTTGTTACATTTTTAGCGAAAGTTGATGGGCAGGTGATTGTGACGACGTGGTTTGGGAGGTCGTTCCAGTCCTTCACAGCGCGTGGAAAGAAGGATGCGGAGAAGGTAGCAGTCCTATTGCGGTAACGGGAGACTTGGAGGGGGTGGCTGGTGCGGTGCGAATTGTACGTCGGAGGGATGACGTATGGAGGATGGTTGAGGGGTGAATGAAACAACTTATGAAACAGGGAAAGAGTGGCTATGCGGCGTCGAAGGGCAAGTGGCTGCAATCCAGATTGGGCTTTTAGGAATGAAACACTGATGTCATAAGAATATTACGACTGTATGAATCGGACTGAGCGATTTTGAATTGATTCAAGGTCATTGATTAGGTAAATCTGAGGTGGATTCCATATAGCGGAGGCGTATTCCAGTTTTGGCCTGATGAGGGATGTGTATGCGAGAAGTTTTACCTGTTGAGGTGCCAACGTGTTGAGGATCCAAGACCGATCAGGCCACTGGACTGGCTGCAACGAGGAAAATGCAGGTTTGGCAGACTTGTCGGCTGCCTGACATATATGGCAATTGTAAACTGCATGCTCGACCTGCTTGTCTAAGGCTGGCCACCAGTATCTGTCTCGGAGATCCTGTTTGGTGCGGAAAATGCCTGGGTGGGCCTCATGGGCAAGCTGTATTAGCTTGTTACGGAAGGAAGCAGGGGTAATCACGCGTTCATCGCGGAAAAGCAAGTCCTCGACACAAGACAATTACTGTCGGACTGCGAAGTAAGGCAAGAATTCAGAAGAGCACATTTGGAAGACCAACCTTCACGTAAATACTTGAGAACTTGAGACAAAGTGGAATCTGCAGCTGTAGCTGCCTCAAGCTTAGCTTTAGTAATGCAGGAAGTAACTAATGAAACAACTTCTTCATCCCGCTCTTCAGTAACCAGTATCAAAGAGGAAGGCGCGACAGTGCATCAGCAACCACGTTATTAGAACCTTTACAATATTGAAGACTGAAATTATAATACATGAGTTTGGCACACGAACGGGAAATGCGAATGGGGCGGCGGCCTTCGGATCATGCAGAAAGAAGAGCAACCAGTGCTTGGTGATCTGTTCGTAATGTGAAGTGCCGGCCCCACAAGTAAACATGCCATTTCTCATAGGCAAAAAGACACGCGAGAGCTCCACGCTCTCCTACTGAATATCTGCGTTCAGCAGGGGTCAATGTACGAGATGCAAAAGAGTTAGTGGTCAGCTGATCACCTCTGAGTTGTTGAAACACTGCTCCCAGTCCAACATCGGACGCATTCGTCGTGATGGCGATGGGAAGCTTCTCATTGAAAATACTAACAGCTAGCTTTGAGGCCAGTATTGACTTAACTCGAATGAAGCTCTCCTCAGCTTCAGCTGACCAGTTAAAAGGCTGTGCTTGTCGACGTAGAGTACGCAGTGGTTCAACATCAGCTTAGTGAGGGACAAACTTGGCATAATAACCAGCAAGACCTAAAAAACATTGCAAGGTTTTGGCATAAGTAGGCCGTGGGGCATGGACAATAGCCTGAACTTTAGATTCAACAGGTGTCAAGCCGCGGGAACTGACATTATGTCCTAGAAATTGTAACTCATTCACAAAAAAATGCACTTGTTAATAAGTTTCATACCACATTCACTGATGCGGTTGAGAACAGTATGCAAGTTAGCATCGTGCTCTTCGCGAGTACGTCCCCACACCAAAAATGTAATACAAGTAACAAAGAGCGCCATTACGACCCTTAGGAATAATTGACATCATTTTCTGAAACACTGCAGGGGCCGATGCAAGCCCGAAACACACGCGGCGAAACCGAAATGAGCCTTCGTGCGATACAAATGTGGTTAAGTCTCTACTGCACTCAGAAAGTTCAACTTCGTGATAAGCGGACGCGAGGTTCAGCTTGGAGAAACATACCGCTCCGCAGAGCTGATGAAGCAGTTCTTCCATGTGAGGAAGTGAAAAACCGTCTATGACGATCGCCTTGTTCGGTTCTCGTAAGTCGACGCATAGTCGAAGGAATCCATCTTTTTTCTTGACGATGACCAGTGGAGAAACCCAGTCGGAAGCAGAGACAGGCTCGATGATTCCGCTGGCTTGAAGGCGAAAGAGTTCCGCAGAGATTTGCTCACGGAGAAGAAGAGGAATGCGGCGCAGCTTGGCACGCACAGGGCACACACCTGGTCGACGCATCACTTTATGCACAAAACCGCGCACGCAACCCAGTTCACGGGTGAACAGGTGGTGGAATTCAGACGGCGCGTTTGCCGGAAGATCATCTTGGACGTCGACATGAGCACACGTCATAGACGCACTGACGATGTTGATAAACAAAGCCCTGACGGCATCATGTCCCAAAAGCGAGCTGCCATTGGCAGTTACATAAAAAGTAATGGAAGCAGTGCTACTGCAATAGGAGACCTCGGCTGTAAAATGACCTAAATTATCAATCGTTTCCTAGGAATATGTTTGTAGAACGACGTGTGAAGGCAAAAGCCGAATGTTGGAAAAATGACTATGAAAGTCAGCGGCACTGATTAAAGAGACTGAGGCACCAGTGTCCACAAGAAATGACAAGGGCACATGGCCCACTGAAGCTACGATGCTGGGCTCGGACGTAGTGTGGAGGCCATCCACATTTAAAACAGTGACCGTATTGGTCTGTGCAGTTCCCGAAGGAGCGGACGAAGAAACTGGTTCAGGAAGACTTGCTGGAAGGGAATTGCATACGGACTGAAAATGTCCGATTTTTCCGCACGCAAGACAAGTGCGGTTTCTCGCGGGACACTGCGCAAAATTGGCTAAATGCCGAGCCGATCCGCAACGTAAGCAATGCACGGTTGCGCTTGGAGAAGAAAATTGCGAACGCGAGTTAGGAGCTCGGTGCTGTTCCTGAAAACCAGAAGTTGGCGGAATGGGGTCGCTATATTGCCGGCTTCCTCGCCCCCGTGACGCAGAGAGGCCGCCATGTCGGCCGCCACGGAAGGACTGTGCAGGCGGGCGTCCATGTTGGCCGCCGCGCCAAGACGAAGATGAAGGGCCGCCGCCTTGGCCCCCTGCAGCAGAAAGTTGCTGCACTGGATGCAGAGCGAATTGCTCCAACTGGGAGCGAATAAGCTCGTCCGCTCGCGCAATCGAGAGGGCTTCGGATAATGAAATCGAGGAGCCTTTTTTAAGCATGCGGCAGCGGGCGTCTTGCGAGGCTACCCCGGTGAAAAGCTGATGGCGGATCATATCGGCCTCGAACGCGCCAAAGCCGCACGACGCGGCGAGCGTTCGAAGAGAAGTAATGAACTCGGCGACTGGCTCGCCAGGCAATTGTCGCCTTTCTTGGAATTTCACGCGTGCGAGATAATCGCACGAGACATCTTTAAAATGCTCATGGAAATGAGCAACAGCATTCTTGAAGGCATTGCCCGACGCTGGCGTCGGCGACGCGTTGGTGGCGTCCAAAGTGTAGAAGAGCTTTATCCCGGCAGGGCCGAACGCGTTGAGCAGCAGGGCCTTGCGACGCTCGGCCTTGCTGGCGTCCTCCCCGGCCGCGTCTGCGTAGGCCAATTTCCAGTCAGCCCACGGAAGTGGCGGGTCTCCGGGCGAAGGAAGAAATAGGGGAGGTAAAATAGGAGCCACCATTTCAAGCAAGAAGAATGGAGAGGAGCAGACGAGAAGAAAATGACGCCAGTACACTGTTTCAGGAAGAAGACAGAGGCGGCGTAGCTGAACGAAGAAAAAATGAAGCGACGCAGCACGCAGCGGCCACCTTGCTGGGAACAAAGAGTGTCTAGGGTTAGCAGGGTAGGTTCGTTAGAAGCAAGAAAAGGACGAACACGGAGAACGAAATGGGTTCTTACACGTCCTCGTCACCATTGCTGTGTTAGGGGCTGGCTGGTCCCGACGCAGCAGCAGAAGAAGACGGCCGACGGAGACGAACGCGGCCGGCGGGGACGCCGACCAGCCCGAACACGCGGGTTGACGTGAGGCACCGAAGAGAAAAACAACAACCGCACTCCACGGTTACCCAACGCACACTGAATTTATGTTACAGTCGCCTTGAAATCCTGGATGCCAGAGCGGCGCCCCCTGGCATCCTCACATGTCATTTCAAAACATAAACCGACAACCCAGAACACAACACTTTACTGTTGGATTATTGACATTCATTGTAGTGATGCGAGTAGAGTTTCTTGAACGAACGATTAAAAATGTTTAATTTTCAAGGGCGAAGCAAATAACATGATAAGGAAAGCTTGTGGCGTTTTAAGAATTAAGGCTGTCACATGCTCACCCTTGTGGTATTAGATCTGACGTTTTAGCATGCGGAAACCCGCCCACTGCAGTGGGTGAACCGATCTTCACACTAGAATGCCATCAAACTATAACGTACTTTTCAGGCATTTGGGTAGTGAACATACCTTGCCAAACTGCACTTGCAGGTCCTGATTGTTGGTTCGAAGAAAAAAATAAAGAAAGCTTCTTGCTGACTGCTTTTTTGACATCGATTTCCAAACTGCGTGAACTCTGCCGGAGTTTTTCTTTGGGACCATCCTGTTAAACAATGGCTGTCATCTTTTCAACTAAATGAGGATCAGTATTCTCTGTTTTCTTGGTATTTACAATACCTTTTGAAATACTGCGTTCTTAGTTAGATTCACTCGCGTCTTTTGAGCTACAATTCCTAAATGTGCTCCTGTCTACCACTCTCAATCAGCCATCTTATGCTTCTCGTATTGCGCAATGCACTGCTTTCAATATTTCGAATTTAATGGCCACTCGTTTTAAAGCAAGCCGACCCCTCACGATATTCCACCTAGTTGTTCTCCAATCGTAAGCGTTCCACACTTTCTACGGTTCGTATGGACCGTGAGTGAAGGGAAAATGCGCAGCTGTTGAAACCCTTCTAAAACTAGTTCCTGTAACTGAATTCTTCTGGTGGTTTTCTGTAGAGACAGCTTCCACAGGAGTCGTGAAAGACATCTTTCAGTGGCATATATAATGCATTTGAGTCAGGTGCAGTGCTAATCGTACTGCATCGGGTGTGCACTTGGCAGGGAGCGTTGGAAGTAAATAGAACATGTACCTTTGAAAGGATATGCATTTGTTGCACTTTGAGGTGTCTTCGAAGACGTCGTCCTTCTGGTCTGTATTAGGTCCTTGGCGTCACGTCATAGAAACGATCGTGGCTAACAGGAGGGGCAAGTGTTGCGCAGTATATTATCACACTGTTCTGGTGTAGCAGGCGTTGAATACTGATGCTCGAGATAATTTCTAGTTGTGGGCGCATAGAGAATCGCATGCAGAGGCACACAGTGTAAACACGGCCAACATGCCACGCGTTGTCTCCGGCGCGCCCCGGCACGCCCATTTCGTGATATCGTTTTCGAAGCCTGTCTTTCATGCCAAATAATTTAGTTCTTGTATTAGGCCTTGAGGAGTGTGCTGCAGAATATTCTCTTCAAGCGGGTGAGACTATCTAAAGAGAAGAAGTGAGGACAGGCGCGCTTAAGAAAAGGACAGCTATGGCTCCACGAGGAATTAACGGGTCGTCTCCGATCAACGCCTGCGGACCAGTTATTTTGTTACATTTGGTGCACAAAACCCGGGAGCCGCCCCTCAGAGACTTCCCTGATCAGAACTGGTGTCACCCAAGCACTAGCAGTGTTATTGAACCTTCTGCAGCAACCTGATCCTGATGCTTCCCAGATTAACAGCCATATGAATTTCCTGAAGGATAAAGAAGCAGCACTTTCAAGGCTCGACGGCGTCATTCTGGCGGCAGTGGACGAAACAGACATAGAACATTCAGTAAAAGCAGGAAGCGAGTACAGCCCCGCCACGGTGGTCTAGTGGTTAAGGTACTCGGCTGCTGACGCGCATGTCGCGGCATTAATCCCAGATGGGGTGGCTGCATTTCCGGTGCAGACAGAAATGTTGTTGGCCCATGTGCTTAAATTTAGGTGCACGTTGAAGAACCCCAGGTGGTCGAAATTTCCTGAGCGGCGTATTTCATAATCTAATGGTGGTTTTGGGATGTTCAACCCCACATATCATCAACAGCAGCAGCAAGCGTGTACAACGAAAAGATTCTTTACGCCGTGTCACGAGCCAAGTTCTGGCTACAAGAGTGTGAGAAGGCAACCAGAATGCAGGCGCGAGCCACTGGAGACGGGCCAAACAACCACGAATTTCTGCAATTTAAAGAAGCAGCATGGTAGGTGAGAGCGCACCGTCCGCTTGCGGTTGAACTGCTCGAGCTCCAGATACTACCTTTTGATGGCAGTTTTCGTGAATGGCAGTCCTTTCGGGACCATTTTGGTGCTACCATCCACAGGAATACCGAACTGCCACGAGTAGAAAAATCCAAGTACCTACTTAACTACTTTACCCGGAGCGCGAAATGAGCTGTCGAAGGCATTCGTCTAGCAGAGCGGAATTATGACCTTGCAATCAAAATTCTACAGGATCACTTTGGACGCCAGGATCTACTTGTGAACGAGCATGTTGACCATCTGCTTGCGCTAAGTCACATGAAAAGCTCGTCAGACGTCCTAAGGCTTCGTCTGTTGCATGATAGTAAGCAGTTCTACATTGGTGTCTTGGAAGGCCTAGGAGGTCTAGGAGATGTGCCCGGCCTGTACACTGTGTTCTTAAACCGTGTTCTTATGCGATGTCTGCTGTAGGGTCTCGCCATTACGCACAGGCAGAAGTCAAAATAATCAAACAGCACCTCCAGCATCGCCCAAATGTCTAAAGATCGAACGCAGCTAGCTGGGGATCAACTATCCACCCAGCGAGGAATGGAATGATGGAGCGGCTGCACCGTCCACTGAACGCATCTTTAACAGCAGAATTGGGTAGAGAGCACTGGGTATAGACAAGCTCGTTCTCCTCTCCTGCAGGCCTGCGTACCGCAATGAATGAAGACCTCGGAATCACTGCAGCAGAACTGCTGTACGGTTCTACAGTTCGACTTCTGAGAGAATTCTTTCGTGAAAACCGAAGGTTTACTTCGACACACGGAAAGACAACATCCCTGGTTGGAACACCTGCAATTTAATGTGCCACGCGTCAGATGGCACCAAAAAGTGTTTTCGTTCTCAGGCATGAAGGTGGTAGCCCATGTGTTCGCGTGGCGGGACAGAGTGAAGGCGTCATTCATTATTGAGTATGACGGGCCATTCCATAAGGTGTCGCAATCGTAGAAGACTGTGGCCATTCGTCTTCGTGACAAAGAGGGCGTCATTTCTTTCGACCACATGAACCCAGCTTACCTCATGCACTGACTGGCACGTTTGATTTTTTTCTCACCCAGTGGTTTAGAGGGAGAGGGAACGTAGTGGTTGTTGAATGTTGGTGGTTGCAATAATTATAGTTGGGTGTGTATACTAAATCGTATGCAGAGGCGCACAGTGCACACGCAGCCGACGTGCCTCCCGTTACCTCCAGCGTGCCGTGGTAGATACGCAGCCACGTACCTTTTGTGTTATTGTTCGAGATGCGAAGCTGCTATTTCACTAGTATGTTTAACGCTGTCCATCAGTGTGTCCATACCAACGCTCTGCACAATGTTTTTTCCGCCGCAGTTGCTGGAACGATGCCAAGTAGGTCAAGTCGCAGCTACGCGATCACGTCACTCTCTCACCCGTGGCAGTTTCCGGCTCTTGCGCCTTCTAACTTGCTTCAACCTCCGCACTGCTCGAATTGTTCGACCACATGTCGAGTGCAAACACTCTTTAGGCTCATTTATCTGCAATTGAACTTACATGAAACCCAACCCGCCTCCCGTGTCTTAGCGTGTCAAAGAAATGTTTACTCTAGTGAAGGCTACACCGAGTTTCGCTTCACCACCCGCGTTGACACACGCTTCAGCCGGGTCAAAGGCGTGCGCGCCGCTAGTGCTAGGGATCTCATCATATGGTTTTCTTCGGGGAGATGGCCCATCAATTTCTGGAACCTGTTTTTCGTGCCAGATAATTTAGCACTTGTCTCCTGCTTCAAGGAGTGTAGGCGTATTGTTTTCTCCCCTACTTAGGGCGAGTACGCTACACGGTGTTTCTCAGTGCTCTTCTCAACTAAGAGGTGTTTATTGAAGCCGTGATGATATAGATATTGTTGGTAAGCATCGTACTTACTCATACAATCTTCTTGCTCTTGTTCCTGTACTATTTCTTGTCGGGAATATGGACCCTTATCAGTAGAACGCACGGTGGAAGCCGGGCGAGGAGAGCACATGCGCATTGCACATGCGTGGCACGAGCGTCAGCATCCAAAAAAGCTACGGGGGGCGGTAAAATGGCAGGCAGATAAGAAGGAGTACGAGAGTACGAGAAGGGCCCAGAGGCTATTCGGTGGCAGGCGAGCGATGGTATGGGGCGTCGGACGCGCTAGGTGCAAGGGTTGTTTCCTCGGTGCGTGCTACAGGGGCAACGCCTCGCGGGTTTTGGGGGCGTCGGTTATAAGGCGAGTCGATGGCCCGTATTGCACGGCGAGTTACGAGGGAGTTATATGGCATGATGTTATATGTTCAGTGATGGCTTTCCTGCCGTTTTTTTTCACTACGTATGTTCGATTGACCAGCAGTCTGCGGGGATTGTTCCTTCCGGGTTTTTTGTGTTCGTTAGTGCCGTGTTGAGCCAGTCCGAAACGCTTTCCATGATTATTTTGAGTCGTGCATTAAAGGCGGTTCTTTCTCTCAGCATTGTTGGCTCGACCCAGCGAATTTTGGCTCACTGAACCTCTTGAGCGAAGGCGGGGCCTTCATTCTATACTATGGTATAGCAATCAATCCCCTGTTGGCACAGTTGAAAGATTAGACAGATTTCCTACAGCTTCTATTCATGCGTAAAATTGCTCGTTCTTTCAACGTTTCTCGAGTGGCCGTTACAGAGCTTGCTCAGCTTTTGTGTACCTGTCACCACTTCCTTTTAGACACCGAATGTGACCAGGATTGTTTCTTTTTCCCAAGCTTTCAACCAACACTGTGTTGCTTTGTTATTAGTGATAAACACCAGCGTCTGCGTCTTGATTGCTCTTTGCAGTGTTTTGCACTTCACTTTCGTCGACACAACACCGAGACTATCTCTCTGCTTACCGTTGATTTAATTTATTTTTGCACGCAACGTGTGGGTACACATAACTTCAGCAACGCGACCAGCACTAACAGCTAAGCATGTCTATTCGTGTCGGGACACGTTCGTACTTTGTTCTTTCATAAAGTTCAAACTCAGGTCGCATCATGCCAGGTTTCCCAAGCGAGCTCCACATTTCACACTACGGGTGTTCTATGGTATCGAATACCACCACTGTCATCGAAATTTAGGAGATAGTGACAGATAGTGATTGTTCGTACTCAGATAAGACACAATTTTACGGAATGCTAGAATTTTGAAGTGCTGAAAAGTCAAAATTGTGGTGTCGTTGAAAATAACATTTCCCCATTTTTGTTGTGTTCTTCAAGCAGCGGTAGCTGCTACCTTAAAGAAGACATGGTCACTTGAGAAAAGGTTGACTCCAGTGACACACCGTATTTAGGATTTTTTTTAAAGCGCAAGCGAATAACATAGGCTGGGTACCTTTTTTGAACTCTTTCATGCACAGAACTACATTTGTGGCTGGAAACAGAGCTTTAGTGAAAAAATAGCAAAATATTTTGCTGGAAATGATTTTATCGCAAGAAAAAAGGGCAATTTCAGTTCGAAAATTATCAGTGGTCAACGTAAGTGACCACCATTAAGTAAGAGTCTACTGGTCACTTTCTGTGCCAGTACAACTCTTTATTTGTGTAGTCGTTAGCGTTAGCTACTCACAACATGCTTTCCTGCACTATAAACGTAGTGGGTACAGTACGTAATTTTATCTACATAAAAATACCTCTTCTTCACAGTCAAGTACGCCTCAAAAAGAACAGCAGCTGGAAGAAAGCAAACCTAACATGTCAGATTGAACCCCTATGAAGTAGCGTCATATCTGTCAGAATGCGAAATGCTTTAAAAAGTGCTAAGAAAATCTGACATGTGGAGTTCACGTGTTTTAAGAGAAACGAAATGAAGAAATGGTGGTCACCTGGGGTGGCCATTTTGCTAGAAAGAGCTAAACTGGCACTCACTAAAGCCCACAAAAGTTTGTAAGCCTTCCCCAATCTATGTTCTTGAGCCTTTCCCTAAAGATAACACTCTCTTGCACGTAACAATACAACTATTCCGCATACCTTTGGTGTTGTTAGTTATCACATCGGCCGCAATAGCGTCTGGTACAGTTTGCGATGTACTAATCGGCGAGCTTGTACAGCTACTTGCATTCATTTATGGGTACAGGATGCGCTTACCGAATTTCTTTTTTTACAGGCGCTGTACCTTCACCTGAAGCCGAGAACAACCACCACAAGTTCCTACTACGTCGTTGGCTTGTCCATGAACAATCCAGCTAGTAGCCAGGTTCTCAATTTGATGAAGTGGGTCCCCTGCAATATAGATCACGTATATTAGTCCGCTGAGTGCAAGCTCAATATTCTGCCACTGAGCCAAGCCGGCGCTTTCGTGTATTAGTGGAAAATGGCATATGTTTCATTGCACAAGAGTAATAATCGCGTACTCTATGTTCGGTTATACCAGTAAGTGGGTCCTTTTCTAGTGACGACGATAGGCAAGTGTTCACATCGAGGCAACGATGAAATGTGACAACGTGAAATGGAAATTCAACTCGATAACTTGCATACGAGGAACGCCAGCTCACCTACAAGCACACGATCGATGCTGCTTTTCAATATAGAAGTTTTCATCGTAGGCATGCGCAGGGTACCCCGTCAGGGCCCACTGTCCTTGCCAGACTCTTTCGTACATGTTTTTCGGTACTCTTGAACCAAACTTTCGAACACAAACGTAATCCAACTGACCGAATTTTTCATTTTCCTCCCCGTCAGGGGCTACAAAGGTGAGTCGCTGGCTTGTCTACGGTAATATGTAAACGTATGGAATTCAACCGGTGCCCCCTCCCAATCTGTCAATGTGCGGGGTTGAGTTCGTGCCCACAAGTCGGAGTCTCCTATGACCCCCCTCGCCCCCTCTCCCCTATGTGCGCTAACCTATGGTTCCCCACACGAACAGTAAGTGTGGATGGGAACAGAGAGCATGCCATTTATATTCAAATACGTGACTTTATATCTATCGTTCTTTGCCATCAGCAAAGTTCTTTCGCTGTAATAATAACTGTTGCTTTTTTTCAGGACCGTGTTTGCTCCATCGATGTTCATCGCCATTTCGCACCTCAGTTACCCGGTGAGGAAGTTCAGCGACTGCCGCATATTTCCTGTGGCTATGGACGCCCTACCTCCGAACCTCGTGCGTGGAAGAGACTACTCTTATGGACATACTGTTGTACGTATTTGCTTCAATTAACACTTGTAGTGTAAAGGTGCCTTAGGGTAAGTTGGGTTGTGACCTCGACGATTGAATATAAAAAAGTTCCATGATCGAGTTAAAAAAAAGACACTTGCGCGTCTAGCCATTCACTATTCCATTTTCCCGTGAGTGCAAGCGGTGTTAAATGTAGTATCGGAAAGATAGCATATTGGTGTTCCGTGAACTTCGTTATGACGACCTCCGCCACGACAGTGTATTTCATTTTTTCAAGCATCCTCGTGATGCTCAGGTTAGTACATGCGCGAGACAATTCTTATGCACGTACCTTTTTCCGCTTACATTTACAGAACGAAAGCTTGGCGGTACTTCGGGAAGTGGAAAAGCTGAGTCTCTCAATCCCTCTGGCGATCTCATTCAGTTTAAAAGGAGTGTACTATGTCCCCAGGCTTGCCCAGCCTGTACTAACACAGGACCACCAGTATGAATTATTCCAGCCTTGCCAAGACCACGATATGCCCTACTACGAGGACCCCAAAGGCGTGAGTGATATGCATATTTAACTCATCCTAAAAATAAGCGTACCGCCAGTGTTCATACGGGGCTTTCGAAGCTATAAAAAAACATATAACGGTTATTCTTGTTGTCCGCTTACTATGAACGTCCGCTACCTGTTCTAGCAGACGTTCATATGCTTCAAGGTGCTTGCAGAGTGGACATTTGGGGATAGTCGTCCTGTTGTTCTATGGTGGTCTGAAAAAAACTAGTGACATCACCACCACATATTGGCAAGCATATTCAATAAATATGATTTTTGTTGAAATGAACAAATAAACATAAACTAGTAAAGAGCATTATGTTATGCATATAGGCAATAGCACATCGTAACACACGTATCACTCGGGGTGGCATCTTTACAAGTGGTGACATGAAGCAGGTAGTAGTCACCCATAGTAGTCATGCTAGTAAAACGGCGCCAGAAAAAAAGACGAATGCACACAAAAAAGCAACAGAAAAAACAAGCGCCAACTCTCAACTCACCATTTGTTCGCATGTGCAGCACATAATTATGTACCCATGCGTGGCCTCATATAGATGACATCAACGCACGTAAACTTATGACAACAGGTGCGAGCAACCAACAAAAATACACGAAAACAATGTATCTTCCATTCAAACATAAAAATCTTGTTTTGCAAAGCTACAGACGCGGATCTGATGTATGATTCAATTTCTTGTTGTATGTGCCAATTAACGGTAATCTGTCGAGCTGTGTCCCCGCCGGGGTGGTCTAGTGGCTAAGGTACTCGGCTGCTGACCCGCAGGTCGCGGGTTCGATTCTCGGCTGCGGCGGCTGCATTTTCGATGGAGGCGAAAATGTTGTAGGCCCATGTGCTCAGATTTGGGTGCACGTTAAAGAACCCCAGGTGGTCAAAATTTTCGGAGCCCTTCACTACGGCGTCTCTCATAATCATATGGTGGTTTTCGGACGTTAAACCCCACAAATCAATCAATCAATCTATCGAGCGGTGTGGTTATGTTACGGTGACACTTTGCTGGTTTCACTGAACTGGGGTGTACTACATCCGCACTGCCGACAACGCGAAGCCACGCGCGATAGGCCTTCGCTACGCACACCCGTCTTATGTTCTCTTATTCTAACATTAACACTCCGCCCTGTCTATGTACGTGCCACCACATGACATTGGTTCAATGTAGACAGCTGCTTCTTTGTCAGGTAGACCAGAGACATCTGGCAGAAAAAAAGTATTTTTGATTGAAGTGATGGTTCCTTTGTGACGCTGAAGCAAAAGTGTTCTCATCTTTATGTGGTGTTTCTACAGTGCGACTCCAGTAAACTATTGACTTCTACGATTTAAATGCGCGCATGCATTTCATGGTAGGTAAATGTTCGGCGTTCGGCAGTGTCCGAACGTCGACAGATGTTATCTCTCCACTTTCACTTTATCTCCCATAGAAATATGTGCGCGCGCGCGTGCTTATCATCGTCCTTAGCAATCGCAGCAGGTGGCGCGGTCGGAGTAGCAGAGAATGAAACGAAATAAGGAGTGCGCTCTGGCGTGGGCCCCACCGCGGTGGTCTAGTGGCTAAGGTACTCGGCTGCTGACCCGCATATAGCGGGTTTAAATCCCGGCTGTGGCGGGTGCATTTCGGATGGAGGTGGAAGTGTTGTAGGCCCGTGGGCTCAGATCTGGGTGCATGTTAAAGAACCACAGGTGGTCCGAATTCCCGGAGCCCTTCACTACGGCATCTCTCATAATCAAATGGTAGTACGGATGTCGACGGTAGTCGACGGATGCGGAAACGCCGTGCATTGCGGCTAGTCATGTGCATGGCAAGTGGTTGGCCCTTGCGTCGGGAAAACCTCGTAGGTGTTTGCGCCGTCTTGAAGGCCAAGGCTGCAACACATGACTGTTTAGCAAGAGGCTTGAAAAAGGGCCTCTCTGTACTATGCCGAACATGACGATTTCTTTGGCATACTATCAAGGGCGGCAGATATGCAGTTGGACCGCACGTCGTCGCTGTTGTTACCAACGAGCCTGTGTGTCGGACTGCATCCGGCGCCAAATGCTCTGGGGAATAGTTGTGAAGCTCAGAAGACGTGAGCTTTGATGGAGGATCGGGTGGCACACCTGAAAGACCATCGGTTCTCCGCGCATGAGGCTTGGTGTGCAGGTCTGCATGATCGATGACAACCTCTACAGCGTGTGTGGCATATGTAGTCTGCAGTGCCATAGGCGCGCCAGGTACGTCGTCCTCAGCTGCGTCAGTCATAGTCGCAGCCTCTCGGAAGTCCCGCTGTGGTTGACGGCTTATGACTTTAACTTCGGCTGCGGGAGACTGTGGGGCTGAAGATGGTCGCTGCTGGCAGGACGCAGAGAGCGTCGAGGTGGGTGGGGAGGCGCCTTCGGACATCGTCGACGCTGAAGTCTCTGCGACCAAGGGGCGAATAGTGAGCGTGAGGATATCCGTAGTCTTGGCAGACTCCGGGGCATGCGGCGATGAAGCCGTCGTGGAGTCTGACATGTCTGAGAAATCGTGGTCTGTGTAGGCCGGAGAAGACATGCGGGTGGCGAGAGTGCCCGAGGGACAATCGGCCGAGGACTTCGAAAAAATGCACCTCGTGGCGACCCGGTCGTTGGCTACAGGAACGTATTGAAGAAGTTCGTCGGATTTCGTGGCTGACTGGTCGCGTGCAGCACGAATGTTCTGAACCTCGTCGGATGGGTATTCGTACGCGGGACTCGCGTTGATAGTTGCCGGGCGAGATGTTGTAGGAGACGTAGTCGGGGAAGTTAGGTCCCGGTCAGTGAAGACTTTCGGGCCGGAGGGTACCGCACGCTGCGACGCAGACGAAACCTGTAAGTCGCGGGTGAACGGCAGCGGGTGGTAGGTGAGGCCATGGCTGGCAAGCACCGCAGAGCAGAGGTCATCGTAAGGCTGCTGGCTGGAGGTTGAAGTGCCAGAGAGATGACGCAACTCTACCGGAAGGGCGTCTTGAAGAATGGCGTGCATCAGCGGCTGGTCCGTGACGCCATTTAATGCCAGAACGGCATCGAGCTGCATGGACCATACCTTGGGGTAGGTCGATTGGAACGGCGGCACTGGCGGGCAGAGTTGCGGGAACATGGCAGCGGGCCGCTCGGCGAAGGGCGTGTTCTCCGGGTCAACAATGTAGCGAGAGAGGAAGACGAGACGGCGGCCAACGTGGTCGTGTCTTCTCTCGCCACTTTATTCCACGCCTCAAACGGAGCCGCGGTGGCTGTCCACGTCCAACACACCAAGTGCGCTAGCTTGTTCTAATCCTCGCGCAGCTCGAGCTAGCACCAGCTGCGCGTGAGGCGCGGCGCGGTGATTGAGAAATGATGATGGTGATGATGGCACTACAGATCTCAGCATAGTGCAGTAAAACTGTTCACGCCATGGTACATCATGGCAAATAATTTACTAGGTACAAATTGTTCACCACATCTTTGAATATTTCGTGTGAATTACGGCCACAAAGTTGGGGAGAGTGTTATGAAAAGTACAATGCATGGTCACATTTGCTTCCCACACTCACTTTCTAGATCGCACCTCAAGTGCACGGCAAAAAATGAATGTTGGTGGGCGTAGCATTGGCAGTTTGAAACTCCCCAATAATCCATGTAAATGGCCAATGCCCATTCAAAATAATTTTTCATATTAGAAAAGAGCGAATAACGCCCTACTTGAGCAATACGCTCGTCGGCACACTTCGTTGCTAGCGTCGATTATAAATCACTCTTTATGTCTTTAAAATAAAGGGGTCTTTATTCTATTCGCTCTTTGTGCAATGGACATCGGTTGATGCCTTGTACACTTCGATTGATATGTGAGGTTTAACGTCCCAAAACCGCCATATGATTATGAGAGACGCCGTAGTGGAGGGCTCCGGAAATTTTGACCACCTGGTGTTCTTTAACGTGCACCTAAATCTTTGATTGATTTGTGAGGTTTAACGTCCCAAAACCACGATATGATTATGAGAGACGCCGTAGTGGAGGGCTCCGGAAATTTAGACCAACTGGGGTTCTTTAACGTGCACCCAAATCTGAGCACACGGGCCTACAACTTTTCCGCCGCAGCCGGGATTCGAACCCGCGCCCTGCGGGTCAGCAGCCGAGTACCTTAGCCACTAGACCACCGCGGCGGGGCGCACCTAAATCTTGCCTTGTATACTTCACATTTGCGGAATAACAGATGCGTTGACGGGACTCGCCACACTAAATCAAGCCTGTGTCAGTATTTCGTTTCGCAATTTCATGCTAGGAAACATACTTTGGTTCGACTCGGCACGCTGTGGTTTGATTACACTTTTTCATTATTCAGAACAGACTTCGCATCAGTCAAGCAAACCATGTTGTGTCGATAAGGTTAACCCGCTTCGCGGTCTTTAGGTTTCACACAGTAGCGTGAATTAGCCTTTTTTCTTGGGAACAATAGAGGTGTGGAAAAAAATTCTTGGAACATTTTATTTCATGACATCCAAAAACAAATATATGATCTGCAAATTTTGTTGTATTCTTTCTTTTCATTATTCATCCCAGTCTCACTTTGTCACGGTTTAGTTGTACGCCACGCACTGATGCCTGCAGCATTCACGTTTTACTCCCAAGATATAAATTGACTCAGGCATTCTCGTTTTGCTCATAACTTAAGCACTGCATCAGTGGAATAAACGGTAACGTTTTATTCACGTTGTCCTGAACTATTTTCTTAGACAAGTATGATGGTAATGCAAGTTGAATGCAAGTGAACATAAGATAGATAGAACTTTCTTTTTCGACTTCGTTAAGTACCTGAACACCGCAAAGCATGCTATTTCTTTTTAGCACAAAGCATGCGGCCACATATATGCCCACCTTTCTGCCATTGAAAAATTTGATGATGATGATGTGTGGTGGTTTCTGGTGCAAGAGCCATTTGGTGGTGAAAGAAGGCGAAGCAATAAAACAAGAGATGTTGACAAAGGATATGATAAGTCGATAAGGACTTCGAAATTCGTCGCGATGTGGTGGGTAAAACGTACAAGTAATAAAATAATGATTGATTTCTTATGTGCCGTGAGAAGTAATGGCGAGTATTCATGGTAGTAAAACTATTGTGAAGATAGTGACATTAGCACAGTTGCCTCGTCAACGCGCTAGATACCCATGACCGAGAGGCAGGGGCTGAACTGCAGCAGCGACGAAGTCGTGCTATGGATTGTCTGAATTTATCACATGAAAATTTCGCACGTTTTTTATAAATATAAACTATAATTCATGTCCAAAACGTGTGTCCCCTGACGACCGACTTACAAGAATAAAGTGATACTTACTGCCGGCCGCGTAATTGAAAGCGTTGTTTTCTAATAATGCCCAATTCTTCACATTAGACTACAATGCGCTAAAGGACATGAACAAGTAAAACATCTGGCCGACGTTTTAGTTTGCCTGAAATCGATGGGAAAGGCTAGACGCCGAGCAAAAGGGGATGATGCAGCGTAAAAAAAAATGATGTTTGGCCCTTGCACTGGAGACACCCGAAGTTTACTCTATAAGCCATGGCGTAGCCTTCGAGAACCCGCCGTTTAAGTTTCGGGCACGAAATGAAAACCAAGCCTTGAGCGCTTTGGATTCAGTTTGAATGCAACTTAGAGAGCAAGCACCGCAAGACTTACTTAAGCTCAATTGGCTGCTTTTCCTGTTCATCTGAAAACACACGTCATTAAGATGACAGTAGCATTTGTAAAACACTTGATTATGAACTTCCTTCGAATATGGTGTTGTTTACTGAAAGTTTTTATCATCTCGCAAGAAATACTTAAGCCATCTACAATTTCACTGCGTTCATTTTGCAATCGACTGTGTACGTGTGTTTTCTTTTTAGAACACTTCATGTATACTGTTCAAGTGCAGGTATTCATTAGGACACACGAGCCGGCAATGAGTTTGGCAATTCTATAAACTTCAGCACGAATTATAAAATAACTTTTTTGGCTGTAAGCTTTGGTTCATAAAAAGATCATTATGCATATAGTGCATGTGTACTGCAAACCGCAGTACCTGTAATAAACTTTAATTTTATTGAACGAATTTCACGATGATTGCACTTTGAAACTCATTAGGACTTCTGCATTGCTGCAATTGTACACTAGAAACAACCGCCATACTTAAAATCAATAGGAAAATAATGTAAGTAAAACGCGTGCTACATGCACTCATTTTAGAGGTTCATAACTACACTGACAAACACTTTGTGACCGTGCCCAGCTGAAACCTACATAAATCATGAATCAGGAAACACAAACCAATCAATCAGAAACAAAGCTTAAAACATGAGGTGGTTTAAATGTCCTCACCTTTAAACTTGAGACTTGTTAACTTGAAATGTTTTCCCACTGAAGGTGACTACTGTATAGTGCTGTTCTGCGGGAAGCTGACGGATGGGGTTCTCCTTGGGGATCACCCGTAAGGGCTTGAAATGTCGATACTTAACGTTGCATTTGATGCAAGCAGCGACAAGAGTAATCCCGCGATGCTAATACCGAACGTAATGGCAGGCTATGTAGAAGAGAAAAAATCAGCGCCCTTAGGCTTCGCCTTCAAAAGAGGCAAGGGCTAGGGATGACATCTCCCTAGTGCGTACTTCAACCACTTAGTGCACGCTTCGTTATTCTACAGTAGTGGCCACGCCTTCTATTCCCACAGGAGGATGCTACTCGAACAGTTGAAATTGTGGAATTTTATATTGTAATCAATAAAGTTGAAAAGGTGTTTTGTCAATGGAGATTTTGCATATGGCTGCAATCTGTTTAAAGGGTGGCATGCTTTAAACCATGTACAATTATGTGCACAATGTAGTTTCAAATTCACCATGTACCCACTACGTAGTCTCAAGGGAATATACACTGTATCATGTGCACCTTTTGTAATGGGTCACCCGTATTAAACTACAAAGTAGGTAATATAATAACGTGTGAGTGAGTAAGTGAAAACAACTTTATTAGGATACAGTGCAGGCGCTGAGCTTGCCACGCGTCACCCGGCTACTCACACGTGGGGACCGGCAGGTCTAGCCTGACGGCCTTGTCGCGCACACACTGCAAGGCCAGGACTTAGTCCTGAAGTTCTGGGCTGCGCAGAAGTGAATCCCACTCGGCTTTGCTATAAGTCGGTAAAAGCTACCCGTACTCACAGAGCATGTGTGCTACCGTAGTGGTCTGCCCGCGAGCGGCACAGGCGGCATCGGAAAGTTTGTGAGGATAAATTGCATTTAGGTATGCTAACGACGGGTACAAATGAATTTAAAGTAAGCGCACCGAGACGGCCTGTGCTTTATAGAGTTTTGAATGTGGCATTGGGAATGCACACGTCGCCATGTAGTATTACTTGGTAATCTTGTTGTGTGTGGTAGGATGCTGTGTACAAGACGCGAGTTTTTAAAGCGTGCGCGTCATTTTGACTGACATCCAAGTTGTGGAAAGGAGCTCTAGAAGCGTGAGCTCTCTGCGTACCTGTTTACATAGTTGTGCATACCTCATGACTGCTTTAATAAATCCACCATCCAAATAGCATTTTTTAGAGTCGGAAGCGACACTGAAGGATATACAGGGTATCGTTGCTTTTGCAGTATTCAAGGATTGGCTGTTTTCCGCTTACCGAATGCCGAGTACAAAAGTGAAGACCAGCGGATGGAACACACGCAGGCAGTGTTTTGTATTCGCTGAAATTTTGGGGGACATACTTTTTCTTTCATATATATCTAAAACCCCGTCAAGTGGGCTGTTAGTATTTACGCTCGCTGTCGGATTTCAAGAGCAGTGTTTCACATGTAACGTTCCTTTTAAGAACAGTGCGTATCCTAAGACCCGCTCTAAGAAACGATAGACAAAATAAAAGCAATACGGCTGAAACAAATACTACCACCACTAAAGCGCCACCAGCTACAGCAGCAACTATAAATAAGGTCCACAGAGTGGCAAGTGGGCCGTCTACTTGAGCACAGATTCGGTAAATACGCGCACAACTCATGAATGCCGACACGCTACAAGCTACCGATCACAGAGTCACAGGCGGCTTTAACCTTTTTCAGCTTCACTTTCTGAGCTGTCGTGCTGCGGCCGTTGCCAGCACTTTGACTTTCTTTGCCCTCTTTGACACTCGCTCACTTATAGTACACCCTAGACGTGGCTTGAGCCAAACCCTGCTTGCAGTTTTTGTGTGTGATACTAGAGAATGAAGCAGACTAAAGCAAGGATAAACGCATGGCGAAGTATATATTTTGCAACTGAATGGCACAAATGAAAAATTAACTAAGGGAAACATATTAGCTGAGAAGGAGCATGCGCTGGAAATTCACTGCTAGCCTCACTTTGTGTTAGGTTTCAGTTTCTAGCTAAGCCACTTGGTCCTTCACCTTTGCCGCTACATAGAGTTATGTTCAAAAAGTATTTCTGGTATTGACAGGAAAGAAAATAATTCGCAACACTTTAACAACGCGGCAGCTGTGACTGTTAGACGAGCTGGCGGCTAGCCACTTCTTTTCAGAATGCAATGCCACAGAACGTATAAAATGAATGTTGAAAAAAGAAAAGCACTTACTTCAGGCGTTTGTTATATAAATGTTATACAGTTATTGTACAACTGAATCAAGTGCACGAATTCATTTTATTGCTTTTAGAAATAAAATATGTGGTATATGACATAAAAACCTCAGCACCGTAATTCCAGTGAGATGATTGCTGCGTATGTTGACTTAGAGTCCAAGAAAGCCGCGATAACGCCCAGAAAAAAAAAACGCCATGCTTGCGTGAAAGGCCGAGCACAGTCCCAGCCAAAGCTAGAGTAGCAGCCTTTCAGTGCTTTTTCTAAGCACTGATTTTGTAGCTGCTGCAAGCACAGTTGCTTGATGCCCACTACGGCATTACTATTAAAAATTTTAGAGGAGTAGGCTGGCATTCGCTATGCTATTTTCCGTCATTCTTCTGAGAAGCTTGAAAACGCTGAATTATTGCAAGAAATTTTGAGCCAATCGTTCATAGAGTGACTGACTACGGGGAGGAAGGAAATCGGAAATGTGTATGCGCCAGAGTTAATACATGAACGAAAACAACCTTCGTAATGGGTCGGGGCATCGAATGACATACTTGCTACGCTATTCGCATTGCGAGACGACTGCTTGTTCTTTCGGTGTTTTAAAACGCTTTATAAGTCATGTCAACGTGATTGCACGATTGCTTTCCCGACATGAAGCCTGCCGAAGGCAATTTCGCCAACGAGTCCCAAGCACCGGCGTGGCTCAGTGGTAGAGTACTAGGATGGCACCCAGTGGACCCGGGTTCGAGTCTCAATTTGTCATTGGTACTAGGTGTCTTTTTTGCTCATTTCTTGCGATGTGGTTGTGACAAATGAAAGTGGAAGAAGGCGTGGTGGGAACGAGCACGAACCAGGAATGCTGGCTCGATCAGCTGTTCCTTTGACCTTCTGTGTAGCCAGGCCATCGAGTCCGGGTCCCTTTCTTCGTTTCTCACACTTCGTTCTGGTGCCGAGATCCACCCGGTTGTCTGGCCCTCGGCTTTCGACAATAGACCAAATCCGAGTGCAGCATGGCTTCTGCCGGACAGTCCTCACCAAGGCAATGTCGACTCTCTACACCCTGCTGGTGGACTCGATGGCCCCCGGCGCACAAGCTCCAGGAGCTCATCGACATCATTTTGGCGAAACACGCGCACCTCGTCACCTTCGACAAGGAGATTCAAGCTGCGCTACATAATGAGGACCTCGAGGCAGACTGGACCACCGCCGGCGAATGGGAAGATCGCGTTATCTGCGCTAAGGGAAGGGTTCGACGTGCAATCGTGTCGTAGTTGCCAACCCCACCAGCATGCGTCGACGTCGCGACCACTCCACCCGCTGACCCCCTGGCAGGCACATCGCTGCCAGCGACGAACTTGCATTCACCCGGCCTTCCAACTCCCACGACGTCGGTTCAACTCGCAACGCCCAAGCTGCACGTCCCGAGTTTTCCAGGCGGACGCCACAACCGGCAAGGGTGTCGGGACCAGCTACAAGCAAGCATCCACAACGACTGAATCCCGAAACTCAATATGTGTCTCTACTTATTAGCATGTCTGGCCGGGGCAGCGCAGTCAGTCATTCGAGGCATTCGCTTGACCGAAGCGAACTATTACGTCGCCATTCATATGCTGTCAGACCGTGTGGCAGCTTGGGGTAATCGGTAAGACGAGACTATAGTTATAGCGCGAGAACAGAACGACTACACAGATACAATAAGGACGCGAAGGACACGAGCACTCATGTCCTTCTTGTCTCTGTGTCATCGTTCTGTTCTGGCGCTATAACTATCGTCCTGTCGGGCCGCTTCGCCGCGACTTGCTAGTCGAAGACCATCTCGAAAGTTTGCCGTCAGTCACACCACTCCGAAGTTCCCACGACGTGACCAAGCTACGAAATTTATATGATTAAGCCACATTTCACACTAACGCCCTAGGAGGTCCCGCAGTGTCTCCAGGAGAATATTGCATGGTGCGGCGGCACGTCTTCTTGAAGGCGCTACTTCCAGACTTCAGCATCTTTTATCGACAACGGCAGAAGGAAACCATGCTAACTGAGAACGCCACAGCATCCCGGAAATCCCGGTCACAAGTGAAAAACCTCCTGAGCTTCTTGAAAGTACAAGTAGAGATACGGGAGGAAAGGGTCTCTCACAAACAATATCATATACAAGTCGAAGACTTCCGCAGCAAGACTTGCCGATCCGTCAGCCACCCTTGTGCGCTGCAGCTTTATCAGTAGAACTTCAATTTTTGTACTCGCACCTCTGTGTCCTGTTCACCTCCGCCGAACACACTGTCCAGGATTGCTCCAAACTTCTTCCTCCGGAAGAGATGCGGAAAAGGCTTCACGCAGAGAAGCTATGTTTTGACAGCGCCAAACGCAACCATTTCACGACTGACTGCTGCACGGCCGAAACCCTGCGTTGCCGCCGATGAGCGGGACGACACTTATTCCGCTGTGTGACATCAACAACGTAACGAACTGCTCAGAGCGTACCAACAACGCCTCGGTACACAACGATCACGCACCAGGGTCCAACACCACCCCTTCATGGGCCGTGACTTCGCTTTCAACCAGCCTCAGAACTACACACGCAACGACGTCAAAGCGAGCGACGACTTCGCCTTCTAATGGCCTCATGAGTTCAGTACCAGCCACAAGTTGAACGAGTTTTGAGCAGACGCCGAAATGCCTGCCCCTTTCCACGTGATCCACGGCACTTCGGCGGAAAGGCTCGACCACAAGGCCTGCCATGGCGAGTTCTATGGCTAAGAAAAAACGCCCAGGTGCACCGTGTGCATCGTCTCCAAAAATCCGGTTTCCCACAACCTCAGTTGCTGCTTGGCAAGCCCGCCTTACTTTCAAGGCCCACATAACGAACCCTTGTATTATTTGTCACGCGGTACCATGTGCCTTCAGAACTTGTCCCAGACGCAACAGTACGTAGAGTCTTACTACTCTCCCTAAACTTCTCTTAAGCCTGATCCTGGCGGTAGGGTCTTCGTCTCCCCTAAAGTTCAAAGAAGCCGACTACCGAGAATGTGAGCAGCAGGGCTGCTACAATCCGCGCTCAGCACAGTACGCACACCTCATCACCGTTTACCGTCATGAGATGTCACCTGATGCTAGAGACCTGCGCTGAATGTGCAAGCGTTTCATCACACTGCTCCAGCGCTACGCCATGCGCATCATGCAGAGATATGGTGCAAACGAATAGTCTCATAGGCGGGAGACGCCGTAATTGACAAGTCACAGGCTCACCACACAGGTTATAATCTCGCATCCATAAACGTAGGCTCGTTGCGCGCCGTCGTCTGAGATGCCGTACTAGACACCGACAATGTGCTACCAAAAAGAGCACACGTGGACGAACCTCTGCTGCCCTCGAAAGTGGCCGAGATTCCCGTCCTTGACGAAGTCGCTACGCGAAGGAAACTAAATTATTCAGCGTCATTGTCGTCCTCGTCGAGTGAGGAAGACAAATCGTTGCGGGTTCTGAAGTGTTCGTTCATCTCGGAAGCATCTGCGAGACAGGCACACGATCAGGACCAGCTGGCACCAGAAGTGATGAAGCGGAGCATATTCTCGCAGCCCCTGCAGAAGCTTGACATGAAACGCCTGTAGCGAAATGACTCGTCGCCAAGACGTGAAAGAGAAAAGTCCGTTGATTGCCAATTCTAACCGCGAACTGCCCCGACCACGTGCGCATGCCCCGATTTCCGCTCTGCCTTTTCTTTTTCCATAGAGTCCGGCACGCTCCAAGTTCCTCCGTTATTATTTTGCAGCATCCTCTCAGGGGGCCCAAGAGGAATCACACGCGTTAAAGGTGAAACTTTCGCGGTGGCAATATGGCCGAACAAAGTTAAATGGGCGGCTCGCAGACATGTCTTCCGCTGGCAAACTGTAAGGTATTGGCAATGATGAACCTTGCGTTGCGATATATAATCTTTCAAAAGTCCCAAGGCTATGGTGTCGTAGCGAAATGTCTAGATTCGTCAGTAAGCATTGGGACGTTGCGAAGCGCTTGAGCTTATCGGAATCGCTGTTTCAACATCTTCGTGGTGTAGGGCCTAACTGAGTTGCGTTAACGGTTTGATTTATACGGTCTGCCGGTAATTCTAGTGTTGACCCGATTTATAAACCTTATGGGGTTCCTCCAGCCGAAACAAATATGTATCCTCTCCACGGAATGGCGTATGGTCAAAATGAAGCAAGTAGTCCGAAGAGTTTCCCTGCGCCAAGTTACCCTTCTCGTAGACATTGACCTCAAAAGAACTCTTGCGCTCCTTGCGTTCCTTCTGTGTTCTGTGGCCGAAACGTGCTTGAGAGGGCTTTCCCAGTTGATGAAATGCACGTAAAGCCTTGCGCGCCTCTCTCCCTGCTTCTGGCAGCGTCTAAACTTTGCGGTTATTGATTTACGGCTGTCGTACACCTTCACGCATTTGAGACCGACCATTATAAGACCCATATTGTTCCTGGCGTATTTGAGAGCAGTGTACTCGACGTGACGAAAGTCGAAGATGTTACCATGGCCAGTCTGGAACAACTCGCGCAAAGGCCAAGTTACCACCATGACATTTATGATGACGAGGACTTGTGCATTCACGACGACTATCGACTCGCTCGCCTGGCATCTCAGATTGATCCATGTTCTTCCCTCAGAACATAACGTCATCAAGTTGATGCCACTTACTTCCCTGCTCGATTGCGGATTGGAAGTCATCATCATCATCATCATCGTCATCATCAGCATGACTACGTCCACTGCAGGACAAAGGCCTCTCCCATGTTCCGCCAGTTAACCCGGTCCTGTGCTTGCTGCTGCTAAGTTATACCCGCAAACTTCATAATCTCATCTGCCCACCAAACGTTCTGTCTTCCCCTAACCCGCTTACCTTCTCTTGGAATCCAGTTAGTTACCCTTAATGACCAGCGGTTATCCTGTCTACGCGCTACAAGCCCGGCCCATGTCCATATCTTCTTCTTCATTTCAGATATGATATCCTTAACCCACGTTTGTTTCCTAATGCACTCTGCTCTCTTCTTGTCTCTTAAGGTTACACCTACCATTTTTCTTTCCATTGCTCACTGCGTCGTCCTCAATTTAAGCTGAACCCTCTTTGTAAGTCTCCAGGTTTCTGCTCCGTAGCTAAGTACCGGCAAGATACAGTTGTTATATACATTTCTCTTGTGGGGTAGTGGCAATCTACCTGTCATAAGTTGAGAGTGCTTGCCAAATGTGCTCCACCCCATTCTTATTCTTCTAGTTACTTCAATTTTGTGGTTTAGCTCCGCGGTTATTACCAGCCCTAAGTAGACACAGTCTTTTGCAACTTGAAGTGCACTATTACCTATCTCGAAGCACTGCTCTTTTCTGAGGTTCTTGTACATTACTTTCGTTTTCTGCAGATTCATTTTAAGACCCACCTTTCTGCTCTCCTTGTCTAACTCCGTAATCATGAGTTGCAATTCATCCCCTGAGTTACTCAGCAATGCAATGTGATCGGCGAAGCGCAGGTTACTAAGGTACTCTCCATTAACTCTTATCCCTAACTGTTCCCATTCTAGGCTTCTGAAAACCTCCTGTAAGCATGCCGTAAATAGAATTGGGGAGATTGTGTCCCCCTGCCTTATACCCTTCTTGATTGTTATTCTGTTGCTTTCTTTATGAAGCACTATGGTAGCAGTTGATCCCCTGTAAATTTCTTCCAGGGTGTTTATATATACCTTATCGACGCCCTGATTCCGCAGTGTCTGCATGACGGCTGATATTTCTACTGAATCAAACGCCTTCTCGTAATCTATGAAGGCTATGTATTGTGGTTGGTTATATTATGAGCATTTCTCTATTACCTGATTGATAGTATGAATGTCGTCAATTGTTGAGTAGCCTGTTCGAAATCCTGCTTGTTCCTTTGGTTTATTGAATTCTAATGTTTTCTTTACTCTGTTAGCAATTACCTTTGTAAATAGCTTGTATACTACAGAGAGCAAGCTGATCGGCCTGTAATTCTTCAAGTCCTTGTCATCTCCTTTCTTATGTATTAAGATGATGTTAGCGTTCTCCCAAGACTCTGGTACTCTTCCCGTCAGGAGACACCTCGTAAACAGGGTGACTAGTTTTTCTAACACAATCTGTCCTCCATCTTTCAGCAGATCTGATGTTACCTGATCCTCACCAGCAGTTTTACCTCTTTGCAAGCTCTCCAAAGCTTCTCTCACTTCTATCATTACTGGTGAGGTGTCATCTCGGTTACTGCTAGTTCTTATGGTATTAAAGTCGTGGTTGTCCCGGCTACTGTACAGATATCTGTAAATCTCCTCCACTATTTTAACTATCCTATCCATATTGGTAGTTATTTTGCCTTCTTTGTCCCTTAGTGCATACATCCGATTTTTGCCTATCCTAAGTTTTCTCTTCACTGCTTTGACGCTTCCTCCGTTTTTCAGAGCGTGTTCAATTCTCTCCATATTATACCTTCTTACGTCGGATACCTTACGCCTATTAATCAACTTCGAAAGCTCTGCCAGTTCTATTTTGTCTGTTGTACTTGAGACTTGTATGATTTGACGCTTCTTAATGAGATTCTTAGTTTCCTTGGAAAGCTTTCCAGTGTCCTGTCTAACTACCCTGCCTCCAACTTCCACTGCACACTCCATCATGATACTCGTCAGATTATCATTCATTGTACCTAAGCTAAGGTTGGTTTCCTCACTAAGAGCCGAGTACCTGTTCTGAAGCGAGACTCTGAATTCCTGTACTTTCCTTCTCGGTGCTAGCTCATGGAATGGCTTATTGCGTATAAGTTTCATTCGCTCCTTTCTCAAGTCTAGGCGAATTCGAGACCATACCATTCTATGGTCACTGCATCGTACCTTGCCAACCACTTCGACATCCTGCACGATGCCTGGGTGTGCACTCATTATAAAGCCTATTTCGTTCTTATTTTCGCCATTAGGGTTCCTCCATGTCCACTTGCGGTTTCCTCGTTTTCGGTGAGTGGTGCTTCTCAAAGGTTCATTATTGCATTCCATGGATTCCGATAGCATCGAAAAGTGAGAGTGACGATACGTCGATGTTCGTAGCGGAACCTTGACTCTCGGCAAACAGCGCACCAGATGGGGAGCAGAAGTAGGACTTCGTAGGGCCTTGCACGATCTATCTAAAAGTAGTTTCAATCGCAGTTATACTTCTGCTGATGCGATGAATTTTCCCAGTGGCAACTTGCCCACAGGCGTCAGATCCGATGAGGACACTTATCTCTTTGGGTTGTCATGCATTTGGTTGACGGCTGTCAGCTGCGTTGTACCTCTACTCGTCAAGCCAGTGCAAAATGTTGGGGTCGAGCGACGGGCTTGTGACAGAGCGAATTTCACGAGCCGTTAACGCTCCTAACGTAATCGCTGAATCGTTAAACTGGATTTGAAGCCGCAAGTTGGCACGTTTGGTGCGGAGACGCCTCCGTGACTTTGATCCTCCAAAAATGACAAGGGAGAGCTGTTCTTTTTCTACGACGGAGCACGGAAGCATCTTTGCGAAGCCTGTACGAATGTAGGTGCGCTGACCACCACTTTCCAGCATTACCCGCACTAGGAGTCGATGATCTCCAGAATCTGCCCGAATTTGACCTGTCTGTAACAATACGTGAGTGGATTTAACGTGACTCTGGGTGGTAGTGACCGTTCGCGTGGTTAATGGGGATGATTGAGAAAAGTCTGTGGATCCTGCGTTGGGGTGCGCGAATGTAAGGGAGACACCGCGTAGAGAATTTTCTCGTATTCTTGCGCCATCGCTTCATGGTCAAGAATTTCGTCTGTGGTCACAAGGATAATGTCATCGAACTTCCACAGCACTGCCTCCTTGTCCTTTAGGTAATTCATGTGGCCGTTCATCTGAAACAATTCAGGATCCGGTTGCTTCAGGAGGTCCTGTAGAAGTGCCAGGACTAGGGTGACACAAGATCTGATTGAGCCACGCTTCTTCCGAAGGTGGTCAGATTTCGCCATGGCCGTAACATGAAAGGAAGTCTCTCGAGGGGCAGTCACAGGTATCGCGAAATCAACAATGTAACAAAATAACTCGTTGCCGACACGTGAAAGAGAGACACATGTTTATAGCCAATTTTAGTGGCGAACTGCCGTGGCCACGTCCACTTGCCCCAATTTCCCTTCTGCCACCTGTTCTTCGATCGATTGCGGCACGCTCCGAGTTCCTTCATCTATATTTTGCAACAATGCCTACAGCGCAACGATCACGTTAATTATAAGGAAGCTTTCCGAATGTACAAGAGCAGAATAAAGTCAGACTCATCATACTAAAAGAAGCGACGCAAGAAGTGCAAAAGCCACCAGCGTGAGTTGCGGCATCGTGTCGACGCGACCTGCAACGCTAAGCAGGGGAGCAAGTGCATGGGCTCTTGAGACGAAACAGGAAAATTTAGGATATCAAACAACGTCACCACGAAGTCATCTAAACACTATAGCTTGAATGCATGACCACCATTGCTAGACAAGCCGCCGCCTCCCCAAGCTCCTCCTATGACAAGGCCGTTCTGTCACCGTGTAACACCTCCTGGCAGACTCACTCACAGTATTCTTGTAACGTGCACAAATTCGCTGGCCGAGGGAGTGTGTTACAAATAAAAGAGGATGAAGGGGTGGCGGGCACGAGCCTGAGCCAGGGGTGCTGGCTCGATCAGTTGTTCCGCTTACCTTCGATGCTGCCAGACGTTCGCGTCAGGGTCTCCTTCTTTTGTCACAGTGGTTACGGACACCAGCAGTGCCAGTGCACAAATACAGCGCTGAGTGAGATCCGAGTTGTGATTTGATAACAGCTTTCGCCGTAAAGGAGATAAAGTGAGATGCAGGGGCAGACTTCGTGGACGCAGACAAGAAACACAGAGTTGCACCTCTGTGCTCGTTGTATTTGCTTTTGTCTCTCTTTTAACGCTCTCGCGTTAACCCTTTGATGCCATCTGTTGATCTGGGGCAAAGACCCAGAAAATATATTTTCAGGAAACGCGCCCTGCTGTGCATTCCTTCTGGGGCAATATTGGCTAAGAGACAAACACTACCGAGCGTCTTGAGGTTTGAAAAAACGCGTAAACAGATATGCGTTGCGTTTTTGTAGTGTTTTGTTCTAGCGGCTGACTCGTAATAAAAGAAGCTTCGCACACGGAAAGGAATTTATTCGACTACAGTGGAACAGCAAACTCCTGCAGCATCTGGTATACTTAATGTGGCTCAGGAGGCGTAGTAGGAAACTTACGAGCTCGCTTATTAGTGTGGCCGCAAATTACATCACGGAAATATTTATACCAAATGGGTCGTTCCTCACGAGCAACTTTAGGCATACATGTGAGTGCAAGCAGGTATGGGAAGATTGAATTGTAGTAATTTACAGTGTGCGGAACTGTGGTTTTTGAAGTTTTTAGTGTGGTAGAGAAAGAAAACAATCATCTTCAAGAACCACTTCACGCTCCTTTCATTGTCCTCTTTCTCGTCTGCGTCACTTCCAGAACCAGCATGCCGATCTGTTCGCCATAGGAAAAGGAAGAAACTAATTTGCAAAACTATGTGTGTGGTTCGATGCCTTTTATTTTTTCACAATAAATTTTAAAAGATTGTCTTACTTAACAAAACAAATTTTCTAGGCTACCCCACTCATAGCCAGTCCCTATGGTATGTAATCCAAAATGTAAGGAGTTATACATTTAAATCTCAGTTTCTCATGGTAAAACATGAATCTACACAATATTAAAGGCCGTTACTACTGAAAGGCATTCCGTGCGGGGTAGTACATGGATTCTTAAAGTTGCTTAGGCGCAACAACTCATTTCTCACCTATAAATGGTGATAATGTTTTTCTGACAACGCTATTGAAATACTTTGTCATTTTCTTATGCACAACAGAGTTTAATCGGTGTATACTTCAATGAAACAAAGTTTTGGACATCAAAGAGTTAGAGCTCGTTGCGCAGAAATTCTGGTGTTAGCGTCAGTGTCGGCCTTTGTGTCGGCGTCGGGGTTGTTGGTCGGGAGTGGAAAATCTCGATTGTATGCGTGATTGAAAACAGAGAACAAAGCAAATAAATGATGAAAATTTCGAAACATAGTAGTAACTGATCCAGGGTTGTTTGGGTTCGAGTGATCAATGAAACATAAAATATTTGCGTCGTAAGCGAATGTTCTAACGCACGGTCACGCCTCTGCTAGTGAAAGCAATGAAAAGAACTTCCTCTGCTTAGAAATGAAGTGAAAGTCGCATTCACGCTTCACAAACACACGCGCCCCGTACACATGCTTAACAATGCAACATGAAATATTGCTGTTATATTGCGTGGTACAAGCGTCCATTGCCAACAGATGTCAGAATAAGTGATTATGATAATGGCTCCGTGTTTGGAAGCCGGTGCCCCACTACAAAAGGCACACATGCAACTGTGCCTATTCTTTTAAGGCCACGTATAGTAAGTTCATTGCAAACTCGACACAGTTTCATGCACTAAGTGTTTAAATACTCACCAAGAGCAAGATGTCGCTATTGCGACCCGCTTCTAATGGTGAAGCAATAGAGTCCCCTAATTTATTTTTTCATTTTGTTTTAGTTGTCTTCGAGTTTACGTATGCACCGCTATTTGACTTTCACGTCCTATTCTCTAACAATATTTGAAAGTAATGCACAATCACCTACTAGCAATTTATCTGATGAATTCGTATATTAAACCTTATAAGAGAGTGCGCCATGGTCGTTAAGTGCATGGTACAGCATCAAAGTGATACAAGCGAATGCGGGTCCTTTTCGCCTATGGTTTTATGCAGACTGTGTTAAGGAACAGACTACGTTGGCATGTCATATGCTCAATCTTGTTCAATATCTATTCTTCGGGAATACAAATATGCGACAAGAGGCAGCGTACACCATTGTGACGTAACAAACACCACGCTTCTTCTTCCAGATGTAACAGAAAGACCTCACGCAATACCATTTGTTTAGGGAGTTTTTACATCGCACTCAATGCTTCAAAGAGTGAGTATGTTCTTTTAATACTTCGTTGAATATACAAAAAAATAAACACTCTCTACGTTGGCTTCACACAAAGGACTCAGTGTGCGTATTACAAAAAAATAAAGGTGAGAAGCTTTCACTGTTTAGGTGCAAGGCCTAAAAGGTCGGAATGAAAATGGCGTTTGTGTGTCTGCTTTCTTCACTGGCTTTTTCCAAGTGAGTAAAGCAAAATTAAGATACTCTACAAAGGTACACGTTTTTTTGATCGCCATTACGTTTTAAGTTGCATTTAAGACAATCTTTGCTGTATTCTACATCCAAAGGTCGCACATAAGTTCCCCAGAAAGCTAAACAAAACGATTCTCAGTAATTTCTTTATTCCCTCATTCAATTTTCAAAGGTGAAAAGTACTCAAACTTGGGCTAATCTTAGCTTCACCTTTAAGAGCTGAACGGGATAGTGATATTTGTTGTTTTTTCGTAGTTCAGACACTTCGTGTACGAAAGATTTTCGAACTTCCTATGCACCCACTAAGTAGCCTTCAATGTGCAGTAGCCCCGCCGCGGTGGTCTAGTGGCTAAGGTACTCGGCTGCTGACCCGCAGGTCGCGGGTTCAAATCCCGGCTGCGGGGGCTGCATTTTCGATGGAGGCGGAAATGTCGAGGCCCGTGTGCTCAGATTTGGGTGCACGTTAAAGAACCCCAGGTGGTCAAAATTTCCGGAGCCCTCCACTACGGCGTCTCTCATAATCATACGGTGGTTTTGGGACGTTAAACCCCACAAATCACCAATCATTAAATGTGCAGTAGCGTGTCTTCCTTTTGTAGAGGGCGACTGACTCTAAACTATGCAGCCAATATTATATTCCTGAGTTTTGGCGCCCAATGGCAATGTAATTATGTGCCTGCCTTATCAGGTCATTATTTTATGTAAAATTAGAAAGCATGTATACAGGACACGTGTATTTGTGAAGCATGTTAGTTGCTTAATCTGCATTTCTAACGAGGGGAAGTTAGTCTCATTGTATTCTCAAGCTCGGGCATGGCTGCGTGGTAGAACACTCGCTTGCCTCACAGACAACCCGGCTTCAATATCCACTCAGGCTCATAACTTCTTATTGGTTTTTCAATTTGCATATTTCTTGATTTTTCGGTCCCGCAAAGAGAATGATCTTTTGTTGCCAACCAATTATGCCGAAGCTGACAGCAACGTCGACGCCTGAAGTTCTGCAAAATGAACTCTCTAACGCCGTCACGATACTAACGTCGAACCATCGCTACACTGAAGACACGAAAAAGAGCGATCGTTTGAGCGCTTTATATCTTTCATTTTACAGACCATTCAAACTGTCCGGGCATGATCGTTCATTCATAGTCATCTTTCGCATTGCCTGCGGCTCAATCAAGTTGCGAAAACTCAAGGATTCGCAAATGAGGGCCTCTTGTTTGCATAAACTAAAATTCAAACAGATTCACGGCTGCGTTTTATGGTTACGGCTAGCCGAACTCTTTCGTGCTTTTCAAAGCAAAGCTGTGTACAGTCACCGTAATTTGTCTTTCAGAAACAGAAATGATAACCATTCATCGATCATCAACCGGCATCGAAAAATGATCATCATCAAACAGTCATCTTTAGCAGGCACTGTTTGCAAATTCTTCTACTTCACTCCCTGAACACGTGCAATGGTTTCTTTGATGAGGTCTGTAATAACTATTTTGTGTGATAAAATGAGCAGGAAGAGAGAGAGAAAGGAAGATATATAAATTAAGAGGCAGAGAGGTGCTCTTGCCAAAAAAATTAGTTGCGTGGCGGCATTCGATCCTAGTACCTTTGATCTCAAGACAAAAATCTGAACCACTTGGCTACTCTAATAATTTTTATTGCTTGCCTTTGGACAATATACAGAGCAATCATTGCACACTCACACTATGCAATAAAAAAACAACATGCATTGCCATTAGTCCCGTTTGGACTAATTTTGTCCACCTAAAATAATTAGGCGTTGCCGGAGGTTCAAACTTTTGACAACCATTCTAGCACAATCTTCTGTATTTTAGTACACTCTATGAATGCCGACATGCTTTGCCTGAAATAAATCAATGCTGGCTGTGCATCTGGGTCAGAGTGGTATCCGGCCATTTGAGCACAACATATACAGTGGAGGCTGGTCAACATCACTGCTATAATTGGGATCTTATCATTCCTTACTGCGAGACACCTTATCCCATATGGATGCAGTAAAAAATCTTTCTTTATTGTCCTCTGAAAATTGTACTGAAAACGTATTCCTTCCCAACAACGCAAACATTGTCTATTGTTTCTCGTTTTTCACATATCAAGCAGTGTGACCGCCGAGTTGTAAAAAGCCCCCTTCCTCTGTGAATGTCTTTACCGATAGTGCTTCTGTCTGTAACTTAAAGTGTTTGCATGTTTTTCACCCGCTTCTGAACATTCTGTCCTGGCGTTTCAGGGTGTGTGGTCCTCTACAATGGTACTAGCAAAATCATATCACATACATCTGCGCACAATTCTTTTCTTCGAACGCTTGCTAGATAGTTGAACGAAAAACGAACAGATAGAAAACGTGCACTTTCTACCACTTCCTTGAGATAGCAACGCAACTTCACGGGCCAGCTGTCTGTAGTGACAACAAGGTTTGGTAAAGCACTGCCTAATCTAAGTCGGCACACCATACGCAAAAATGGATCACTCACGGTACGGAAAAAGTAAATACTATTTACTAATTGTCTCACAAATAGGTGTGCCAAAACCGACACCCTCGTCCTTCATGCGCCTGAACAAATTGGTCCGACTGCATTGTTCCCATTCCGAGCCCCATATAAAAACTGCGAACACTCTGTGCCGCCTTTGCACGTTTAGCACTTAACAGTGTAACACCTGCATTACGTACCACAGTTCAGCGATAAAAACATGTTGCACACAGTAGTTCTAACAAAAACAGACAGGTTTGTACCATTTTACCTGTCTGCTTCTTCTCTCGACTTTCTTGTTTGACGCGACCAATATTCCTCGCTGCCGCTATACCATTCAAGGAGAACAGTGAGGTATCTTGTTGGTGCTTTCGTTTAGTGCGCATTCGCAAAAATTGTGGGTTTGAAAGCCACCTTTCGTGCCAAAGCCCAAGAGATTTCGCCCAGTTTACGTGCCTCCGTCTAACGCAAAAAAAAATGTTTCACAGCAATTATCGTTTCTTCTACACTTTCTTTGTTTGAACAACACACCGACATGTCATCTGCATATTCCAGCAGCCTAACTTCCACTTCCGCCAAGCTGAATCCACGTTTTTTATTGCTCACTTATCACCAAGCACGTCGCTTTGATGTAAATACAAAACAAAAGTGGACTGGGGGCGGGGGGAGCAGCCTTGATGCAAAGAACGCCTTGCGTGAATAGGGGCCCCCAAAGACTTGTTCGCAATTAAACGTATGTGCACTTCTGGTACGCCAAGGCCACTCCCTCCCTGATGAAAGAACGAACCATAAAATGATCTAGGATGAAAAACAAAATATCATGCGCTACACAATCGAAACCTTTCTTGCGGTCTATCTGAAGCACCACAACGCCAAGTAACTCTTCATCACAACACTCTAGCAAGCACGGCTTCTGATGAATGTTGGAGCTACTAGTTATGCATTTTATTCCACAAGTTTTGTGCTCGCCAACAAGTTCTTTAATGACACCTCAGAGTCGCTCTGCCAGAACCTTCATAAAAATTTTGAAGTCAACATCGGTTGGTCATAAGAGCCTATACGGTGTCACCAGTTTAGGTTTTTTTTATTTCGTGTGTTTTAGGAATAATCTCGCGTGTACTTTGCTGAAAAAAGGCGGCAGAGATTTCTGTTCGTGCACCTCATTGAACAGCGTAGATAACATTGCGGACAGTCCTGTTTGAAACGTCTTATACCATGCCGCGGTTAAGCCATCGGGCCTCGGTGACTTTCCGGGGTTGAAATGACCAATCGCGCATTGCACTCCCCTTTGCGTTATTTTGCCTTCTAAAAGCTTTTTCGGGTCGTCGTTAAACCGCGACATGCGCTCAAGAAACTATTTATTTAAATAAGTCACCTTTCGAAATGCAAACAGTGATTGATAATAAGCAGCAAAGACCCGTCTGATGGTTTCCTTGTCGCTCACGAAAGTCCCGTTGGCGTAAAATAGTTTCAGCATCCTTGTGCTTTTTCGTGATCCAACGCCCTTTTATTGGAAGTGTCCCCCGCGACAGGATTATTTCCTCGAGCACGAACCCGGACCTTAATGAAGCTTTTTGTCATATCGTTCTATTTTTTCTTTTACACTGAGCTCCTCGACTTTAGATGTCCCAGGCTCCTTGCTTTTGAGGGCTATCAGCTGATGCAGTGTTTCGTTCAGTATACTCTCTTTTTTTTGCGCTTCGAGCTTTGGCGAGCTCGATCTGTCGAGTGCTTTGATTTTCACCTTCTGCTTTGAACATTCCAATTTTTCTTCTAGGGTTTTCGTTTTTTCCATTAGCACTTCATTATTGGACTCGTGCACTGCTTCCGAAAATGGTTCATCACTTAATAACAAATCGTTCAGTTTCCATAAATCTCAATATCAAGCAATACGCCGTTTTATCAAGCCTATGCGACACAAACCCAAACAGTGATCTGAAAAGGACACTGGCTCTACCCGAAATTGTGACACACAGGCAAAAAATTTAGGTGTAGGTATATGCGGTCTAAACTCGCACGGCTATTGCCTTGAAATTGAGTGTACATCGCTTCGCGATTTTCTACGACATTTTCCATGGCTAATGACCACACAATATCGGTCAGTGAAACGGCGCACCATGCTCCCTGTCTGCTCCTCTCCGTCTACTTCCTGGACAGCTAGGACTTCTATATCTTTGTTTGTGACCATCCTCACGAGCTGACTTTGCCTTGGCTACTCTGGCATGGTGGTAGGTCGCTCGCTGGATTCCATGCCGACCAGTTGTGCTCTCACGATCTTCGACGACAGTGCAGCTCTGGCCAACTGGGCTGGTACTAGCCACTTCCTGACGGCGGTCTCCGACGACGACGACAGCATAGCTCTGGCCGACTGAATTAGCCATACGCCATCTCCTGTCGCCGACAAAAGCTCTCGCTATTGGGGCCCCGTTCTCGGACTCCTGCGACCATCTCCACCTTTCCTATCTTTTCCTCACTTCCGTCATTCACTGTCCCTGTGCCTTGCTCTCTTCTTCCTCTCTCTCTCTACCTCTTCAACTTTTAATCCTATCCTTTTATTACCTTCTTTTCCCTTACCCCTCGTGAGGCACTGTTGAGATGTCCTCCCGTTGAGATGTCCTCCCCTTGAGAGACAGCTATTGGGCTTACTTTTCTCTTCTTTTAGTTTAAAATCACTCCCCCTCTCCACATGCTAGTAAGGATCTGCATAGCATTGTGTAGAACAGTGTAGCAAAGGCGTTTCGAAGGAAAGTGAATGTAAAGAATCATGATGTGATGGTCAGGAGGAAGAGGAAAGAGGAGGGGGAGAGTGAGGCACAGCAAAGAAAGGAGAGTAACAGAAACAGGCAGTGAAATAAAATTGGGAATGAATATTCAAGAAAAGGTGGAAGAGAAAGAAATGGAAGAGTGAACGGAAAATTTCCAAGCATTAGGAAGACCGCAGAAGCCATGTGTATACCCATAGAAAGGTGCCCGTCAGCCTTGCTATCTCTTTAGCATGACTGCTCAAGTACGAGCTACGCTGTATTTGTCCTTTGTGCATATTTGGTATAGGAGAACCCGTGGTGACAAATCAATACGCCATCACCTAACCTCAGCCTTTTCACTAACCGACAAGCTTTCTGAGAGGTCCATGGCCACATCCGAATCCGAGCACAAGCGAAACCTGGTAACGGGAAGATTAATAGATTGACTGAAAGGAAAAGAGAGCAAAGTCATTTACGCCTTCGACTTGTCTTCGTCGAATGCATAAGCTCCGTCATTTGCAGCTTATACTTCACTGTTGGCAGACTAGTAACGGTGATAATGAATTTTCTTCAATATGTTATAGCAGCCTATACTTCGCTGTTGGCAGACTATAAATGTTGATAATGAATTTTCTCTATTATGTTATAGCTAACAGTTTACACGTATGGGAGTACCGAAAACTGCGAAATATGTCATCATTGTGTGAAACACCGAGGAGTCATATGGACCGTCTTCATAATAGGGATGTATTCAAATAGCAGTGGGATGATTTAGCACACTTATGACGTAACCTGCAATGAGCTTACAAAAACAGCTAATTTGGTGACGACGTTTTGTGGCACCGAAGCTCCCACTACCACTGCAAGTGCCCGTAGAAGTGCTGGTAAAAAAAAAACATCAAGACGTGAACCGGAACTGCACCCGGTATTCCTAAGTGTCAGTTGGATAACTTAGATCAAAACAATGTCGAAGACAATAAAGCAGCTGTATATCTGGTGATAGGCATATTGTTGCAGTGGGTATTTGCAAATTGCTTCTGTTGTTCAAATAAATTGTGGATTTATTATGTCACCTTGTGAGTGATCAGCGAGTGGGTGTTTTATAGCTGGCTTCCTATTGCGGCGGGCTGATATGTAATTCATAGGCAACACCAGCCACAACGCCAAACTCGGGACAGCGGAGAATATGTCCAATCAATTTCTTGGAGACGCGTCGACAGTATTTGACCACCTCAAAAAATAATTGTGAATAGCGGCGTGGCGGGTAATTCCCAAATTGACTTGCACTGCGCAAACTAACAGATTTAAATGTGGGTTTTTAATTTCGCAGCTTCACATGCTGCGATTACGCAGAGCTTTTCACGCAATTCTGTTTTTGTCTTTTCAAGATGTTTCTCAGGCGTTACTCTTGGCAGAATAGATTTTCCTATGCTGAATTTCTGGGTTTAACTTAGGCGCCTACCCTACTACTGTGCATTTTTCTGTGCGTTAGCTGCAGTAAGTATGCGCTATGGTAGCGGAAACATCGCCAAGGCGTTCACCTTTCGTTGCCACGTCATAAAGTCTTACAGTATACAAATGTGGTGTAACATGTAGAAACTCTATCTTCTATAAGTTATATCACGTTGAATGCTCTGCAGTCAAGGACATGTCCGGCTGTACGAAATGTGTAAAAAAATGAGCTTCATTGATTTATCACCCATAGTAACTTTTTCTAAGAAAAAATTGTATAAACACTCGATAACACGAAATTGAAAACTTGAAATAAACATCGAACACGTGCTGCATGGAAAGCGGTATTACCGGTGCTCGGCGTTTTTGTGCAATACTACAGTAGAACTATTTATACGGATATCTATATGGTGACTATTTTAAACAAGAGTTCTGGGCCCGGATTCACAAAACTCACTTACGAAAACATTTTTGCGCAAGAGAAATTTTGTTGCGTAAGTCGATTCACGAAACGAAAAAACGTCGTAAGAGGCCATAGTTGTCACATCGGCCGCTGCAAATAAAGCGCGCTGTGACTGCCCGGGAACATGTCAGCGATGGTAATGCAGTTGCTATATTTGCTTACGTCACCGAAAAGTGCTCGTAAGTGGATTCACGAAGCGAAATTGTGCGTAAAAACAGCATGGCTGAGAGAAAATACCAAGAGTGGTCCGGACCACTCTTAGGAACAATGTGGCTACTTATAACCTGCTGCCGCGGCGGTATACTTTGGTGCCCTGGCTGGTTTTTAGTTAATTCACGCCCATTAAGGGCTGCCTGATGACTGCTGGTGCGTTTTTATTTCTTTCGGTGCTTTGAGCTTCGCGTGTTGTTTCCCTTGTACGCAGTGGATGGTGTTGACAACCACCATCGTCCAATAAGTTTGAAGTCGCAGTAATTGAAGAATTCTATTGGGCGTCAATGGCATAAAACTACGCATGTAAAGATTTGTGGTTGGATGAAAACCAATGTGATACGTGAATGGTCGGTGCATTCGAACGCGGCATGGCATAAGATCAACCTTTTTTGTCATGTTAATGTGTTGCGCCCCATTTCATCCAATTAAAAGTGCGACTCGAGATCCTTGCCTCATTGGTGGAAATTACCACCAAAGAGGTTAAGGGGAGCACATTCTTTGCACGCTATTGGAAATAAAAATTAGAGGAAGTTTTCAGTGAGTGGTTCATAAAGTTTGTGCTCTAGTGTACTTTCATTGGCTCTAACTGTCCAATGGTTGCGATCTCTGAAATACAGCTGTCGATACACTTTGGGACAATCTGGAACAAAGCATATTTTGTAAACCAAAGCGTATTAGGGGTACGCGTGATTACGCATGGAACTACAAACAAATCATGCATCTTCACCTTCACTGTTCAGAGACCAATATGGACCGTGATAATATGGCAAGCAAGCGGAGTGAAATGACCCTAGTAACTTTGTATGACACCAAAAATATGCAAACCCTCACGATTCTGGAGCAAACCTTGGCTGAATTCATACCTGCGTCAATTACAAGCCATTTATCTTGGCGCACGAACATCATTCAAAGGTAGAGCGAGCCACTGACATGTATTTTGTGCGACGCAGCGACCACTTGACCTGAGAATAATAGCGTTGCGAAGGCGAATCCCCTGTCGCATGCTCTGATCGAAGCAGACGACAAACGCGAGCAGACCACGGCTTGGCCGACAGGCACAGCTTGTGATTGGTTGTGAAGCAATACCCTCTACATCAGCTCACTCCGTGACGTTGCCAAAACACTTCTTTCATCTGGCACGCCTGTCCTGTTCGTCATATCACCCTCCTCGCACATAAGAGAAATTTTTTTCACGCCGTGAAAATAGTGCAAGTACTTTCTAAGAGCTCTCTTATGTGCTGCGCAGTTGTCGAAAACAACATGGCGTCGTAAACAGCATATCGGTCGGTGCGACTTTCAGCAAACGCTTCTCGCACGAGTTACTTCAGCGCTTGACCGGATGTGTTGTGATTACAGCAGCTCTTTCGGTGCGTGTAAGCAGTGAGGAAAGTTGTGGCAGTGCATTGATGTACGGTGAAGTGCAGCGAAGCCTGTGCGTCGGTGTGGTTATCAAGCGGAGATCGGCGTCGATGTATCGACGGCAACTAGCACTCGAGAAGCCTGCAATGTGTGTTTGTGTGCCGGTAACAGTTCGTTCGCTTGACTTTCCAGTCTCTCAGTTTGGTGCTGTGCAACATTTCGGATTGACAGCGTTTTGACACGTTACTTGAGTGACCCCAAGTACGTACGGAAACGTATGAACTACGCGCTCGGTTCTTGCTTCGCCACTAGTTAGCCCGTACGCTTCTATTTACTTGAGAGCAATGTACTGTTCGGGAGTGAAACGATGTTCGTTGTGAACAGTGGTGCTGTGTTGACGTTCCAAGACTTGTGAACAAGCTGTGCTAGTGTGACCGAAAATTGAAAGACAGCGTTGATAACTGTTTTGCCCTGCGAAGTCGTGGTGGGGCAGCTTGGCGCTTTTGTTTGTTAAGTCGTCACTTCTCCTTTTTGTGATAACCATAGTCCTAGCGCTGTGATGTGATCAACCAAAACTGCGAGATGCTACATTCTGTTGTGGATCGTGTTACTTTGGAAGCGCGCCTAGACTGTTCTTCGGTAACAAATTGAGAGTTCTATGTGGCAGCGAGAGCCCGTGAACGTCAAGCTTCCCTCCAGCCCCCCCCCCCCCAAAAAAAAGAACAAAGATTTCACCGGTGCCTTGCTTTGGATGAAGTTGTAGGCCAATATCGCCGAACAACAGGTTTCCGAGTTCGTCTGGCCATCGTTTTGCACGGCACTAGAGTCTTGACAACAGCCGGTCATGGCCAGTTCTTACACTTTATCAATGGACGTGCACGCCTGGCCAGCCCTTCATTGCTGTCATCGGCAGCTTCCAGTCTGCAGATGCCCTTTGCCTGTTGGCCGTACTTGGTTCCTTATGACACCGACGGCTACTAAATGCTGCCATCGGTGAGTTCACCTTTCAGAACTAAATTTTACCGGTACTATAATTCACGCAGTTTTATAACGTGTGCAAGTTTTTAAGCCCATCAGATGTAATGTTTCTCTATGGTAAGTTGAAGCATGAAAAATTTACTACTACTGTTATATACATACATATATTATGGAGCAAATACATAAAAAAGTTTTTGTGATTTGATACAAGTGAGCTCTTGTTTGATTATGAGGTTGGGCCTGTCGATTGACCACGTTTGATATTTGGAAAGTTAATGTGAATTTATTTTTCAGGAGCCAGGTTGCACTTAAAAAATTTATGTTATTTTGGAAAACTAGTTCTATAGACGATTACCACTGTGGTAGTACTATACTTCAGTAGGAAATATATATTGCGGTACGTAAATTTTACATGAGGCTTCAGTTTATTTCAAAGTGAATATAGCAGATTTTGGTCACTTTAACGAAGTGATAGCTTCCTCAAATAATTATTAGAAGTGAGTTCTTTTAATGATTGTTTTTAATTAAATATCTCGTTTTTGGCTCTTCACAGATCCCAGAGATTGGTTTGTTAAGGTCCTGTGATGCATCGGTTGCACATTCTGGCACATCAATCCTCATCATTATTTGGAGCACCTGTACAAAAATAGGAAGGACACGTTCTCCCTAACTGTGCAAGCCTATGTCACTGCTGGGACTGTTATCATTCAGCGGATATGGCGTGGAAGCATGCATGGCAGCCTCATCTGGAAGTACTGCAATCTGCTTGGGAGCTTCGAGGGCACAAAACTGCCTAACGGCTGGCTGCAAGGTTAGTTTTTCTTTAATACATACGATTACGTGAACACCACTTACTGTGCACAAATTGAAAACCCAAGCATGGTTGCTTTCAGTGGATACCTGTAATATTCTTACACATAATTCTTATTCAACATTTATAGAAATAAATTGCAAGATAATTGAGAATGTAGAAAGCTGAAACCCTGCAGCTTATGAATGAAACTCCAATAATCTGAGACTCAAAAGCTTGTGCTTTGAAACGAGCACAAATACTTTGATTCCTTATTGAGCTCTCGAGCTTGTGACTCCCTCTGTGGATCAATTGCTCTGGAAGGAAATAGCAAGTGGGTGAAAATTGCCTGGCTGTTCACAACTTGCAAAGAGAAAGACCTATTGAAGAAGCCTCAGATGACATAGGGCCAGTAACTGCATCTTTTACCTAATGTAGCTTTTTCTCTCTCAGTGCTGTTGCTTGTGTTTCAGCCAAACACGTTCACTACGATTGCATAGTGATATATATTTTTCTACAAATTCTACCTGACCTAAGTATGCATTGTTGATCTCTAAAGGTGACGTTCAGTGTGTTTAAAAGCCATGGCTTCTCATTTCTTTGTCTGTGGCTAGCCTGTTTCAGCAGCAGATCGATGCAGCTAGCACACACGCAATCGAAGTCATGGAGCGCTCCTTTTGTGTTCTGTGCAGGACGCAGCATATCCATCCGGCAACACACTGGTATCAACAATAATGGTGAGTGTTGGTGGCACCTGTACGAGCCCGTTGTGTTTGTTGCGTATGACTATTTCCCCCGATGAAGTGCAATTTTGAAAGGTTTTCTTCATTTAGAATAATAGATGTCAGCAACAAGCACACTCATAATCCATAAGTTCTTTTTGTCTTCTAGACTGCCCATTTGCTCCTATATGCGGTATGGTGAGCTGGTTATGTTAGACAGCCTTAAAATTATGAACATTGGCTGTTGTGTTGTAATGCAGTCTAAATTGTGTTTCTTAGTGAACTTATTTGTGGTCTACTTCTCGCACCTAGTGTAAAGTCGAAATAGAAGAAACTCTATTGGCTTTTTATGCCTGTCAGAAGTTTCATGTCTTCATCTATAACATTGTAGTTTTGCTCTTGTATCATATTAAATATATTTTCAGTCTTCACTGTTTGTGTGTGTGTGTGTGTTGAGGCTTGTCATTGGCTTCTGAAAATACAATATCTGTAAATATGAGCACATAATTGACAACTATACACTCTTGCATTTAGCATGGTTGTAACAATGATCTGTATTTTTCTAAGTTCCAGCAGTAACAAGGGGTTCGGTGCTCCACGGTCATGAACAGTGTATCAAGAACAGAGCACAGAAGACCAACAAGTATAAAGGGACTGTCAGTGACTGTTCTCCTGCTCAAAGTTTACAACAGCAGAAAGGGCACATTGTGATGTCAGGAGCAGCTGCTGCTTAACTTCTTAGCAGTGCATTATTCAGCAGTTCATTTGCTTGCATTCGAAATTATTTAAGTTTTCCTTGGAAGATACCAAACTATGACACTAATTTAAAGGCTGCTGTAGTGTTAGTGGGCAAATATATTTGAGCTGAAGTTTTTAACATGTGTGTTAAGTGCCTGCGTGCCTCTACATTTACATGCCAGAAATCACAGCATCTATGGTCGCCAATGGTAACTGTGTTTGCATTCTTTTTAGTACAAAAAGTAAAGCCAAGGATGCAGTAATTATGTACTTAGTCGATATAATCCTTCAGTGCACACTCATTTGTATAGCACCAATGATGCCATGAGTGTATAAGCTCTGGGAAGTGAATCTATGTGAATTATTTTATTTGGAAGGAAGAGGATCATCACTACTCCTAGTATATCTTAACAGTAGATTTTAGTGCTTGGGTATTATCCCACTGCCTATCCGTCTTTCAACAGTCTACTTATCTACTGTGTAAGTGTAACTTTTTAAATGTATACTATGCTCGGATAGGTTTGTTCATAATGTAATGCAAGTGACTTATCATCTATGCAGCTCTACTCAGACTAGAAATAAAAGTATTTGTTTTTATGTGTAGCTATAGCATGCATTCACTTGTGTTTTTCTAGGTGCCTGTACAATTGTTTAGCCCTACAAAAGTGCTGGTATACTCTAATATTGAATCTGGCATCTTAAAATGGTTTGTTAGTGGAAGTAAGAATGTGTTTACAACCAATATTACTATCCACAGATGAACTGTGCACACTCTATGGAAATTTATTTACATTTATGGAACTTTGTGAAGGCAAATGTTGTTATGTTCTTTTATTGTGGTCCCTGTTTCACGCAAATGACACATAATTACTTTGCAGTGGCATAGTATTAGTTGTTATTTTACACATATGTGCTGAGAAACATCGCAGTTGAGGCCAGCAGCAAGACATACATGTGCACTGGAGCATCACCTCACATAGTGTACAGTCTTTGCCCACCAGTAAACTCAATATTTTTCAAGCAGACTAATAGACAGCTGTATGGGAACTGTGTTGATGCCCAAACTTTAAAGTCTTCTTGAGGAGTGTTTTTCATCATTTTTGTCCAAGTGAAGTAGCTACCCAAGGCCACAACTGGTGGGAATGTAGTGGTTTCCTCTGTCTAAAAGCACTCCTACCAGCTGCCTCAAGAGTCACTTCCACCGTTGAGCCACCACGACGCGCCAGAGTAGAAACTTTTAGCTAAATAAAGTTGATTCTACATTTTAGAAGTGTTTTGGGGAAACGAAATGGCACTTATAGCTGTCAATATAAACACTGTTTGCACCAAGGAGCTTAGTAGCTTATAATTGTATTATTCACATATTGTCTAGAATTTACTCGCGCTGTGCCAACTTTCAGCCCAAGTGTCATAACATGCTTTGTTAGTGGGTTGTGAATGAGCCAAGCTATGTAAATAAACAGAGCGATATCGCAGACATGTACAAAATATTGATGCACAGCCCTTTTCTTTAGCAAGATATTGTCAAGGGCTTTATTCTTGTGTTTTTTAAAAAAACTGCTTGTCACTGGGCAGCAGCGGAAAACTATGCATCAAGCTTTTGCGAGATGGTTCGAGAAACACCGTGTTGAAACATAACAGTGCCGGTGGATTTCTCTCGTAAGTTACTTTCTGTAGTATCTTCAAAATGAGTGTATTAGAATTGTTGTTTTATAGCCATTCATTTTAATATTTACACCTGAGTGTGTGTATGTATGTATGTATGGGTGTACATATGTATATGTGTGTGTGCGTATATGTATGTATGTATGTATGTGTGTATGTATGTATGTATGTATCTTTTAAATGAGAATCCGTTTATCTTCGGTGAGTAAGTTTGGTAATGATTTGGCTGAATTTGTTTCTAGTTATTTCTCTTTTGAGCCATTATACATTTCAATTTGTTTTGTACTGCATAAAAATAAATGTAACCTTACACAGAATATGTGTGTTCGAAGAAGTTTCATTTACCGACCTACAGTCATGGGCAAGAAATTGGGTAAAATGGAACGAACCTGCGAAGATTAGTTTCGAGCATAGCTACTCTACATGGCATATCTCGTACACATTGCGTTGGTTGAATATGTTGATTTCAACCTTTCAATTTTAATCAGAATAAGCAAGCTATCACCCATGGTTGTATATGTGCGTGATATTTATGCATACTGTGATACCGGTTCGCAATTACAACTAAGGTCACAAACCTAGTCAAGCTGAATTCACGAATTTTGTCCATGCACCTTTCATCTGCATTGGAACTGTTGTTAATAAAAAATAAACTCAGTTTAGAAATTTATTCTAGTAATCAAAAGCAGGGTATCTCTTTATCACACAAATCAAATTGCCATTGTTCTGTTCCATTCTCGACAATAGGGGACCCTCTCAGCAGAACTCGATGAACTGCTATAGTTCATTTTAACCATTGAGAGCGACATTACACTTAAGCGTGCAGCATGACAAATAGCGGGAGAGAAGACACAAACTAATCACTCTGTTTGCGTCAGCTCTAACTGTCCGTGCTCTTTGGTCTTGCTGCATGTGATGATGCCCAACAAATTACCACGAAAGCGTGTCCCTACAAAGGCAGCCAACTTGGCTGCAAGCAGTTAGCTCACTGCACGTGTAGATTTTCTTCAAAACACCGTGAAGACTGATTGCTGGTCGAATATCCAAACACGTGAAAAGTAATATACCAGGTATGATATTCGTATTTCAGCACTGGACACTTTTGCGATAATAGAGGATGGAGGAAAAAATTATGAACCCTGAATTGTTTAATTTTTTAAGGAGCACAGTACAGCGCTTTTGGGTCAAAAGGGGGTGAAAGAAGCAAGTGCGAAAGCCTACTTCTCAAAAAATTAGTACCCGCCACCACGCATAATGTCAGACCGGGCAACCTCTTGAAAAAAAAAAGTGCTCAGTGATTCTGCGAATCGAACCAAGTACCTCCTAGATTGTAGTTGAGCGCTGTAACCGCTCGTCCACTGCATCAGTGCTTGCATTCGCCCTATTGCTGATATATCGTCATTCCTTCGAATGAAGCCAAATGCAAAAACGTCCCGTGAAACTTTGTCAAAAATAGAAAACGTAGTTAGAATGCGTTTACCCAAGGTTACTAGAAGATATAAACCGCCACGTGTGACTGTATAACCGTGCGCTATTTATTCTTGTACATTACTGTCATGACGTTGGGATAGCCGGCTCTAACGTAGGCTACCTTCTCATAGTTTGGCAAATATAGATAAGAAAATAAAAATATATATCGGTCTGTGACAACGCTAATCAACTATTATGAGTTCACTGTCACTAGTGTCACTTTCACTCCATGAATGCTCAGTTTGCTTCCATTATCGTTATTTAGGAAAGTTTTGGCTCATTAACTCAACTCTCTTAATTAGCATTGATTCTCACACCTAAGGACAGTCACACTTCATCTCGCTTTCTGAGTGGCTGTCACTCCCATATAACGCGTACTCCACTTTTTTATGCTCTCTGAGCATCTGACCCTGCTTTGCGGAGACTTGCCCTGACGTCTGCTGGGCCAGAAAATTAACCTTTGACTACAGGTACAAAACACCCTTACGTTCACCACCATAACGTGCAAGATTGCACCAAATTAGTTAAGTTGCAGCGCAGCTTCAATGAAATGTAAGGTAACTGGTCGCGTTAAATAGGGGAAGACATTCGAGGCACATTTTGAACATTGCATGCATCGATTTATGTGTGGTTTCATTTATGTGGTGCACCTGGAGTGCTGTTTACTTGTACTTGGCGAGATGTTGCATGGATTGCTCGGTGGCTTAAGGCCATCGAGCAATTATTTTTTTTTAGCTACAGTCGTTGATTAAAGGCGAGTGCTTGGCTTTGCACAGCCCACCAAAACGTCTATTACAACGTACGCGACATCCCGTAAGCGCTGTAGCAGACGCTCGCGGAACTGAAACTTAGATGCAGCAAATCATTGGCTATCATCGTATACTCTCGATGCTAGACGCTTTGCGTGCTACCTTGATATTATCGGCACACACTTTTTTCTTTCCTTGTCGTTTCATCGGCTATCGTGTGTCCTCCTTGCCCTCTTAAGTGCCGAATAAGTTAAATTCATTCCCGCGCTATAGTAATCCCTCTAGATAAGAGATCTTTTGGCTAAGAAAATGCGTAGCCAAAGAGAAAGCTTTGTGAATTCGGCCCCTGAGAGGGAGCGAAGTCGCCCTAAGACGGCACTTCGGATATGTCCCACGTGAAATCAGGCAGGCGATTGTTAAACGCTGCATCGTGGGCCCTTTGTACAGTCCGCAATAAAGATATTCGGTGCAAACTCCGTAGGCTTAAGCGCCACTTTCCTGGATAAATTGAGCGAAAACTGTTTTAGAAGCACATTTTTTTTTCTAAGTGAGAACCTGTGACAGATTTTGTACCATCATGCAATTCATAAGACTGCCCCATGGAGTGACATTCTTTCAGTGATCACCCACTATTATACACTATTTCACAGAGCCGACAATAAATATTATATTTAGGTTTCCTGTAATGCATTCTCTGAGAAATTGCATTTACCCTTATGCGAAAACATTTGCTCAGGTGATCGTCAGTTAACTACGGCTAACCGCTAGCTCGTTTTTATTAGATTCTGGGATGTTTGAAAATATTGTATATTGTCAATAATTACGGGCAAAAAACTATATTACTCTGTCAAGAAGCTTGTGTGGTCTCTATGCTGTAAGAAAAGTTATTCAGGTCTTGATAATTATGCATGTGACTGATACGAGCTGAGATCACGTCGTTGCTAAGAGATCATAATAAAAATGTGTCAAACGCTCTCATGTTTTCAATACATTGGTGGTAGTGCTTGTTAACACAAAATGTCACTGCTGCTGACGTTTTGGCATGAGCACTCGCCTTGCTCAGGGCAGCGAATCTCAGCGCATCGATAAGGAAGGGTGCTGCTGGCCTGATGCAGATAAGTCCTCATCTCTAAACGAAGGCTCTCATTGCATTCCACCTGAAAGGCATTTTTTTTTCTGTTCACTGCTGTCTTCTATCTTCCTTAAATTTTCTTTCTTGTGTTAGATCGTATTTAGCACCTTGTCTTTAAGCAATGCATGCACTCATTTCCTTTTAACTGTTTGTAATATTCCTACTTGAAAGTGAGCCACCTGATGTTTCGTGAAAATACGTTACTTCTTACAGTGGTGGACGCCCAAGCCCTCCTAGAGCACAACCTCATTCAGCTTGCCTCCCAACTGTAAGTGCTACATACGCAGTATATGTAGTAAGTGTTACCGACGATACCGGGGCACAGGCAGGGTGCTATGCAGTGTGGTCTGATATATTACAGAACGTGAGTTTCCTTCGAGAAAGCTCTATGTCGGACATAACAAGAAGACTGTGAGAAGCGCGCAATATGCGAGTGAAAAAAAAACAGTACACAAATAAGACACATGGCACAAAAACGTATGTGAGGCATTGTGCGGTAGTTGTAAAAGGGATACCCAATGTCTATTTAAACTAGTTGAGTAGTTGAAGATGAAAGCGGTTTGTCATTTGCCAGCGAGATCACCATGTGGAGATAGGAAAATTCCAGTTTATTTCAGTTAGCAAGACTAACATTACCTCATTATAAATAAGCAATACTTATTACATGGAAAATTCCAGTTTATTTCAGTTAGCAAGACTAACATTGTTTAGCTAAGTAACACAAACATAAGGAACAATATAAGTCCAAGAACAGTATAAGAACAAGATAAGTCCTTTTCGCGCTATTTTCCTCAGCAGGCTTGTAGTAAGTGTTGGCTTGCTTAGCTTGGTTTCCATTAGCTCGATATTGCCTGACACGACTTATTATTGCAGTCTTAGAAACGTGTGTTGAAGTAGCTAGATCTTAGCACGGACTGGTTTAATGAGTTAGGGCACAATCAGCGTGAACCTGACACAGGGCTACCGTCTCGCTCATCAGCTAGTAAGTGAGGCACACTGCGTGGAGACCACAATCAAGGAAAGGACAAGGAGAACGCATGCTGACCGAGCAATGTGCTTAAACATGACGTCGACAATGTGGATTACTCGAGTGACCTCGGCGGTAGGCTACTACCACGCGCTGTTGCAAGGCGCCGCCACCGAAATTTATGTTGAGGTCCCGGTACGTAATAATAAAAGTATACTTAGTACATGCAGTAAACACTTGAAAAACAACTTACACATCCCGCCTCTTTAATACCTATCATTATTAAACACTTTTGGCTCTTTATAGTATAGGTGTACTTTTCCACTCAGCGTAACAAAAACAAGGGAAAGAGGCTGCTGGTGGCGAGACACTACCCAACACTTCGAACACCCTTGACGTGACGCCGCGTTCTATCTAGACCATTGCAAAACAGCGCGCGTTGATGGTTGCATTTGCTCTTTTCGTACTATTATACATTTGTAAGTTTAACAAACCGGAGGCTAGTTCTTATACAAATGGGACAAAGTGTCAACAAGAAAAAACAGTTAATTGGCATATCTTAGACGATGTCTGCCTAAAAGACACCGAAGAGGAACAATGACTTGGTTCAGATCGACAAACTTCACAAAGAGAACTTTATTGTCTTATGTTTCAGTAGCTTAAATTCATTATTAATCAAAAAAAGTCAGATTTGAAGCTGCGTTTCTCAATTTCTTGCCAAATTTTGTGCTCGCAACGTAGAAAATTTTAAGATGAACTTTTCTTATTTTTGTGAGAAATCTATAACACTTCGTATGCCCAGTGTATGGCACCAACGGGTCAAGTTGTACTTTTTCTTTGTCTATTGGAAGCTACGTTGGACCAAAAATACGCCATAAAAATTTCTTGCATTCTGGTGTTGAATTTGGGAATCTCAAGGTCGCCTCGCCAGCTGTACTTTCTTTTTACGCGTTTCCTCGCTTACTAAGGGCGCGTTCACAGTTGGCTTCAAAGAGAACGAAAGTGGCGAAACACTTCAAAAACTCGCTCATTTCACCGCCCAAGCAGCTGATTGATTTGATTGATTGATTGATATGTGGGGTTTAACGTCCCAAATTCACATTTGATTATGAGAGACGCCGTAGTGGAGGGCTCCAGAAATTTCGACCACCTGGGGTTCTTTAACGTGCACCCAAATCTGAGCACACGGGCCTACAACATTTCCGCCTCCATCGGAAATGCAGCCGCCGCAGCCGGGATAGGAATCCGCGACCTGCGGGTCAGCAGCCGAACACCTTAGCCACTAGATCACCACGGTGGGGTGATAAGTAGGGTTTACCAAAACCACCATATGATTATGAGAGACGCCGTAGAGGAGGGCTCCGAAAATTTCGACCACCTGGGGTTCTTTTACGTGCACCCAAATCTGAGCACATGGGCCTACAACATTTCAACCTCCATCGTAAATGCAGCCGCCGCAGCCGGGATACGAATCCGCGACCTGCGGGTCAGCAGCCGAATGCCTTAGCCACTAGAACACCGCGGCGGGGTGATATGTGGGGTTTACCAAAACCACCATATGATTATGAGAGACGCCGCAGTGGAGGGCTCCGGAAATTTTGACCATCTGGGGTTCTTTAACGTGCACCCAAATCTGAGCACATGGGCCAACAACATTTCAGCCTCCATCGTAAATGCAGCCACCGCAGCCGGGATACGAACCCGCGACCTTCGGGTCAGCAGCCGAGTACCTTAGCCACTAGACCACCGCGGCGGGGCCGCCCAAGCGGCTGGAGAGCCACGACACGCAGTGGGCACGCAAGAATTGGTCCGTGACCGATTTCCCCGCCTAGCGAAAGCGGATTCAAATTCTGCTTTACGGATTTGGCTGTGTTAGAGCAAACCACATGATCTAATCAGTCTGCCACAGGCCCCGCCGAGGTGGTGTGAGAGAGAGAGAGAGATAAATAGAGAGGAAATGCAGGGAGGTTAACCAAGCTTGGCTCGGTTGGCTACCCTACACTTGGGGTGGGGGAAAAGGAGAATAATAGAACGGAAAGAGATAGAAAAGAAGAGCAGTAAAAAAGAGAAGCATGAATAAGCTCGAGACTACACAGCACGGTCTCGCACAGTTCTTTGACAAGCGGTCGTAAAGTCTGGTGCTCCTTAAATGTACAAGAGGGCTTTCGTGGCTTTGCGCGTATGGGAAGCCGTCGGCCAAGGTCCCAGGATCTTCTCTTCTGTAAGCGGCCATGAATCCGGCTGACAGAGCTTGGCTTCCATAATACGTCGTTCGGTCTGGTATGCTGGGCAATGACATAGAATGTGCTCAAGCGTTTCCTCGCAGGCGCAAATGTTGCATGCCGAAGTGCTCGCCATTCCAAGGAGACGAGAGTACGAGTTCGTAAATGCTACGCCCAAACTCATGCGACACAGTAAAGTTTCAGCGCATCGTGGGAGCCCGGATGGCAAACGAAGTTGCAAGTTTGGGTCGATCAAATACAGGTGCGTGTTAGAGAAACCCTGCGTATTCCATTGTAGGAGAGATATACGGCGAGCAAGTGATTGTAGTAGCCTTGCAGCGTCCGTTCTCAAGAGTGGTATGGGCGTGCGCTGGTCTTGGTCATGAGCCGATCGAGCAGCTTCATCCGCGTGGTCATTGCCGACGATTCTGCAATGACTCGTCAACCACTGAAATACAATATTGTGACCTTTATTGAGCGCTTCGTGGTAGTCGCGCCTTATCTGATATACTGATTGTTCGTGTAACCCGTGCTGCATAACAAACCGTAGTGAATGTAAGGCTGACCTGGAGTCGCAAAAGATGGCCCATTGGTTAGGTTGCTGTCGAAGAATGTACTTTACTGCACCTTGAAGTGCTGCGAGCTCTGCTGCCGTCGACGTCGTGGTGTGAGAAAACTTGTACTGAAGCAACACAATTTCAGATGGAACAACCACTGCTCCTGTAGAGCTGTTGGAATTAGTGGACACCGTCACATCATTTAGCGTGTTTGACAACTCGGAGGCCCCATTCTTCGTACTGCGGTATTGTGACAAAACATCAGGACATACTGCCGCCTGGCTTCAAACTGGCGATGCATCCAGCAGCTTCGCTATGAAGTCTTCGTCAAACTTACGTGCGCTTATCAGTTCCTGGAATCATTAAAAAGGCACGCGTGTCAACGCTAGCCCTGAAGCAATTGACTTCGTGTCTGTTGGACGAAAGGTACTTTGACCGCATACATGTTTACACCAATGGCCGATGTGGTGTAGTGGCCAAGGTACTCGGCTGCTGACCCGCAGGTCACACGATGGAATCCCGGCTGCGGCAGGTGAATTTCCGATGGAGGCGGAAATGTTGTAGGCCAGTGTGCTCAGATTTGGGTGCATGTTGCAGAACCCCAGGTGGTGGAAATTTCCGGAGCCCTCCACTACAGCGTCTTTCATACTCATGTGCTGGTTTTGGAACTTAAACCCCACATACCAATCCAACCAGCCTGCTACAGATTCAACAAGGAGGCAAAGGCGTTAAAAGTGGCTCATGTCAGGTCAAATCACAAACTCCTCGTGCAGCACGACGGAGCTTCACGGCCTCGACGAGGACCCGTTCAACGAGAGCCTGGTTTGGACTATATTCACCGAAAACTCTGGAATTAGACGGTGCAGCAGCAGCGAAGCGGCATTCTCCGACGTGGTTCTGGTTTGTACACAGCCAGCTGAATCCGCTGCAGCAGCTGTCGGTGCATTCGCTCGTGTCGTTCCTGCTGGCTTGGCTCCAAAAATTATGTTTGAAAAGATGTGAGCTGTTTTTTCAATACTTTGTGTGAATAACTAGAGATTGGGTTTGAAGTTAGTGCTCAGAATGCAAGCGAAATTGAAGTATTTCTCAATATAGCGACGGCAGCGGTGGCGATAAGGGCAGAACGAATGTGAACATTCTCGACGCATGCGGTTGTGGTTTCCCTGCCAATCTGGTGATTTTGTTTTGACTTTCTTTCTCCCGTGTGAATGCGCCCAACACAGCGTGTGGCAGTAAGAGTGCTGTATTCGTGTGTTTGAAATTTTGCTTTACTAATATTCGACAGATCGTTTTGCTCTCCAAATTCATTTAATATACGTAGAACAAGTACGCATATTAACACAAAAATAATCAAGAAATGTAATACTTCTATCCATCAATTTGCAACTTAGAACTATGATTGGTTACAATTTGTAAGAAAAGAGCTAAACGTTAAGGTCTTGACACACTGCAGATACAATATTTAGCACATATCAAATAAGATTTAGACATCGATATGCCATGCACGTCTAGATTTATGGATATGTACGAAGCCTTATCGTCAATCTTTGCTATATGCGGCATTACTAAATCTAGATATGGCTATGAAATACGAGAGTGCGGGACGTGTCATCCTTCTGAGTGCCTTAAGCAACTTGGACATCCCACAGTGCAAAAGTAAAAAGTTCTGTGGGAACTGCAGAAACTGCTCTCACAGATTTTTCAACTAATACCGACTCAACAGAAACACCTTTACTAACGCCTCTTGTTAACTAATGAATCTACTTTACGGTGTACCAAATGTAAACAATCCAGACATTCCGCTACGGCCTATCGTGAACTTCTTGATGTAACCGCTTGACTGACTTTCAGGTCACTCACACGGAGTGTTAAGTTCACTCGGCAAAAGAAAAAAAAAGCATCTTCACACATTGTCAATTCCTCAGCTTTCGGTGAAAAAGAGCCGCACATTCCTGCTAATGAAAACGACGTGAGGACGTACTTCGACCTCAAATCACTCTTTACGCCAGTTTCTGTTGATTTGGCCGTAGCACCATGTAGAGATGCCCTGCCTGCAGACGAAACGCTCGCGGAGTGCACACCTTTGTAAATAGTGCACTTGTATGAGTTACAAGAATTTTGCTACAAGCAGATACACGGAGCGCCATGGAGGCTTCTCTCTTTTTAGTAAGGCAAATTCGGTCATGAAGGTAACTGAAAAAGCGCTTGACAACTTTTCCCCCTACGCCAAGATACTCGTTTGCTACGTTGACGACTGCTTCTGCATTACCAAATATTTTTGACTTGTTCGCCCTTTATAGCAAGGCCAACAAGATCATGTCGAAAGACAAGAAAGTTAATCACGTTCTAAAATGGATTGCTCACAATCTTTTTAACCTGCTGAAGTTCAATAATGTCACGAGCATCCACACAATTATGACGGAGTGCCACCGCCTACAACACGCTAAAGCCCACTGCGTCACCGACGGCATCACGCGCCTGCTGAACACTGCGGCCACTTCTTCCTGCGATGATGCTTTCCACCAGGTCCCCCAATATGACAACATCACCTGTATCAATCGTCGAGACGTTGAGGCAGCCAAACCAGTAGCCACAATATCTCGACACCTGAGCCTTCACCGACCACGACCTCTTTGATACAAGATGTCGTTCCTCAATATTAATATTGAACGTTAGCCTACACCACGTTCCAGCCATCTACTCTGCCCAGCCTTTTGTGATCGCCCCTCCGCTCCTCACTATGGTTCCAACTATTCTCGAGAACGCAATGCGTCCGATTGGCGTACAAAAAATGACAAGTCTATATGTTACAACTGCCGTTGCGTCATTCATACCGCTCACCAATGCCGCGACCATTGGGCTCTGCCAACACACATTGGGCCTCCCCCCATTCCCTGCCCAGGCCACTTCTGTCTACCGTTTACCCTCAGCATTGATTCCCCTATGCCGACCACATTCCCTGATGCTGCCGTGTCTATGACGAGACTTCGCTACACCCACTCACCATCTCCTGTTCGCCGTCGATCTCGTTCACCCCTGAAATGCTCTCTTGACTCTCCGACCTATTTGCAGTGCCTCTTGCCAGAAACCTAGGCAGGGCCGCTTCAGAAGATGCAATTGCATCGACGACGACTTCTGGAAAAAATTTTTGTTTAACGTTACCGACCACCTCGAATCTTTTAGACATTACTTTAGACAATCTACTTATGAGCAAGTTAATAGATAGCGGGGTGCACGCATCCATCGTGAGTGATGCTGTTTGTAGCTGATTTCAATTATTGCCACGCCCGCTCTGAACACAGTAGTATACGGGTCCCCGAACGGCGGAACTGCCCCGATTATTGGAGGTGCTCTGCCCGTGCGACTATGGCATATAAAAGCACTGTTGTTCTTTTAACCATTATCGAAAATTTCTCTCATGATCTCATTCTAGACATGGATTTTCTAACCGCTCACTAGGCCTTTATGGACTGTTCAGCCATCTCTTTTGACATTAAGATGCCTCTAATTCCTGATCCGACTGACCCAATTCAAAGGCGCTATTGCTGCATAGATTTGTTAAGTTTTCCGCACACGTCTGTTACACACGCCGACCCAATCTCCACGCCACCTGCAAGTGACGGTGATTACATGAATTCGTGATGCTTACACATGACATTGCCGCACACGATTTCCTCAAGATATCTGCCTAACTGAAACCAGTGCCCCACAAGCCCTTACTGTTGAGCCCTTCATCACTGTGGATGATTGCTGCAGCCAAGACCGTAGTATAACTACGCCTTTTTCATGGGGCGTCCACCTTAAATGCGTGGTGCCGTCTGATCTTACTGCAGATGAAGCTGAAGCTCTCCGTCACGTTCTAGAGTCGTACCGTGACATTTGCGACTTCGCCAGAACGTTCTTCAGCTGAACGACTTTAGTTACTCATGACCTCAATAATGGCTATACGACTCCCACTCACTGACGTTCATACCGTGTTTCCGCGTACGAGCGTTCAGTAATACAAAAAAGTAGAAAAGGTGCATGCATAAGACATTTTATGGCCCTCGTGCAGCCCTTGGGTTTCTACCGTCATCCTGGTCAAAAGGACAGATAGAACGTAGGGCTTTTGTGTAGATTATTGGCATCGCAACAAAATTACGAAGAAAGACGTTAACCCGTTGCCCAGAATCAACGACGCCTTAGACGGGCTTTATGATGACACTTATTTTTTTGCTATGGACCTTTTTTTTCCGGCGATTCGCGGATAGCCGTCGACGACATGAACCGCGAAGAGACTGCATTCGTCACTCCTAACTGTCTATTACTTTAAGGTGATGTTTTTCGCTCTATGTAACGCACCGGCCATGGTGCACTTTCAAAAGAATGCTGCAGTGATTCTAGTGGTTTATTTGCTTATGTTGCCAGTACCAAACCTCCCGGCGTTGCTTCTTCTATCTCTCTTGCTCATGTTATCTATAGGACATTAATGTTCCATCGTCTGTTAGCACTTGTAGACGTTTTCTGTCGAACCGGACCTAAAATGAACTTTTAGAAATTCCACTTCACTCGATGCCAAATAACCGTAAATGGCCATCTGATTGATATCGCTGGGGCATGCCTGGATCCCGATATAATTCGCGTCGTTACGCGTTTGCGAGTTCTGAATTTCATAAAGGGGGTTTGCAGTTCTCTATTGTTGTGCTCCTGTTTCTGACGCTTTGTTGAAGACTTCGCAACCATTGCGCGCCCACTCCCAAAGCTCCTGAAGAGGGACGCCCCGTTTTCCTGGGGCGCTGATCTAGCCTAACTTTTCCCAGTTCACTTTTCTGCTTACAACACCGCCAATTTTAGCTCATTTTTATCCATCAGCTTCAACCAAGGTTCTCACTGACGCTAGTTGGCACTAAATAGGAGCAATGTTATTAAAACCCCAACGCGGACTTAGCTTATTTAAGCAGGCTGCTATCTACGTCAAAGCATGACTATTTAATCACGGAGAACCAGTGCCTCACTCTTTTGCGGACAGTCGCCAAGTTTCGTTCATACTTTTACGGGCGCCGATTTTATGTCGTCACCGATAACAACGTGCTCTGATGGCCGACCTATCTCCATAGATCCCAAAGGATGCCTCACTCGTTTTGCTCTAGGTGTACACGAACACAAATGTGTCGCAACATATAAAACAGTGTGGTCGCATCAAGGTGCGGATTGTTTATCCCGCTACCCTGTGAAATAAGCCGCCCATACTGACACGATGGCAGATGTTTTTTTTTGTGTCGCAGCTACTCAACCTTGGGAACAGAGAATGCCGAGACATTTCTGTACAAGCTGTCATAGACAAGCTTGAGAGAGAGGTTGCTTCAAGACACGTCTCTACAATTGTTCCCAGTCAAAGACGGGATTCTCTACCAACGTTACTTCAATTCATTTGACTCTAACTCGCTCCCCGTCAAACCAGCGAACCTGCATGCGAATGTTCTGAACATGAAGCACAGAAAGCAAAACTGTACAAAAATATACCATAGTTTCCAATTCTGTGTTAGTTATGTCTTCAAAAAACCTTTTATCAAAGCCATTGCCATCGAGGGATGGCAGTTCAGCCTTTAATGTGATGTCGAGCACTGTAGAAAAAAGCAGTAGGTGGAAGTGTAATAAATTATGAAGCAGCCAATTTACCATGATATAACTGGCAGGACCCGAATTTCCAGTCTTTGATTCCGGTTTCCTTTTCGTAATTTATTTGCTGGATTCATTCTGTAATACATTAAGAAGTAGTTATATGCCCATATATGTAATCATGGCTGATGTGCTGGATGACCACATGCATGGTGAACACGTCATCACAATTTAAGCTGATAAAGCCAGAACCACCGTACTTTGTAAAGAAAATGTTTATTATATGTCTAATGATGTTGTGTATAAACTCAACAAGATTTTAGGAGTAATGTTTCAGACATCATATTCTTTGAGGTGTTTACCTTAGATCAGCACGATAAGTTGTGTGTTATGCAGTCAAATTAAACCAGTGTGCCCGAGTGTTCCTTACGTCAGTGAAATCTCCCCTGTGACAGCTATCTTACACAAGCACCCTTGTTCTAATCATGACATGATGATTTCAGAAGGTCCTTGCTTGGTATGGTAACAAGCGTTGAGAGTGATGACTATGCCATAGGTGAAATCGTAGCCTATGAGCACGGTTGTCTACAGCTATGGTGAACACGTCATTGATATTCATGCTGCTAAAGCTAGAACAACCGTACTTTGTGAGAACAATATTTACTATATATCTCGTGATGCTGTTAATAAGCTCAAAATGATTTTCCAAATAATGTGTCAGCAGTCGAGTTCTATGAGGTGTTCACATAAGTTGTGCACGATAAGTTCTGTGGTATGCAGTCAAACTATCACACTCTTTATGACAATTGAGTACGTCGGTGAAGCCTTGCCTGGGACAGCTCCTTCAGCCGTGATCTTTGTTTTGCATGAGATATCTGAAAAATAAAGAAAACGTGGGCTGTGTGTGTCTTTTTGTGCCTAATAGTGTTTTAGACATAAGAAACAAAGTCACAATGCTTTTAATAAAGCGGGAGAAAAGTAGGAATGAAATTAGTGTCAAATTTAGAGTGGTAAAAACGTTGCACACCGAACGTAGCATCTGCAAGACACAGTTTTTTTGTAAGAGAACAAAATAATAAATGCTTATGACACAGACGTCGTCAAAATCGAAAAATATGCATTATGAAATTCGAGGTCATCATCATCATCATCATCATCATCATCATCTTCCTGACTACGTCCACTGCAGGACAAAGGCCTCTCCCATGTTCCGCCAGTTAACCCGGTCCTTTGCTTGCTGCTGCCAATTTATACCCGCAAACTTCTTAATCTCATCTGCCCACCTAACCTTCTGTCTCCCCCTAACCCGCTTCCCTTCTCTGGGAATCCAGCTAGTTACCCTTAATGACCAGCGGTTATCCTGTCTACGCGCTACATGCCCGGCCCATGTCCATTTCCTCTTCTTTATTTCAACTATGATATCCTTAACCCCCGTTTGTTCCCTAATCCACTCTGCTCTCTTCTTGTCTCTTAAGGTTACACCTACCATTTTTCTTTCCATTGCTCGCTGCGTCGTCCTCAATTTAAGCTGAACCCTCTTTGTATGTCTCCAAGTTTCTGCTCCGTAGCTAAGTACCGGCAAGATACAGCTGTTATATACCTTCCTCTTGAGGGATAGTTGCAATCTACCTGTCACAATTTGAGAGTGCTTGCCGAATGTGCTCAACCCCATTCTTATTCTTCTAGTTACTTTAATCTCGTGGTTCGACTCTGCGGTTATTACCTGCCCTAAGTAAACATAGTCTTTAACAACTTCAAGTGCACTATTACCTATCTCGAAGCGCTGCTCCTTTCCGAGGTTCTTGCACATTACTTTCGTTTTCTGCAGATTAATTTTAAGACCCACCTTTCTGCTCTCCTTGTCTAACTCCGTAATCATGAGTTGCAATTTGTCCCCTGAGTTACTCAGCAATGCAATGTCATCGGCGAAGCGCAGGTTACAAAGGTATTCTCCGTTAACTCTTATCCCTAACTGTTCCCATTCTAGGCTTCTGAAAACCTCCTGTGAGCACGCGGTAAATAGCATTGGGGAGATTGTGTCCCCCTGCCTTACACCCTTCTTGATTGGTATTCTGCTGCTTTCTTTATGAAGCACTATGGTAGCAGTTGACTCCCCTGTAGATTTCTTCCAGAATGTTTAAATATACTTCATCTACGCCCTGATTCCGCAGTGTCTGCATGACGGCTGATATTTCTACTGAATAAAATGCCTTCTCGTAATCTATGAAGGCTATGTATAGTGGTTGGTTATACTCTGAGCATTTCTCTATTACCAGATTGATAGTATGAATGTGGTCAATTGTTGAGTAGCCTGTTCGAAATCCTGCTTGTTCTTTTGGTTGATTGAATTCTAATGTTTTCTTTACTCTGTTAGCAATTACCTTTGTAAATAGCTTGTATACTACAGAGAGCAAGCTGATCGGCCAGTAATTCTTCAAGTCCTTGTCATCTCCTTTCTTATGTATTAAGATGATGTTAGCGTTCTTCCAAGACTTTGGTACTCTTCCTGCAAGGAGACACCTCGTAAACAGGGTAGCTAGTTTTTCTAACACAGTCTGTCCTCCATCTTTCAGCAGATCTGATGTTACCTAATCCTCACCAGCAGCTTTGCCTCTTTGCATGCTCTTCAAAGCTTTTCTGACTTCTTCTATCATTACTGGTGGGGTGTCATCTGGATACTGCTAGTTCTTATAGTATTAAGGTCTTGGTTGTCTTGGCTACTGTACAGATCTCTGTAAAACTCCTCCGCTATTTTAACCATCCTATCCATATTTGTAGTTATTTTGCCTTCTTTGTCCCTTAGTGCATACATCCGACTTTTGCCTATCCCAAGTTTCCTCTTCAATGCTTTGACACTTCCTCCGTTTTTCAGAGCGTGTTCAATTATCTCCATGTTATACCTTCTTACATCGCATACTGACTGGATTCCCAGAGAAGAGAAGCTGTTTAGGGGGAGACAGAAGGTTAGGTGGGCAGATGAGATTAAGAAGTTTGCGGGTATAAATTGGCAGCAGCAAGCACAGGACCGGGTTAACTGGCGCAACATGGGAGAGGCCTTTGTCCTTCAGTGGACGTAGTCAGGCTGATGATGATGATGATGACATCGCATACCTTACGTCTATTAGTCAACTTCGAAAGCTCTGCCAGTTCTATATATAGTCTGTGGTACTTGACACTTTCATGATTTGAGGCTTCTTAATTAGGTTCTTCGTTTCCTGGGAAAGCTTGCCAGTGTCCTGTCTAACTACCCTGCCTCCAACTTCCACTGCACACTCCGTAATGATACTCGTCAGATTATCATTCATTGTATATAGGCTAAGGTTGGTTTCCTCACTAAGAGCCGAGTACCTGTTCTGCAGCGACATTCTGAATTCCTGTACTTTTCCTCTTAGTGCTAGCTCATTGATTGGCTTTTTGCGTATCAGTTTCTGTCGTTCCTTCTTCAAGTCTAGGCGAATTCGAGACCGTACCATTCTATGGTCACTGCATCGTACCTTGCCAACCACTTCCACATCCTGCACGATTCCTGAGTGTGCACTCATTATAAAGTCTATATCGTTCTTATTTTCGCCATTGGGGCTCCTCCATGTCCACTTGCGTTTTTCTCGAATTCGGTAGAAGGTATTCAAAATCCGTAAATTATTGCGTTCTGCGAATTCTACTAGTAGCTCTCCTCTGGTGTTTCTTGTACCGATGTCATAATCTCCTACTGCCTGGTCTTCAGCCTGCTTGTTTCCTACCTTTGCATTAAAGTCGCCCATCACTAAAGTATACTGTGTTTTTACCTTACTCATTGCCGATTCCACGTCTTCATAGAAGCTTTCAACTGAAGCGTCATCATGGATGGATGTAGGCGCGTAAGCCTGTTCGACCTTCATCTTGTATCTTTTATTCAGTTTAATTACGATACCTACCACCCTTTCGTTAATGCTATAGTATTCCTCTATGCTGCCAGCTATGTTTCTGTGAATTAGGAACTCCACTCCCAGTTCTCTTCTGTCTGCCAATCCCCGATAGCAAAAGTCGTGCCCATTCTGTAGCACCGTATAGGCCTCATCTGTCCTCCTAACCTTTATGAGCCCTATTATATCCCATTTAACACTTTCTAGCTCCTCGAATAGTACAGCTACACTTCCCTCACTAGATAAGGTTCTAGCGTTAAACGTTGCCAAGTTCAGGTTCCAATGGCGGCCTGTCCGGATCCAGAGATTCTTAGCACCCTCTGCTGCGTTGCAGATCTGACTGCCGCCGTGCTCAGTTGCTTCGCAGCTGCTGGGGACTGAGGGCCGCGAGTTATTTGACGTATGCATGTGGGAGGTAGTGGCCAGATACTGCACCAGGGTGGCCAATCCTGCTCTGGTGAGGGAGTGCGTTCCCGGTGGTGGTTACCGGTGAGGCCGCACCCCAGGCCTCTTAATGCAGTTCCATCAACACGCGGATTTTTTTAATCCGGTTGGGAACTGCGCGGCACCGGGATTTGAACCACAGACCTCTTGCATGCGAGCCGGATGCTCTAACCACTACGCTATCGCCGCTTTATCATATTAGCGTTTCTCTTTAAATTCTTTCTAACTGCATACCTTCTAGTTGGCTTAAGCTATCGAAATACTTTTTTCACAAGTAGAAGCGGATTTTTATGTTCTAAAGGTAGGTTTCAGTGGTGTATCAGTCAAATTTCTAGTTATTTTTATAAAAAATGTTTTAATGAAGTGAGATTTCTGCTGATTACCCCCTTATTTAAGGGACTAGAGAGTACAGAGTTGGGGCTCCGGTTAACCTATGGGGTGCTGTTTATTAATATATTAAGCGGACACAATTTAAATTCGTTTGTGAGGTGATGTTACCAAATTAATCTTTTTAGTGATTAGGCTTAATTTTGGTCACGAAATAAATCCAGTACTATTACTCCTATCTTGAAGAAACTTGAGCAGCGACAGGTCTACAACTAGGGCTTTGCACTGTATCAGTTAGAAGTTTCCCGGTAAGTTATTACAAAAGTTATAAGCGATCGTAAGGGAAAAAAAACATGGTTCAAGATTTTCATCTGACCGGCGTACCTTTCTCCCGAGCAGTGAGCCACCCTCCTCCTCTGAGCGAGGGCGAGAGAAGACGCGGGCGCCACATGTTTATTAGCAGTTCTCGTTAAATTCTTTCTAACTCTGTATCTTCCGGTTACCTTAAGCTATCAAAATTATTTTTACAAGGAAAAAACCGGACTGTTGTGTTCTAAAAGAGGGTAATAGCTATTTTTCGGTGGCGTTTGTAGCTCCTTTTGAAAAATTGTTTTAATGAAATGAGCACTTTGCTGATTACCACAATAATTAAGGGCCTAGAGTGTATTAAGTTGGGCCGCCTGGTAGCCTATGGGGTGCTGTTTATTATTATATTAAGCGGACAAAAGTTAAATGCGCTGACGAGGTGATATTACCAGTTTATTCTTTTTAGTGAATAGGCTTCATTTTGATTGCGGAATAACTCTTGAAAAAATTAACCTAGCCTGATCAAACTACAGCAGCGTCAGGTCTATCCTAAGGACTTTCAACTTTGTAAGTAAAAAGTTTCCCGGTAGAATATTAACGAAGCTACAAGCGATCGTAAAAAAACACAAGGTCCGACTGTTGTTGTTTTCACAAATTCACACTGTTTTCCGCTCCTAAAATTTGAAGTTTTCATTTGTAATAACAGTATTTGTAGCGGATGAACTCCTTGTAACTTCAAGAACAAATAGACACCTCTCTGATCCTCCCAGAACCAAATTTGCTAAAGTTATAGGTATATATGTGCAGAGCTCACTTACCCGTGCTGCTGACGCAGCCGCTCCCGTCCTCCCAGCTGCTATAATTCGAGGTAATAATACTCTACTAGGTAATAATACATGGTACACGTCAGTAGAAATTAGATATACCCTTGGTTTTTCTCCAGTTGCAAAGGCGAGTAAATATGCCGCGAGGGTGGTGCCAATGTCGCCTATTGTTCGAATAAACAGGCTAAGTGTAATACCAACGTCATATGGAGAGCTCATGCGTGATTGGGAGACATATTTGTTCTCATCCACGAAGTGGCGGCGTGCACTACAGATTCGTCCGTGTCATCTTTCTATAGCGCAGACGCGCACTGCAGCTACAACACAGCAGAACTGCTTGGCCGTTCGTTTTGTAGGGGCGAAGCTCCTCTTTGCCTTACCTTGTCATGCGTCACGCGTAATTGGGAAGAGAAGAGATGAGAAAGAAAATAAGGCAGTATCTCAAAAACTATAGTGGACGGTGCCGTCTCTTGAAGTACACCCAGAGTGCATTTGATTTAAGATATATTAGATGGCGCCGTACTGCTACTCTCCCATCGACTGTGCTGCGTGGGCTGTGCTAAGGTACGTGGAGAAGGAATGGCTCCCTCAATCTGCTGGATTACCGCCTTACGCGGTAATCCAACAGAAGTTGCTGGGGCATGGACCAAGCATAGTGGCGGGCACCTTAAAGACACTCATGCTCAGTTTTCTTGGCTGGCGTCTCGTCGGCGTTACGGACGTCCCGTCGGCATTATCGAACGCGATCGGACGCAAGGAAACATGCACGGATGGACTGAGCGGAGGGGCGGAGGGACAAACGAACGCTCCGCCCCACTCATCATCATTCCCTCTGTAGATATGCTGTGACTTTTTTTTATGAGTGGCTCCAAATTACCACCCAAAGCGGCAGCCAATACGGTACTAATGGCTCAGTGAATTACCACCATCGTATAGACGCTTCCATCTGTGATTGGAAGACGAATCTGTACTCATGCATGAAGCGTCTGCTTGCACTGCAATACGCCCGCGCCACGCAAGAGATTACCTGCCCTTTCAATAAGTGCCAAATTTACAGTGATACTTTCACCGGACTTGCTGGTAATTGAGCGGTAAACGTTTGAACTTCCCACACTCGTTTGAGGTGCGCGGGCGTTGTGCTGTAAAGTGTGCCTTGTATGCCTTCCGGGTTGTCTCCAGGTGTAGTGGGAAAAACGAGTAACGTCGCTGAAACCACTCACAGGTCGAACATGTGCTTGAACTGCAGCATGAGACGTGCCGTAAATAGTCGACTGTGTGCCCAGAGGATTAAATACATGTATTCCGCTCAACACACAAATTTCAGTATACTTCAATAATAACTGAATGCATCTGGCTCACCGAGTCTTCGCAATGTGAAATGATTACATACTTCGAGTAGCATCGCGACATGTACAGTCACTAGGGACAATGGTCATGTTAGGGATTCTCGTTTAAAAGTTTACACTAGTGTCTCAACTGGAACGAACAAATCCTCCCGCTCGAAACGTCGTCAGCAAACGGTCATTGTCGGCGTCCCAGCCTTGCCGATGCGAAGATTGCCAATCCTGCGCGCTATATGGCTTCTGTCCTTGGCCTCCGAAGAAAATGCATGGGAACAAATAGCGCCTTCTTTCAATCGTGCTCACATGCACTGAGAAACAGAGCAGAACTGCTTGGCCGTTCATTCTCGCTTTATGTTTTCTTTACGGCCGGCTCCATCTCACCGACCACAGCTGCAGCCGATACGGTACTCAAGGTATTTCGACTGTTTGGAACTCCGTACGAAGTTTTCGCCTTCTGCCACTGCGTGCCTCATGGCTTGCGGGAATAGCGAACACACACACTGTTCTAACCACCTTTGATGATGTACTGAGAAAAGTTCACGGAAGACGCATGGTTTTTCCGGTGAACCGCCGGAGCTTTTCACACGCATAATTATTCACTCCTTTGTTATGATGTGATAATTTTTTGAGTAACCGTGCTATTGATCTGGAGCTTGCGAAAAACTGCTTGCCCCTATTTATTAATAAGGGCAAGCAGTTATTTGATAATTTGAAAGCAACAGTACATTTATTGAATGCTACTGCTTTTCTTTTCTTTTCTTAACTAGTGCAATGGATTGCAAGCAGGACAGGCGTGTGGTGCCAATTGCACTTGCTGCTACTACATCCGTTGTCCCATCATCTTGTGCTGCGTGGCAGACCACTCCAAACTGCCACATTGCCTTGTGCGGCCGGCTAATAGACAAGGATAGGACATTCACACAGTTCACTGCTCCGTCATGTATGTTTGCTAATGTTATGTTGTGGCAAATCTGAGAGCTTATCGGCATGTTAGCCAGCTGCTTTTTCGAGTGCACTATACGGCACAACTTGATATTGTGAATAAAGAAACACTTCACAGACTACAAAAGGTGCTATCATTGCTCTTATAACTTTTCATACGCGCCAGTTGTTCACCACCTGAGCAGGAAGCTTGAAAAACGCGAGTGCCTGAAAAATAAACTTAAGAGCTGAGGGTAAAGACCTCAGATGTGGAGTATGAACAATGCTAATGGGCATTGTTGCTTTTCACGGAGACCTAACAAACCGACACAAGACATGTCATAAGTATACACGTGCTTTTTTTGTTAACAAAAATATCGCTTTCTGATACCGTTTAAATTTACTATACCACGCCATTTGAAATCGACCACCAGTGATCGATGCTCTGAATAGGCTTATTTTGAACACGCAAAATGAGTATCATAGCATGGAATAAAATACAACATTCAAGAAACTAGGGTAGCAAGTTATACACACAACATTTCGCGACATGCATATCCTGTCAAATTGCGACATGCATATCCTGTACAACGTGTTTTCCATGCTACGCTCATGCTGCACTCACGGTTGTTTCGCCAGCGGGGTATACTCTAAAGTTCGTGCGTCGTGGTGTGATCGTATGACAAACGTAAGTGACAAGCACCACAAAGACGAAGGCTGTCCTTCAATTTACGCGGTATCTTCACTTTTAAGCCAACCTCCTACATGGAAAGAAATTCAGGCCAATAAAGAAAAACGAAGTATAGCTCACGAACGCACAGAATAAAATAAAAAAGCATCATTCAATTTTTTTCTTGTGCCAATTGCCGAGGCAGACTGCACCATCCGCGTTCACGTACACTGATTCTAAATGAAACACAAGTTGTTTCATTGTACATACAGGCATCGGTCTCAAGCCGCTTCATCACTGAATCAAATGCTAGAATCGATGATTCAGCCACTGATTTTCCTTTGGTTGTTAATATGCTGATAAAGAAACTACTGTCGAGCTTCCTACTCGTGGCAGTACTTTGTCGAGTGAAAACCGCTGACCTAGTGTCACAACGGAGCTTCTGGTAAGGTTTGTAAGGCAGTGGCACCAACCTAAATATAATGTTTGTTAAAGCCAACCAGTCGAATATGCAAGTTAAACGCTCATTGACGAGGCAGTTCATTAAATACACGTCATTTAGTCATGGGGGCATATGCGCCCCGCGCACCTCATAGCATTACGGGAAAGACATCGCAAAGAATGTCCCATTTGAAAATCCCGAAAGTGTCATTCGCGTTAGTGATCTGGTATGTTATGGGTTTTTACAAGACAAATTATGTTGTGAGTTTTACATAAAAATAGAAAATTGGCAGGCTATTGGTGTGAGCGCGGTTAGTACAGTGTGCTGGTGTTTGAGTGACCTTCATTTTATTGCTTTAGTGAATATTGACAATCTTGAGCCTGAGTGCTAACAAGTAATGAGGGTGAGATAAGGCTGAGTTTGAAAACAAGCGTGAAGATGTGTTGCAATGCCTAAGAAAATATTAATTAACAAAATAGCGTAAATGGGGATGCAATGCAAATAGCTTCTCAGGACATTGCTGACGAGATGTGACTACAATCGCCAAAATTTTGACCATTTCGAGCTGCGTGTCATGTACAATTGAATAAAAAACAATTATTTCATTGAAAACGTTTCGAAGGACAGTCAGTTTGTTGATTCGGTAATCTAATGAGCGAACGTGCGTGAAAAACACAAACATAGGACGAGCTTCACTTCGAGTTCCCCCTTAAAATTTTTTTGTGAGTGCGCGCTTTTGTTGTTCGTGCTTTCCTATACATTTCTTGCGTAATTTTGCTCCTAATGAAATGTTTGTCTCACAGTTTTGAATTTAAAAAAATAAAAAAGTAAATGGTATCATACGGTACGGAGGACTTTCTTTCAAGTCGACGACAACGCAATCAACGTCATAATCAGTGCAAGATGCAAAAAATTCTTTAAAAAAGAATAAGTTGTGTTTAACATATAAACCAGTTTCTAAAACCATGACCGTCTAACAAGTATTTTGTTCAAGAAATGTGATTAGATTAGCAATCAAATGTTCCACATGATGACATGGTGTACGGCGCAATGTGAGAGGCCTGCCAATCGAATATTTAGAATAGTAACCTAATTAAGATTCAAAAGTTGCTGGCTGCATTCCAATCACTCCATATCAAGTCATTTTACAATGACCGCAAAAGCAAAACCATAAATGAAGCTACAGCTACTGGTCCTTTTTGTTCAACACAGTTTTCATGCATATTCATTGTCAAAAGTACTACCAGCTGTTTACAGGACTGTTTTCGCAATGCGGCTTTGCAATATTTAGGTCAGAAACTGTTCCCAAGAGAATATCAGTTGTCTTTGTATTTCAATCACTGCATTTCCTAAAGAACTTTGTAAGGAAGAGCCAAAACGAATTTCTTAACAAACTGGACGTGGGGAAGTACGTTCCCCATGATTCAAACATGTTGAAGGTCTCAGTAGAAACTTGTGCTCGCGTGATTGGCCCTCCGGCTGCAACGGGATGGTCGACGTCTCTCACGACGCAGCCAATGGCGCGCGTGTTCGAACACAACCCTAAGATTGACTTAGGTAGATAGATAGATATGTGGAGTTTAACGTCCCAAAACCACCATATGATTATGAGAGACGCCGTAGTGGAGGGCTCCGGAAATTTCGACCACCTGGGGTTCTTTAACGTGCACCCAAATCTGAGCACATGGGCCAACAACATTTCCGCCTCCATCGGAAATGCAGCCGCCGCAGTCGGGATAAGATTGACGTAACTGATAGTAAATTGTATAGATACCGCTCGTGGCACCAATGCCAAACAGCTTTTCGTTTCTCCTAGCCATAGGCAGCTTTCACTCTCAAGTTTCTAATGTCAGTCTTTATTAGCTGGACAACATAACGTTGTAAAAAAACACCTGGTCAATACGCGCACATTACAACCGGTGTTGAGAAAAGGTGCATGAAGCCGAATGGGAAACGCAAGAACAATCAACGCCAACATAAAATTACAAATTAAATGTCATGTTCTGGCGTAATACGTTATCAAGTGCATTACAAGGATGAAGACATAGCTAACAAGCCAGCGTGGTTTTGTACGAATATGACGGCTGCTCTTTATAGAGTAAACTTAGAATACAAGCAATGCTACTTTCAGGTCTTAGCATACTGCAGTAACCTTGTTCGCGCCACGGTACATCATGGGGAACCATTCACTAGGGACAAATTTGTCGCCGTATCTTTCAGTTCTTAGTGTGAATAACGGCCTAAAACATGGTGAGCATGTTTTGAAAGGCGCAACGCGATAGCCGGATTGCGACCACTAATTTGCCCCCCAGACTGTGCTTTCTTAAACACATCTCAACTTTTCCGCAAGAAAATGAGAGTTGTGGGCGTAGCATCGGCCGCTTAAAGCTTCATAACAATGCAACCAGGAGCTAATGCCCTTTCCCAGTAATTTGTCATATTACCAATTAGTAAAGATTGCATTATGTCTTCACACATTACGCTCTTCTGCATACTTTATTGATGCGGTTGTTGACGTTGACCGTAAATCATGTGTCATGTTCTTGATATAGAGGGGTATTTATTCTATTTACTTTTTGTGCATTTTAGAGCAGTCGATGCATTGTACACTTCCCATTTGTAGAATAACGGTTGTGTTAACGAGACTCATCACTATAAATCAAGCTGGCATTCGATTTTGATTCATATTTTCAAGCTAGGAAACATGGTTTGGTTTGAATCTATAAGCTGTAGTTCGATTCTACTTTGTAAACACTAAGAACACATTTAGCATAATTTGGGACTGTCATGTTATGTTGATAAGATAACCAGCTTTGCTGTTTCTAGGTCAACATAGTAGGGTAAATTTCACTTTTTTAGTAAACATAGGAGGTATTGTAAACGTAATACTACATTTCATTTCATGACATCAAGAAAGAAATATAGCAACAAAAAATTGTATTTTATTCTTGCTTTTCATTATTCATACCAGTCTCACTTTGTCACGCTTTTGTTGCAAAACACACACTGATGCCTGTGGCGTTGCCATCTTACGTCAAAGATATGAACTAACTTCGACATTGCGGTGTTGCTTATCACTTGAGCACTACATTAGTGCAATGAGTGGTAACGTTTAATCACGTTGACCTGCATCATTTTCCTAGATTACTATCGGGTAAGGCAAACAGAATGCGAGCGATATTCAGAAGTAGATAACTATCTATTTCAACTTCATCTAGTAGCTGAGCACCACTCACTGAAACATGCTATCTCGTTTTGCACAATTTACGCGGGGTGCAAATATGGCTGTGTTCCAATTATTAGACAGCACGTAGACAGCCAACGTAGACTGCTTATAGGACAGCAACGAGCCCGTGCTCTCTGAGAATAGGAACACTTGGGCACGGCTTTTACGCGACAATGTACCACCTCGCGTCGAGAATAAAAGCAAAAATAAACAAATGTAATAGTTGCATTTTCTGGCTTTCCTCGTGTTTCAATAAAAAAAAACCGTACTCACACTGAGCGTCTGGAAAAGTGTCTGCTTGTGTGCAGACAACCATACCGGCGAGATTTGATCTATCTGAGCAATTGGCTGAGCCGCCTTTTTGCTTAGACAGCAAAGTAGCCTGCATTGTATTTGTCTACGGTGTGGTCTTCTCGGAGCTGTCTATTTTGCGCTGGCTTTTTTACGCTGGCTATTTGGCCGGCTACGTAAGAATCGGAATGGGGCTTAATATGCACGCCATCCACTTAGCTTTCTATTTAGCCGTCTACGGTGAGTATTGGAACACTTCTATATACGTGTTTCTGCAATTAGAAATTATGATGATGATGATGGTAATGGTGATGATGTGTGGCCGGTGCTTGTGCAAGCAATGAAACAAGGAATAAGGACAATGGCTATGGTGTGTGGCTGTATAACGACTTTAAAGTTCTGCGCACTATGTTAGGTGAAACATATAAGTATTAAAATAATGGTTGATGCGTAGCGTGTGTAGTGAAAATGAATGGCAAGTCTTCACGGTAATGAAACTATTGTGGAGATATGTGGCATTAGCACAAGCGTCTCAAAGACGACCTTGATACGCATGACCAAGAGGCTGATGTTAGGATATATCACATAGAAACTGCGCACGTCTTTTAAAATGCGACCTATATTTCGTGCTTGAAAAGTGTGTTCACAACGATGGGAATATGTGTATAAAATGGTATTTGCTGTCTGCCGCGTCATTTCAAGCATACTTTTCTAAAAAATTCCCATTCTTCACATTGGAGAAGCATTGTGCTACTCGTAAGAACAAATAACACACATGATCGAACTATTAGTTCACCCTAAAATGCTAGTTCACCCACTAAACTAAAATATTAGTTCACCCAAAAAATTTTATTGGCTCTTGCTTTAGACAGACCCAAGGTGTACTTTGTAAGCCCCCGTGCCATCTTCGTGAACCCGCCGGTTAAGGTTCAAGCCTCGAGCTTTTTGGATTCAGCTTGGATGCAACTTAGCCCCGCTGCGGTGGTCTAGTGGCTAAGATACTCAGCTGCTGACCCGCAGGTCGCGGGATTGAATCCCAGCTGCGGCGGCTGCATTTCCGATGAAGGCGGAAATGTTGTAGGACCGTGTGCTCAGATTTGGGTGCACGTTAAAGAACCCCAGGTGGTCGAAATTTCCGGAGCCTTCCACTACAGCGTCTCTCATAATCATATGGTGGTTGTGGGACGTTAAACTCCACATATCAATCAATTTTATGCAACTTAGAGAGCAAGCACTGCTAGAATTTCTTGAGCTAAATTGGCTGCTTTTCGTGTTCGTCTGAACGAAACTCGTCGTTCGGAGGACATTTGTGAAACACTTGATTATGAAATTCTTTGCATTAAAATGTTGTTTTCAAAAAGTTTCTGTTAGCTCGCTAGAAATACTTAGGCGATATACAATTTTTCCTGTGTTCATTTTTTTCAATTGACTATGTGTGCGTGTCTTTATTTGGAACACTTCATGTGTACTGTTCAAGTGCAGGTGTTCAACCGGATACACACGCCTCCAACAATTTTAACGATCTAGTAAGCTTTGGCATGCATTGGAAAATAAATTTTTTCAACTGAAACCGTTGATTCGAAAAAGATGGTCATGCATATAATGTATGTGCACTGCGAATGACGAGACCTGTACTAAATATTTAGTATTATTGAACGAATTCTACAATTAATGCTCTTTGAAACTCATTGAAATATCTCATATGCTGGAAATGTACACTATAATGAACCGCCTTACTTAAAAACAAAATATAGTAAATGTACTGTAATTTTCGCGTGCGTAATATGCACTCATTTCAGAGGTTCAGAGCTACACTGCCAAAGATTTTGTAGTTATGCTGCTTTGAAACCTACATATATTATGGATTGGGACATCATAAACAAAAGAGTAGAAACAAAAGCTGGAATTGTGACAATTAAATATCCTCACAGTGAAGGTGATGACTTTAGCGCAGTTCTGCAGGAAGACTGTCAGATATGGTCCGCCCATGTGAGCACCCGTAATCGCCAGAAACGTCGATACTTAACATTGCATTGGATGCATGCAGCGACAAGAGTTCCCCGCGTTGCTAATATAGAATGTAAAGGCATGCTGTGTAGATAAAAATTGCGGGCCCTTAAGCTTTGCCTTTAAGAGAGCAAAACGACAGCAATATCTTTTCCGTAGTGCATACTTCACCCGTTTAGTGCATGCTTTTTTATTCTATTGTATTGGAAACACCTTTTTTATTTCCACAGGAGAATGTCAATCAATTAGTTTAAATTGTAGATTTTATATTGTAATCAATGAAGATGAAAGTGGCTTTTTTCTGTGAAGCTTTCGCATATTGCTGCAACCTGTATAAAGAGTAGGATGCTTTATACCGTGAAAATTTATGTGCATGGAATTGTTTCGAATTTATTATGTACCCACAACGTAGTCCTAAGGAAATACGCGCTGTATTTCTGCATACCTCATGACTACTTTTATGAAATTACCGTCAAAACGTTTTTTTTTACAGTCAGGAGCAACACTAAAGGTACAAATAGACACAGTATCACTGCCCTTCTGTATTCAACGCTTGATCGTTTCTCTCTAACCAAGTGCCGACTACATTCAGCCTTTTTTTGTTGTTGTAAGCGAGCGGCCAGCAGCTAAAACCAGCGTATAAATATCACGGAGGCCATGTTTTGTATTTGCTAAATGTTTCGAGGCCATACTTTTTTGACATTTCTGGAACTCCGTGAGTGGCCTTTCAGTATATACACTCACTGTCGGATGTCAAGTGTGGTGGTTTACATGTACCATTGCTTTTTGCGACAGTACGTTGAATAACCAGCTCTTGGAAACAAAAGAGAAAAGTAAAGCAATACAGCTGAGACAAAAACCACCACAACTGAAACGCCACCAGCTATAGCGGCAAAGGCAAACCAGGTCTGTATATTGGCAGGTGAATGGTCCACTTGAACACGACTTCGGTGAATATGCGCGCCACGCATACATTCGAACAAGCTACAGGGTACCGATTACAGCGCCAGAAGTGGCTTTATCCCATTTTGGCTTCACTTTCTAGGCACTCGTGCTGTATCCCTTAGGGGCAGTTCTAATTACTTTATCCTCTTTGACACTCCCCCGCTTATGTACACCCTGCACGTGGTCTGACGCCAAATCCTGCTTGCATTTTTTAGTGTGTGCTACCAGATAATACGTCGGCGTAAAGCAAGAAATAACGAATGGCGAAGCATTCAATTTAGAACTAAGTAGTGCGCATGAAAAAAAAATCAGAGAAACATATTAGCTGAGATGAGCCACCGCTTAAAATTACCTGCTTGCCTTACTTCGTATTCAGTTTGAATTTCAAGCTGTTGAACTAGGTGCTTCGCCTTTACCTCTGCACAGTGTTTTTTTCCTAAAAAACATTTGTCTTAATGATAACAAAAAAAAATCAGCAAGCTGTTTACCAACATGGCACCTGTGACCTGTTAGGCGGCTTGTTTTCGGGTGGCAGTTCCACTGAACGTTTAAAATGAGTGCTAAAAAAGGACTTATTCTAGGTGTTTGTTATGTAAATGTTATACGGTTAAAATAGAACAAAATGTATTGCACATATATATTTTTATTGTTTAAAGAAATTAAGAGAGCTGTATATATTAGAGTAAACTTTGTTAGGCCGATAATGGTGTAACAAAGCTGTGTTTCACATTTACGCCTTTTTAAATGGTTGAACACTCTTTTCACCACTTGTAGACCCTAAGAAAAGGGTGTGGGGTAAAAAGTGTGTTATGCCGTTTGTGAAGGTGTTAACCCATGTTTGCAGTAAAAATTATTCACTTTACGTCCCAAAGCCATCGCACAATTGTGAAAAATGCAGTACTGAGGGACTGCCGAAATTTAGACTACCCGGGGTTCTTTAACGTGCTAACGTGCACCTTAGTCTAAGTACACAGGTCTCGAACAAGTTAGCCTCCACCAAAAATGTGGCCGCCGTGAACGGCAGGGATTCAACCCTACGACATGCGGGTCTGCAGTTGAGCACCATAAGCATCAGACCACCGGATTAGGCCGTGCACGTGCAAGAATTCGGCTGCATCCATGCTTGCATAATAAAAGCCTGCGCAGAGGGCAATGTGCCTGTTGTACAGCCTTTTCTATTATTACGATGCCATAGAGATCACAAACAAGGAAATGATCAAGACATTGGCACATTTCCGGGACACTCTAAAACAATCGAGAAAATTTAATTGAAATTAACTTTTTTCGCACTGTATATGATTTGACATTGCTTTACCACTTCATATCGTCCACAATAAATTTCAATCAATGAACGCGCTACTGCCACGATCTACAGACAGCACAAACTCCTGTGTAGAAGCTATTGAGAAAAAAAAGCTTAAATTTATCGCAAAAACCCTTGCTTGGTCAAATGCCGCTCGAGCGCAAGTCGTTTTGACAAGCTTCTCGAAGACGAGACGTGGTTCGTCGAAAAGGTAAACCTGCACTGCCTTCTGCAACCACATGGGAGCATAGAGAATTGATTATTCAGGGCAACAAATAAAGGCCCGATAATGTCACGATCATTGCACGCAGATTCTTTGAGAAGAGGAGAAGGGCACGAAAGATGTTACGAGAGGAGGGAGAGGGAATGACAACTGCGTACATGCTGCATGCGTAGCACTACGCCTGACGTGCGCATACGTTCGGTGCCACTTGCAAACCCCGTGCCCTCATTCCAGCAAAGACCACGACAGTGCATGCTTGGGACCTCTGGTCCTCGCTACGTGGGGAAAGAAATGGTTCAGCGCTTCACTGTGAATTTTTTCTACATTAGCATTCTCTCACTCTTATTCTTTCAAGAAAGTGTGCAAATGCGCACCTCATGCATTCGCCTTTGAACGAGTTCTGCCATGACTCACCGGGGCTTATTCGCCGTGTGATGATGCGTTTTAGTGATTTTGTCATCTTGTGCGTTACTTTCTGTGAGCACCTTGCAAGTTTAACGTCCCTGTTGTGTGATTCGTTATCTCAGATTCCACCTATGCGTTGTCTTCCAACTGTACTGCAGCTTCAAGCGAAACGGTCTAACTCTTTGAAGAAAGGTTCCTTTGTTTCAATGAAACAAGCAGCTGCCACCTCTCATGTTCTTCTGTTCCAAGTACTGCTGTGATGCTGCAAGTTCCAGGCAAGTGACCGCTTATTTGTTTAATTGTGTATTGCAGGGAGCTTCGAGACCCACTTTTCTCGCTCGATGAAACCCGAGGGGCTGAAGTTTGCCACGAGCTGCGTAAACGCACATAGTTAGGCATTTAAATCTTGAGAATGTACTCTTGTACTATTGCGATGTGGGTACTTTATACAACAAGAAGGGTATTTTTTGGCATACAAAAATTTTTAAACGCCGGAGAACTAATGGCGAAGAACACGCCGTCACGCAAATTGTTTATTCTCCCATTTTTTACGTATTTAAGCATGAGTAGTCATTACACAATGCGTCATTTTTGCGTCATTTGTTGTCTCGCTAAAAAGTTTGTGCTGTTGGCATGACGAAGACTATTTACACCAATCATACACAGCTAACGACTATTTCAAAAGCAAGCAACGAGGCATTGTTTACCCTTATAATCGCCAACAATTTTTTGTCTTTAGAGGGGAGTTTTGTTTACACTGTTCGTATTGGCTTATTTATGCAGGTGCCTGGGGGCCCCATATTAATGTTATTACATATACAATGTGTACAAACAATGTAGTACTGCCCTAACCCCAAAAATTATACATTTTGAAGGAAGCGGTTGAGAAGTTGTTATTAAGGTAAACACAGTAGCGCAACAATAGCCATATCTTTATCATTTGCATGCTCCAGAAACAGCCTTCAGACTATGAGCAAGCAAGGGAAATCATAAAACACAAGCCTTGATATATACAAACTAGTGTAATACCTATTAGGAAGAACATAACAGCAAACATTCATTGTGAAATTATTGTTGGTGCCCCCCACTATTGGAATTGGCATACAACACTAAGCGAAATGTGCTTTCATTGAGGAAAATAAATGATTACTGTACATTGATAAAGTAGGGGTTGCCAAATGGATGTTTTAGTGTTTGGAACCTATAGCCCCGTTCAACGTAGATGTACCTTTGTGGAAGCTTGGTACATCTGCATGCCATCGACTAACATTCACAATAAATGTATTGAAATAAATATTACGGTATCTGTAGTTGTTAACCACCAAAGTATAATCAGAGAAAGAGGCGTGAAAGCAAGATGAGCGTCGCATAGTGGACGCGGAATTCAGGCTATGAATGCGAGCTTATACCAAAGTGCGACCGCGTCGATGAAGCTTGTCAAGAGAGGAGGGTAAGGGTAAGAAGACAAGTATGAACCAACCACAAATGCCGGCTTTTCAAGTTCTGACGCCAACAACGTTCTGACGCCACCAACGTGCACTCGAAGTGCTTAAGTTCTCTCCCCCCCCCCCCCCCAATTTGTCGTAAACTTCAAAGGGGGACAAGCCGCCAGCGGATTGCACACGAAGGCGGAATACAAAAACGGTGGTCACACTGTCCACTTGTGCGAAGAGTGGGTGCGTGGGAGGTATTGTTGACAATGATGGCATTGCTCTTTTACGTTCGCTTTACTCTGCTGAGATAGTGTCCTTTCCTAATTCCGCCGTGTATGTATTGTTTTTTTTTCTCCTAGGTTTTTTCAATTATAGTTTGCTATTTCAAACGTTCCTCCCCCGTCATCTTCTCTTTTGTTGTTGTTGTTGTTGTCGTTGTTGTTGTTGTTGTCGTCGTCGTCGTCATTGTTGTTGTTGTTGTTGTTGTCGTCGTTGTTCATAATTTTCCTCTGAGCCCTTCCCTTCTGTCTCGACAAGCTATCAAAAGACACCGAAAATATGTGAATAATATTACGCTTTGAAAAAGACGGCGCTTCCGTTGAAACGTCGGCTTAATAAGCAGTTGTTATGTGAAAAAGCATCTGAATTCCTACTTATAACCTTGCGGCAACCAAAGTTATGCTTATTTTTATTAGTAGGTGGCTCTACGAGCATTTTCGCGGAGCCACCTTACGTTGTGTACCGCAGGAATAAAAAGCTGGAGGACATTCTTGTCAGAGCAAGAACAAATCCCTCCGAAATTCAACCATCCCCGCGGAAGGTATGCACCATGATTGAAGCACCATGATTGAAGGTATGCCCACAGATAATCACAACACGTGAATCAAAATCGAACTTTTCGGACTTCAAATCATGCATAACTGAAAGCCTTATCTGTGCCTCCAGTAATGTATATGCATGTTTCAATGCAACATCCGCCGTCAAGAGTATATAGCCCAAACAGACACGTCATTTTGACTGCATGCGGTTCAATAATCACCCGTATACCACGCCACTTCCCTGCTCAAATTACCTTTGTCTCGACGTCTGCGCCAGCGAAACCAAAGTTTTCAAAATATCAGTGTAACTCTTTTAAACAGTCCGGTTTCTCAAATAGGTGCGAGCGTGAACAGCGTGAGGCAAATTTTATTTTCAAATTCAGAACATTAGTACCCGGTATCAACGAGGATTCCGGAAGACTCTCCTGCCTCCAGGAGATAAGCGAGGAGGAAATTGGCAACATTCATAACTGCAGACCATGCTTGTTTTCTGACTGACTCGTACGTGTACAGTGTCTTTTCTTTTTTTTCTTTCTTTTTTTCCACGTTCACGTACAAAGTGAAGTGTTTACGCTCACCTACAACTTGAAGGCCGATGAAGGGAAACGAGCGAAGATAAAAGGTAAAGAGCCGACCGACCCATTAAGGGCACACTCTTCCCTTACGCGCAGCGGTGCGGGCCCTTTCCGCCACAACAGTGGCAATCTTGGTTGGCCCCACACACGTCGAGAACTCGCCAGCACACTATGAGAACCAAATGGGGACTCACACAGATTTTTGGGTGTGCAGAGTCGGGTTTTGTGCACAGCATTTGCAGTTTTTTTTTTTTCACTCTCGCAAACATCTCTTTCAAGGCGAGATGGACGCGGCAGCAACCAAGTTTGAACATCTACGTTAGTCCAACTCACCCTGTGCCGAAGAAGGTCACGTTGTGTTAAATCACACACATACACACACACACACACACAAACACACACACACATATATATATATATATATATATACCAGCCTTCTTTATGAGATGGACTTACCAAAAACTTTTTTCTGTTATTTCCCTTTGCAGCTTTGTAATATCGTGTCTCGTGCCTACCTATTCGAGGTTCTGTGAGAGCCAATATAGCAGGTGGCACACACCCTTCCAACACCCTCCTAGAAAGTTGTTTAGGTATAAAAACACCCTAACACCCTGATGTTCAATTTGCAGGACACAATTCATGTAGGGTGTTCAGCTAAAACCCTTTCAGAAAGGTGTACACGTCTAATGGGTTGCGAAAGTCGGAACAAATTATAGTTCGAGACCTATAGCGACAGTCTTCAACAACCGCCTGACGATTGAAGCAAGTCAAGGTGAGGAAGGAACAAATAAATAAAACAAAAAGTAATCAAACAACTGTTTTCAAAAGTTTTTCTTTTATTTGTTACCAAAAATTAGTAGATTACAGTATTAAAGATTTAGTTTTTGATATGTGGTTAAGTGGCCAATTTTCTTTGTTTGGTTTCAGAAAGAGCGAGCACATGCAGGCAGTCCGGTAACATAGGCCATCTGTTTCGGGGGCGTTGCCAGGCAATATGCTATCATAACATGAGTTTAGTTCGGCGTGTTTTTGAGTTCAGCGCATTACCATATGAACGAGGCGACGTCACTCACTTTTATGTGGTGGTCTCGTGCGCAGCTTCAGTAGTATACTTCTTAAGTGCTGTTTACAGGTGTAAAAATTTCGAGCTCAGCTAGCACACAGAATATGCAGATAGCCGCTCCTGTGGCTACCGACTGAATTCTTTGGCGCATGGCTGGCGTGCCTTCCCCTTTGGTTACTGTGAACGTGACAAGCTAAGCAACGAGATGCTGTACTGTATGGCTGTCAAAGCTAAAGTTTCAAAACCACTGTCCTGCAACGATGATTTTCAACGACTGGGCAACGTAAGTTTTCGAACTATTATGCTATTGTTTTCGGGAACAGTTTTCTCACTATTGCCTCTGTGAAGGTTCTTGCGCATATCGCAAGTCTGTCATTTGGCTAATACATCAACCTTGCTTACAGTCATTGATTTTTTTATTCACTTTCTATCTCGTATGCAATCAGCGAGGCACAAGGTGCACGCAATAAAACTGCGTAATAATAAAGGCACGTAACACGTCTGCAATGAAAATAAATTCAAATTTCGCGCCATGTTGCGCAAATGCGCGGCGTCACTTCGGCTTCTACTTGTGGCGTAATCTTTTATTTTTTTTTAGTCTTTGCCGTTAGTTGTCCCCTTATAACGCAGATAGCGACAGTGGCAACGAGCCGCCGAGTACTGCATCAATGGGCTTCTACGGAAATTACGCTACCAGTTTACATATATAGCTTGGGTGGTCTGTCTGGCGACATGCCTATTTACACGCTTAAGGCTGTAAAAAAAAAATACTGTGTAGGAAATAAAAATACCAGATCTGCAACTTCAGAGAGTTTATTGCTTCGGAAGTTATTACGAGCCTAAAGTCGAACAAAGCCCTTCTATGAACGGAAAACAAGAAAAAAAATTGAGAAGAAGAAGCAGAGACGGTGAACACATACGTGGAACACGGAGTTTCGTTTCTGTGTTTATTCACTCTGCTTCTGCCTCTCAAATGTTTTGCCTTTGGTAGTGGTTGTCTTCGAATATAAGTACGCACCGCTATTCGACTTTCTCGCCCTACTCTCAGGCGCTACTCTAAAGTGATGTATGCTTATATGCTCGCCGAAATATCTGATACACTCATATTTCATACCTTAAAATAGAGTGCCAGGTGGTCGATAAGTGCATGGTGCAGCATTAAGTGGACAAAAGCGCATGCGCGGCCGTTACGCCGATGGTTTCATGCAGACTGAGTTAAGGAACGTATTATGTTCGTGTGCCGCATGTTCATTCGCACTTGACCTGTATTGTCCAAGAATATTATAATGCCACAAGTGGCAGCGTCCACCGCTGTGACGTAACAAACACCTGGCTTCTTCTTTCAGATGTTCGGAATACACGCAATACAATATGTTCTTTTTTTCTTTTTACGGCGCTCGCGATGCTTTAGAGGGTTAATATCAATTTTTCAGTATTTTGGTTTAATACACAAAAAAAAATCAAGGAATGAGTACAAACGCTGCACACAAAGGTCTCAGATTGCATAATACAAAAATGGTGAGAGCTTTCACTGTTTTACTTCCAAGCCTGAAAGATCCCAATGAAAGTGGTGTTTCTGTATCTGCTTTCCTCAATGACTTTTTCCAAGTGAGTAAAGCTAAAGTGATGTGCATTACAAACGTATAGCTTTTTTTTACATCTCAGTTATGTTTAAGCCGACACTTAAGCCATGTTTTGCTGTATTGTACATCCAGATGTGATATACCTATTGCCGCACAAAGCTAGACCAAAACATTTGTCACCCATTCGCTCATTTTCTGATAAATTTTAAAGGCCAGAAGACTCAAAATTGAAGGACCCTTAAGCGTCAACTTAATAGATTAACACGATAGTGATATTTGGTTCCCACTGCGTAGTTTGAACACTTAGTGTACGAAAGATTTTCGAACGTCCTATGCAACCGCTAAGTGGCCTTAAGGGTGCAGTAGCGTGTGTGGCTTTCGCAGTAGGCTACTGGCTTCAAACAGTGAAGTCATTATCCTAATCTTCCGTTTTGACGCATGATGGCAATGTCCACGTGAGCTGCGTTTTAATAGAGCAATGTTTCATCAAGTATTGAGAAGCATCTATACAAGAAGTATGTATTTTAAAGCATGAAAGTTGCTTTATCTGCATTTCCGACCAGTGGACGTTATTTCACTATATGCGCCAGCAGAGGCGTGCTTGTATGGTGGAACAACCACTTGTCTCACAGATGACTCGGGTTCAATCCCCACTCAAACTCAACTTTCTCAATATTATTCTATTTGCATCTTTTTCAACTTTCTAGTCACGCAAAAATGCTTTTTTGCTCTCGGACTATGATGCTGACACGGACACTAAGGTCGACGCCGGAATTGAAGTGAAATGATATTTTACAGCGAAAGCTGTTCAGAGATCAAAACTTGGGTAATGCGCGGCACTGTAGTTGTTCGGCACCGCCGCCACCGGTGTTCGTAACTAATATCATAAAATTAAAAAAAAACACTAGGCCTGCGCGGAAGGCCCAGCTCAGTCAGAGCGAAAGTTACAAGAGTGGCCTCTCAGAGACTTTCGAAACACTCAGTGGGTAACTACTGCAAACACAATTGCTTGATACCCACTAGAGCAATAATAATATATTTTGGGTAGTAGGCTGGCATTTGCTATGCCATTTTTCGTCAATCTTCTCAGAAGCGTCATAATGGCTTAACACTTGCAAGGATATTTTATCCTGTTAATATGAGTAATAAAGAGTTCTAGAACAGCAAACTCACAACCAGTGGTCGCACAATGCGGATAGCGTAGCGAGTTGGTCGGCCAATGCTCCAACCCCTTACAAAGGTTTGTTCTTGTTCCCTCATTACCTGTGGTGCACACGCACTTCAGCCTATATTCCCCATCGTCATCAACCACTGCATGAACAATTGGCGCAACATCACTTGCAAGTGTTTAGTGGATACCAGGCTTCTCAGAATAATGACGAAAATTAATATAGCGAATGCAAGCCTACTGCCCAAAAGTTTTATTATTAATGCCCTAGTAGGTATCAGGCAAGTGTGCTTGCAGTAGTTAACCAATGCACGTTTTGAAAAAGCTCTCAAAGGCGCCGTTCTTCTAGCTTTCGCTGTGACTGCGCTGCGCCTTCCGCGCAGACCTGGTGCTTTTTTCTTAAGACGTTCCTTAGACGTTACACCGTGGTAGAATAGTTTTCTTTCACACTGATTGCCTGTGTTCAACTCAGGCTTCTGCTCTAATATTGTGTACTCCTAAGGCGTGTTAGCTGCAACAAATATATATGGTAATAGCGGAAATACCACCCAGAAGTTCACCTTTTGTTGCCATACCATAAGGGCTTACAGTATACAATTTCGGTGTAACATCTTGGTGCTGTATGTACTATCAATGATATCACGTTGAACAGCGTTCAGTCACCAACATGTACAGCTGTACGAAATGTGTCAAAAATGATGTTCGTGTATTTATAAATTTATGGTACATTTTGTAAGATGAAATTGTTAAAATATTTGATAACAAACAAAAAAAAACTCGAGTTAAATATAGAACACGTTGTGCCAGCAAAGCGGTGTCACCAGTGCTCAACATTTTTATGCATTTGGCACTGAGTGACAAAACCACAACTACAGCACACCTATTTAAATGGTGAGCATTGTAGACAAGAACTTGTGAGTGGAAGTGAAGGTACCCTAAATAGTGCTTCGGATATGTTCTTCATGAAAACGGGCAGGAAAAGGTTAAACACTGCATCATGGGCCCTTTAGAGACAGCCCACATTGAAAGTAGTAGGTGCAGACTTCGTTGGCTTAAGTGCCACTTTGCTATGGTTAATTGACCAGGAATTATTTTTACAGGCCCAAATTTTGTGGGAAGTAAAAACTTCTATGGAGATTTTGTACCATCATACGATTTGCATGACTGTGCCAGTGGGTGACGTTTTCTCTGTGATTACCCGCTATTACAATATTTCTGACAGCCAACAATGACACCATGGTTAAATTTTATGTCACTCATTCAGAGACGTATGGTATTTATTCATATGCGGGCACATTTGCTAGGGTGAACTACGGTGAACTGCTCGCTTGTTTTAGGCTCTGTGATGTTTGAAAATATTGCATATTGCCACGAGTATGTAAAGAGATTGAGCCTTGATGGATTTGACCTCGGCTGAACACAGAGCCCTCATGGATTGCACTTCTTGGACCTCTTCGTGAAAGCCGTCTGTTAAAGCAGCAACATGAGGCTGAGGAGACACCGCGTGCAGCTTTTGCAGCCCATTGCGCACAATACTGCACATGAGCTCCGTGAGGTAGTTTATGGTCATGGCTTAAAGAGTTGCCAGGGCTGATGAGGCTGATGAAAGATTGCCAAAACGCTCAAACTGAGACGAACGTGGCCTTATCATCTCTCTTTTGTCGTGACTTCGTGGAGGAAATTTGGTACTGTGCTGAAAGGGTTGCCCACTACTCCCGCGAACAACTGCTCTTTCACTCACGCATCAGTAGGCACACCTTCTTCTCTTCCATCATTAAGGGGTCAGCTCACATGTCCTCAACGAACATGACAACTGTTGGGTTTCAACCTGGTGCGTTCGCCCAATACTTTCATATTGCTAGTCGCCCCACTGATGGTGTGCCCACGCCATGAAGGAAGCGGTGTCACTGATTTGGCAGAACAGCGGCTGTCTGTCGGTCATAAAAGACGCGAAGACCCACGTTGCCTTGGAGCTTAGTGGTGGCAATTTACAGAAAAAAAAAGCCAAGTTCAGCTGCAAGGGTGGAAGGTGCACTTGCGCTCCACTGTAGGCAACCAAAACCAGCGGCAGTGGTTGCATTAATTCACGGGTCGAATTTACTGATGGCCTGTGAGCCCAGCGTTGCGGGCATGTACCCGAAAGGTGCGTTCCCACGGCTCGTCAACGCCGGACGTCTAACGTTGCGGGCACCAGAATAAACGAAGTTGAGCGGCAACGAGAGGCGGTAGTTCTCTGAGGAAGATCCGAGAAGGGAGGACACCGTGACTGCCACCTTCAACGGCTGCCAACCGGAGGTCGAGGAGAGAGAGATTCCTGTGTTTTGTTTGGATTGTAGGAGTGTTTTAATGGGAGGTTAGTGGATAAGAACCATGGTTGCAGGGACAGGAAAGAGAGAGAAACGAATAAACGTCTGTATCGAAATTGTGTTTGAGCGTTCCTTTGTTCAATGTGGCGGCAGATGAAGAATCTCGTCCTCGGCTTCCTTGGCGGCCGCACCAAATTTCGCGCAACCAGCAAGGCGAGTGGAAGAACTAAAACGGAACTCAAGTGCAACTTTCTCCTTCAGGCGCTGATTTCGGGAATTGAGAAGGCATTCTGCTTGCTCATTTTGGTGACAACTTCGAAAGGTATTTTGCTGTTTGGCGCTACACTCTGGCCAGGTTGCCATAGTGGCTTCATGGTTTCAAATGAAGTGCGCACAGAGTCCGCGAGGTAAAAGTAGACATACCGAAGCTCTCGGTGCTAGTTCCACTCTTGCACACCAGCACAATGATAGTTGTCGTCAAGCCAGTCGTCGGCGTTCTCGTAAGGGTCACCATAAAACGACTTCGTAGTTTGGGGGGCCTTGAGACCGCGAAGGAGGCAGCATCAATGTCTCTTGAGTTTGCGTCGTCTCACTTGTCACGTGATTATGGATTGAACACGATGTCCGTTCCCAGGAGCACTGGGCGTCGAGCCAAGCCAACCACGATGATAATGATGATGATGACGACGACGATGATGATGGTGGTGGTGGTGATGATGACGATGATGATGATGGTGTTGTTGATGATGATGCTCTTGGAAACATTGGCACCTACCCACTCTGGGGGATCTTTCATGAGTCGGGCAGACCATGCATACTGAATTTATGATTAATATTTAGTAAGAGCTAAAATCATTTTGAGATGATTTTTTGATGAAACACTAATTTTTAATGATTGTTATACTAAGTTGTTCTATATTGTGTAACATCCTGGAGTCTGACCGCAGGTCGTGGGATCGAATCTCGGCGGCGGCGACTGCATTTTCGATGGAGGCGGAAATGTTGTAGGCAAGTGTGCTCAGATTTGGGCACATGGTAAAGAACCCCAGGTGGTCAATATTTCTGGATCCTCCACTACGGCGTCTCTCATAATCATATGGTGGTGTCGGGACGTTAAACCCCACATATCAATCAATCAAATCCCGGAGTCTGGAATTCTTTTGACTAGAAGGCTGGATAAAGTGTTATTAGTAGTTGATACACCTACCAAACCTCTTTGAGCCACATATCAACTTCTCGACAGCTTCGAAAATATTCCTGTCCAAGTGTCCCAGCGCAGAGGCCCCAAATGACATTAGAACGGCTGACGTAACCGGTAGACCACATTGCTGCAATACTATTTCGATAGAACGTTTTCTGTGTAAGGAAAAACTTCGGCTGCTCAACAAGAAGTGTTTGATCGTTTCGAGTTCGTTGCAAGAGGAACAAATAAAGCAGATTGCCAAACCCGCTCTGTAGAAGTAAGAATTGAGATTTAAAATTCTACAACTCATTCTGGTTATTAAAACTTCAGCCAAACTTCCTGCACACCAGTTCCTCCTCCAAGGGAACTGTAGCTGCAGAAAGTCCGGTGATGAATCACCACGAAAACGAGCTTATCGCCTAGTCTTTTTTTTTTCACAATGGCACATACACGCATTGGGAAGGCCCAATCTCGTTCCATGCTCGTGTCAATAATGTCAAGTATAACCGGCACAAACTATCTCCTGCAGTGTAGAAGCTGGCGTGGTCTCCGTTGGGTGAGAGAAGTTATTGAGGTCTTCATACAATTATGCGACTGATACTAGCTGCTTTTACGTCATTACAAACAGGTTCTAATCAAAATTTTGCGTTCATTGACCTGGCGCTATTGGGCCGGCAAACAGCCTTTGCGCCATAAAAGGCCACACATCATCATCATCTACATCACCATCTACATCATCATCATCATCATCATCATCAAAATTTGGCGAAACTTCATTACGTCTTTTATATATTGCTGCTAGCACTTTTTGCTAGCACAAGTGCGGTTTTCTTGTGAACAACGTCTAGCTGAGCTAACTATAACACAAGAAGGCATTTTGGATCTGCTCCCTAAAATAGATGTGAAAAAACGACCAGGGCCTGATCAAATTCCCAACGCCTTCTTAAGACGATATGCCGAGTGGTGCTCATGTTTTTCTTTCGGACATATTTACAAAGTCACTTTACTCCGGTGAAGTTCGGACAGATTGGCGGTGTGCTAGGGTAATACCAATTCACAAACAAGGTTCCGAAAATGACATCACAAACTACCGACCAATTTCTTTGTCAAGTACTTGTTGTAAAACTCTGGAGCACATTTTGACTACTCACCTAATAATGTTTGTGGAAGAAAATGTCATATTAGGTAAAAATAAGCACAGTTTCCGGCGAGGATACTCTGCTATTACGATTCTTACAGAGTTTACACACGAAATTTGTCAGTGTACTAATGAAAAGGGTCAAATGGAGATCATATTTATTGATTTTTGAAAAACATTTCACAAAATTTTACGTAGGAAGTTGCTCATGAAATTATCTTGTTCCCTTGGTGACAGTCAACTACTAAAATGAATAGAGGCGCATTTGTCAAACAGAGAACAAGTTGTTGAAATCAATAATGTTCGCAGTGCCAATACGCCAGTCCGATCAGGTGTGCCACAAGGGTTCGTTATAGGCCCTTTACTTTTTTCTATCTATATTAGTGATACGGGTGAAGGTTTTTCACAGCGTGTGCGTATAAAACGTTATGCAGATGATACAGTCTTGTATGCAAAGGTTTGCTGCTCTAATGATCAACTGGTACTTACTAACCACCTACAAAAAACGAGTGGTTCGTGTGATGAGTGGCAATTGTAACTGAATGCATTCAAAAACCCTTTTCATGCGCATGGTACGTAAAAAAAGCCCGCTATCTTTTCCGTACAGTATTAAAGGCGCACTGCTAGCTAAAGCTAGAGATGTTAAATATCTAAGTATTCGCCTTGCACATCACATAAACTGACCAGTACATGTCGATGATGTTTGTAATAGAGCCGTGCATACACTTAGGTCGTTGCGTCGAAAACCGCACAATGCTACTCTAAAGGTTAAAGCAATGATATACAAAATGACAGTTCTACCAGTACTGACTTACGCTAGTTATATATGGGAACCTTACACTAAAACAAATACACTAAAATGAGAACGTATACAAAATATAGCCTTGCGGTTCATTTTAAACGTGTATTCAAGAACTGAGTCTATATGTGAGCTTAGAGAAAAAACCAGAATAATGACGGTGAAAAGAAAAATGCAACTTAATCGACTGATGTTCTCTTTTCACATATTGAACAGAATTTCAGTATGGATTTCAGTATGTGTTCACCTAGGTATAACCTAGGTTAACACATTGTACTAAAGAAAACTACCTCATCCAGGACAAAACATTCAAAACATATTACACCGAATACCCCCCCCCCCCCAAACCGATTTATTCAAATAATCTTTTTATTCGAAGCATTGCGGAGTGGAATCGGTTACCTCAAAACATAGTCGAATGTTCCAATTTACAATGTTTCGAAAATGTTTTCTTAGAACATTTGTGAACGATTTGTATTGTTTTAGTATTTGTTCGCACTTCAATTGGCTTGTGGACTACCCGTTGCCTGAACATGTTCAATGTACTACAAAACTTCAAATATTATTGTTTTTCCTTTTCTTTGGTGACGTATACGGGATATTTTCTAACCTGTTATTTTACATATATAGGTGAGCTGTGCGGCATGTTTTCTAATCTGATTTTGTCTTTCGTTTTCTTATTCTGATATGTTGTTCAATTCTTGAGTGTTCCGTATTAAAATTGTTTTTCCATGTACTACGTTTGTACAAGGCAGTTATGTAACCCCCCATTCCTGTCTTGGCTTATGTGCTGACAGTATGAATAAAATAATAAAAAAATACTTATTGGGAAGTATAATGCAGCTGAAGCTTCGGCTTGAGCACACGCCTTGCGCAGGGTAGCGCACCGCTCGGAGATGGGGCTGCTGTCTTTATGCAGACAAGTCCTCATGCGTATAAACGAAGGGTCAAGTTGCATTCCATCTGAAATGCTCTTACTTTCTGTTCACTGCAGCCTTCTATCTTCCTTGGATTTTTTTCTCCTATTACATGGATTTATGATCTTGTTTTTAAGCAATGCAGCAAACTCATTTCTTTTCAACTTTTAATGTTTTTGTGCTTGAAAGTGACCATGGAACCTTATGTTTCTTTGAAGTACGTTATTTTTACAGTGGTGGACTCCCAAGCCCTACTAGAGTACCACTTCATTCAGCTTGCCTTCCAAATGTAAGTGTTATACATATGCACGCTATGCAGTAAGTGTTAATGATGCTACTAGCGCACATACAGGGGTGCTATGCAGAAATGCCCAAGATATTAGAGAGCGCGAGTTATCTGCGAGAGAGCTCTATGTCGGACGTAACGAGACGACCATGGGATGCGCGCATATGAGAGTCGGAAAAGAAATGGTGACTATTGTGCACATTGCATAAAAAACATATGTGAGCTATTTTTCGGTAGTTGAAAAGGAATATCCTAGGTATATATAAATAGGTTGTGAAGTTGTGGGTGAAGAGCGGTTGACAACATATTAGCCCCGAGAAGTTGGAGTGGCGCCGCAAGGCGGATGACGTCACGGCACGGGCTCCTCGACGCGAACCACGGCACGCCTGCATAATGATGTGCTCGCTTCGTGCGCTGTTCCAATGTTTGCGTTCGCCTTTTGCTTGTCTCAAGCTGCAGACGAATGAATAAAACAGATTTAATAATGTTTCGGCTAAAACAATGAAAAGTTTACTTTTGCTACTGCGCAATATCGCGCTGGGTCGTATAGCAATGCCAGATGAGTGAAAAGCTCTGTGTCGCGCTGCTAACCCCTGTGATGGATTGCATTCGTGGCGACGACAGCCGCATTCCGACGGGTATGAAAAATCAAAAACATGCTTCTGTTTGGATACAACAAACTCATTGACACATAACCGTGGGATTTTGAGAAGTAATTAGGACACCGTAATTTACTTCATAAGGTGGAGATGTGCATAGGTGATTCCTTTCAAGAATATCAGGGCTTCTTCTCCCCTAGAATAATTTGTACCGGAGAAGTACACTTAGCTACGGACAGCGCTTTTACAAGTGTATCAAGCCTCGCGCTCGGGTGCAGCATCGAGTGTCGCAACATATACCGTAAGGCGCTCGCCCTGGAATACCACCGCCGCTGTTGTGTGTTTTTCTTGTGTAGTTGCTCAGATTGATATGTGGGGTTTAACGTTCCAAAACCACTATATGATTATGAGAGATGCCGTAATGGAGGGCTCCGGAAATTTAGACCACCTGGGGTTCTTTTACGTGCACCCAATTTTGAGCACACGGGCCTACAACATTTCCGCCTCCATCGGAACTGCAGCCGCCGCAGCCGGGATTCGAACCCGCACCCTGCGGGTCAGCAGCCGAGTACATTAGCCACTAGACCACCGCGGCGGGGCAAAGTTGCTCAGTCAACACGTTTTTTAGTTTCATATTTCTCTCGCAATAAGTTTGAAGCTTTAAGTGACCAAAATTATTGAGGTTGAGTGCAGTTGAGGTTAGGGGCGGAAATTCCTACTGCCGTCAGATTCTGTCTTTGTGCAGAATCGTAGCAACAGTGCGGTCGCGCTCCAAACTACCAGTTCAGATAGCCACCTCAAATACGTTGAATTTTCTTGCAGTTGATTACCTTTTGGTGGACATGACGTGCGAGACCAGTCGTCACCTCATCGAGGTGAAGGTTGTTATGTTTTTTATATGGGTGCAGAAGCTTATAGGTTGAATATTTAGGGGGGGGGGGGGTGTGGGCTGGGGAAGGGAATCTTCTTAAAATGATCATTTTTTTCCCTGCACGCGGAAAAAATTTTGGAGGGTAGAAGGCAGTCCTGGTAAGCCATCCCCTGGCTACGCCACTGCTTGGGCCACGTCTGCCAGTGCGCTATAAAAAAAGTTCATTTCGACTTGCTAACACTTGTGCTGAAATGGTTGCTATCAGCGGTGCTCCCACGTGAAGCCTCATTAGCATTCGTGACGCGGTGGTAGCACACTCCAGCTCTTCACGCAAATCAGGGTATAAGACTGCATGATCCCTGGTCACTTTTGAGAAGAAGCATGTACAAATGATCCTAGTGAACGGAAATATCTCATTACTTCCGAAATGTTTGTGTGTGTCGCGTTATTATTTTGTTTGTTCGACGAACTTATTGTGAGTGCTCATGACAGTCATATTCTTGTAATGTCTTGTGCTGGAGAAAGTGCCGTTCTGTCAAATTATTTATATATTTCCCAGATGCAGTCGTAACTTGCACAGTAAAGCGCAATGTATTTAGTGAATTTAAAACCTGACAGACATGTTATAATCCTGGACTTTATGCCTAGTTGTAATAACGTTAGTGCCACTTAGCATACTTTCTTGGCAACTATTTTGTGGTGTACGTGATAAAAACAACGAACGTCTTCTCCTACATCACCATATTCACAATAAATCTTCCGCTTGTACGCGAGTCTATATCCTAAGCTAAATTATGAAAACTTCTTTCAGCTTTAAAAAACTTCAATAGTTGATAAACCTTGTACCTTGTATGGTGAAAGATTTGCGTCACGAAATCGAGAAACAATCGCAACGTATCGCTAAAAAGTTTGTACACGGTGGGCGCAGAGATGGAGACAAGCGCCAGCGGAGCAGGCGAGTCCGTGCCGTGACGTCACATCACCGCGACCACAGTGACGCCAATGTTCGCTCTCGGGGCCAATTGCCAGCGAAATCAGAATGTGCAGCTATGGGAGCTGCGATATAGTTCAGTTAAATAAATAACATTCCTCATGCCTAATTCGCAAAGCCTTAGCGTGTATCTAATTAACACAAGCATAAGTAATGAGAACTTTTTCAGCTGATCATAATAAAATAAGTCCTCATTTGTGCAGCTTTCTTAAGCAGCCTTGTAGTAGGTGTTGAGTTGCGCATCATGATCTTGTCTGATACGACTTAATTATAGTGTCTAAGCAACGTGTGTTGAAGTAGCTAGATCTTAGCATGACATGGCCTGTATAGCTAGAGCATAATTTGTATGAACCTGAAAAGATCTGCCACCTGGCTAGTCAGCTAATCAAAGGGCAAACTGTATGGAAGTCAGAACACAGTCAAGAAAAGGACGAGGAGCATGCGCACTGACCTAACAACGTGCCTAAATGTAGAGGCCGATCATGTGGTTACTCAAGTGACCTCGACGGTAAGCTACGGCTGAACAGTATAAAGCAATGCAATACAGCAGGAGTTTCTGTCGCAAGTGCCAGAAAAGATGATAAGACGCGAAGCAGCTCTTTGACTAGCCTGCGTAATGCTTTCTCTGCGTCCGCACCATGCTCCCTTAGCTGCAGGTTTTGGGGCGGTGCCAAGTAGTTCTCGCCTACCCTCACAGTGCGCGCACGTTGACATCACTCTCTACCTACCTTGTCGCCGCTCGCCATGTGTCATCTCTCTGGCTTCACCCTCTTCACCGCTCACATCAATCTAGCCCACTCCTCACGTGGGTATCCTCTCAAGCACGCCACCTCTCACCTTCTGTCGGCGAAAAGGCGCTCGCCGGCGGGTGCACGCACTGCACGCGCGATCGCTACGACGGGACGCCATTGCGGCATGCTTCCCGCTAGTGTGCGCGTACCTTTTCTGCTTTCACTGGTGTTGCTAGGGTTAGCGAGGCCGATCACATACGTGAATCACAACGTCACGCCAACGAAGCACGAGCCAGGGAAGCCGAATGCAAGCGTCGGCAGTCGAAGACCAGCGACACCAACAAGGGGTAAGTCAAGAACACCGATCACGTTTAAGAATAAAGAAGGCGCGCGGGTAATACCAACGAGACGCCAGCCAAGAAAGCCGAGCGCAAGCGTCTTAATGCGTCGTGCCTCTGGTGTCTTTGCGTTCCAAACAAACGTTTGCTCTTGTAAACGCTACACCAAGTTTCGCTTCGAGCCGTTCTTCCAGCATTCGTGTTGACACCTGTCTCAACCACATCCAAGTGGAGCGCACCACTGCCACTTCACATCCTATCAGGGTTCCTTCGAGGAAATGGTACAAAGTTTTATTGCAATAGCAAATACATTGACACTGTCGGCCTAATTTTGCCACCAGCGTTGGCATCGCCGTCAATCAGCGTATATGTATACGTATACGTATCTATACATATATAAACGCAAGAACGACACATCATCCAGAAAAGGACTCCAGCGCAGAATCTAACGTGGGACCTCTAAATGGTGAGCGTGAGGCGTTAGTCACTGAGCCACAAAAGAGCACCTCCATTTACGTTCAAACGGCAATCTATTTATATCTACCACTTACCGCTGGTGACGGGCATTTCGGCATGAACTATCGTGTTTTAAGCATTACCAGGAAGATAGCAGAGTTAGCGCGTATCGCCACATCGTCAGGACCCGGCGGTGCGTGCTCTAATCTCCCACGAGTACTTTGCCCCACGCAAAGTGGCAGCCAGGATAGACGCTCACGCGTCAACTTATCTCGCAGTGCCCTGCCACGTTGGTTAATTGAATTTGGCTATCTCGTGGAGCAGGGGGGGGGGGGGGGGCAATCGTACGTCTTGAATGGCATTTGGCTTTCACTGCAATGATTATGTTGTAGTTACCAGGCGCACAAAGATCCCTACAGTCGATACACATTTTTCGTTTGCAAAAAGAGCGTGCTTTTCAGACATGACGAAGTAAAAACCGAGAAGCTTCTTCGCGTTCATCTGTACTTGTGAACACGTTTCATGCGTCATTTGTGCATGCGAAACGCAGTTGACGTTTCAATATCTTGCCATTCTGCGCGTGACTTTTCAATTTGTTGCTAACGCGTTCAATGCTTGGCCTTTAGGCAAAGCTATGGCTTTTTAAAAGACGATTGTCTTTCTCGGGGACCTTGGACGTGAAAATTCAGGTCTGTTCACTCTTAACGGTATCGTTTACTTGAAACGGCCGACCGCATCCGCAGCGCCTACCAATGTTGCTCAAGGTTGAGCGTTCATGCTTGAAAAATTGTCAATAAAAAAGCAACTATTGCGCATGTCAGGGGCACCTAACAACACGTATATATTTTGCATGTGCGTCTTGTACTATAAAAGGCATACATGAGTAATTGTAGGGACCGTAGCGCTTATCACGCTGCGCTGACCATCCAATGCTTGCACGGAACGGGGAGTGTTTCCAACGCTTTGCTAAGACGAGGCGGTGGTGGCACCTACGTGTCGACTTGCGTTCTACACCATATAATCTTTGAGATGGGCGCGCACACCCGTCTCAGAGCCACGCGCTTTGTTTAAAAAAAAACTGTCAGATGGCGCTCATGTCTCACGTGTGACGTGGCTTCATGCGTTCGTTCGCTTCCACTGAACGCTCGAGGCACTCTAACGCAGTGCCTCCAGAAAACCACTCACCAATTTTCTTGCCCAGAACATCAAATAAATGTCTCGTTCACTCTCTCCACACGCAAGATTATCGTCTTTCTACGATATAGGCGGAAACATGCAGATACGGGGCCAATTTTTTAAGTATACCTAAGTACATGCATTAAACACTTGAAATAAATTTATACAGGCTGTCACTGTGAAAACTTACAATAATAAACTCTTCTCGCCTTTTATAGTATAGGTGCACTTCTCCGCGCAGTAGAGCAAAATCAAGTGAAAGATGCTGATGGTTGCAAGGCAACACGCCACTTGTCGACCACCAATGACTTGAAACCACGTTATTTTGGAACCAATACAGCGTAGCGTGCGTTGCTAAACATGCACGTTTAGGTCACGAAAGGCTATATTTGGGGACAACCTAATAATAAATATAAGCTCCACCCACGAGGTCTCATCGCCCTTATTGCTCATGCGTCAGCGCTACAAAAGTGGTTCCCAAACAGAGCTCATAATTCTCATGCATACAACCATTCCCATTCAATACTTGCTTGAGATTGTAATAAAGAATCCGAAGCCCGATGAATAAGCTTAAGAAGGCAGGGATCTTCGCGTCAGGTTAGCAATATATCTGTTGTTGAAATGTCACCCCGCACTGCGCACATCTCTGAGTTCCTCACGACACGCGTTGTTTCTGCGCGGTACCAATGGTTGTAATAAACAAACTATGTAAAACAAACAATGTCAAATTTTACGTAATATTTAAAATTACAAAATTGTTCTTTCCTGTTTCACAAAATGAACCATGGGCATAATAATCAGATTTTATTAAGTTGCATGCATTTTTTTTACAAAACTTTCATTGCCAGGTTTCTTTCGCTGTCTTCTGTAACAATGGCAACTATGACTCAAACTGCTAAATAAAGAAGTGATCTGAGATTGGCTTTGTGAATTTTAATTCTTTGCTGCTGTGAATACCGTATCTGCATCTCGCGTTGCCTTGCTTGTTATTGCGTTTGAGGTAAATGACAGTGTTTCATTCGATGTCTTGTTTCATTGAAATAAAAGCGCGTAGCGCACATGGTGCCTAACAGAGGGAATCATTGCATTCGTTGTCGTCAAATTAATGCCAAGGCAATGTACGTGGCTAAAGCAGCGGTGACTAGAAGTTGTATGTGATTTTTTTTTTGCTTCGACAAATTACACTTCTTGGTGTTGCCATCATCCCGTCGCCCTTGAGTATTCAACTATTTCAAAGTGGACCCTCATTTTGCTGCAACAGGGGCCACTACCTTCAATGAATATGTCTGTGCGAGGTTGTTTCTGTGCAGGCAAGAAGGTTTTTCTTTCTCCAGATAATGCGAATGAATTGCGTGCCAGACTTTTTTTTTTAACGGGGGCGTGCAATGCATCCATCTTTTCTTTCATAAACGTTAACTTAATATGAACAAGTTATGTGTATGCATCATAGACGCACGCAATACAGGCAAAGTGAAGAAAAAGTTATAAAAGGGTAAAACTTCCTAATAAGATTTCGTTAAGAATGATAGAATGCCTCTAAAAACAATTTTTTTTCTGTAATTTTTTGCTTAAAAGTATTAGCGGCGTCGCTTCAGTGACAATCACGATCAAGAAAACTCATCGTGATAACTGCGTTGATCATGATCAATGCAGGGTTATTACATACCTCACGCCATTTCGCGGTGCAAGTGCGCAAGGTGTTTGCAAGTGTGGAAGGTGCAAGTGTGTAAGGTGTGCAAGTGTGCAAGGTGTTCGTACTTCGAGCGTGAGATGAGTGCTTACGCAGTGGACACTTCAATCTGGTGCGTAAATATGAGCCAGTGGCAATAGATTTTGTTGAAATTATCAAAAAGTTCCAACTGACACACGTCAAATAACACACCTAATGACCACAATTCGCTTCACAATGCATACACAAATGCATATTCTCCTTACCTGGTTTGTTTTCTTTCGTACTGTGTCATGCTAGCAGGTCCTCTTGGTTGCTTTTTTCTAACACCTCGCCGGCACTTCCATCACTCATATGGGCACTCTACAGAGCACAAATCTCAAAAGGTGACCAACATTCTCACGTTGCGACACCCAACACTCCCTCAAGCACATGTGAAAACAACGCTCATGCCGTGGCTTCAGCGGGCGGTAAGTCACAGACGCGTACATTCCACAAAACAAAGACGCGCACATTCAGACATCACCTTCCCGCATAAGAATGACCACAAAAATCGTCGAAAGTGGTAATCCTGCTGCGCCGAAACGACTGTGTCCGTTATACCACACGAGCACTCATACCACCATGTGGTTCTGACCTCCCTGGTGGGCTTACCCGCTTAGAAGGGGCAGCGCTTCGAAGACTTCGAGTGGGGGAGTTACTCTTACGCCGTCAGTAACTCCCCACTGGCCGCAACAATACCGCACAGTGTATGGAACCACCTGCCCCTTTTGTGACCCTCTCATAATTACCGAGAACGTGACACACCTGCTCTGGTCGTGCACGGGCCTAGAGCAATCGCGCCTTCGTCATCTTTGAACAACGGGTCACCGTCCCAGTCGCCCTCCCGACTTATAAGAGTGGATAGGAGGACCGTACCACTGATCTCTGTTAAACTGTATGCATAAGTGAAACTTGTTGATCTATGTATGATGACGCTGGGTTTATCTATGTTTGTTATGCCAAAGGACAGTCTTTCGAAGAAAAAGAAGTGGTAATCCTAGCGACGCAGAGAATAGACGCCGTGTTGCTGCTTCACGCTGCCGAACCGACGGAAGGCGATGAAGCTCGGCCGCTTCGGTGCGCTTGAAACGCTGCAAAATAATAAACGCCAGCATCGAATGACGGCCGATAAGGATAATGATAAGAGGGTCAGGGCGAGTAGACCAAATAGCTTCTCGACGAACAAAACACCAAAGAAAAACCGAAGGGACGCCTGCCCCTCTTGGTGCAGTGGCACATCGCCTCTCGTCGAGAACGGCGCCATGCTGAATTTGTTATTGGATCATTGTGACTGTTACGTCATAATAATGAGCGACCACAGTTGAACAGTGGTACACTTTACCTTTCATTCTTAGCTTGTCACCGACTGTTCTTGCAACGCGGAAGGAACAAAGTGCTAACAAAAAGAAATAGTGAATCGGCAAGAAACATTCCAACGCCTATTGTCTCTCTCGTGCGCCTGTCGACCAACAACCACTTGAACACCCGGATGACAACTACTTCTAGACGACGATAACTGCCAACGACTTCGCTGAACGACAGTGGGCGGACCCGTAATTTAGGGCCTTAATAGAATACCTCGAAGGCAGGACCACCGAAGTTCCGAAGGTGCTCAAGAGCGCTTTTGCGTCGTTCTTCCTGCGAAACGGACTCCTTCAAAAGAAACAATTATCACCGCTTCGAGCCAAGTACCTTTTTGTAGTGCCTTCAGCTGTGCGACCAGAACTTCAGCAGGCCCTGCACGACGATCCGACGGCAGGGCACTTTGGTATTTCCCGCAGGCTCGCGAGGATACAAGAAAGGTACTACTGGCCACGTATTACCACCAACGTCCCTCACCATGTGAGGACATGCCGGGATTGCCAGCGACGCAAGACACCACCGACAAGGCCGGCGGGATTTCTGCAACCCATTGAACACCTAGCCGATAATTCGAGCAGATTAGTATGAACCTACTGGGGCCATTGCCGACGTCGGCTTTCGGAAACAAGTGGATCGTCGTAGCTAACGAATACCTAACTCGCTACACCGAGACAAAAGCCCTGCCCAATCGCTGTGCATCCGAGGTAGCTAAGTTCTTCGTCAAAAATATCGGCCTACGTCACGGTGCCCCACAGGTCCTCATCACCGAGCGAGGAACGGCATTTTTCGCTGACCTAACTCAAGCGATGTTGGCATACTGCCAGACAAACCACCGCCGGAAGACAGCGTACCATTCACAGACCAACGGCTTCACCAAGCGGCTAAACAAGATGATCACCGACATGCTGGCAATGTACGTCGATGTCGAACAGAAGACGTGGAACGCCATCCTTTCGTATGTCACCTTCACATACAACACGTTGGTGCAAAAGATGACGCAGACGTCTCCATACAAATTGGTGTACGGAAGGAGCCCAGCAACTACGCCTCAATATCATGTTGCCCCGCCGCGGTGGTCTAGTGGCTAAGGTACTCGGCTGCTGACCCGCAGGGCGCGAGTTCGAATCCCGGTTGCGGCGGCTGCATTTCCGATGGAGGCAGAAATGTTGTAGGCCCGCCGTGCTCAGATTTGGGTGCACGTTAAAGAACCCCAGGTGGTCTTAATTTCCGAAGCCCTCCACTACGGCGTCTCTCATAATCATATAGTGGTTTTGGGACGTTAAACCTCACATATCAATCATCAATCAATATCATGTTACCCAACGTCACCGACGAAAAAAATCTTGATGTGAGTGACTACCTTCAGTGCGCCGAAGAAACCTCACAGCTCGCGCACCTCCGTATCAAGAACAGACGACTGACAGCCGCCGTTACAATCTTCGACGATGCTTCCTGGAATAGCAGCCCAGTGAACGTGTTCGATCATGGACGCCGATACGCCAACGTGGACTCCGTGAAACGTTTTTGCGATAGTACTTCGGGGCGTACAGCGTGGTTCGACGTCTCGGGTCACTCAATTACGATGTTGTGCCCGATAATATCATGAACTCTCAAGGACGCCGAGCGCAACCTGAAATCATCCATGTCACGTGCCTCAAGTGATTTCATGCACGTTAACGAACTGAAACAGTGTTTTTTGTATTATTGCTGTATCGTAATTCATTTCTTGTACTTTCTTGCATTATAAATATATTTTCATCTTTCAGTAAAGCATCCGGACGATGCGTTTTTCAGAGGCAGGAAATGCCACGTTCCGTTTCTCAAGTGTTGTTATCGCTCCAATACACTACGTGATTCTCAGCGCAAACCAGGCCTGCCGTCTTCGAGAAGCTTCAGGACTGTAGTAGATCATTTCGACAAGATCACGCCCACATCGCGAACTGTACAGATTGTTCTCGAACCTATGTTACCACTAGCGATAGCGCTAGAACATTCAATGGCAAGTGTATAAATTGCCGACGCGCTTCGCCGCTTGTCACTTGACCAACGGCGGACGCTGCATGAGTCGCTATCAGTGCAAGTGTGCTACCGTAACCCGACTTTCCGTTTAGCAGGCACAGGTTTGCCCAAATAAACAGTTTGATTTGAGCATTCCATCTGTTGCCTTTAACTACGTCACGACCCCGTGACAATATTTCAGGAAAACCATCTATATTTCAGGACACCCATCCGAAGTTGGGACAGATTCTGACGTTGTACGTGTTGTGTCTGAGCAGGTAGCGGCTATTAATGCCCACTGTAACGATTCCGAAAACAGAATGCAGTGTACGAATCTGCTCTTCTTTGGTTTGGATGATGACGTTACAGAGGATTGGGCTAATTAACATTTGTGCAGATAAGCTTGGTCTTAAAATGAATGAACAGCAATTTGAACCCGTACACCGGTTGGGAAAATATAGAGACGATAAGCGACGGTCTATAATAGCCAAGCTGACCTTCTTTAAAGATAAATAACGTATTTTGTCATGCGCACACAAACTGAAGGGTCCATCAACTTCCATTCAAGAAGATTTCTCGCCAGAAACTCGGCATGCGAGACGAAAACTAATTGAATTTGCGAAAGCACAGAACAAAGTGTTTAGGCTTTCTGTGGACAAACCGCGTATCGACTCGACAACTTATATTTATGATAGTGCTGGAAGCACAGTTATTCCTCTGAATAGAGAGCTCCGGTTGGAAGCATGCACACAGACTCACATAGCACCAAAGCTTTACCCTATCCTACCATCATTGTCTCTATCGTTCGCCAACATACGAAGCTTACCATCGAATCGTGATCTCATTTCTTCCTTTTTCGAAGATACTAAATCAGACATTATCGCATTTACAGAAACATAGCTGCATCCTGCAACAAAAGATGAAGTTTTTTTCCTTTTCTACCACGTATAGCAAATATAGATGTGACCGCTCTTTCAAAAGAAGGGGCGGTGTCATGATAGGTATTGAAAAGACCATTTCGTCATCTTGAATCAACACACATTCTGATTTTGAGGTTCTCTGGGTGGCCTGCACAATTTTGTCCTCTAAGTTATTGATAGGCATTTGCTACCATGCACCAGATTCGAACGGTTCCTTCGTAAGTGCTCTGCGCGACAGCATCAACAAAGCGTCCGAGCTCTTCCAGGATGATTTAACTTACCTTCTGGGTGACTTCAATTATCCGCTAATTCATTGGACGAAATTATCGTCTTCTTGTCATACATCAAACGAATTTATCCATTTATGTTTAGATGTGAACCTATTTCAAATTGTTTCTAAACCTACATGTGGTACGCATGTTCTAGACCTTATTCTAACGAACGCTCTTGAGACTATAAGTAACATAGAACACCTGGATGGTTTCAGCAATCACCATCTGCTTCAAGTGACAATAAACATAACACCACCCACGGCAGGGCCCACAACAAAGCAAATTCGAGACTACAATGAAGATAATTTTACTGCAATAAATACAGAACTAAGAACATTTTTCAAAAACACATTGTGGCCCTCATTTTACAATAGATGTGTGGAAGAGAACTGGTTGTTGTTCAAAAATGCTTCGTGCGCGTTGGTAGACAAATATGTCCCACTCGTTTCTATAACAAACGATAGATTAAACCCCTGGTTTACAAAAAAGCTCAAGCGCATGAGGCCCAGAAAGAAATGGCTGTATAATATCGGCAAGAGCCTTCGAACATCATCCTCATGGCAGAATTACAAATGATGTCTTAAAACATATTGCTCAGCTTTAGGCGAAGCAGAAGACAAATATTTCTCTAATGACCTTCCTGAACTACTTAAAAACAATCCAGCTAAGTTTTGGAAAATAATAACACCAACCTTGAATCTAATGGTATTTGCTAACACAGCAGCAGCAATATTCCACTTCCAAATAGCCAGTGTCCATCAGCTCCTAATTCATTCTTCAGTTCCGTATTCACAAATGAGGACACTTCAAGCATACCTAACGTTTCTGATTTAAGCTACCAACACATGGAACCTACAGATATCACATTAGAGGGACTATCATCAATCATAAATAACCTAAAGATGTCTTCTTCTGGTGGCATAGATGTCTTAAACTCAAAAATGTTACAAAATACAGTAACAGTGTCAAGCGAAATTCTTCTTCACATATTTAAGCAGGCACTCGTGACTGGCCTCCTTCCTACGGACTATAAAATGGCAAAAATCATACCGGTATTTAAAAGTGGCAATAAATTATCATGCGAAAATTACAGATCAATATCCTTGACATGCATTTCTTGCAAGTTACTGGAGCACGTTATCACCTCACAGATCTACAGACACCTTGAAACTCACACGTTCTTTTTTCATAATCAGCATGGTTTTAGAAAAGGCCTATCGAGCGAGACACAGTTGCTTGAATTTGTTACAGACCTACACACCAACTTGAACAACAACCAACAAACTGACTGCTTTTTTCTGAACTTTTCGAAGGCGTTCGATCGCATCGCACACTGTCGCCTTTCAAACTTTCAGCTTTTAAATTGGACTTTTTCACTTGATCATGGCTCCGGAACTTTCTCTCTGATCGTTACTAGTTCACCATTCCAAATATTTTCTCGTCCTCCTTAACTGAAGTATCTTCTGGTGTACCACAGGGAAGCGTCCTCGGTCCTTTGCTCTTTCTCATCTTTATTAACGACCTTCCACATAACGTGTCCTCCACTATAAGAATAGTTGCTGACGACTGCATTGTCTATCGCACAATAGTTAATACAGATGACTATCTGGCACTTCAGAATGTTCTCGAACAAATTGGTAACTGGAGCAGTAATTGGGTAATGTCATTGAATACGCCAAAATGTAAAAAATGCCATTTACTTGGAAACCTATAACTTGCCGATATTCATACAATATCAATAAAGACATTTTTGCTATAGCTACACAATACAAGTATCTAGGCGTTATATTCACCACAAATCTTTCTCGGTCAGAGCACATCACCTCCGTTTCAGCCAAAGCCTCCCAATCTTCGGGTTACTTGCGACGAAACTTAAGAAATGCTCCTTCTAATGTTCGCAAATTAGCATACCTTACCCTCGTTCGCCCTCAACTCGAGTACGCTTCCTCTATTTGGTCCCCTCACAAAAAATACCTAACTGACATGTTGGAACGAATTTAGAACAGGGCAAGCCGCTTCGTTTCTAACCATTACAGCTATCGATCTAGCGTCACACAAATGAAACTAAACCTTTCATTGCAATCATTGAGCACTCGACGGGACATTGCCTTGCTGACACTGTCTCACAAATTCATTCATTAATCCCGTACAACCCTAGCATGCTTGAAAAGACCGTACTTTACGTCACACTGGCATCATAATTATCTTAGTTATACCCGCACTTATGAATCAACACGTGCATTCAATTGCCCTGCGCTTTCACGTGCAGTCCGAAGTTGGAATTCCCTGCCGGATAGCATCGCACGTCTGACAAACATTAATGCTTTTTGTGACACATTGACCAGTTATCTGGCCAACGAGGTGTAAAAATGTTTGCCATTACCGCAGTGTGCTCTCTTTGTTGTAACATTTTTGCAGTCTCTTAATGTATTGCACCGTAGTGTCGCATATATCTTTCCTTTTTATCTGTTTTATCTTTGCTAGTATTGTTGATTTCGTTTTATTTTGTACTGATAATATTATTATGTGATCTGCTACATGAGCGCTTTACATGAACTTTGTGTTTTTGTAACTACTACGGAAGTTAACTTTTTTGTTTTGTATCCTGCCCCCCTTCCGCAATGCCTCAACTGAGGCTTGTAAGGTATTTTTAAATGAATAAATAAATGAATAAATAAATTGTACATAATGCTACTATAAGTACTAACATGGCACTTATAACAATATACAAGCAACCAGAAATTGAATGCCGTTGGTTTTGCTCAATTTGCAATGGCGAGTAAAAGTGTCTTCTGTCGCTGATAGCTGGAATAAACCAGCTAATTGAAATGCCATTATCATATGGACACTTTCATGCGTCATTTGAAGAAAAATTTTACTCCTACGTGACCTCTCTGCGTGCGCTGCGAATTCTTCCGTGCCATCTTTCTATCGTGCAAACACGCACTGCAGCTTGAACACAGCAGAACCGCTTAGCCGTTCGTTTTTTCTTACTGTGAAGCTTTTTAGCGAGCTTCGGTGAGTTTTACCGTATCTATCTATCTATCTATCTATCTATCTATCTATCTATCTATCTATCTATCTATCTATCTATCTATCTATCTATCTATCTATCTATCTATCTATCTATCTATCTATCTATCTATCTATCTATCTATCTATCTATCTATCTATCTATCTATCTATGCCCCGCCACGGTAGTCTAGTGGCTAAGGTACTCGGCTGTTGACCCGCAGGTCACTGGATCAAATCCCGGCTGTGGTGGCTGGATTTCCGATGGAGGCGGAAATGTTGTAGGCCCGTGTACTCAGATTTGGGTGCACGTTAAAGAACCCCAGGTGGTCAAAGTTTCCGGATCCCTCCACTACGGCGTCTATCATAATCAAATAGTGATTTTAGGACGTTAAACCTCACAAATCAATCATTATCTATCTATCTATCTATCTATCTATCTATCTATCTATCTATCTATCTATCTATCTATCTATCTATCTATCTATCTATCTAGCCGCCTACGACTTTTAGCTCCCCTGGCCGTTATGATATGGGATATATATCTAATTTGGTATGGCAATTCGGTATGACTGTATGACAAGCGTACCAGAGAGGTCATAGCATGAAAATCATGATACGTCTGTCATGAATGTAATGAATTGTCATATTCTTGCTGCTCCTGCTTTAGTGTCGTTCACTTGACATATTGCAAAACTGGTGTGGTATGACATGACTGAATTGCGAACACAAGTTACAGGTCCTCACGTGTAAATTATGACATGCGCGTCTTGTAAGAATTCACGATGCGCTCACGGTCGTTTCGCTACCTTCACATACACCGAAAGTGGATACGTGTAGTGAATGGTTAAATAAGGTTTATGACTGATGCAAACATGATAATCATGACATGCGTGTCATGTAAGAGCTTCGCTACACGCCCCGCTCATGATGCGCTCACGGTGGTTTCACTATGCTAACATACAACCAATTTGCTACTAAGTTACGTCAATGGATGATGAAGGTATATAACTGGTGCAAACGTAATAATCATAACATGCGTGTCAAGTAAGAAAATGACTGCAGGCAAAGCTCACATTGCGCTCACTGTTGTTATTCTGGCTTCACATGCACAAATTTTGGTACAACATGACGGGAAAAATTACTAAGGTATATGACTGGTGCAAACTTGCTAATCATGACATGCATTTCAATAAAGAACATTACTACATACCACTCTCAGGATGCACTCGCGGCCGTCTCGCTAGCTTCAGATGTACCGAATGTGGTATTACGTGTCGTAAATGAACAACAAACAAAAATGTCAGGCACAAACATGATAATCAAGACATTGAAGTTATGTACGGCATAATTTACGGCCACGTCGTAACATTTTGCTGATACTAAAGCGGCATATCAACCTTCTTCATTCATGCTTCGCATATCATCGATTCCAACTGTACGTGGGATCTGCATTTTTTTAAGGGTGGCTGCATTTCACTGCTCACAGCTGCAGCCAATTAGGCACTCGTGCATGAGTGAAATACTAACATCATATCAAAACTTTCAGGAATGATCGGTAGACAACTTTGTACTTGGGCTAGAAGTGTCTGTGTGCACTGCAAATACGTCGGTGTCATGCGAGAGATTACCTGCACTTTCACTAAGCGCCAAGTTGACAGTGATAGCTTACCCGAAATTTCTGGTACGTCGGGGGTAAACGCTACAACTTTGGACATTCGTTCAAGTGTACGGGCGTTGTGCTGTAAAGTGAATTGGATGCTTTCCGGGTCGCCGCAATGTGTAGTGGGAAAAAACGTGCAATGTTGCAAAAACCGTTCATTATTTTAGCATCTGCTATAACTACAGCATGAGGCGTGCTGTAAATATTCGCGATTATGCGTAGTGGAGCGAACTCTTGCATTCCGCCTAACATGCACACAAAATAAAGTACAGCTTATTCGCGAGTGGAATGCACCTTGCGCGCCGAGTTGTCGCCATGCCAAATATTTACATACTTCGAGCAGCATACAGGTAGAGTAGCTAGGTGCAATAGTCATGTAATAGATTCTAGTTATTAAGTTTACACTAGAGTTTCACCATAAAAGAAGGAATTCTCTCATGCAAAATTCCGTCAGAAAATGGTTATTCTCGGCGTCATAGCCTTCCCAATGAGAAGATCGGCAATCCACTGTGATCTGCGGCTTCTGTCCTTGGCCTCTGAAAGAAATGCATGAAGTGAAGAGCACCGTCTTTCAATGGTGCGCAGACATACTGAGGATGGCAGCATACCTGCTTGGCCGTTTCTTTGTGTTTTTTAGGGGTGAAGCTTCTTGAGGCGTCAACCAATCGTCCCGTGTAGTAGCAACCTCTACTTAGTTCTTGAACCAGCCATAGAGGGCACTACTTGTACTATATACAAGTAGTGCCCTCTACATCAGGTACAGGTAGCGATATGCATGATATCGGAGATACCGGTGCTTGATCGCAACCTGCAAAGAGCGTTTGTCAACGCAAACCAAGAGATATGGCGGATGAGTCGAGAGAACGGCTTTGAGGTGGTGGAAATAAACAGAGAGGTGCATAGGTGGGGTGGTTTTCAACGAGACAGAATTCACTTCGATGGGCGGCTAGGTCATGAGGTGGGTTGGCGACTTGCAGGATGCGCAGTAGCTTTTTTGGGGGGCAAGTGGGCCCTTCGGGTGCAGAATGGCTAGTAACGAGGAAAACAACCGGGGAGACTCTTTGACAGGTGGTATGGACAGATACGATTCCAAAGTGGCACCAGTATTTAGGATAGGTAGAGTCCGAGGCAGAAATAGACGTAGCCACGGGCGCCAAGCCAATTCAGACATAGGGTATATTAACATGCAGGGTAGAAGGAGCAGGCTGAAGTGGGAAGAGATAGCACAACAGCCAAGAGAGGTGAGGCCGATGGTATACGGTTATGTAGAAACACATCTCAGGGACATGGAACAACCTCCTAACAATGTGGACTACGCGTGGGAATACTGTAAATTAACAGAAGGCAGCAGAAGGGGGTGGTATTGGGGCATTCATTCATAAAAGTACTGACTGGCAAATGGTCAAGCAGGAGTGCAAGGAACATTTATGGCTAAAAGGAAAAGTGGCGGGGTAAATGACAATACTTGGTTTCGTGTACTTGTGGACGGGAGCAAAGGCCAGAAAGGAAAACCAGGCAATGGTAGAGTGGATATAGAATGACACTCAGGAGTTAGGAGGAGAGTGCGAGATAATTATACTAGGAGATATGAATGCGCACATAGAAGATATAGATGGGTATACCGACCCGACAGGCAAAATGATCATGGATATGTGTTAAAGGCTTGATTTGATCATTTGCAACAGTACCGAGAAGTGTGAAGGGCAAATAACATGGGAAGTAGGAAGGCTGCAGTCGACGATAGATTACGCACTGATGTCATATGTATGATAAGCTCAGGGGAATGCACATAGATGAAGGTGGCTCCAGAAGTCTGCGTAGTGATCACAAACGTATCAAGCTAAGTTTTGGAAGAACAGTGAAAGATGGAAAGAGACAAGAAGAGGAACTACCAGAAACTTTTTATTGATAAAGGCAAATTGAAATAGCCACTAAACGATTTGAGAAAGTAACCACTGAGGATAATAAAACAGTGTGGGCATACACGAATCTATTAGAGCTTGATGAGGCACGTGACAAGTCACCCCGAAAAAGAAGACACAAACCCAAAAGTTGGTGGGATAAGGAAGTTGAGAGCCACAGCAAAACGTCAGGAAGCCTCTAGGGAACACAGAATGCTAATCAATGGGGTGAACCAACAGATGATGTTGAAAGAAAATGGGGAATCGTTTTCAGCTGTAGAAAGGATGCATCACTTCTGATCAATGAAACGATTAGGAGAAAGAAAGCTCAGTGGCTGGCAGAAGTACATAAAGAAGATAGAAAGGCAGCTGTGAATTCTCGAACCATCTAAACCCCCTAAGAAAAGAGACGAGCCTAGAGCGGAGGTTTACAACTACAGCTCAAGGTGCTAGTTTAGAAGGAGACGAAGCTATTGAATATATAAGAACAAGGGTGACAGAAAAATTTCGACAAAGAAGTGGTTTATGCACCACAATAGACAAGGACGAATCATGTGGCGCAATGGCTCCATTTTCACAACGAGAGTGGGAAAGGGCTGAGAAAAGGGTTTCTAGTAGTACATCAACAGGCCCAGTTGCCATTCGAATTATGCTGATAAAGACATTAGGTCTGAGGTCTAAGCAGGCTTTGAGAGAGGCAGTGAGCAAAATAATAATCGATGGTCAAGTTCTCGATGGATGGAAACTTAGCAAGGTGAGCATGATCTATAAAGGAAAGGGGGACAAAGCTGACATAAAGAACTACCGTCCTATAACAGTGACATCAGTGGTCTACAGGCTTGCGATGCAGATTATAAAGGAAAGACTGCAGGCATGAATAGAGCATGAAGGGGTGCTGGGGGAACTGCAGAATGGGTTTCGGAAACACAGGAGGTTGGAAGACAATCTGTTCTCACAGACACAGTGCATCAAATAGCAGACAAGGAACACAGGCCCCTGTGGCTAGCATTTTTGGATATCAAGGGAGTGTACGATAGCGTGGTTCAAGAGAAATTGTGGGCAATGCTGGCCACACTAGGCATAGAAGATGTAGTCAATAATCATTTAAAGGATATCTATAAAGGTAACAAGGTAGTTATAAAGTGGGAAAAACAGGTATCCAAGCCTGCAGAGGTATAACGGGGGCTTAGGCAGGGGTGTCCCCTGTCACCCTTATTATTCACGATGTACCTACTAGGATTAGAGGCCAAATTATAGGAAAGTGGACTGGGCTTCAACCCCTCTTTCGTCAAACAAGGAAAACTCATTGAACAGGCACTACCAGCATTGATGTACGCAGACAATACAGTGCTAATGGCCGACAACAAGGAACATTTGCAGAGATTGCTGGACATATGCGGTAATGAGGGAGATAGGTCAGATTTCAGATTCAGTCAGAAAAATTCAGCAGTCAGGATTTTTAATAACAATGAAGGCAGTGAGCTTAGAATACAGGAGGTCACGCTAGAGATAACAGATAAATACAAATATCTAGGCGTATGGATAAGCAATGGGGCCGAGTACCTAAAGGAACACGAAATATACGTGATGACTAAAGGTAACAAGAATTCAGCGGTAATGAAAAACAGGGCACTGTGGAATTACAATAGGTATCTTGTTGTGAGAGAAATATGGAACGGGGTCATGGTTCCAGATCTAACGTTCGGCAACGCGGTCTTGTGCATGAAATCAGAAGCTCAAGCAAGATTACAAATTAAGCAACGTGGAATAGGTAGGTTTGCGTTAAGAGCTCACGGAAATACACCAAATCTGGGAGTACAAGGTGATATGGGATGGACATCATTTGAGGGCAGGGAAGCTAGCAGCAAGATAAAAATTCAGAAGCGATTAGGAGAAACTGGGGAGGAGCGTTGGGCTAGGCAGGTATTCAGCAACTTGTGCATGAAGAATGTCGATATGAAATGGAGAAAGCGAACCAGAAATTTGACTGTTAAATACTTAGAAAACAGCAAGGGGCCAAACCCAAAAGACTTATCGTTAAGAAGAAGGTGAAAGAAGCTAAGACCAATATGTGGAGAATTGGCATGATTAAGAAGTATGCACTAGAGATCCATCGAACTTTTAAGCAGGAAATTGCCAAGAAAAGGATCTATGATAATACTCGGATTAGTTCTCTGCTGTTTGAGGCCAGGACGGAAGTATTGCGAACCAAGACATATCGGGCCAAATACAAAAGGGTAGACATGGTATGCAGTGCGTGGGGAGAGGAAGAAAAAACTGCCGAACACTTGATAATGTTCTGTAAAGGGCTTCACCCTATAGTTCAGGATGATGGCGCAGAGTTTTTCAAAGCACTGGGGTTTAGGGACCGGGTGGGCAAAATAGACTTTAAGCGGCTAGAATTAACTATAAGGAGGTTATCTGATTGGTGGCGAAAGTCAAGGCACTAGTAAAAATGAACCCTTCACGTCAAAGTACGAATACTCAACCTCACTATTTAAAGGAAAAAAAATAAATCAAGTTTTTCGTTCATTAGGTATTACGGCTTGGTGGCGGTAGCCACCGCCCAATATGAGGGGTACAGCCATATCCATCCATCCAAATCATACACCTATTGCATTTGCGCTGAAAAATGCAAATGATCCAACATAAAGGGCGTTACTTGTAGAAAAGATAACAACAAAATGTGACTTTTATGAAAATAGGATTTCAGGATTTACGACACACGTACGGAGGGAGAGAAAGAGGAAAATGAACGTGTGACTGAGATCGCGTGTTTTTCGGGGGCGCAGAACGCCAGATGACGCTCTATAATGAAGTAAAGGTGCCGTTTTGGCGCGCGCACGTTTAAAGGGTCGGTGGATGGACAAGGCTGTTGAGTGGCGTGCACGCAGGACGGGGACGGTTCGTGCTCGAAAAGGAACCCCGAAGTGCGGACGCATGAGGCATAAGTGTGCCAAGAAGCCACGCTGCGGCGCCAACGTCATCCCGATGTATGAGAGCGGGAGGCCAAACCGGCATGGCAGTGGCACCAGGCAGCACGAGAAGCTGTACCTGGCGCCCAATCTCCCAATCGAAGATGTCAAAAGGTTCGTCGACTGAGACATGCGCTTACACGACATGTAGAAACCATTCCTGCTCGTCGGCGACTTCCACGTCGACGTATCGGACCGAACAAATATTGGTTGATGCAATACATGACGAGCAGGTACGGAATCAGGTGCGTCTTCTTCGGTTACCCCGATCACACGATGACCATCAGGGGATCGTGCATCGACGTCATGTTTGCAAACTTTAACGTACAACTAGTGCAAGAACCGCTTTCAATGCATTTCACCATCCATAAAACGGTCAAAATGAGGGCAAAACGAAAACCATAATAAACTACATTGGTTATTGAACAGTGTTTAATTATATTTCACTCCAGAGTTGCCTTTGAGGTGTGGAGCAAGGTATCTTTAATAGCAAGAGCTTCGCCCAACTTTTTATCATTCACCACTTGGCTATGCCGTCATTGCTTTGTTAGGCAGGCTTCATGTCACCGCCCGCCGCTGGAGCCGATACGGTAATGATGGCGCTTCAGCTGTTTGGACCTCCGTGCGAGGTTTTCTCCTGCTGCCGCTTGGTGCCGCCTAACTTGTTGGAGTAGCAAATACACACACTGTTCGACCCGCCCTTGATTACGTAATGGAAAAGGTTCCCGAAAGATGCACGGTTGTTCTGATGAACCTGCGGAGCTTTGCCCATTCATCATCATTCACTCCGTTCATATGCTGTGATTTTTTTTCTTGCGTAACCGCGTATTGGGCTTGGGCTTTCGAAAAACTGTTTCGCCTTATTTATTGAAAGAATCTTTTTCTGATGTTTTAAAGGAAGGAGCGTAATCATAAGATTCTAATGTTCGCTCTTTTCTTTTCTTAACCATGCAGGGGATTACAGGCAGGACAGCCGTGCGGTACCAATTGCACTTGCTGCTATCACTCCCAGTTTCCCATCATCCTATTGTGTGTGGCGGACAGCTCTAGGCTGCCACATGGCGTTGTGCGGCCGGCCAATGGATAAGCATAGAGAACCGGCATTGTTCACTGCTCCGACATGTATGTTTGCTTCTATAATGTTGTGGCATATCTTAGAGCTTATCAGTGTTTTAGCCAGCTAATTATGCGTGTGCTCAAAACGGCACAGTGCGCTAGCTCCAATAAAGCAACGTTTAACTCACTACGATAAATGCTATCATTGCTATTCTTATACGTTTTCGTGCATGCCAATAACTCGTCACGTGAGCAGCAACCTCGACAAACGCGAATGTCTGAAAAATAAACTTCAAAGTTGAGGTATAAAAACCTCTAATTTGAGGTCCAATCAGTGTTTTACTGGCATTGTTGCTTTTCATGGAGAGCAAACTGATCGGCAGAAGACACGTCAAAATTGCACAACTGCCTTTTTTGTTAGCGACAATATCGCTTTCTAATACCGTTTACCTTTTCCTTACCACGCCAAATAATATTTCCCACCAGTAATGAATGCTCCAAATAGGCCTACCTTAAGGCCTGAGAAGAATCTCAGCAGGGGCTAAAATGCTGCATTTATTAACCCAGGACAGCATGTTATACACTTAACATCTCCTGACATACATATCCTGTCAAATTGTGGCATGCATATCCTGTACAACGTAATTTTCATGTCTGGCTCAAGTTGGATATTGCTTGTTATACTCAAAAGTTGGTTCGTCGTGATGTGAGAGCATGACAAACATAAGTTACAGGTCCTTACACGCAAGTCATAACATGCATGTTATTTACAGCATTGTTCGTTCCTTGCTTTCTGTTTGGAATTTACAGATTCCCGCAAAGCATAAGATCTGCCGGCTTTCTTTTATATCACATGGAAAAGGGGTTCAAAATTTATTGGTCAGAAGCAACGCAAAAATGAACGCTCCTCTTCATTTCGCACTCTTTTTTCGCATGTCAGCCAACCTCCCACGAGGCAAGAAGTTGAGACCTGTCTTAATATGTAGTCTAGCTCAAAATGACCCAGATTAATGTACGAAAGAATCATGCGTTTTTTTTTCGCACCACTTGTCGACGCAAGATTACACCATGTGTGTTCACATACACGGATGTTAAATAAAACAAGAGTTCTGTGAAGGTACATACAGACATAGTTCCCAAGCCACTGTATTACCGTATCAAATACGAAAATTGCTAATTTGAGCACTGCTTCTCCTGTGGCGGTTAATATGCTGATGTCGAGACTACGGCAGCGAGTTTAATACTCATGACACTACTTTCTCGAACGAAAAAATCTGACCTAGTACCACAAAGGAGCTTCTGGCAAGGTTTGTAAGGCAGTGACGACGACTAAAGTATAGTGTCTGTTATAGTCAACGAGACGAGTGTGCAAGTTATACGCTCATTGACCAGGCAGTTCTTTGAATAAAGGTTATTTAGTTATGGGTGCATACACACCCCACGTATCTCAAAAGTTTAGGAAAAGACATGCAAAGGAAAGTCCGACTGAAAATCCCGAAAGTGTCGTTCACGTTCGTAATAACCTGACATGTTATTGGTTTTAGAACGCAAATTATTTTGAGAGTGAATAATTAAAACAGAAAATGATTAGGCTATTGGTGTACGGGGGGTTAATTGATTGATTGATATGTTGGGTTTAAAGTCCCAAAACCATCAAATGTTTATCAGAGACGCCGTAGTGGAGGGCTCCGGAAATTTCGACCACCTGGGGTTCTTTAGCGTGCACCCAAATCTGAGCACACAGGCCTACAACATTTCCGCCGCCATCGAAAATGCAGCCGCCACAGCTGAGATTTGAACCCGCGACCTGCGGGTCAGCAGCCGAGTACCTTAGCCACTAGACCACCGCGGCGGGGCTACGCGGGGTTAGTACAACGTGGTGTTTGATCGATATGGGTATGTGGGGTTTAACGTCCCAAAATCACCATATGATTATGAGAGACGCCGTAGTGGAGGGCTCCGGAAATTTCGACCACCTGGGGTTTTTTAACGTGCACCCAAATCTGAGCACACGGGCCGACAACATTTCCGCCTCCATCGAAAGTGCAGCCGCTGCAGCCGGGATATGAACCCGCGACTTGCGGGTCAGCAGCCGAGGACAACGTGTTGTTCTTCGAGTGATCTTCCTTCCATTGCTTTAGTGAATAATCAGTATCATGGGCCTCAACGCACACCGAGAAGTAATGAGGGTGAGATCAGATTTAGTTTTAGAAGCACGAAGCAGTGCTGTAATGTCTAGGACTTATTGACAAAAGACTTTGAATGTTCATGTAATGCGAATAAGATCCGAGGACATCGCTGACATGATGTGACTACGAACGACTAAATTAAGACCCTTTTAAGATATTTGTCGCGTTATATTGGCGAAAACAGAGTAACTCCATTGAATTAATTTTGAAGAACTGTGTGTTGATTGAGTCGGCAATGCATTAAAAAAATGGCCTGAAGAACGTAGAATAGAAAAAATACAAACATTAGCGCTTGTGTAACGTTACACAAAGCAGAAATCGGGTGTCTTGGAGCGCACATCGAGTTTAGTTTTTTTTTTGCTATTTAACCTTGTATGAGCAGATTTTATTCATCTTAGATTCCGCGTTGCGCTCTTTCAATGAATTTTTATTTTTCGGTGCGCACGTTTCTTTTTCGCGTTTGATTCTACAATTCCCGCACGATTTCGCTCATAATAAAATAAGCTGCTTTCACTACTTTGCACTTTTTCAAAAAGTAAATGGGACGAACACAACACAATTTTTTTAATAGAGGAGAGTACATTCCACACTATGGTCACTGTGAAATGCCAAAAATAGCTTGTCTAAAAATAAAATAGGTGTCTTTACGTATATGAAGGTTCCTGAAATCGTGCTCTTTTTTGTGAAACAACTACTGTGTTCAAGAAACGCGATTAGATTAGCAATTAAATGTCCACTAAGATAACATGGTTTACTGGGCAAATTGAGAGGTCTGTAATTTGAATAGTTAGAACAGAAACCCAATTAAAGGTCCTAAGTTACCATCCCACCGTCCAAGCACTCCACATAAACTTACATTACAATGACCACAAAACAAAAGCCAAAAATTGAAGCGCACCTACTGCTCCTATCAGTGCAACACAGTTGCTATGCATATTCATCGTTAGCAGTAGGATGCTTAATGAACATTTTCCACAATGCGAGCCAACCATATTTAAATCAAAGACTTTTTCCAAGAGAATATAAGTTGTCTTTGTATTTCGATCACTTGTTGTCCTAAGAACTTGGTAAGAAAGATAAAAACCAAGAGAAATTTTGTGTCGCCGCAGCCTGCCTGTGGAGACGTATTATCAAGAAATTTTTATTGGCATTTATACGGTAGGCACTTGTATTCTTGTTTCTGCAACGTGAATGGCTGAGGACGATGAGGGTTCCTTTTGTATTCGTCGTCTTTTAAAGCAGTTCAGCTTTCGATTTGTCCTGCTTTGGCTGTCTGTACACACAATTTTGCGGTGAACGCTATACTCCGTCTTCCACCTCCGGTGTTAACGAGGCGTGACCTTGAAGTGTCTCGCCCTTTTCAGTTTCTGGCAGTTACCTGCAATATGTATTGAAAGCACCTTCACCACACATTCACGCAAACAACCGCGCTTGCACCTTGGCCTTTGTGATTAGCTCTAGGTACGCGCCATTTGGCGGTGCCTTTTCTGACAAAATTGAAAAAAAAAAAAAAGTGCAGCTGGCACAGTGTGCTCAATTACATGCCTCAGTTTTCTGCCTATAACCCCACTGTAGCGTTTGAACTGTAGGCGAACAGCTTTACGTTTCATTCGCAAACGCACGTTTAGCAGGGGAGCATCTGAGAGTACAGAAAGAGATCTTGGCAAATAAAAGACCGCAAGAATTTTCTGCGAAAGCTTGTGCAATACCGAAGACAAGCACACATTGTAGCTGGATAGACAGGTAGGCGTGTAGGTAGTTCATATTCATTCAGTGAACCGGGAGTGCGGGAATTTACAAGGTACAGAGAAGACACACAAGACACATTCCGATGTTCACACTTTCCTTATCACTATCTCATTTTATGACACGGTACAATTAGGCGTACGTTTCGGAAGTAAATTGCACTTTCTGCCACTTTCAGTCATGACAATGTCATCATTTTGCTGCAATAAAATGTTATTGACCCTTCTATTTAAGCTATTCACAAAAACAAAAACTTATAGAATTAGAAGATTTCAGTTCAATCAGGCAAACGAAGAAGCAGTATTTTATACAGGCTACTCCACAATATGCCAAGGTAATACTATTATTCAATTAATCAGGCTATAGAGACACGCAGAATATAACCAAACCGACACATAGCTTTAATAAATAATGAGATGGCATTTGATTCGGCCGATATCTCAGCAGTCCTGAAGGCAAGGCAGAATCAGGATATCGACAAAGCATATATAAACACACAGGAAGAAATGTATAATAAATCCACAGCCACCATGTATACTCCATAAAAAATTATAGAATCCAAATAAAGTAAGTTGTAACTCCGGGAGATACCATCTCTCTAATGCGTGTTTGGAGGAGTTTTCAGCAGCCTGTATTGGGATGAGTCACACATAAAAGTTTTGTGAGTGTACTGTAACTGACGTTCACTGATGACATTACATTGATGAGTTATTGAACTGGGCACGAAAAGCGGAATAATTGGGCTAAAATCGTTCTGAATAAAACTAAGGTAATGGGTAACATTCTCGGCAGATAACAGTGTTTTCCGATGAGTGGAAAGCACCTGGAAGTTGTAAAAGAGTACACCTACTTAAGACACGTTGCGAGCGAACAGCCAAACATTAAAAAAAAATGAAGTATTCGAAAAGTATAGTTCTACAACACATTGGTCGTCTTACATGCTAGCGCTTCCTTTCTTGAAAACTGGACGCTGGTCAATTTCGAGTCAGGAATGCTATGTTACACTGATAATGCGCACGCCCTTAGCCACCGCGAACTACCGGAGCCGCTGTAATAGCGCGAAAAGAGTACTCGAGGTAGATGACGATTATTTTTGTGTAACAGAAACACTCATTAAAGAGCCGTTTTTTTAGCCGTGAGATTGAAATAACTGGATGAATAACGGTGGAGGAGAGCACATTCGGCAAGCATTCAAATCATGAACGCTTGTCTACCACTATACCTCAAGAGTGAGGCATATAAAAGCTGCATATCTTCCCGGTACTTACCTTCCAAGCTGAAACATGAAAAACATGAAGGTTTACAAAGAGGGTATAGCTTGAATTGAGGAAGATACAAAGAGAAGATAGGTGTAAACTAAAGGGCCAAGAAAAAGAGTAGAGTGGGTCATGCAACAAGAAGGGGTGGGTTAATGATATCATAGTTGAAATCAACACGAATTGAATATTGGCCGGGCACGAAGCGCGTAGGCAGGATAATCGCTGATCATTAAAGGTAACTGACTGGATCCCAAGAGAAGCCATTCAGGTGAAAAGAAGACCAAAAATGGGGTCGGCAGATAAGATTAAAAAGCTTGCAAGTATATTGTGGCAGCGAATAACACAGGATTGATTGGCAAAACGTGAGAGAGGCCTTTGCTCTGCACTGGGTGTAGCCAGCCTGAAGTCAAAAAGCATTTTCCTTTAAAAAAAAAAAACATTATACCGCTTCACACTATCCGCTTTATTAAATCTAGTTGTGAAAAAACACACCGTAATAGTTACTTCTACAAGAGCTGTGTGACACGCGGTGTGCTTTTTCCTCCTTACGGACATGTGATGGCAAGCAATTCGACCTGAAATAAACTGCACAGTGGCCGCTCACGATATGGACTTCGACTGCTATCAACCATGCATGGAGCTTGGTTTCGATTCCTTTAGCAGCCAATATAGCCGTGTGGCATTTACAAAAAAAGGGCCAGACTTTTTTCGGTCTAACACCAGTGCTGCAATGAACTTCAATAGTCAGTTGCTGGCGGTTAGTTTTTCATTTGGTTGACAGAAAAATTTAAAGCCGCCCGCAGAAACTATGTACTGGTTGCATCACATATCTTGCTATATTTTGGTAAACTTACGCAAGAAATAAATAGCAAAGGATTTTTGGGGGCTCATGCTTTGTATGACATGCTTATTTCACATTAAAGGGCTTTTCGTAGGCTACGTTCACATTGCGCTGTGTAGCGCTTCCATTGAAAGGAAATACTGTGTTGTGCAGTTGAAATGGCAAAGCTTGGCCACTGTACTTGCAGTAGCTGAAATATTTCAGATGTTTAGCGCTGTAAATGCATTGCGTTTGGTGACCTTATCGTTCTCACTTTTTCAAGGCAGTCAATGGCGGATGAAATTTGTTTTTATGGGCACGTTCACCACCAATATTTGAATGACATATTGTCCATTGCTGGAGAAGAGTCGCGGAATGAGGATAAACGTTGTCCGGGAAATTTTCAGCCGCTACACGATCGAAGCAAAGCCTGAAGAAAGGAAGATGACTTGATCGGATGCGCGCATCAGCAGTAATTGATGTGCTTCTATCTTGACGCACCCTGTCACAAATATGTCTTCTTGGCACTCTGAGAATACTTACGCTTCAACTTGAGTAAAAGTTTGTAACAATAAAGGGCACAGTTTCTATTTTTTGAATCGATTGCATTGCGTCGCTTCTTATGTGGAAGCCTAAGCTATACTTCAAAGAAAGTAAAACCTCGTGCCTATTGCGGATACAGTTGGGAAGCATGCGCTTCGGCGATTTATTTCGCGAGGCTGTGAAGTAATGACTACAGACCTGTGTGTGTGTGCATGCGTGTAGCAGCCCACCTGGATTATGTTGCTGATGATGGTCGTTACTAACTTTTATCAGATCATTTTTTATGAATGAGTTATTCATATTCTTATTCAGAGGGAAATATGGCGTTACCACTTATGCGAGTTTCTTACGGGTAACCAAGGCTGTGATGGCTATGACAGGTACGTGTATCTGAGAGGCTTGTGTAGGCTTCGTAGCCTAGATCACGCGTTTCTACAGGCATAAAGCGAACCTTTCACTCATTCGCAAACAGAATGATTGTGAGTTACTCGGCCCTTAACATTTGTGCTTGCTTTCAATCATACTTTAAAAAGCCAATGGTGCTCGCACAATCGTTGATCCAGGCTTTAACTAAAAGCTAATGCTGGCTAGCAATTCACAAAGTGATGCACATGAGGCCCCCTTACGTTATCGTGATCTGCGCTTGAAAGTGAAGCTCAAGTCCTCCAAGTCTGTGCCAATATATAACATTAAAATGAAACAAAAGACGCCAATGATTCCTGCACAAATGGTTAACCAGAGAAAGTGCTTAGCAGTGGAGTGGATTGAACTATTATGCTGCACTGCAGCATTTTACAATTATTAGCAACATATTTGTGATTCATAATGAGGTCGCACACGTTTAGCTGGAGTTCACTATTGCCACATGGTTTTGCTTGGGTGAGATCGAAGAGTGAAAGAAGACAAAGACGGTCTCTCTGAGCCGCTGCTTGAGTAGTCGACTAAATGAGCCCATTTTTTATCAAGTTTGTCGAGAGTAACGTGACAAGACTGGTGGAGTTGCTGGGTACAACGTCTCGCAATCCACCCGATGCCCGAGACCCCGTCCAGCAGCCGGAACACAAGCCCTGCACCCGTGGACACTCCTGTTCATAGAGTAAGCCGCCGCCAACGAGGCCTACTGCCTGAGACACCAACCACTGACGCAGTGACTATGACTTCGACACAAGATCCCATGCAAGCTCCGACACCTTCCACGCCGATCTACTGCACCGTCCAGAACCCGCTCATGCCTAGCCCCTTTCACAGAGAGCAGCATGAAGATGTTGACGACTGGCTGAGTGAGTTCGAACGTGTCGCAGCGATCAATTACTGGGATGATGCCGCGAAGCTCCGGAACGTGTACACGTGCCTAAAAGACGGTGCCAAGACGTGGTTTTTGAACAGGGATGATGTTCTGACATCTTGGCGCGAGTTCCAGCGTCGCCTCCTGTAGACCTACAGGAGTCCCGACCGCCGCGAATGGGCGGAGCGTGCACTTCAATCACGCATCCAGATGCCCAACGAGACCGTCTCGATGTACGTCGAGGACATGACACGGCTTTTTAAGCGAGCGGATCCTGCTATGGCAGAAGAAAAAAAGTTGCGCCACCTCATGCGTGGTGTGAAGGAACAACTTTTTGCTGGTTTGGTGCGTAGTCCCCCCAAAAGTGTTGCTGAGTTCCTTACTGAAGCGGCAACAATGGAGCGAGTACTGCACCAACGGTCTGCCCAGTTTGACCGTCAAGTGAGTGCTGCCTCAACTCCCGAAATTTTCGCCACCCCTGGGAGCAAGAGCCCCGAATGAATTCGCGAGATCATTCGATCTGTCGTCCGGGAAGAAATGGAAAAGATGTACGGGACAAGGCAAATCGATGTTGGTTCTATCACCAGTGTCATCCGCGACGAGGTTCAGCAGGTGCTGCACGCCCATCGTTTTCCGCCCACGTCGGTTGATCCGGAAACGGCTCCTGTGTCTACTGACAGTCGCCGTCGTACGTACGCGGAAGCCTTACGATCTGCCACTCCTCTTTCGGGTCAAGGAGTCCCGATCCAGCCAGTGCCGTACGTCCCGATCCAGACAGTGCCGCACGTCTCGATCCAGACAATGCCATACGTCCCGATCCAGACAATGATGCCGTCAGTCGCGATTCAGTCGGCGCACGCTGATTTGGACATCGATAGTCGCCGTACACCGACTCGCAAGTCTGATCTCTGGCGTACGCCAGACAGACGACCCCTCTGCTATCATTGCGGTGAGGCTGGTCACATTTACCGCGAATGCCCATACCGGCAACTTGGACTGCGCGGATTTTCCGTCAATTCCCCTCGTCCCCGAATTTGTCAAAGGCCAAGGGATATCGAAGAATATCTCGCGCAACAGCGTGCACCCTTTACACGACGGAAATCGCGGTCACCATCTCCGAGGAGACCCGCAGCCACTGGGCCACGACCCCAGCCACTGGGCCACCATCTTCGAGGAGACCCGCAGCCACTGGGCCACGCAGCCACAGGGCCGCAGCCACTGGACCGCAGCCACTGGGCCACGGGAACGCTCCCCGAGCCCTCGTCGGGAAAACTGAAGGCAGCGGCTTTGGGGGGCAAGGTCGCTGGGACTCAAAGTGCGGAAGACCTCCCATCGATGCTTGCACGCAACGCCGAAGGCATTTCGTCAGAGAATAATCGCAGTACCGAAGAAACGCCGACATCCGCATCTGAACTTAGTGACCGCGTGTCGCTCGACATACCTGTGCTGGTTGACGGTCTTCAGGTCAGTGCATTGGTAGACACTGGTGCAGACTATTTGATCATCAGCGGGAGGCTAGCGAAAGATCTCAGGAAAGTGATCACGCCGTGGAATGGAACGCGAATTCGAACAGCTGGAGGACACGTTGTAACACCGCTGCGTCGCTGTACCGCAAGAGTGAAAATTCGTGCGTCAACGTTTGTGCTCAGCTGCCTCGTTCTTCCCGACTGTTCGCGTCAGCTGATTATCGGCATGAACTTCCTTCGGGAATACGGTGCCATCATAAATCTCCGTGAGCGCATCGTGACCTTCTCGACTCAAGGCGCAACAGATCGAGACGCTGATAACTGCCGTAGACTTGCGCTGCGTGTTGCTGACGACAGTGTGACGCTGCCACCTCGAGCAACTGTTCCCATCGAAGTCACTTGTGAAGACTTCCAAGACGGCGACGTGGTGGCTGAAAGCAACTTATCACTTCTGCTGCTCCAAGGTGTACGCGTCGCCCGAAGTGTTGTGCGCGTCCGTGACGGACAGTCAACGATACTAGCTACGAACTTCAATTACGAGCACCGGCATCTTTTCCGTGGAACCACCCTAGCTTATGAAGAACCTGCTGCCGACGTCACGGAGTGCTTCGCGTCCGAGGAAACGCATGAGGATAAGGAATTTCTAGACCACATCGACATTAATTCGACCCTGTCAGACGAGAGAAAGGCTGCACTTCACGACCTTTTAAGGGAGTTTAGATCTTGCTTCGCCTCTTCTTCTAAAGTCCGTCAAACACACCTCACGAAGCATCGAATTATTACCGACGATGACGTCCGCCCCATCCGGCAGCAGCCTTATCGCGTTTCTGCCAAAGAATGCGAGGCTATTCCGACATAAGTAAAAGAGATGCTCGATGACGGGATTATTCAACCATCCAGCAGCACTTGGTCCTCGCCAGTCGTTCTAGTGAAGAAAAAAAACGGAACGCTGCGATTCTGTATTGACTACAGGAAGCTTAATAGCGTCACAAAAAAGGACGTCTACCCGCTTCCACGGGTAGACGACTCCCTCGACAGGTTACGGCGTGCGAAGTATTTTTCGTCCATCGATCTAAAGAGTGGCTATTGGCAAATTGAAGTGGATGAACGAGACCGAGAAAAATCCGCGTTTGTGACTCCAGACGGACTTTACGAATTCCGAGTTCTTCCCTTCGGCCTCTGTTCTGCACCAGCCACTTTTCAAAGGATGATGGACACAGTTCTCGCTGGCTTGAAGTGGCAAAGCTGCCTTGTCTACCTCAATGATGTGGTAACCTTTTCCGTGAGCTTTGAAGAACATCTGAAGCGTCTGAGAAAGGTTCTGGAAGCCATTCGCACAGCTGAACTTACGCTGAAACCCAAAAAATGCCATTTCGGCTATGAAGAGCTGAAATTTCTGGGACATGTCATTAGTGCAGATGGAGTGCGACCTGATCCAGACAAAACTGCTGCTGTCGCCGCCTTCCCTGTCCCATCAGATAAAAGAGCAGTACGCCGTTTCCTCGGCTTGTGCGCGTATTATCGCCGATTTATCGCCAACTCCTCTAAGATAGCTGAACCTCTTACGCGACTCACCCGAGATGACGTACCTGTGAAGAGGTTTATTAGCCGTTAAAGGCAGCGACGAGACAGCGTGAAGAACCGTCCAGCGATCGGCACAGCAACGAACCAAAACACGAGCCGAGAGAGCCGGGCGTTGGCGATGCTGCTTGCTGCTGGCACATCTTCTTCTTCACAATCGCCCCCGCTGAAAAAAGAGCCATCCTGGCGACCTAAGAAGTTTCAGGGAGAGGCTCATGATACGGTTTTAGGCGGGAAACATGGACGATGTCACGTGCACGCCGGCGCATGTCATCCGATCGGGAAACTGGCTCAATTAGGTAATTAACTGGAGAGGTTTTCTCTAAAACGGTGTAAGGCCCCTCGTACCGGGGGACAAGTTTTGATGAGAGTCCCGGAGTTTGGTATGGGATGGCAAGCCACACGAGAGACCCTGGGGCATAGTTGGGATCCGGAAGAGAGGTGCAACGGTTTTCTTTCTGGCGTTGCTGCTCGTCCGAGGTGAACGCACGGGCGAGCTGGCGGCACTCTTCGGCTTGTCGAGCAGCATCGGAAATAGGTGGACATTCTGAAGCATCAGGATGGTAGGGAAGCAGAGTATCAATTGTATGGGAAGGGTCACGTCCATAAAGAAGAAAGAAAGGTGAAAATCCCGTGGTTGCTTATATTGCAGTATTGTATGCAAATGTCACGTATGGGAGAACACGGTCCCAGTTGCTATGATTAGATGCCACGTACATCGAGAGCATATCACCCAGCGTGCGGTTAAACCGTTCCGTTAGCCCATTAGTCTGCGGGTGGTATGCTGTCGTTTTCCGATGAATGACGTGGCATTCCGAAAGCAGAGCTTCGACGACCTCGGAGAGAAAAGCGCGGCCTCTGTCACTAAGGAGCTCTCGAGGTGCGCAATGTCGAAGGATAAATTGACGTAAAATGAAAGAGGCGACATCCTGAGCGGTAGCGCTCGGTAAAGCGGCTGTTTCGGCGTATCGTGTTAGATGGTCGACCGCCACTATAATCCACCGATTGCCATCTGATGTCAATGGAAGGGGGCCGTAGAGGTCAACGCCAACGCGATCAAAAGGCTTGGCAGGGCACGGAAGTGGCTGCAATTCGCCAGTAGCACGTAGCGTATTATCCATAAGTCGTTCAAACGTGGCGGGCGCGTTACAAAGCCCAAAAGGCATGACGTTAAACTCGTATAGTCCGTCAGGTGTAATAAATGCAGTTTTTTGGCGATCGGCTTCAGCCATTGGAACTTGCCAGTAGCCAGACCGCAAATCCAGCGACGAGAAGAATACCGCTCCGTGAAGGGTGTCGATGGCGTCATCAATGCGCGGCAAAGGATATACGTCCTTGCGGGTTATCTTATTCAAACGACGATAGTCTACACAAAATCGGATAGATCCGTCTTTCTTACGCACCAAGACGACAGGAGACGCCCAGGGACTGTGAGATGGTCGAATAACGTCTCTACGAAACATATCTTCGACTTGATCGTTGATGACGCGGCGCTCTTCAGTGGAGACACGGTATGGTCTTTGACGCAGTGGCTGGTGTAGGCCGGTGTCAACATGATGCTTGACTTGCGACGTGCGGCCTAGTTGAGGTTGGGACACATCGAAGGAATTCCGGAACTCATGCAGAAGATCAAGCAGGTCGGCATGTTCGGTGGGAGTAAGGGTGTCGGCGATGGCGCTGGAAAACGTATCCTTAGATGACTCCTCGAGGGCCGACAGTGATTTTGGGTGGTCGCAGTATTCATCCGGGACATCAACCAAAGACGAAGGGTGGAGATCCTGCACGCGGCCGAGACATTCTCCCGCAAGCACAGTGATAGTTGTGGAAAGCGGGTTGAGTATGAACATATTGCTTCTTCCGGCGGTAAGGTCAATCGTTGCGAAAGGCAGCGGCAGAGCTCGACGACTCGGGAAGATATCGGAAGGCATAAAAAAGACTGTAGCGTCCGTGTAGGCGTTGCATGAAATCGGAACAAGTGCGAAGTTTTCAGGCGGAATATCGGTGTCTTCATGCACAAACAACTTCGGCGGCTGATGAAGAGCGTCAAGTAATGAGACATCACAAAAGGGTGAAAACTCAACTTCAGCGCGTGCACAGTCGATGACGGCATTATGGCGGGATAGGAAGTCCCATCCGAGGATGACATCATGCGAACAGACAGCAAGGACAATAAACTCCACAGTGTAAACAATGCCTTCGATGGACACTCTTGCAGTGCAGGCTGCGAGAGGCGTTACTTGCTGTGCACTTGCGGTGTGGAGTGACAGTCCAGAAAGCGGCGTCGTGACTTTACGTAATACACGGCAGACATTAGCGGCAATAACAGAAACAGCGGCGCCGGTGTCTACAAGGGCGAAAGTAGAATAACCTTCAACTGTTACTGCGACCACGTTAGCAGGAGAGGGGCGAGGGCTTAGACAGTTCGAAAATGGCGCAGTTCTTGCCTCTTGAACTGCGGTGCTTAGTTTTCCTGGTCAGGTCTGGGCCGGCGACGCATGGGGGAGGGCGATCGCCGACGAGGAGAGGGTGCGCGCGGCGTCACGAAGTCGGGGTCGTTAGGAGGGGCATAGCGAGGTGACGAGACCGGCCCGTATTGCGCGAAGGGTTGGCTGCCGGTTTGCGACGATCGGACATAGTCGCCGAACGCCTGAGGTCGACGGCGGCAGTAGCGAGCAACGTGTCCGGGAGTGAAGCAGGCGTAGCAAATCGGTCGGTTATCGGGCGTCCTCCAGGGATTGGCGACTGGTGCTGCCGCCCAAGGTGCAGTGTAAGCAGCCGGGTGTGCGGGCTGTGAGCGCGTGGTGTAGGATGGTTGCGGAAGCCTACGCACAGCGTCTGCATATGTGAACGGCGCTGCTACAGGCTGCATAACTTGCGAGCAGGCGACAGGAGGAGCCACAGGCTGTGCTGCATACGTTAGGGGCGCGGCCACAGGCTGCATGGCTGGCGGATAGGCGACAGGAGGGCCTACTGGCTGCGCGGCACGCTGGCAGTGGGCAAGGCTGGATAGAGGCGGCTCGTGGTGCGCAACAGGAACAGCTTGGGCAACCTCTTCCGAAATAGCAGTGCGAAGCGGGGCAGGTAGACGGGTGGTGGTCTCGTGAGTGAAGGGCACTAAAGAAAGTTGGCGGGCGACTTCCTCACGGACGAAGGCTCGAACTTGCTGAAGCAGTGGTGAATTGTCCGGCAGGGTGTCGAAACTGGACAATGACTCACCACCATGCTGAGGCTGCCGAGTCAGAGTGCGTTGCTTCTTTAACTCGTCGTAGCTCTGACACAAGCTGACGACTTCAGAAACTGTGCTCGGATTTCTTGCCAAGAGCATTTGAAATGCGCCGTCGTCGATGCCCTTCAGGATGTTTTTGACCTTGTCAGATTCGGGCATGGTGTCATTCACACGTCGACAAAGGTCGACGACGTCCTCAATATAGCTGGTAAAGGTATCGCCAGTCTGCTGAGAGCGGACGCGCAAGCGCTGTTCTGCCCTCTGCTTGCGGACAGCCGGCCGACCGAACACTTCGGCACATGACGTCTTGAAGACGCTCCATGTGGGGATGTTGTGTTTGTGGTTATTAAACCACAATTCGGCGACGCCAGTGAGATAAAATATCACGTGGCCCAGCTTGTCGGCTTCATCCCACTTATTGTTGGCGCTCACCAGTTCGTAGTGCTCGAGCCAGTCTTCGACGTCGGTCCCATCCGCACCGCTGAAGACCTTCGGCTCCCGTAGCGTAGGATGGCCAGGGCAGTTGAACTGGAGCGAAGGCGTCGATGTAGTGGCGTTAGCAGTCATGACAGGTGGTAGCGTGCGGCTTCGCAGCTCCAGGGTGTAGCAACGGGGATTAACAGCACCTCCACCAAATGTGAAGAGGTTTATTAGCCGTTAAAGGCAGCGACGAGACAGCGTGAAGAACCGTCCAGCGATCGGCACAGCAACGAACCAAAGCACGAGCCGAGAGAGCCGGGCGTTGGCGATGCTGCTTGCTGCTGGCACATCTTCTTCTTCACATACCCTTTACTTGGGGCGCAGAACAAGATACAGCGTTCACAGAGTTACGACAGAGAATGCAAACTGCCCCTGTTCTTGCCCATTTTGATGAGGACGCTGCTACAGAAATTCATACAGATGCCAGCAACGTCGGACTTGGCGCTGTCCTTGTACAACGACACGGCGGCGTTGAGCATGTGATAGCTTACGCCAGTCGTACTCTTTCTCGAGCTGAGACCAACTATTCTACGTCAGAAAAAGAATGCCTCGCAGTCATGTGGGCGACGACCAAATTTCGGCCTTACCTCTACGGTCGTCCCTTCAAAGTGGTGACTGACCACCACTCACTCTGCTGGCTGGCAAATCTCAGAGATCCATCCGGCCATCTCGCTCGGTGGAGTTTGCGTTTGCAGGAGTTTGACATTACGATTGTGTACAGGTCCGGGCGCAAACACGAAGACGCCGACGCGCTTTCTCGAGCACCTGTGGGGAACGCTGCCAGGGGCTCCGAAGATGAAGATGCCTTTCTCGGAGCAGTTAGTGACTCCGAATTTATGTCAAAGCAGCGGGCAGACAATGAATTACGCCCAGTCATTGATTCCCTGGAAGGCTGCAACTCTCAGGTCCCTCAACACATTGCTCGCGAACTGTCCTCTTTTTGTCTAAGAAGAGGCATTCTTTACAAGAAAAACGCCCGTGGAAGCGACAAAGCCTTCCTACTTGTTGTTCCGACCGACATGCGTAATGAAATCCTCCTGGCGTGCCACGACGAGCCCACGTCAGGACATTTGGGCTATTCGCGAACTCTCGCCCGAGTACGCCAACAGTATTACTGGCCGCGACTATAAACTAGTGTACATCGATATGTGAAAGGCTGCCGTGAGTGCCAGCGCCGCAAGACTCCGCCTGTGAGACCCGCGGGACTGCTCCAGCCGATCGCACCACCACGGACACCGTTTGACCTCATGGGAATGGACCTTCTCGGGCCCTTCCCTTTGTCGTCCTCTGGGAACAAATGGATTATAGTTGCGACAGATTATCTTACGCGTTATGCTGAAACAAAAGTGTTACCCCGTGGCACGGCCTCTGAAGTCGCGCAGTTCTTCGTGCGCCAAATCGTCCTACGGCATGGTGCCCCGTCATGCGTGATTACGGACAGAGGGACGTCGTTTACAGCACGAATGATGGAGGACATTTTTAAACTGAGCTGCACAAGTCATCGAAAAACAACGGCTTATCATCCGCAATCCAATGGACTGACAGAGAGGCTTAACAAGACCATAGCGGGCATGCTGTCAATGTACGTGGACGTACAACATAAAACCTGGGACGAGATTCTTCCATACATCACGTTTGCTTATAATACGGCAACGCAAGAAACAACGCGATTTCCGCCTTTCCGACTTGTTTACGGACGGAACGTGCGAACCATGCTCGATGCTATGCTTCCGTGCGACCAAAGCAATGAACTTGCTCAAGATGCTGAGCAATACACTCAATACGCCGAGGAAGCTCGTCAGCTAGCTCACATAAACACCAGTCACCAACAAGATGCAGACGCACGACGTTACAACCTCCGCAATCGAAATGTCACCTACCACCCTGGGGACCGAGTGTGGGTGTGGATCCCTGTCCGGCGACCAGGCTTATCCGAAAAAACTCCTAAGCCGTTATTTTGGACCGTACAAGGTTCTTAGACGAATCACAGATCTTACCTACGAGGTATTTCCGGACGGCGCAGTGTCTTCTCGTCGACAGCTTCGGCCCGAAACCGTGCATGTCGTTCAACTGAAGCCCTACTTCACACAGTAGCCCTTGTGGTTTCACGTGCTACGACATGCCGTGACATTGCGTTGCTGCGGCTGTTTGTGTTCTCCTGTGTTTTTATGCCCTTTCTTTTTGCGCTTGGCGGAAGCGTTGGCGAAACTTCCTCATTTGCGCTGCGAGTAGTGGCACTCTCCCTCTTTTGGTTCTCTATATCTGCGTGTGTATACCTTCATTTTTTTTTATTTACAAGCAACGAGTCGATGCCGTGGTATTTTTGTGGCTAAGGTACTCGGCTGCTGACTCGCAGGTCGCGGGATCAAATTCCGGCTGCTGCAGCTGCATTTTCGTTCGAGGCAAAATGCTGTAAGCCCGTGTGCTCAGTTTTGAGTGCACGTGAGAGAGCCCCACTTCGTCGTCATTTCCACAATGGCGTCTTTCATATCATATGACGGTTTTTGGCAGATAAACCTCACCTATAAATCAATTTCTGCCAGTGCCACGTAGTACATATTTATGTAGCGCGTGCAGCGGATGTTTCGGTATTGTTGAATTTCAAGCCCTTGATCTGATGATGCAAATTATGCCATTCTAACAGGCCCCAGGCATGCCTCGCAATTTTCGGTTGCCCGAGATAGAGAATAAGCGCAAAACTTTCATTATCGAGATCACGGTCATTTTTACTGTGTTCCTTTGGAATAAGGAGCAAAATAACGTAATAACACAAAGCACCCAACGCTGAATATTTCGCTTTCCAGCTCATTGTTTCTATTGTTCCTGCACGATCAATACCAGCGTTATTTTTTGTGGAGCATCAGTGCTGCAGCAATAAATATACTTTTTTTGTGTAGCGCCCGCGTGCACCAATTTCGCATCACTTATGTATTGGTATTATTATATGTGGTAGTGTTTTTAAGCATCGAGGCATCACTCGTAACATAAACAGGAAATTGTTACATCGTGATAAAGTTGACGAGAAGTACATCAGCTCTCTCGACCACTTCACAAGCTTTCCCATCAAAGGCACAAAAAAAACAGCTGTCGTTCGATATCGCCACTACAGAAATTCCTGTCTGGCTGTGCTTGTCTTGTTTACTCCAGGTAGCCCAAGTTCACAAACTTCATTCAATCATCGCAACAAAGCGGCATCACGAGCGGTCTTACCCAGTGTCCCACCCCAGCGAGCTCTAGGCCTAAATATCATGTCGGACGCGTCAGTGTACATTTTACCGGCGCTTCTGGTACCGCGTGGCCACCATCGTGAGTAGGCGGGTGGCCAGCGAGAGCTTTGCGTGGAGCTTCTGTACCGTCACGTTGTTGCGGTTCAAGTCCTGTAGGTGCAGCCCCAAAACTCTGAGCGTCTGCACGTGCGGTATCGGCGTTCCGTCTTGGGTTACCACGTTGATGTTCTGCGTTGTCGGGCGTCGCGCACTTCGCGGTGAGATCACTAGCAGTTCCGATTTGGTTGGTGAACATTTGAGTCCGGTGGGTCGTAGGTGTTCTTCTACGGCGGCGATGGCTTCTTGGAGGGCTGCCTCGATCTGGCTGTCGCTTCCTCCCGTTGACCACAGCGTGATGTCGTCTGCCTAGATCGTGTACTTGATGTTTTTAACGCGTTCCAATCTTCTTGCAACGCCTATCATGACAAGGTGGAAAAACAGAGGGGAGATCACCGAGCCCTGCGGTGTCCCCGTGCTCCCCAGCTGCTTGAGCGGTAGTTTTAGTTCTCCTGCCACAAGCCGCGTGGTGCGGTTGGTCAGGAAATCTTTGATGTAAGCGAACGTCCTCTCCCCCATGTTGAGGTGGGACACCTGCCGAAGGACGGCCGAAGGGTGTACGTTGTCGAATGCTCCCTGGAGATCCAGTCCGAGCACCCCTCTGTTACCCAACGCGGGAAAGTGTCTGTCCACGATTTCGTTCTTGAGCAACACCATGGCGTCCTGTATACACAGTTTGGCCCGGAACCCCAGCATTGTATGTGGATATATGTTGGATTCTTCCAAATAACGTTGCCATCTGTTGAGTAGGGCATGCGAGAAGACAGTCTACTATGACTCACCCAGTCGTTTGCAATCAGCCACATCTCTTACGTAGCGTCGTTCCACAATTGGAAAGCGGCGGAGAAGATCAAGATTGACGCGATGATCAGAAAGGCGTACAAGACGGCCCTGGGCTTATACCATCACACCAACACGGAACGCATGCTCGCGTTGGGCGTTCACAACACGCTGGAAGAAATCGCAGAAGCCCAGCGAACGGCGCAGTATCACCGCCTGTCCCAGACCAGGACGGGAAGAACGATACTACAACGCATCGGAATCAACGCGCCGGCGATGACTCCAGAGGTAGCAAAGCAGCTACCCCGGGACGTTCTCCAAAGACTGAGGGTTCTACCCTTACCGAAGCACATGCATCCGCAAGTACACCAAGAAAGAAGAACGGCGAGAGCCACGGCCCTCACAAAAGGTCACGCCAACGATCCGCGCGCGTACTACGTGGACGCGGCGAAGTATCCCCACCGGCCAAACACGTACGCAGCAGCAGTCATCGCAGCAGACACTGGAGTACTCACAACGTCGGGAAGCATACAGTGCAAGTCGCCCACGCAAACCGAGGAGTTTGCAATCGCACTGGCACTAGCGATCCCGGATTGCCGCACGGTCCTCAGCGACTCGAAGACGGCAATAGCCAACTTTGCTACAAACAACGTCCATGGAACCACTGCAAGAGTATGTGCAAGACCGGGAACCAACATTACCGTCAAGTAGTTCCCTGCGCACGCCGGGGAGCTGGACATGGGCCCGAACCGCAACGAGGAGGCAGATACGGAGGCACACGCGCTAACTAGCCGCGGGTCTCTGTGAACGCATTCCTCGGAGCCACAACGACTCAATGCCGAAGACGGAGAGTATTTTATCACAACCTACGCCGACGTTCTGCAGTGGTGCAGAACGAGCAGACGCCTCTACCCACCGCCTCACCGAGACCTACAACGCAGAGAAGCAGCCACACTGCGGCAGCTGCAAGTACAAGCAATACACCACTGATGTATGCCAACACTGCAAGAAGGCGAAGCCACCCACAGACACCTCCTTTGGGACTGCGCACCCCCGCCGGGTAACCAAGAAGTAATGCCAACTGCCATAAGCAGCAAAATCATCAGCCGAGAGCCAGGCAATCAAAGAGACGTGGTCCAGCACGTGCTTAGCATCCTGGAACGCCAGCGGCCGAAAGCGGCGCCCCCACGGGTTTGACGCGAGTAGGTTGCTGCTCTGGGACGTCCGAGCCCGCTAGTGTTTCGCTTTAATCCCCCTACCTCTTCCCCCTTTATGCCGGATCTTAAATAAAGTCGTTTCACTTACTCAATACCAGCGCTTCTTGCTTTGTTTAAACCCAATTCTAAAGTGTAAGAAATGTCGAGACAATAGTGCAGACATTCATCAACCTAAATAGCTCTTTTTTGTGTGCGCAGCCCGCACAAGGAGCGATTAACATCAATGTGTCAAGCTTTGAGGATAAGAAGCTGTCACCGATAGCTGCCGGCCGCACAAGCCGGTACCTCTGTGACTCGTTAGTAATACCACGCAATTTCCAGTTGACACTTTGGTACTTCTGTGAACTAGCATGCTGGTATGAGTTTTTAGCAGGAAATGCTGTAGGCCCATGTACTCAGATTTGGGGGCACGTTAAAGAACCCCAGGTGGTCAAAATTTCCGGAGCCCTCCATTATGGCGTCTCTCATAATCATAAGGTTGTTTTGGGACGTTAAAACCCACAAATAAATCAATCAATTAGGTTTTTAAGAGATTTCATAAATACTTCCGGAAGTGATTTAGTATTTGTAGGTATTGATATAACTGCAAATCTGTACGCTGGCAGGCCCACTGTTTTGTCAGTGGAGGCCAGAACAGCAGTCGTTCAAAGTCACCACAGCCAAAATGCATGTATGGCAATAGTTTTCCTTCTACTTACTTCAAGTACAGCTGAGGTCACAGTTGGAAATGGCCCGAAGCTCAAATGCAGAGACTTTGACCATCGCCACTCAGCTGCATAAAAAGGAGCCTTTCCCAGTGCCCCTTCCCAGCGAGCATTAGATATATATCGTGCCAGCCAAGCCGTTGAGCGCGTTACCAGCGCTTCTTACTTTCAATATACGTAATTCCAAACTCTAATATTTAGTGGAAAGATAGCTTGGACATTCGTCAACCTAAATTAATCATTTCTCTTAGTGTGCACTGCACGAGCAAGGAGCGATGATCATCGAAGCATCGCACTTTAACCAACGCAGGCAGTCGCTGAAAGCTGCCGGCTGCACTAGGCGGCGGTTGTTCTCTCGCTCGTACGTAAGAACACGCAATTTTCAGTTAGTAGTTTGGGATGCCTAGTGAAGTAAGAATATGACACACTTTCTAAGCGCATTGTATTCGTGTTTTCTTGGGTGGCTTTCTAGTGATAGGTATCGATATAAAAGCAAATCTGTACACTGGCACACCCGCTGCATATTGCCATATCATCGCTTGCACAATAACACTCCTCCACAATGAACCGTGTACACCAGTATTTGTCAAACAAGCCACTATAAGACCTCTGTACATGTGGAATAGTAGCAAGAGTGAGAAACAGCTATCAAAGAAAAAAAATTTGCTGTAAACCAGCAATCCGTGGCTGCTTCTATAGCCTTTTTGATATTTTTGCAGCTAAGATGTTAATTCCTCAAAACAGTTTGTGCTTTTTCCAATATGCGCATGTCATTGGGTGCCCGGCAGCGAATCATTTGTGTGGAATAAAGATTCGATTGTTATTCTAAAAAGAATATCACGTCTATGTTGACTGTGCGACTTGTAAACATGACGCCGCATCACATGTTTGTTGGATATATAGTAATTTTACTAGCACCTAGACACGATTTGGCATGGTGCAGTAGGCTGAGTTCTTGGTAGGGAATCGTAAAGTGGCGAGTTCGAATCCTCGAGGCGGATGTTATTTTTAAACCACCTATGTGCTCTATATCGCTTCTTTACTAAAATATTTATTTATGGTAAGAAGCCATCCCCATTTCACCGCTGTAAAGCCGTTTTGCACTGTGTACCCGGCACCTCTTAGTAACACGCCGCTCCAGTATTGCAGTATTCAACACGATACTGCGACAATAATGTGGCATGGCACTAGACACTGGTACCCTTCGTCGCTGGGTGTTACAATAAGAAAGGACCTCGTCGACGTCCTTGAGACCCATGGACATGAAGTAAGTGCTTCACAGTAGCAGCGACGTATATTCAAAGGTCGTGCAGCAGATTTCGGGATATATCTCATGGAAACTGCGCACGTCTCATAATAATGCGATGATAATTCGTGTCTCAAAAGCGTGTCGCTAACGATAGACATATATTGATAAAGTGATATTTGCTGTTGGCAAAGTAAATGAAAGCGTTTAATTTAAGAGGGTTCAATTCTTCACTTTGGAAAATGATCCGAAATTAAACACGAAAAACAAAAAATCCATTTGACAGATTTGACATTTTCACCTGATTAATGGGGAAAATATAGACGCAGCGCAAAACAGGATGCTGCAACGTAAACAATAGTAATTTAGGTCTTGCTGTAGAAATACCTGAAGTTGACATTGTTAGACCTCCCCCCCCCTCCCTGTGGTCTTCGTATCCCCGATATTTGAGGTTCTTTCACTGAAATAAAACCTAGCTGCGGGCTTTCTGGATTCAGCGCGGTTGAAACTTGATGAGCAGGCACCGGAAGACTTACTTGAGCTCAAGAGGCTGCTCTTCTCGTTCGCCGAATACAACTCGCCGTTGAGGTGACAACAACACTTGTGAAACCCTGAGGGCGATTATGAAATTCTTCCATTTACTGATGCGTGTCTTTGAAACGTCATTATGGGCTCCTGAGAACGTATGCATCAATAAGGAAATACTGATGATAATGTTTTTGTTATAAGTGTAGCATCAATATATGGAATATGAGAAGAGAAGGAAGACTGCTGTTGCTGCTCGCGCTCGCTCTGCTTCACAACTGCTCACTAATACTTTTACCATTTCTTTAGTAAACGTCTCTCTGGCTCACCGCTAAAGGCCTGCTATCATGCGCTGGAGAGTGCTGGGTCCCTTTTCAATCCTGAAACTCCGCAACCAAGCTCTACCTTCGCCATCAGCAATGTCCACCGATGTTGCACAGCAGGCTGCTTTACATACCCATCTGCCCGCGGTCCCAGCGACATAAGAGAGCGAGATCCGGTCTTCAGTGGTAGAGGTGAGCAGGACGTCGAAGAGTGGCTTTTTTCGTACGAGTGAGTAAGCGGTTATGATAAGCGAGACAACGACAAACTTGGTCGCGTCCACTTCACCACAGAGGGGTAACAGAACTCTGGTTTAACAATCACGTAACTGGCTTTGACAAGTGGGGCTCTCTCAAAACCACTTTCATGGTCGTGTTTGGTCGACTGACAGTACACAAGCTCCGCGAAGCAGAGCGCTTGTGAGATCGCCCCAGCTGTCTGGATAAGGTTTCACGTCATATATCGAGGACATAGTAGGCCTCTGTCGTTTGCTGACATGTTAGAAACCATAAAAGTCCAACATAATATATGATGGGCATTCAGGACGATGCCTTCCTCATGCTGGTGGTGAAAGACGCGCAAACAGTTGCAGACGTTATTCAGCATTGCTAAAAACTTGACAAAAGAAACGGCGTATTTCAACGTGAAGCCCTTCTTTCGACATGGCCAGCACGTCTGCATTGACCATTGAGGCCATTTCTTCAAAACCAGCGCCACTGACGCAGCGAGTACAACTATTCATGCAAGACGAAGTGGTCCACCAGTTGTCTTTTGCGCCATTACTCTCATGCAATAAATACTCCTGGTCCCACCTCGTCGCTGGGCGAAACCATTGAAGAGCAAGTCTTCGTGGCACTTCCGCTAATGTACCAGCCATCACCTGGATATGCTACCTTTACCTATGCTTGCGTAGAGAGAAGGCCAAACGTTGCCGACTCTGCTCACCACACAAATGTCTTCTACACAACGCGCACGATGGCAGGCCCGAATCCCCCTTTACTGCTGTCTTTCAACGCTTCCCAACAACAGTTGGTGCACACCAGATAACGAACTTATATGTTACTGTTGTCTGTCTGGCCATGTTGAGCGGTTGTGTTGCCCGAACGTCCGTCGGACAGACACCATTGATGAAACAAACTGTATTGCCTACGCAAAACCACCACAGTCGCTGTCCCTTCGTGATACTTCGGTTAGGCCTTCGTCGATTCGCGTCATCTTTAACACAATCCATCATCCTCCTCACGTCGACGTTTGCCCTCACTGATGCTTCATCGTACACCACCTGCCCGAACAGGATCATGGTTACAAATAAGCAGCGCACGACGTTTTACAAAAGAGAGACGATAGGGACACCGCTGCTCTCTCGTCTCTCTTTTGTAAAACGTCGTGCGCTGCTTATTTGTAACCATGAACTATCACCAACTCGCCCAACTTTCGGTTTTACTGCCCGAACAGGAAATTGACCATCGCTGTTGCGGAGGTCATAACTGCGCCACTGTCAAACTCTACAAGGCCTACTTTTCCTAGTAATCAAATAACTGTCCTTATTGAAAGTGATGCCATTTGACAGTTGATACCACTGAGCGAAGCTTTGTCTGTACCATTGGTCGACAACTGGTTTAAAAGGAGATTCAAATATTTATTGTCATAATAGCGCAACTATGGTGGCGATGCTTAGAATAGCTTGCATACAGCGTTATTTACAAAAAGAATGTCAGAAATTGCTATAATCTTAGGGTTTGGAAATCGAATCTTAGACACATGCGTCACTGGAGCACAGCCTTATAAGCATCTATTTGAAAGAAAATCCACGTGAATATTTTTACTGCAGGTAGTTAGTTACAATCAAGCTACAAATCTCTGCTAATTCATGGCCAGTGTGCTTCGAGCTGTGTCTATAGCATCGGTAATGTTAATACAGCCATCTCAACAAGGCGAAAACTTTTTTTACGCGTGTTTATCTAAAAACTCTGAGCCTGAGTTTTATGATGAAGCTTATGGTAGAAAAATTTCGTGACCTTGAGTTTAGATTTCAATGTCCCTACGTGTCTACTTCTCTATTTATCTATTTGGCTGTCTGTCTATCTATCTTTCTGTCGATCTACCTATCTGCCTATGACTCCGCGGCTTCGGGACCGTATTGTTAAGGAGACATAGCAAAATCCTGCACCTTAACACGAGTGCATGAGCAGCAGAAATGGCTGCTCATATTACAGAGAATAAGATTTCTTTGTGATGAACTTCATGATTTACATGCCGTGGCCGTGGTGCTGCAACAGCCACTTCATTAGTTGTACATATAACAAAATCTGTTATACTATTGAGACTATGCTGCTCAATTTTAACACAGTAGTTTTGAGAAAACGCACTTTGTCGTTGTACTTGATCCTCGTGGAAATAAGCACAACTGCTGAGAGAAATTCATGTGAGTATGCCACATGATATTGAGAACACAGCTGATGACCACTGTAACATTGTTCACCTGTTTTATTGAAACTGATGTGAGAGCAACGCAACCTAAGGCTTTCGGAGAGGCTTTATCGCAATATTGTTGTAGATCAGAAAATCATTGTAGTATCACATCAAACCCATGAGAATAACGACTGCACATGCTTGCTTTGTAGATTAGAACACTTGTTTGCACATTATTCAACCCTTTTGCAGTTGAACTGGTGCTATCAGCTCAACATGTAACATCATGCTACAACGTTCTGTCGTGTTTAGGGAAGGATGAGCTCATAAACCTCCGGCGTGGCACATGGCATTGTCTAGAGAACTTATCTTTTAGTGAATCACTGTATACTAGTGCTAAAGAATCATGCTTCCCTTTTTCAAACACATCTTCATTGAAGTTGGGGCGCTTTTATTGAAGATGAGTATGGTAGTTGACAAGCCACCACATCCCTACAGAAACGTTCCGTTCGATGCGGAGACCTCAAGTACGGAATTATTGGAATATGGAAGGCGTATGATGCGGACTGCGCATAAGAGGTATGATGCGGACTCCGCATTTTATGGAATGACGTATCATGCAGAAATTACTGAAATGTGTGCATGTTACTTCCGAATCTAGTGCAAAGCAATATAATGTGTAAATTGAATAGACGTCCACATCTTGAGTACATGCAATACTGTGTACAAGTCACAATAATTCTTAAATATGCATGATGAGGGATTGAATCATCAGCATCTTTCTAATTGTCGTGATGCGGAAGCAAAGTTAGCTTTTAAATAAAATACATTACAAAACTACTAAATTAACATGCTAGCGATCATAAATGGTGGTTACATTGCAACACATCAATACAGTGTTCTATGCAAGACTTAAAGAACTTATATTGTTATTATTAGCAATAGAGAAGCATTATTATACGCATCAGCCCTGCTACAATCAATATATATTTTTTATTTGTCTGTACGCTTCAGCTGTGAATAGTGACATTGCAGTGTTGATGGTACACAGATGAGGTGACTGCACCGTAATTTCACGAGCTCCACCTAAGACACAGGATGGTGGTACAAAACACAATGTAACAATCATTTTTGAACGAAATCTTTACACAAAAATATTATTCATAGCATCTGTGAAAGTGTGGTGCTGTGTTTATCTCATGAACGCCTTGTGGAGATCGTCAAAATGCTGCTTGAGGCTCCGGCACCACTGTAGACTTGGAAGATCACTGCCATAGAACTTATGTGTCCTTCATGGGCACCTGAAAATGTAAATAATTGGCACAAATAATGTCAGAGACACATGTTAGCACAATAGTTCACATGCACAAGAAATATAACACACAGAATGAAACTGAAAAAATAAAGCACACAATCCTTCATGTTATGCATATGTGAATAATAGAAGAAATAAATGTGTAAATTAGTTCTGCTACATTAAAGAAAACAGCATGCTTATCACAGTGAAAACAACTAGGTTGTCCCGATTTTCAATGGTACAGATAATCGATTTATATGTCCTTATAAAATTATGATTTAAATGCTTCCTGCACAGTAAAACTTTAGGAACTGCCAGTTAAAGCTCTCAATGTACATTTAATAGTGTGCGCATGTACATCTGCAGCCTTTATACTATCCAGTTTGTGCACGAAATTGGCATCTTCAACGATTTTGAGAGGTATACCTATGCAACTTATGAAGGTTAAAATCACCATGAAAGCAAGCAGGGTCAGGCAGGCGCCATTAAAAATCTGTGCAAGCCGGACAACTATAACCGAACTGCACAGAAATAGTGGAGCAAGAGTAACAGAAATTCAGCTGCTGACCCGCAGGTCGTGGTATCAAATCCCGGCTCCATTTCCGATGGAGGCAGAAATGCTGTACGCACGTGTGCTCTGATTTGGGTGCATGTTAAAGAACCCCAAGTGGTCGAAGTTTCCAGAGCCCTCCACTACGGCGTCTCTCATAATCATATAGTGGTTTTGGGACGTGAAACCCCACATATCATTAAAGAATAACAGAAATAAACTGCCAACAAAAAAGTTGGGTGCATGTGCTATCTATAAGTGCTTACACCTTACTACATACAGCATGCTCATTCCAATTTAAATACGGATATTGAAAATAACTGCTCTAGTAGGAATGTGAAAGGTAAGGTAAAACTGAACGACTCTACAAAAAGTGACCCTATTATGACATCACAATTTATTATAACAAAGTTGACTAAGACTTTGAAATATCATTATGCAAGAAAAAATCTACAAAAGAACAATCAAGTTTGAAGTCATAATTTTAATATAGCTACTATGACTATAACCAAGAAATCGACCTCCACATGGCTAAAGTTAGTTTTTAAGGCCTATGTCACTAGACAATGAACTATACCACAAAAAGCACAGCGTTCAGGCAAAGCACCACACAAAAAAAGAAAGCAGTCTTTTTTGTTATTACCTACAATGCCCTTAAAATGGTATTTTTACCTCTCTACTTACCGCTTTTTATCTAAATAACTGGTGTGAAACAATTTAGCTGAAAATGCACTGTGCCTCCAAAACCTGTTGGTTGAATCTGAATTTTCAAAAAATGGTGGAGCTTGCACTGAATTAGGCTCCACAAGCCTTGGAACAGCGAGACTGCATGACTCTTAGGACTACTTTGGTTACTTGTGTTATGTTTCTGGCCCTAAGCATGAAGACAAGGGCTTAACTGAATTGCTGCTAACAAACGAATGCTTTCAAAATTGCCCGAGCGTCAAAGGATGCTCAGACATTTGTTGTTTTTCCCACTGGGCTATTCTACACCAAACATACAAACTATACTGCCTGGCGACCATCACAGATATATAGTTTAAAAAATTATGGTAATTTACTCTTTTGAAAATAGTTATTTTCAGAAATATTTTGAAAAGAAAAAAGTAGTGGTCACGTGGGTACCTTTAAAATTTCGCAAAATGTCGTGCGGTTGTTACTTGTGAAAAATTTTTAAAAGTATCGCTTTTTCTTGCCATATCAAATTTGATCTACACATTAAGTATTGGTGCTTCCTAAAGTATTTGAAGCCGAGTAACATTAGTGTGATTTTTCCGCAACATAGGCTTTGAAGAATTCAGCCAAACTGTTTATCGTTTGCATTTCTTGTATGGCAATACTGCACTTTGAATATTTGAGTCACAAATACTCACTGCACAGAAGTTATATTTCACGAAAAAAAATAAAGTTAGGTCCACATTACAAATATCACTATATAATCGTTTTTGTCCACATTGAGATGCAATTTGAGCAGTGTGTTTGTTTAATTGAAAATTACTTTTATGTGTAGGTTGAAAGCAAATAAACAGGTCTTGTTACATGGCAAGTGTTATCATTACAATTTTTGTTTCAATGAGGAAAATGATTTTTGAAGTCTCCTATTTAAGGCCATGGGGATCTTCGAAACGGAAGCTGTCGTATATCAAATGCAGAAAACAGCCATCATAAGGAAACTTCAAAAATTAATTTCGCCTTTAAGACAAAGTGTAACCATATAACTTGCATATAAAGAGAACTGCTTCCTTGCTTTTGATGCGGCAAAAAAATTGCACTAATATTGCTGCGCTTCATGCACTACACACAATCACCTTTACTTAATACCTAGACCAAATTTGGTGTATAAGAGGCAGTATTTTTAAAACACTTCTTTTTACATTTTACAAACAACACCCAGACGACATCCTGGGAAGTCCAGAAGGCACCAACGTGGCCTAAAATTTTGTTCTCTGCGATATATTTGAGCATGTTGCTCTTTTCAATACAGTAAACGAGCACAATATTTTTTTTTCAAAACACCTTTAGGATGGTTGGCAAAATAGCTGGGATGTTTGATGTGTAATTGCCTTACTGCCAGCATTTATTCTTCCGAAGCTCAAGCTATCAGCTCTCTGTTACTGCCTTCCTTACATACAATGCCTGCAGAGTAAAGAAAAAGAAAGGCAGGTCCGACAAAGTTCACAAGGCAAGATATTTTCATGTTGGATAAATTCATTACCATAAAGAGCAGCAAAATAACATTCATTTTGAGTAGTCCAAGACACAAGCTATATACCAGCATACTAAGAGCTAAGCACAAACTTTTCATTTGAACATGTGTGGTGATAGACAGGAAGCACTTATTGCAAGACTGATCAGTCTGTAATTAACTGAATGAAGTACAATGCACTGTTCAATCCAACACCACATAAGCATCTTTGCTATAGCAGAGCCATGTGTCATTGATTCATGTACTAGATGGGACAATGCAAATGTAACAAAAAGGTGAGAAAAGAAAACATGGGAAAAAAAGAAGAAAAGGAAGGATGCAAAGTAAGAGCAGTGTAGCAACACTTTTACTATGCATCCCCCTTTTCTTTCTTCTTTTTTCTTCTTTTCTATATCTTACCTTTTTCTTGCTTCCCTCACCCCCAACCTCCGACAGGAGAACACTTTGTATCAGTGCAACCTAACTTGAAAGAAAGCAAGGGCTGCACTCTTCTGCGTTATAGGTTTTTTTTTCAGACAAACATTTCCAACAGGCGCACATGCCTACACCAAAAGTTGATGTCATTTCTAACCCCATTTAAACTAACACGCCAAGAATGACAAGGTGACTTCTAAAAAATAGGTCCTCCTATCGCAACATCGGCCAGCCTGTCTGACGAACTTTCACTGTTCACCCTGATTACCCCACTAGATGTTTCCATCTGTCGACTCGCATCTTCATTTTGGATAACACTAAGACGAGCTTACATTGATGAATACGCACGAAAGTTTAGTGATGTATCATGTATCAGATTAAGCAACTGTGTTAAAAAATATTGATAGCTTGCTTCCAAGCTTTTTATACTGTAGCCTGAAACTTCGTAATGTCTTCTATGCACATGAACCAGATTGACAACGTAATGCACAACACGCGTAAGAATACTGCGAGGAACATGATAACGACAAAACGACCAGCCACCCAAATTTTTCGCTGTACGTGTTTATAAAATTTTTATGTACACCCAAACGAGGTGCTTATGATACAAACCGAACAAACCTACAAGTAGGGCCTTGGGGCCTTCTGGAAGTAGACGTGTAGCATTTTTTCTGTGGAGGGCTTTACACCCATAAGTGAGGAACCATACTCCTGTACAATCAAGAATGTTGGCAGCTATCAGTTAGAAAAAAAAATAATGCAGCTAATCTTCCCCAACACATCTGTACATTTAGAGAGGTGACGTAGCTTCTGTCATTTGTGGCAGTAATTCCAACAGGACCAGTGCGAAAATTGGCACTACTTGGCTAGACAAATGTCCTAACATGCCTGCCCGACTCACTCTAGCCTTCCGGCTGAATCTGACACATGATTTCTTGACTGCTGGCTGGACAAAAACAAAACCACTGAAGCACTCACAATACAGAGCGTGAAGTTCCTTTGGAGTGGTCGACTTCGTCTTCTGCGATGAAAGAGTAGCACAGTGTACTGATAAGGCACTACTGGCAATGGTTTTCAATGCCACACAATGGCCTTGCTTTTCCTGTCGAAGAGAGCTTGGGGAGCTTGGGGAGCTTGGAGGGTGCTTGCTCTTTTCTGGAGGCTGCTGCCGCTCCTCGTTTTATGCTCAAGATCAACCTGCACAAAATTGTAGACGAGGCTTTAAGAGTTGTATATAATGATATACAAACTTTTGCTGAAGACACATTTCCTCGTGGCACACTGAGGAATTTGTTATAAAACTTAATGCCTCGCATATGCAAACATTTACAATCGATCCGAAGATGCACTCGCCTCTAAAGGAGAAAGTTTGTTATGTAGTGTATATAAAAAGAGGTCATTCAGCACGAGCACAGCTACAGTTGCACACGAAAACTACATCAGCTGGCGCTGTGGGCCGCTTTCATGCCATAGCTTAAGCTGACACTGATCGTCCAACGATACTAAATATATGCAAAGATTGCCTGATTGATTTCAGGCAGAACTGAAGGGTAGGGCATGAATCCATCGTTCTACTCATGAGCAATGCACAAAATTCAACATCAGTACCAACCCATTCAGCTAAAAGTTTTGATTAGGATTTCTTCATTAAAGAGACTGAAAAGAAGCCAGAATGTGTAAATGGAGGTGGAAATCGAAATTCGTGAACTGAACTGCATTTTTTTGCAACTTGAGTGGCATTTCCTTTTAAAATTGCACTTAAAAACCCTAAAAATCAGTATGTCACACAGCCTGTTTGTTTACTCCAACTAATTTGATGCTTTAACATGCAAAAAGATTAGTGGTCAAAGTTACAACATATATTCATATTACCTGTGCCGACATTATTCTGTACTGCCTACGCAAAGCAGTCAACCCTCAAAAAGCAGCGCTGCCATCGTGACAAACAGTGCGAAGTATGTGCATTTCACACGCACGTGAAATGCATGCTTTTGCAGCAAACTGCAATGCACAAACATATAAAGCTGTTATGCTGACCTCCCACTGCTTGCTGCCTGTGTTGTGTGACACTTCCTAGAAGTTAGAGACCCGAAAATTTTTAAATTGTTTCCAGCACTTTCTGTGTTACCACTAAATGTACTCGTGAAAGCTATGTCAAACAAAAAGAAACAAGGCCCGGAAATTCTCTTCTTTCACTGCATGATTATACGCTCAGACCAGTAGGCTTTCTATTGCAGAAAAAAACCGCCACTATAAAAATTGATATTCGGTCCCATTAACTGCTTTATGCTTTAGGCCATGTTATTATGTTAAACGGGTGTCCTGTTTTACACAATCTGGTCTGCATGAACTCTTGAACCTGGCATCATATAGGTTCAAAGACACAAACAGAGTTTGAGACAAACCTAGTTTCCCATGGAGCAGCCTTTTGCATTATAACAAGACATCTCAATCTAGTGAGTTGATCAGAATGAGGTGAAAACAGCTCGCACTTGAAAAGCAAGGGCAGAAGAAATGACGCCTGCACCCTGTGCTCTCTGTACATTCTCGTTGAGGGTGCAGTTTTCAGCTTATCCTTATGCAATTTCGCATTTATAACATTGTTCGCTGCATATTCGTTGTGGCATTAAAGTGTCTGATACCGTCATGTGTATTCCATGTAATTTATAAAAATAGAATTCAAGATAGCTAGATTCAAAAATAACAAAGTGCATCCAGCATCATGTCCTGTAGCCATTCTTTAGGCAAGTGGCAGAATGATTTATTCTTCAAAACATATCTTACTTGTAAGCACTACAAGAGCTAACTCGTACACTGGCACATTCTGTTTGCCTCTTCAGATTATAAGGTACCTTTTTTACACCAGAAAATCTGCAAAAAGAATAGAAGTGTTGTAATTGTGACGAAAGAAAAGTAGAAGGAAGAAATATAACCTGCCCTGGACAGGGAACGAGCCTGCGAATATCGTATAACATGTCCGATGCTCTATCAACTGAGCTACCATGGCGGCTATCCCCCTTCTATTTTGTACGCTATATATGTGCATTTAATCATGGAAGAGTCAGTAAGCGCTGCCTGTTACCATTATGGCGAGTGTGGGACACCGTTTTTTTGCCTACTGGCAATTACATTACGATTCCAATTACGTTACGATTACTTCCACTATCCCTATACTTCTTTGGCAGCATTATGCATCTGTTAGTTCTCAAAAAATCTGCTAGTCACAGGAGGTGCAATGGTTCGCCCTCCCACCTAAATGCATGTACTTGAACACATGCACAACTGATCAAAAAAACAAGTCACACACCGCTAACATTACTGAGATTCACTGTTTCAGATTCGTGAGTAAAGGAAAGAACTATATAATTAAGGGTTTGTTGTCTTTGTTGAACACATTATATTGAGAACTTGCAGAAAATGATGCAAAACAAACTACAGGGGATGTTATCAAAAATAACTTTAACAAAATTGTGAAAAGAAAAGTGAACAAAAACGTAACTTGGCGACAAGTTACTAATGGGTTGACGTTTTTTGACAATTGAATTGATATTACTTTTTATAACATTTCTATATTTTCCTGGGTATTGTTGTCGGGTAATTCTCATTATTAGAATGGTGAGTAGGCTGACAAATAAAGGATATGGCATTGATACTTCTTTTGAACACCTAATAGTTTGAGGACATTAAAAGAGCGGAAGCTACTTTGAGTGGACCAGAATATTTAGTTGGAGCGAAAAAAAACGTACACACATTTTTACCAGGCTTTCTAACACATTTTGAGACATAAAAGGTTATGCTGCCAGTGATGTTAAGTACCATTACTTTTGTCACACTATGCACTGTAGCAGGTGTAGTTAGAGTGGTGATAGTGAAGGATTAATCAAACACGCCACCAACTGCGTTCACATCAATGGTCAAGTATTTTAAAAATAAACCTGCTGTATAGTAAAAAAAAATTTAGAGCATTTATGACTTTATCGAAATCAAGTTATACCGACTTGGTAAGCAGACCACTTGCATAAAATGAAAAGGCATAAAGTAATTCGAGACTACTAGACTGTCTATTGACCTTTTAGAAGAAGGGTATCTCCTTCACATTCAAGGAACAACCACTTAGCCTTTTTCTGAGCTTTTCTGTGAATATTTCCTGAATTTGAGATATCATTAGGATTGAATTAGAGTGAACAGATTTTGCTTACACACTAAAACCTAGTTCTGTATGTAACTGCAATTATGGGTGCCAAACTACCTCCAATTACTTTTTAACATTTAAAGCAAATGTATGCAACGACTTCAGAATAGTGTCCTGATCAACAATGACAACATCAGCAGCAGCACAACTAGCTATGGGTGCCCAAAAAGTAGCTAGAAACAATACCTTTACCTCTTTGAGCCTTTTGGAAGTGTTCAGCCCTTCAGTGCTCACCTTACAACCTTTTTAGGGGCGAAGCTACTTATGGCGTGGCTTGGGCGTCCCTCGTACGTAACCACCAGTGGCACATACCCGAAATAGGTATAACACTTGACCTCCAAGGTGGTGCCAGTGAGAGATTTCTTCTGTGCGTTGTTTAACAATAAAAAATAGTGGTCAATGTACATGCCAATGGCTGCTAACGGGAAATGAGAGACATGAGCATTCGGCTTTTAGTCAACCCGCCCGCTGCGATCCCCATTAGCAGCCATTGGCATGTACATTGAGCACTATCGGACAAGAAAGGGATGCTACATTATACTCGCTGGGTGTAACCTCCTTAGCTTAAGAAAGGTTTAGCGAGCGTTGAGCCACAGTGTCATGAATACAATGAACTTGTATATACCATGAATGAACTCAAGGTGGTTAAAAATGAGAAGTAGATACGAAGCGCAAGCCGTAAGAAAGTAAAAGCCGAATTCTCCTGTCTCTCATTTCTCATTAGCAGCCATTGGCATGTAAATTTAGCCCTATCTGACAGGGAAAGGTTGCTACGTTATACTCGCTGGGCGTAACCTCTTTGGTTTTCGAAAGGTTTAGCGAGCGTTTGGTCGCAGTGCCATGAATACAGTGAACTAGAATATACCATGAACTCGAGGTGGTTAAAGGTGGGAAGTGGACCCAAAGCGCAGGCCGTAAGAAAGTGTGCGTGTGCCACCTCTCGTTTAGTCCTTGGAATGTCAGCTGGATGGCGGTGCTTCTATATAGGGAATATATGATAAAAAGATGCGAGATGGTGGGACTTGGAGTGTTGAATAGATGAACGAACGGACACACAAACAGATGCATGGATGGATGCATGAACGGACGCAGGGGCGGATGCATGAAAGAACGCTGGGACGGTCGCACAAACAGACGCATGGATGGTCACACAGACGGACGCATGGACGGACGAATGCTTCGCCCCACTCTCCATCATTCACTCCGTGGATATGCTGTCATTTTTTTAAATACGTGTTTGTGTGCCCACTGCTCTTGCTCCTTGTACAGTGAGGAGCACATGGAAAGAAGAGACAAGAAAGAAGCATAGCGAAAAAAAGCGAAATAAGCGAAGATCTCTTTTGTATCGTCCAATGTGTGTAACATTACTATTGTGACAACATATAGAAAAATTATCATGGCTATGCATCCATTGTTCAGTCATACACAGCTGCAACACCACGACTAAATTTCAACCTTGTGTTGGTTTAGGATCCCTTTATAGTGGCAAGCTAATGATATCCGCATTTCTTTGACACATATTGAGATGCAGTTAAATGTGATACGGTAATCTCATTTAGAATGCACGTCATATGGCTTAATTGTATATGTGGCCACAAGTAACTCTGGTTGCAAAGCAATATGGCAGACCCTAAACAGACGTCACCGACCACTCCAATCTGAACTTGCCTTTGCTACTTGTCCATTATCATCCTAGCAAAAAATGAACAATTAAATCTGCTACAGATATGTGCAAGCTTATGCTAAGGACCAAGTATAAAGGGTGTTTGTCATTATTGAGATGAGTTATTTGTTCAAGAACACTTGCTGTCAAACACAAATACATTGCTGTCGAAGCATCAAGACTCAAATATAAAGCAAAAAGAAGTGTCTGTTTAAAAATTACAGGCCACAAGGTGCAAGATAAATAGTTGATATACTTGGGATGTAAGGCACGCAGAAGTGGTGCTGCCATATTATACTTTCCCCTGTGTTGAAACCTGCTTGCTTTACTCACCCAACACATCTGTAAAGATGCCGTGAAAACACCAAGCAGCTGATGCAGCATGGTTGATTACATGTCCAGGGATTCCACCATTCATATTGGCTAAGCAGCCCTACAGCCTCCACAGTCCTGCAACCATTTGTAAGACAAATATAGTTCTACCCAAAGCTCTTGGTTTACAGACACACATGCAAGGCGCATAACCACTCTAAAGGAAGTTTGCTTGATAATGCACTGGGTAGCAAAACGGATGCCAATATCAAGTAAGTATCCCGGCCTGCCGCTTCTTTCCTTTCGTTCTTAAAAATTAATCAATCCATGGTTAATAAATGTTCCGCCAATGTGAACTGTACTGGCAGTCCGGGAAGAATTGCAATGTATTTCAAACATAATCCAATTCATGGCAAGTAAGCATGCAATAGCGTTTTGTCAGCTGTTCAAGAAAACAGCATGAAGTTTAGCTAAAACCCATGTTTTTTATAAACACCATTCAATTTTATATAAAAGTTGTGAGCATTATGTGAAAGAAAACGGATTCATGTTTAATCATTGATTTCTTTTATAGTACTGTTATGAATGCAACTAACTGATTATGAAACGATAGTTTTTGCTTGAGCATTTAGAGTTATGAACACTATCGCACTTGCCAGCTGCATCTTGTCCAAAACAGCGGCAAGCTAGGCTAGTTTCTGTAGGTGAGCAGTAATGAGCAGTGCAAAGTAACAACGAGAAACACCAGTAACATCACTATGGGGAAGCACATACTGTCAATTGTATAATTGATTGCACAAAAGTTCGCCTGAATATCAGTCAGACAACTCGTGCAAATGAAGGTCCAGTTGTAAATGCACATGTTACGAAATCAACAAGGCCTGCTTTCTCTAACAAGACCCTCATTCACATTATGTATGCAGCGATAGGCCCCTACCGAGGTATGTCACAGCAAGATGTCACTGGCACACGTAAAAGGTGTAGCTGGAAAAACACTCCCGCTGGTGGCTCAGCCCGGTACAGTCGTGCGGTGTTCGGGGCAAGTTTTAATTTTTCAAAGCTTACACTTCACGTTACAATGTCGGCATTAGCTGTAGTATGTGTCAGCAAACATCTAACTGTGTGGTAAACTGTGTGGTAAAATATTTGCCACGCTGTCTGTTTATCTTGAAGAAGTGAACACACGTGGTGACCTGTGCGAGGAACAGCGGCATAGTCATCAAAAATGTGCACTGTTGATTGCGGCATGTAGTGTGCATTGAAAGGTATTGAGAATATCGGTTCAACTGAGAATATTGTGTGTGGTGTGTGCAATGTCAATAACAATGTGTCTTGTTTGCGAAGACTTTAGCACTCGTGGCAGAGACCGGTCGACGAAAAAAACTTGATTCGACATTTCAGTCAAGGTAAATGTGCACTTGACGCGACCATCTGCGAGTGGGTACATCTCGGTCTTTGCGCTGTTTGCAGAAAAAATTGCATGGTCACCGGGCTGGAAGATACCATTTGCTGAAGCTGCATGTATGAATTGCCCCGACGAGTACGCAAGCCCAATAAAGGTATAACTCGTGTTATCGAAGGCCTCATATGTCTTCATGTAATAAGCAGAGATTCTTGTTTCACACATACTCAGTACCTTTACCGCTCGATATTCATGAAGTGACAATGCACACAACAAGTATGTGTGTTAGGTCCTAAGGGAGCAATTAAATATGCAAATAAGTTGTAGGTGTCATATGCAGTGATGTAACAGCAAAAAAGATTGCGTATATATTAGGCTACAGGTTTAGAATCGCATACATCTCAGTGGTCTATCAGGAACGTCACCAACAACTTCCTACCCAACCAGCCCTTGCACAGAGGGAGGGAATGGCTGGCACGTTGCTCGAAGTGACGTAACAATATTTGCAAACACAGAGAGGTTTCTTACTTGGGCAACATTTTGCACAATACATTTTGTAGATGCAAGACTGTCCTCGTCCCACATTGATCATACTGGTGTCTCTTGTTCTTACTTTGTGCTGTGAATTACTAGGCATTTTGTCACCATGATCTTTAAAAGCTAATTTCAGTGTTCTCTCTCATATTGCTGACAACTAAGTTGTTGCATAAATTGGGCAAAAAGCAACACAGAACGGCTGTCACAATAAATACACCAACATGGGTATTCTCCTGCAAACAAAAGTCGGCGCTGGTCCTGTCATTACCCGTCTTCCTTCTTTCTTTGCCTTGTTTGTGCTGAAACAGCCAAACACCTGATGAGTTAGATGAGAAATATTAACGCATCAAAACAATAAGTGCTTGCATCAGCAACTACACAACAGCGTGATAACCGCACCCCTGCCACAGAGCAGCGAAACATATTTTGAACATGCTGGCAGTGTATATTTTATAAAAAGCAACTCTGGCAGATTACAAAATCGCACATTGTGCATGCAAGTTTTCTTCAAAGTCAGGCGTGCATTGTAGGTGCTGACCGGTACAATATTAGTTACAAGCAAAGGCGTCTTGCAGGTACACATACAGATTGCACGAACACCTCTCTCTCTCTACACTAGGCAGACACATTATATCTTTTAACAAGCACATGCCACTGTTTAGGGGTAGCAAGCGCCGTGTGCGTCCTCCTCACTACATTGCACATATGAAAAAATCAATCACCATACACATGCATGTTGCCTCACATGTCTCGAATTAGCTCCAGTAAGGCCACGCTGACGTGCAATGGCTCTTCTGGCGTTAGCGTTGTCAAAGCGAATCGGTAACCGCACTCGCAAAGGCGCGTAAGGCTGCCCTTTCATGAAGCCTCGTTCGAATGCGGCAACACACACTTGCACTGAGTGGCATACTTGGTCTACATAAGAACGTTTCCCCCTTACCTTCAGTTTTTTTCACACTGTCCTGAGGGAAGCGACCACGGGCGTCAGCCGTCACCTCGGAGTCCTTCGAGCGCCCGCACAACGCGCCGATTCCTTGGACGACTCACACTAGATCCGCACTCGAAAAACCATGGGAGTAGCGCGCAATCTTTGCACATCGCACGAACGAGGAACGGCGCTTCTTTGCGTAAATTTAATATTTCGTGCTCTTGTGTGTAGCAGCGCAAACACATGAGAGATGCACCGAAACGGCATTCCCACGGCAACAAGGAAGACAAGCAACATGTGGCTTTAGCTGTGGATGGATTTGACTTGAATATCTGTGTGAGGAAAAAAAACATCTGTCACTGCAATAAACTAAAAAAATGTATGTTATCTGGTAAAATAACTTTAAAAGTAATAAACGGTTATTCAAGAAGTAAGTTAGAAATTATGAATATTTTCGCATGTCTTTGTTTTGTTTTCTTTTTTTTTTTGTTCTAGCAGACGACAACCTCCTACTGCTTCTATGACGGACGTTGTGCGGTTTTACGTTCGGTGCGTGTCGCCGACGCAAAGCTCGATAGTAGCCGTATCAGAGTTATCAGATCTCAATGAATCATAGGATGACTACAAAGCAGAAACATTTTGACATAGTGCAGTACGCGATCTTTTAATGTATGACAATTCTTTGCTCTGAAGCAAATCTAAGCAAGCCGGCCGGCGCAATCAGCTGATGTCGCCGCTACACGAGGCATGGTCATGCGCTTTAACGTCGCGCCCCGCGCTCGATTTGTCATCGAGCGAGAGAGCTACTAAGTGGAACACAGCTAGATGCAGCGATTATTGGCGTATCACTCTAATTTCCTGTGGGGGCCGACTCAATAGCAAGAGAGCTTTGAGAAAAAAACCTTCAACTGCTCAAGCTTGTGTGTGGGCGTAAAAATACTTGTTTTCATCCGCGAGGGGGCGGCAATCTATGGTTGAAAGACATGTGAAAAGCATGTGACGTAGATATAATAACAAAACATATGCACACAATAATAGATACGATCGGATATTGTGCATAAATATGCCAACACATAGTGTGTAAACAGCAAATTTTTATATATATATCTTAAGCGCGCATAGCTTGGCAAGCGAACACGCTAAGTTCACGTACACGAGCACGACTCCGTGGCGCAGGTTCGAATCCCGCTCAAATTCAACTTTTTTTCGATGTTTTTATTGCTATTTTTTCTGATGCGATAGGCACTAAAACAAAATAAAAGCAATATAGCGTTCAAGTACGTATGTGGGACTGTGTTTTTTGCACAACAGTTATTAGTATTTTTATTTTCATTACTACATTTTCAGTTATTTCATAATGTAACAAAATTAAGGACCAAGGGGAACATTGGATCTGCTTGATTGTAAAGGGACTCGAGAAGTGAGAAAACTCTAACCAAAAATTTATTTCAGAAAAAACTGAGCATTTCACAGCCGGACCAGCTTCTTCTTCAAGGGTAGGCCCTAGGTATGTGCGAGATTGCTGTGACTCATCGCAAGCTGTGGCAGTTGAGGGAAGGCAATATCACCGAGAAGCAGTTCTAAATATATTTTGGTTGACGTTTTTTGATTCCTCCAAAATAAGGGCTGCACTATACTGATCGAGCAAAACCAAAAATTGTGGGCACGAAATCATGAGACAAAAAATAACAATGGTCATTGTTTTAAAAATTGCCCTACATAAAAGGAAGAGTTATGGCACGCTATAAAGCTTCACTCGCAGTAGGGATTGTAGGTATACATATAGATAGTTTAAAATAGACAATGTTGCACACACAGACATTGGGTTAAATTTCTTTGCAGCACAGTTTAAGCATCCATGTAGAGCTGAAGCGTCAAGAGAAGCTCATGCGTCCTGACTTTATTGCGCTTTACATTGCTTGTATGCGTTCATGCAGCCATTATATACTTTAAAGCATTCGCTTCATCTATAATCTTCTTATTCATTAAAGCTGGCTCATAAATTGTGTCCTATATAGCACTACAATTGAAGCATAATCTGCGCGGTAGGCTGAAACAATGCTTTGGAAAATCTCAAAACGACACAGCTTTATACACGACCACCTGTGCATCAATGATAAGCACCATTATGTGCCCGTACATATCAGTTGTGCTCTCATACTTGATTAATTTTCTGACGACTCCCTCTACACCTACATACGCTGTAGGGCAGCAAATCATCAACCTGGTTGAGCTACCTGCCTTTCTTCTGTCTTCTTCCTCTCTTTTTTTCTGTTCCATTTCATTTTCCTGTGTACTTCACAGAGGCATTATTCATGTGCATGAGGATTCACTGCCTATCGTAAAGTAAAGCAGAGAGGCAATTTCGCTTCATGCGTCTGATTTTTGAATTTGCTCTCTTGATAACTTGCATGAAAGCTAATAACCAAGTAGCTCGACATGTGGGCGGTGGCACCACACGATACCAGGTGTTCATCTGTTACTTCACGTTCTAGAAAACCTGAATAGACCTGAGACGTTCATATTGCCGTTTAGTTTTTTGTCACGCCGCACTTGTGTTTATTTTATCGGCTGTGTGTATACTGGTTAGGCGGGTCGTCTTGGCTCATGGTGACCATTCATTCTGCGATATAAAATTTTTATGCACATTTATTTAGCAAAAATGTTTTAGGAGGAATAAAACAAAGAATAAACGTTGCAAGTGAGCACTCGTCCTGTCAACGTTTGTTTTTCGTTTATGTGCTCGTTATTTTGGCACGGGTCTAATTATTTCTGTATATCTTCACTTTTTTATCGCTCTACAATTTCCTTCTTCATATTTTTGCGGCCATTTCTTTCTGAATTGTCGACATTGATATCACGTACAATCACAATGACATTACTTTTTCTGGCCGCGGTGTGGCACCACCACGGATCGAATGGTATCCGTAGCTCAGACTGCCATTTTATTCTAGTGACATTAGTATCTTCAGTCTTATTAGTCTGCTCGCACTCCTTAGTTTTCCATATTTCCGTAAGAAATCTTCCGTATGCTCCGTATAACTTCGTAAATGAAGTTTCCGTATACTCCATAAAGCTTTTCTTATTTCAACATCTTTCATTATTTTTCGTAAGTAATTTAACTTATATACGACATGACTTACGTATCTTTCCATACCTTCCATAAGAAATTTTCCGTATGTCCCATATAATTTCCGTGTCCTTCCATATTGTCCTTAAAACTTTTTCGTATATGCCATACAACATCCGTATGCTTTCATAAAAATCCTTATCTCTTCCGTATAGCTCATAAGGAAATCGTACGGAGTCTATACGTTTTCCGTAAGATTTCATACGGAACGTTTTAGTAGGGTTATTTTCTATCAATACTGCATAGATCGCCTAATTCCGTAATGCTTGCATGAATTCAGATATCTCAACCGAAGAAAAGGGGGGACGCGGAAGGTGCTGAAAACTGCGTAGAAGAAGAAAAGTGGAGACATCGTGTGGCGGATCCCATCAGTTTTTAAATTAAAGAACAGAGAATAGGTTGGCTCAGCGATAGCGATGATGACTCGTCTGTTTCGACATGTTTTGGTGCCGCGAAACCCCAAAAAAGAAACCTTCAAAGCTGAGACAGAGTGGCCTTCTCGGATTTTGAGCGCATCTGTAGCCTCAAGAACATATGTGAAGGTGCCATGGGCGAAGTTGTTCTGCGAGGCCTATTCCTACCAGTGACCCAGATCGTAGAGCAAAGGATCTCAACAATGCTCGGAACTTTTGCGATGGAGCAATGAGGAGGATCAATGGAAGCTCTCGCTAGCGTGGTGAAGAAATGAGTGACTGCTAATCTGTAAACTCTCTCATTTCCGGGGATACTGCAATGCCCAGAGACATAGTCGATGGGATTGCCCTGACCGCTTTCGCAGGGTAGGTGCGTCAGGAGTCGCATAATGTTAAGTAGAGGATCTGTGTGAAAAAATTAGCGTATGCCTGATGGCCAGTCTGGAAATCAGTTTACACAAGATGGTGAACGAATCAATTTCAGTTGATATTTCGAGAGCCAAATCGAAATAATCTAAAATGGCTACTAGCTCTGCTCGTGTTCTATTCACCATTTCTGCTGAAATATGATAACGCCGGTTCTGGTAATCACTGCAGAGTAATGAAATCTGGCTAATTTAGCAGGCGAAACCAAAACCAACGTACTAAACAGCGCATCTGACCTTCATTTTGAAAACGTCCCCATTGACAGCGCTGTTTTCTCGCCTTTATCAACCGCTAAACTAGACACATTGCTTCGTGGCCCCTTACGAACCCTCGCTTGCCCATTTTTTTCCAGTTTGAGAGAAATAGTGTCGTTACTGAGGGCATTTTTTGATGAAATCTTGGTTTTATGCACTGTTTGGAGCTAATGTTATGGTTCTGCTTTGCTTACTTATCCAGCTTTCATCCATTGGACGCCTTTTGGACGACATTGGACGCCATTACCTTTGAACGCCTTTTGAAAATTTCAAAGTGGCTGTGAACTATTCGCACGAAGGACTTCAATTGCCCAAAAAACCCTATCAGCTAATTCCACTACCTGAAAAGCTGATTGTTTTAGTTTCCATATTTGCTTCCATGTTTATAGTTTGGGTGCATCTGAAGATGCTTTCTTTCACAGTAAAAAAACGCCACAGGTAACATGCAGGTATGATCTTTAGGTGATTCTTAATTCATATTTAACACGGTTATTCAACCACCCTGTAAAAATGTTACTGGTTTATGGAAAAAATTATTATAGTGGGCAGTTTCATTTTTAATGTGTTAATAATGAACTGTGCAGGATAGTACATAAGAGCACATGCTCTGTTATTTCACGCTATAGCTTGTCGAGCAACTTGGAACGTACATGAGCTCAAAGGAAGTCACTACAGTGTTGAAAAATAAAAATGCAACAAAAGTGGTTTTGTATTCTATTTCTGTGTTCATTCTTTTTTGCTTCTGTCTCACAGATTCTCCTTTTTTTGATGTTTTAGTGGTTTTCTTTGAGTTTAGGTATGCACCTATATTCAGCTCTTCCTATTCTCCACTGCTCTTTGAAAATACTCTATGCTTACCCACCCACCAATGTGCTCAATACATCATTAGTTCACATCTTATATAGAATGTTCCATTGCCTGTAAGTGCAAGCTGCAGAATTCAATTGACACAAGCCAAGACGTGACCTACACGCTTATGGTTTAATGCAGACTGAGTTAAGGCGCGAATTTTGTTGGTGTGCTATATGTTGTTTGAATTTTGACCGGTATTGTCCAGGGATGCAAATATGCAACATATGGCAGCTTCCCCCACTATGACTTTGAAAACAACTGGCTTCTTCTTCCAGGTGTTCCAGAAATAATTCACGCAATAACACACGTTCGCTGTAGTTTTTACCTTGCACGAGATGCTCTGTACAATCTATATCTTTTTCAATATTTTGGTGGAATACACAGAAGAAATGAACACATAATACAACGGCTTCACACAGAAGACTCAGTTTGCATATTTGAAAATAAGGTGAGAAGCTTCCACTGCTTTAGTGCCAAGCCTAAAATATTGAAATGAAAGTGGCGTTTGTGTATTTGCTTTATTTACTGGCTTTTTCCAAGTGAGTAAAGCTATAGTGAGATACTTTACAAAGATATATCGGTATTTAGCAGATATAAATTATAGTTTAGAGCGATTTAAGGCATTTTTTGCTGTATTCATTATCTAAATCGAGTGCTTCAGTTATACCAAAAAATTAAACAAAAACAATTCCTACTTATTCTCTCATTCACCGAATCATTCTTGAAACGTCAAATGAGTTGATTTCGCTGACCCATGGCTAAATTTACGGTATAGGAACGAGCGATAATTTGAGCCTATATTTTTTATTTTATAAACCGTTCGATCAAGTAAGGAATACACTTTTGTTCAGAGTCATACTTCCAATTCGTGCCTCTCCTATGCCCTAATCAATTTGCAGAAACCCGAGGGTCCGCGAATGAGGGCCTCTTGCTTGCATGCACGAAATACCATCCTTATGCATGATTACGTTCCACGTTTACGGCTAGTCGAAGCTTTACGTTTTTTTAATAGCAAATCTGTCCGCAGTCTGCACATGTTGTCTATCGAAAACGAAAATGATCACCATTGACTCATCATCAACGGGCTGCGTTGAATGATCATCACCAAATCTTCATCAAATGGCAAGCACTCTTTGCGTTCTCATCTGCTTCACTCTCGAAACACTTACAGTGGTTTTTCCTATTTGGCCTGTAACAACTCCTTTGTGTAAAAAAATTAGCATGCAGAGGGAAAGAAAAAGACATGTAAATAAAAAGAAAACAAGACTCATCTAGAGGTGGTATTCTAACCCACTATGCTCGATCCCAAGGCAAGAAGAATAACCACTCGGCTTGCTGGCATGCTGGTAGAGGTTTACGTAGCAATGTATATAGTACAGCATAGCAAAGGCGTTTTAACGAAAAGTAAGTGTAAAGAAGGGAATAGTGATAGTGAGGTGGAACAGAAGAGTTAAGCAAAGCGAAGAAAAAATGAGAGAGAGAAAAATAAATAGCGATTGAAATTACAGTGCGGAATAAAAGGGAAGAAAAAGTGAAAAAATACAGAAAAAAAGAAAAAAATTGAAACCTTAAGAAGGCCCCAGAAGCCAAGACTACAAAGGTGCCCATCAGCTCTGCTATATTTTCAGCATTGTTCCTCAAGCAAAACGACGCTATATTTTTCTGGTGAATATTTTATGACGAAGAACACATGTTGATCAACCAGTATGCTATCACTAAACCTCACCCCTTCGCTAACAACAAACATTCAGAGATGTTCTTGGCAACTTCCAAATTCATGCGCGTGCATGGCAACCTTTAAATTCATGAGCGCATCATTAGCGCAGCATGTAGTCATGTTTTTACATTACACGCATCTCATAATTATCATGTTTGCACTAGTATCATACTTTCAGCATTTATTCACGTCCCATAATACCAAATTTGGTATAGGTGAAGCTAGTAAAACGGCCACGAGTGCATCATGAGCGTGGCATGCATTCGTGTTGTAACATGACACCCATGTCATGATTTTCATGTTAGGGTCTGTCACTAGCGTTCGCCATGTAGTCATATTATACCATACTAGTTTTGCAACATGCCATGTGAACGAAATCACTGTAAGAGCTTCAGGACCATGCTGTGTAAATCATGACATTTATGCCATACATGTCAAGACTTTTATGTAATGACTAATTAGTTATGTTTGTAATATAGTCATGCCATATCATACTAAGTGTGGTATTGATACCGTTATTCAAACAGTCAGGGGAGCTAAAAGTCGTAGGCAGCTAGATAGATTGATAGATAGATAGAAAGATAGATAGGTAAATAGATAGATAGATAGATTGATTGATAGATTCATAGATAGATAGATAAATAGATAGATAGATAGATAGATAGATAGATAGATAGATAGATAGATAGATAGATAGATAGATAGATAGATAGATAGATAGATAGATACGCTCAAGGTCGCCGAATTTCGCCAAAAATTGCTTCGCGTTTTTAATACCAGCTACTCACGCTGCAGAATCTTTTACTGGTCAACCCGTATATGTAGGCGCTGGATCTCGACCTTTAATGTCTTGCCGGTGAGAGATTTGTCCCGTGCATTGTTGAGCAATAAAAATTAGCAGCTACAAGTCTCTTAGGTCGATTCCGAGTCTTCTGTCTCTCATTGGCCCTTGGCAGCAATTGGCATGTTCGAACAGAAAACACCGGTCCATCACTGTGTGCTTAACGTCTATCCAGGTTAAATTCTACGGAACGCCAAAAGGAGTGCCTGCGTGAACCCCGACGCTAGTGTAAGAGTAAGCGCCTGGTGCTTGGCATCCACACATGCTTGCCTTTAGATTGTGTAATTTTTTAGGGGGAAGCTCCTAAATCTGCGGGTCTGTCCATGCATATCTCTTATGACTACTTCGTAACCACCCCTAGTTGTATGACTCCCTCAGCAGGTGGCACTAGTCTGAGTGATAGACGTACGGACGGATGGACAGACACATGGAGGTACGTATGAATGGAGACATGAACGGACACACAGCCGGACGCAAAGATACGCGGAACGACAGATAGATGGATGGAAACATAGACACACGGACAGACGAATGCACAGATGGCCGCAAGGACGGGCGCAGGGACGGATTGACCAAAGGACGCTCGACCGAATGGACGCACAGAAGGAATAACACATGGACGCATGGAGCTCATTGCAAAAGACTGAATTGAGCAGCACAGGCTTTCCAAATACGCAGTCAGGTGTATCTATAAGCAACGGACCATGATCCGAGGGACGTGCAGAGACTTACCCCCGTATAGCCTAGAACGTTCCTTCGTTCAATGCTCCACCTTGATTGATTGATTTGTGGGGTTTAACGTCCCAAAACCACCATATGATTATGAGAGACGCTCCACCTTCACTTGAGAATGCCGATGAAAGCGCCATCTCTAGTCACGATAAGTCACTGCATATCAGCAATGATCTGCTGCAATTCTTGAGTAGCACAGCACCATTTTCAGCCGAGCAGCGGCGCAGTGCTCCACTCTGTCAAGTGAAGGGAGAAAGTCGAGTCGAGAGCGTTTGTGAAAACGGGGGCTAGTATTTGCAAACTTACCACTGCAGCCAGTACAAGAACCTCTCTCAATTCATGTCACGGCACATAAATGCGTAATAATGAAGGGAACGCGCAATCCAGCTACCATGACAACAAAATGAAACAAACAATTAAAAAAAACTGAAACAACAAATAAACAAGGACAAAAACGAAGTGGTAGACCCAATGTACAGTGGGAATCGATGATATGCAAAGTACGAATGAAGAAGGTTGAATGGTCACAATCAAATCAGCACAATGTCACGAAGTGCAGGTAAATTAAACCATACATGACTTCCATTTCTTGATCATCATGTTGGTGCCTGGAATTTGTGCTCAGTCGTACATAAGAGTTACGTAATACAAAATTGGGTATATGTGAAGCTAGCCAGAGGGACATGAGCACGCTCTGATCATAGTATGTAGTCATGTTTTACGCGACGCGCATGTCATGATTATCATCTTTAAACATGTAATTTTCGTCCGTTCACGTCATGTAATATCATAGTGCGTATATGTGAAGTTATTCAAACAGCCTAGAGCGCATCATGAGCATGGCGTGAAGTCATGTACTCACATGACACGCATGTCGTGATTATCGGGTTTGTACAAGTCATTTACCTTCACCATTCATTCACGTCACGTATTACTAAGTTCGGTGTTTGTGAAACTAGCCAAAGAACCGCGAGCGCATAGGGAGCATGGCTTGTAGCCATGTTCTTACATGACGCACGTGTGATCATTTCCACGTGAGGGCCTGCCATTTATGTTCACCATGCAGTCATGTCATACCATACCAGTTTTGCGATATATCATGTGAATGGAACCACAACAGCAGCAACAAGATCATGACATTCATGACACACATGCGATAATTTTCATGTTTTGTCTAGTTTCCTATGCTCGTTATAAAGTCATGTTAGGTGATACCGATTTCGGTATAGATCTCAATGCCCAAACGACCCGGAAACTTGAAAGTCGTAGGCCGCAAGATGGATAGATAGATAGATAGATAGAACGAGTCAAACTCACCGAAGTTCACTAAAACTGCATTCATTAAAAGTTGATTTGTGTAATATACGCACAGTCCAACGTCTGTCTAATGATTAATAAAGCTAACTTTTCACGGGGGGTTACCTACGTCTCTCTAATGATGCAAAAAGCTGACTTATTGCGGTACATTTAGGGTTTACTGATGATTTCTGCCTCTTCAGCTTCTTCCGGTTATCGTCATTTATTTGATGAATGTGGCGGGATTTGTTTTTTGTCAAGAAGCTTATCAGGTGCTTTGGCGTGGTCTATTAATAATTATTTTTCATGCTGAATGCCTGAGGAGATAAACTTACACACGAACCCTACTATTGTTTTCTCGACTCCACTCAGCCGCCTTCCGTGATAAATGGTTGCCGTTTTGTGCGTCAGCTGCAGGAAATATTTATGGCTGTGGTGAAAATGTGACAAAGACATTCGCGTTTTGTCGCCATATTTTAGGGTCTCACAGTGAACGAAGTTGGGATAACATATAGAAAGGTATGTACTAGAAAGTCTGTCACGTCGAACACGCTGCAGCCACGAACATGCTGGCTGTAGGGAATGTGCAAAATTGAGATTCGTAGACATACACACCTTTGAAACATTTTTGAAATGAAATAGTTAAAATACTTGGAAACACCAGGTAGAACACTTTAAATAAACACAAAATGCGTGCTATCTGCAAAGTGGCATCTGCAGTGTTCGACATTTTTTTTTTGCGGTTAGGTGCTTAGTGAACCAACCACAACTAGAATGCACCTAACTACACAGATACGTATATGGTGAATATCGTAGACAAAAGATCTGAGAGGAACCTAAGCCACTCTAAGGCAGCTATTAGGATATATATGACCTGAATATGGGCAGACATAGACTAACTGCTGCGTCAGGGGCCATTTGGGTAGCACGCTATAGAAGTAGCAGGTCCGGGTTTCGTAGGCTCAAGTGCCTTTTTCCCGCGGTGAATTGACCGAAAACTATTTTTACAGGCGCATATCTTTTTTGAAGTACGAACTTCCGATAGAGGGTTTGCTCAACCATAGAAATAATATGACGATGTCATGTAGTCTCATTCTGTCTGTAATCACCCGCCATTATACTGTTTTACTTAGCTAAGAATAGTGCCATGTTTATTCCCTCATTCACAGAGGCATGGTATTTATCCATATGTGGAAACATTTGCTCTGGAGATCGTCAACGTATTTGTCCAACAGCAAGCTTATATCAAGTTTGATATGTTTGAAAACATTGGACACTTTGAAGTAATACGGGCACAAAACTATCTTGCACAAAAAAGAAGCCTGCGTGGTCTCAGTGGAGTGAGATTCATTAATGAGGCCCTGATAAACATTTACGTGAGTGATGTGACCCACTGTCAGGTCTCAGCGAAGGCGCAACAACTGAAATTGTTGTCAAACCTTGATAAGCTTTAATTTATTGCAAGTAATTTTTAACGGTAATTATCCCCGCAGTTGGCGTTCTGGCATGAGCACTCGACTTTCGCAGGGTAGAAAATTTCAGAGCGTCGCCGCAGGAGAGTGCTGCTGGCTCAATGCAGACAAGTCGTTGTGTTTAAACGAATGCGGTAGTGGAATTCTGCCTTAAATACTTTTTCGTGCTCTCGAACCTTCCGTAATGCTCAGATTTTCTCTCTTGTAATACTTCCTGTTTATAATCTCGTTTTTAAGCCATGCAGTAAAAAAAGTTTCGTTTTCACTCCTGGTATGTTTGTGCTTGAAAGTCACCAACTTGTTGTTTTGTTAAAGAACGTTTATTATTACAGTGGCGGAATTCCTGGCTCACCGAAGATACTTCACTCCTCTTGTCTCCCAAATGTAAGTGTTCTAACCACAGTTAGCAGGAAGCCTTACGAACCCTGCCCCCACGCATGCGCCATGAAGGATGGTGCAAGATTCTTAAGGACACGACTTTTCTCCGTGCTCGCCCTATGCGGTCGCAACGAGAAAATTATGCGAAATGCGCAATCAGCGTAAAAAGAAAACGGTGACAATAGCACACACAGCGCACACAACGTAGGCGAGGCAGTTTTTGAATGTTCTAAAAGGAATACTCGAGGTTTATCCAATTGGCTGGCAAATTTTCTGGCAACAAGCAGTTCACAACCTATTGCCAGTGCCATCAGCATGGCAAATATGGGAGCTCCGAGTGATTTCAATTCACACATTGCGCTGAATTGGCAACGCCCTGATTAACATACACCTACTTATATTCAAAGTGATCTAAAATCTAATTAGACTGTTCAGGGTAAGTTTTGGCCGGAATAATTTTTTGTTACCAGGTTTGTAATAAGCACTGTGTTCCTTAGCATGTCTTCTTTGAGTTCGAACTCGCTTGACGGCCTTGTTGTCGTAGCCTTAAGAAGATTTGGTTCAAGTACGCAGATCTCAGCAGAACATGACCTAATTGGCATGGGTATTTATTGTATTACTTTATTATAACGATGTGCAATCTTGCTAATTACTCTTTTAGTGGGGCTCACGTGCATGAAAATTAGCAGGTAATGAAGAAAAGAACAAAAAGGAGGCGTGTGACTGGAAATTGTTTAAGGGTTCCAAAATATATTGCGAATGCTGTGTTATATAAGTAAGGCCGAATCCTCCCATTAGCTTGCAGATTATGCATGCTCACCTTCAGAGCATATTTAAACATTTGGGCATCTTCACTTGTGCATTAAGTTTATATCTATTTTTGAACCAAGAACATTTTCAAAAAGCTGTAGTTTAGGGTACATAGGCCTCAAGCTATGCTTGTGCAAGGTCTGCTAGAGCTTTTAACTTTAACAGACGTAGCAGTATTTCAGATAAGTCATTGTCAAAAACAAAAATGAAATTTCATGACTTATTCCTCAATAATGCAAGAGTTTTCCCGTATAGGTATACAATGGGTTTGTTAGAGCACTATCTACTTAAATTGAAAATTGTAAATGTTATTGTCATTGTTACATTCATGTGTTCCGAACAAAACATTAGTACTTTGGAATTCTCATTTGTTTATACCCATCGGTTGATAGTTCAGTACTCACTTTATTTGTACGTAACACAGTTATTCTTCAATTTTTACACTCCCTTGATTCCTCGTTAATTCGTTTTCTTTATAAAATTCTATATCTATTGTGGCTAAAACGAAGTTGTTTTGCTCACCATTCTTTACGTCTCATTAAATTAACCACCACTTTAATGGCCAATTCCACATACTGGGTACAAGCCAAAGCGTAGTGAACCTTAAAAGTGTGGCAGCTTGGCTAGTTGGTAAGGCATGACAATAGTTAAAGCGCGAGCACAAAACGACGACACAGAGACAAGAAGAAAAAAGAAATTGTCTTTCGTGTCCTTCTTGTCTCTGTGTCGTCGTTTTGTTCTCGCGCTATAACTATCGTCAGAGTGTACCGACAGGCGTAGAGTTTCCTAATATACACTCGAGGGAACTCTGGCGCTAGTGTCTATGAGAGCTGCAACACACGGCGCTTCAGCGAGCATGGGAATGATGGTTAGTACACATATTTGTCTAATTTTCGTACTTCTGGCCTGCTTCTGGCTCCGTGTGTGTTCGTGTGGCTTGGAGCTGTTTTTTCACGAAAACATAAATTAGCAAACGTTCACCGATTGCACTTCATAGCTTTATTCTTTTAGGCTTACCATTTCGAATCAAGTCACTAAGTTCAAAAGGGTTCGTTCTTTGTTTCAAAACAAAACCATAACCAGCAACAAACGAAGCCGCAAGTACGATTCGCCACCCGCAAGTACGAAGTCTAGGCAAATGTGCGTACTACCCATCATTCCCATGCTCGCTGAACAATCGCAGCGCCAGAGTGCCCTCTAGTTAATTTTGGGAAACTCTATGCCGACAGGGACGGTTTGTCACGATTGCACGTGCCTTGTTAACAAAACGAACAACAAAAGATGCCGCAAGGGGGTATATCGATTAGGCTACTCCAGAGTACAGCCTCTCGTCGCTTAGCGTGTCGCATTCACAATCACCATAGGCGAGCGCACATCGTCCGTACGCCAGGAAAGGCAGTCGACAGTCGTGAGGGCGGCTATCTACTCATTGTTCGCACTCGTTCGGCTATGAAATTTCACGCCAGTAAACAGCACATAACCAAATCAATAAACTGCACAAGGTTCACACGAAACCACCACGCAAAAGTGAGCGATGATTCGTCGACTCGGCAATAAGCTGATTACCTACCAGCCCTGATAGCGGATTGCTTGGATAAGCCCAATTCCCCGCCATTTATGGCACTTGAACTGAAAATGAGGCAATCGATAATTTTTATTCAAGTGTCAATTAAACCATAAAGTAGAAATATATAATAAACTTTCGCATATATAAAATCACTATTATTCGAAAAAACAATTCTATAAAATTTTGGGTTTTGGATATTTGCCCTCTCCTGCCCTATAGTCACACTTCAATCGTTGGCAGGCGTTGATGACTGTGGCACTAGGTTTTAGATACTTTCCGTCTCTGCCTATAAAATTTGACTATTGCATGGCGAGAGTGGGACTCCGTTTACTTAAGGTCCCTAAATAAAACAAGTTTTCAAGGTAGCGTTACAAATTGTTCTCGAGCCGTCCTCCTCACCCTCTCGCTTACCCCTTCTTTTCTCTGCCATCCGCGTCTGTAATTGGTGCATTGCTTGCAGTTGGTCTTGCAATTTTATAGTGGTGTTTGTTATTATGCAAAAGGTGCAAAGTGAGTGCGCATGTGCATGTGGTTCCAGCAGAATTGCCGCCGTGACCAAGGACGAAGTCGTAGCCAGGGCATAAACTGTGTAGGAGTAGCGTTTCAGCGTTCGTCAAGCCGGCCAAGATCGTTTCGTGGTGCTCGTTCAATTCAACGTCCGCGTTCTTCAACAATGCTGGGTTGTCTTAAAACATAGTTTTGCTCTCTTCAGCTACCTTGTGTTATCCGAAGTGAAGCACACCGTGATGTGTAGCTATGAAACATTGCACGCGAACGCTTTCGGGCTACTCCGTCAACGCATAAGTTTACGCGCATCTGCCAGACGTGTTCATTTGTCGGTTTTTATTGAAATGCCAGAAGCGAATCTAGTGCATGCCAGTTTTACAAATACTTGTGCGTATGCACGTGTACAAAGTAGCTTTCAATATTTCAATATTTCACGATTGAGTAGTTAACCAGAACGCGGTATAAAGAAGCCGAAAGGCGCTGCTTGGGGCACTTCACCAGTAGAACTCTCATTCACCAGGAAGTTCCGCGCACCTCATCAGAATCCCCTGTCATTACGGTTGTACAAATGGACACATTAAAAAAACGACAACGCAGTGCTGCTAGTCAAGCGTTCGTACCTGTCTAGCTGCGGTTTCTCCTTGTGCTTGCACAAGCCGGCTCTAATCCCTCGTCACAACAGCACACCTTGTGGTGTGCTGTGTGACTTTCACTGTGTCACAACGGGAACAAAACACAATTGAAGAACGGTACTAGTTAAAACTGTATAGACTACGATCTACGGTGCGAGACGCCATGGCTAGTGGTGTAAAATATTGAACTACACAACGTTGTCAGTTCAGTTACACATCCCGCACGCTCTTCTGCTGTACTGCTAATGTTCATATACGTAACCCTACGACTCATTTTCTTCCATTTCGTTTCGTTTATATCTATTCACGATATATAGCAACTGAAGCCAACCATTCGCTTTTTGAAGAGTTTTCAAACTTCTAAGGGGCGCTCCAGGAACATGAACGAGTACGAGAGGGGAAGGTGTCGCTACCTTGAAACGTTGTTTCAACTAGGCACCTTAGGTTTACCAGGAAGGTAATCACGAAGCGCTCCGCTGCATCAAGACGGGCGAGGCTCGGTAGAAAAGGTGAACCGCTGGGAAGCACATAAGTAAGTCGGTGGCTAAGCCCGACAAGAAAACATCAGCTTCGCTGATTTGACACCTTGATGGAGTGGAGCTGGCCGCACTTTTTTTTCTTGAATACCCCGATGTAGGCTTGTGAGAAAAATTCTTTGTAGAGTGTAATGAACTGAGTTTTGTTCTAAAAATTGCAAGGAAGCAGTGCAGATATTTATCACTAATATTCGCTCTTTTCTTTTACGAATTAGTGCATCGGAATGCAGGCAGGGCAGACGTGTGGCATCAACTGCACTTGTTGCTACCACTCCCTGTTCAACAACTTCATGGCCTGCGTGGCCGACAACTCCAGGCTACCACATGGCCTTGTGCGGCCAGCTCATCGACAAGGGTAAGGCATAGGCCTAGTTCAATGCCGTGATATGTATGTTTGCTTTCATGTATTGTGGCGTACAGAATAGCTTATAAGTGTGTTAGCCAGCTTATTTGGAGCGTGCTCTTAATAGCATAACGTTCCACCGCGAATAAAGCAACGTTTCACTCACAACAAAACTGCTATCGTTATTGCTTTTTGTGCATTTCGATTACTCGCACCATGTCTGCAAGTGGAAGAAACAAGGTTGTCTAAGGAATAAAGCTCATGGTTGAGGTATAAAAAATTTTATACCAACTTTGGTGGTGTTCCACGAAGAGCTGGCCGAGCGCAAACATACATGAGGGAAATGTACAACCTCTGCTGTTTTGTGTTAATGAAAATATTACTTTGAAATGTCATTTAGCTTTTTCACTACAACGCTTCTTTCAACCAGTCACCGGTGATCGATGCTTTTAATCTGTTTATTTCAAACGCAAAAAAAAGAATTATGTCTAGAGTTGATGAGATTACTGCTTTTTTTAAACCAGGCAAGCACGTCACACAAATATATATTTTACAAAAGATACGCAAACTGAAGCCGTCATGCTACTCTGGCCTTTTATTAGAGTGTTAGCAATTGATGTGCTAGCAAAAAGAACAAGCAAACGGCTTCAAATTCGCAGAAACAAGAATGGGCATGCAGCTCAATTCTATACATACATCGCATATCACGCACTCCTAAGAAAGCTGCTGAAAAGGCGAGTCTAACCTACGTATTCTAGAACGTCCCTTCACTGAACGCTTCACCTTCACTGAGAAAGCCGGCGGGAGCGCCATCTCTAAGAACGGCAAGTCACTGCATATCAAGGATAATCTGCTGCAATTCTTGAGTATTGCAACGTCATTTTAAGCCGAGTAGTGGCACACTGCTCAACTCTGTCAAGTGAATGGTGACAGTCGAGTGGAGGAGCATTTGTGAATACGTGGATAAATATCGTATTTTCTTCCCCTCAAAAGTTCATAGCCTATGCAAAATGAGCCAGTTTTACACCTAGATACCTCTTTCCTGCTACGTGAACTACACCGAAAAAATTCGGATATCAAGGGGCGAAGCGTATTATGCGCCAAAAAGTAGGGGCCCAAGTGAGTGACCACCTAATGAAACAGTACGATAACGTCTAGGATAGTTTGAGCGGCTATCTTGAAGCTCACTTGTAACGCACTAATGCGCCTCAAGGTTGAATACCTGCGCTTTTAGTCGATTGCCAATGATAGTGGTAAGAGTGAAGTAGATTTTGGAACGTGCCTAATCCCTTCACTTTATTTGTGTTTATATCAGAAAAAAATTGTTTCTGAGAGCTGTTTAGGTATATAACGTTATTGACGGCACAAGAACATCAACGTGATGTGGCTAACAAGCATGCGTAGGAACGTAATCGTGCCATTGACTAGAATTATTCCACTATTATTGCCTAAAAAAGTAACGTTCCAATCCATCTATATCAAGAATCATAAATTAGTCGGTCAAGGCCTGCTACGACAAACAGGACGACAGGAACTATAGCTATCATATGCGCCCGTTCATTGCGTAACATAATAGATACTTAACTGACAAAGTATCCTTGTTTAGCTTAATGGATAAAAAAGTCTGCCCCGCCATGGTGGTCTAGTAGCTAAGGTATTCGGCTGCTGACCCGCAGGTCGCGGGTTCGATTGCCGGCTGTGGTGGCTGCATTTTCGATGGAGGCGGAAATGTTGTAGGCCCGTGTGCTCAGATTTGGGTGCACGTTAAAAAACCCCAGGTGGTCAATATTTCCGGAGTCCTCCACTACGGCATGTCTCATAATCATATGGTGGCTTTGGGACGATAAACCCGATATATCAATCAAATCAATAAGAAAGTCTTTGAAATGTCGGATAAACCATCAGACTTGGTCAGTGATAACACTTCACACTATAGTACTTTAAGAACCCAGTCATCCTTAAGTGCAGGGTTAAGATAACGTGCCTAAGCGCATATGTGTTATGCTTTCGTTGGTAGTAAAATAATCAAGTATACAGTCGTACTGTATTTGCCCCGTCTCATTTTAGTTCATGTCTTCAAAACGCATTCCTGTTGTAGCACCTACACCACGGAGTAAGTTTCGCCTTGTACTCATCACACCACGGCTTACCTACAACGACTTTAAATTTCGCCTAATCATTGTCAAATACCAACGCCTGCGGTGTTTTGATCTGCTAGAAAAGTTTTACAAAGACCGTGTAAATATAATTAGTGTGTGCCATTGCAGCATTTGAGTGTGTTTGCTTTGCGCACGGTGCTTGTACAATCGTTGAACGCATAAAGAGGAATCTGGAAGCTTGCAACACACACCCGCATTGGAGAACCTGACCTAGTACCGGTGGACTTTGTAAGAGTGCATCAAAATTATTGATTGACTCAAAGACTGTGTAACCGCTCGGTCTAGCATATCCTAATTTACTTTATCTTCACCTTTCAGAGTTTACATGCGTGGACTTCAAACTTCATGGCCTTCTAGAGAGCTGGTAGCAAGCATTATTGAAATTGGAATTATAGAAACCCTGCTAGTGAAATCTCGTGGTGGATGTAGTTGGTTTTCAGATCAAGCCGATTAATATAGTAATTCATACTGTGAATGTAATATCATGAAGTTTACATTAAAGTTATGATACAAATATGAGAGACACCACAGTGACTAGAAGACAATCAAAACTTCGACAACCTGGTTTTAAATAACTTGCTAAGAGATCGCACCGTACACGGGCCCCAAGCATTTCATTTCCATGGAAATCAGAACACTGCGACCAGAGTTGATAGCGCGGCTTTCGGTTCAGTACGTACACTTAAAAAAACTCCAGCTTAATGGGGGAAAGACGTCCCCTTTAGTCCTCAAATCGTGTCGTTAGTCCACAAAAAGACCATGAGGAATGAAGAGTGTGCCATGTGCGAATTTGGAGACATAACTAGAGGATGAATGGCTCACTTACTCCCTCGGGTAGGAGCTGAAGGAAAGAAAAGACGCTTTTTCTACAGCCCCCTGATGCTTAGACGGGTGATTAGCCTTTCATAGGTCTCGCTCTAGGTCAGGTGCGCCCCATTTTTCTGAAACTCACCCTTCTCTTTGTCGGCGTGGTTGTAACGTGGGGCGGAAGACTGAGAGGTGAAGAATGTGGCAAATGCATGTTCAGAGTTGCAGTGAACTGATGACAAGGCTCCTCAGCCCACTTAGAATTACGACGAAAAAAATGTCGCGAGAAAAGAATAATTTATCAGGGAACAATAGTGCACCGACCATTATAATGATTTAAAACGTAGTTCAATAAATTTCATGACATTTACCAGCGATGAGAATCACGCTAGTCTGTCATACATTTGAGTGCGTATATTGTGTAACCATCCGCGTCAGACTTCTTCGAAATCGCCCACAGTCACTGTAGTCAAGATTGCGGCTTGTGTTTGTCACTCGTGGTGATCTTTCTTTCTCTGGTTCTGTGGAAGGTGAGTGGCGCTTCATAGGCTACCAATGTAGCCGTGAAAAACACACTTCGTCCCATGTGCTGGAATTGTCGGTGCGCGTGTATTTGTGCTTCTGTGGAACTTCTGTTCAATGTACTGAACACCGGAACTTTCTGGCAGAGAAATGAACACACCAGCTTACAAGAAGGGCTTCTTCATGGCTTCTCTTCTCGAAGTTTCAAGAATCGACGCCGTCACATTGAAGTCTGATCATCATTTTGTGAAATAACTGGCTCTTGAAATAACGTGCATCATATTATTTTCAAGATGATGCTTTCATTTTTGTAACATTGGCACATTACATAATACAAAGTGTGAAAGCTGAAAAAAGCACTGTGCCTGGCAAGTTTGTGCATGTTTTATGAGCTAGCGAGTGCTTAATTAATACTATTTGGCAATTAGGTGGTGGTGTTCTAGCTGGTTTATTTGTATAAGAACTTTTTTTCTATTTCTCGCAGGTAAAACGGGACAGCAGCCCACGGTGAACACCCGTGGTGTGCATGACACAATGCTTGTGGAAAATAAATGTTTCTAGCTTTGAATTGGTCTCTGCAATTTTTCTTTCTAACACACAATCCCGAATGTAGTTAGTAAGGCGCAGTTGACGTCAGCTATCATGCCAGTCGGGGAAGGATGGCCAGGTGAATGAATAGGGGATTAATCATTGGTCCCTCAAAAAAACTGTTCAAATTTTTTACTACCACATGCACACACTAACTATGGCAAACATACTACCATATTTGCAGCTATTCAATTTTGGAATTCAGTACCACTACACCCTAAACAATCGTCATTGGCTGCTTTTGAAAAAAGATCTTAAACATCCTATCTCGCAATCATAACTCATCTTCATTTTTATATCGGCGTTCGCTTACATTTGCAGCTATTATTATTGTGTGCGTTATTTTCACATTTATTACCCATGCACATTGGAGTTGTTTAGCTGTATATATTTATCAAGCTGTATATCTTTATAGCTGTGTATCATTATTTACGTCATTTCGTTCCTAATTCTACTGCCATTTTTATTGTATGTTTCGTTGTTTTTAAGAGTTATGCACAATTACTGAACATTGTTTTGTTACCATTTTCACTGGCATTTTATTGCACGTTTGCGTTTTCCTTACTACAATCAATAATTACTTCATTGCTTTTTGTTGCCAATTCGTTGTAGTTATCAACATGTCATTTTCCAACAGGAGGTCCCCTTTCAGCCTTGTGCTATGGGACCTCCTTCTGTATATACTAACCCCAATGCGTGTATATTTTTTGCAACAAATACAGTAACAGTTTATTTCGAAAAAGTACTATTCACTCTCACAGGGATTATTTCTCTGAGCAACAGTTAGTCCTTACTAGAGTAACATTTGCTCTGTTAGAGACGATTTTAAAAATTCAGCTGATAGTCCTTATAGGAGTAACCATTAGTCCTCTCAGGATCAACCCTTAGTTCGCTTGCAGTTAATCCTTCAAGAACCAGCTATATATCCTCTTGCAGTTAGTTTCCAAAAGGATGAATAGTTTTAGCAAATCAGTTAATTCCGAAAAGTCCAACCTCCCTTACCTCTTTTGGTCCTTTTTATAGAGTGTATAATGTAAACGTCTATACGGAAAACAAATCAAATTGTGATAAAGGGCAATATCTCTGAATATTGTGAAAAAGAAATTCGGTCGCGTACCATTACCTAATAATTTTGTTCCTAAAATATTGATTTATACTGTATCGGAAGAGTTATCCTGCAAAGATTTCTTCTCAACATTACATAAAAGTAGGCTTGCGTGTGGCCCCGCCACTGTGGTCTAGTGGCTAAAGAACTCGGCTGCTGACCCGCAAGTCGCGGGATCGTATCATGCCGGTGGCGGCTGAATTTCTGGTGGTTGCGGAAATGCTGTAGGCCCGTGCGCTCAGACTTGGGCGCACGTCAAAGAACCCCAGGTGGTCGAAATTTCCGGAGCCCTCGACTACGGCGTCTGTCATAATCATATGGTGGTTTTGGGACGTTAAACCCCACATATGAATCAATCAGGCTTGTGTGTGACATTGCGGTGGCACCCGTAAACAGACTTCAGGTTGTGTTTCCGACAAAGTGCATAAAACTTGTTCATGACACAACTATGAAAACAAAAGCGAGGACACTTACTTAAAGTTTGAGTGTTAGTAGGCTATTGAAGACATAGACTTATTCTGAGATGCCGAAGTTGGGTGTAGTTATGCGATGACATTCTGATACGCTGTTTTAGCACTATCGGAAATACGCGCAAAAATACTGCAGTGCACAAGTAGACGTGTCGGGTATTACGGGGTTTTTTGTTTTCTTTTTTCGGCATCTTAATAATAAAACAGCACGTCGCATTGTGGAATATTCCCAAAGAATCTTGTCTTAATATTGTCCTAAAGCAGATCCAGAGAATAGGGGGATAACACTAACCAACCCGTAAGAAGTAGCGCAGTTATATAATGTTACTCACCTATTCATTCGTGTTCTTTAGAAGTACCAAATTCGTACCAAATCCCATTATATTCAGATGTCAGTTATTACATACACAGTTCAAAACACATAACCGTTAATTTCAAGATCTATAACATGAACGAACCAGACAAACGTTCGCGAGGTCCTTACACCTTCAGTTTCTTTGACCATCAACGTGAAGCTTCGCTTCTTTGTCGACTTTGGTTGGGGGTTTAATTCACAAAAGCATATAGAACCCTCATTAGATTGACCAACAATGCGGAATGCGACGTCTGCTGTGCCAAAGAAGACATGGACCATCTGATATGCCATTGCCCTCGATTTGCCTCTGCAAGACAGAAGTTTTCGGACGCATTGCGACAATTGGACGATCGTCCAATCTCTATGCAGATGCTACTGGAACACCGTCCTCGCCTTTCGTCGACTCAAAAAGTAGTCAAAGCTGTCTTGTGCTTTTGGAGGACTACAGGCCTACGTGACAACCTTTAACTTTTGTGTAGTGCCACCACTGCATACGCGCCAGCCGATTGACTGATAACCCTCTTTTTTTTCTCTCTTTCTGTTTCCCTTCTCTTTCCCCCCTCTCTCATATTTATCCACCTTTCCATTCCCCCAGCGTAGGGTAGGAAACCGGGCATGTGCCTGGTTAACCACCCTGCCTTCTCTCTTGTTGTTCATTCCCCCATCTATCCATCCAATGAAAACACACAACTTCATATTTTTCCATCTCTATTTGCCCGTGAAGTGCAATTTTGGTCATCCTTCACGATAACGGCAGCTGCGTAAATTCGTGCTTCCAAATGTGCACAGCAGGCCACTGCAGACTTAGCCACAATGTATACTGTTGTATTATGGCATGCAGAGGTGTTCTGCAACCAGATACACACTGGCAGCTTTTCGCCATAGCTTAAGCCTTACACACAAGAATCTAAGAATTATTGCAGGCCGCTTTCTTCCTCAATATAATGTGAAAAGACAAGTTAAACAAAAAACAAATTCAGAACACGTTTCCTAAGAATGAAAAAATTGTTTCTCTATTTTCTTGTCCAAAATAGCCATATGTGGCATATTGAGCGCATTCTCGCACCAAGGAAAAAGCTTGTTGCTTTCGTTGTTCAAGGGTCTTGATGCTAATATAAGTGCGCTGCACTACAAGGCACAGAACTTTCGTATGCTGAGGTTGCTTTGCGCAACGCAGGTAAACACACGTATAAAAACTAAAAAAAGAATATTTTAGAGATTATTGAATATAGAATTCAAAAAGAAAAAAGAATACTTTACTCTCCCAATGGTGAACTCCGCGATTAGCTCCGGCAGAGCATCATTGCGCATTTCAGCAACTATACGCACAGGCAACGACCTAGTACGTAACCGCAGTCACACTACAGCAGTGCGTATAGGACGTAAAGCAAGCTCAAACTACAGATAAAAATACAAAGAATCTGACATATACGGCTAAACCGCACACAGTCGCCAAGCGTGAACATTACTTTCAACGGCAGGTTGTGCTTTTCTCGCAAGTAATAGTGACGTTCGGCAAGCTTCGTGGAGTCATTCGGCAATGAGCGACATATCTATTATGAGCTGGCTGCACTCAACGCATTTCAATAGCTGCGCCCTGTCACCTGATCTCGGGGTGAATATCATCATTGCCACTCCAATTCCCGCACACAAGCGGTGGTGGCACCGGTGGTTGCTCCTCTACTTATATGAAGCATTCGCAGACGCTTCATGGCAAGTAAAAATGACGGAATGACTCTGGAAATATTTATGTTGTTTTTGTCATTCGGAATTCAGTTGATTGTTACAATTTTACGCACTCGTGCAACCTGAACTAAGAAGCACTTCTTTGATTTGTATACTTCTCTTTCAACGTTTCATGTCTTTTCCTCGATTAAACTAACTCTTTAGAAAACCAGAACATAACCAGATGACGTATACATTGTTTCATTGTGGCGCTCTGTGCGTGCGAAAGTAATCATTTGCCTGGAGCATGATCAGAATTACTTGGATTCATTTTATTCTAGCTGAATTCTCATCGTTAGCACAAACACCAATCAAATCCAGCACATTCACTGCTCTCTAAGAGAGCACCAGGATTCTCGACCCTTTTTTATTCTCGATAAATTGTACTGCCATAATATTAGTGGGGGACACAATTACCAGGACTATATGTAAGTTCCAATTTTCTGACTTTGCTTTCTTACGAGGACCGTGCATAAAAAAGATAAAGAAATTGTTTCTGATACCACCATCACGTTTCACTCTCGTGGGCAAAGCTGAAACATCTTTCGTGTTTGTAACAGGAAGGTATTCTTGGATGCTAGGTTTCTCCAAGATTTCACTGAAATCATTTATGCTACTGATGCAACGTTGGATGTACTATAACAAATTGATGAGAAAAAAGAGACCAAAGAAAATATTTTGTTTTATTTGGATGACATGTGAGTGGAACGCACGGCCCCTCAGTCAGTGACGATACAAGACGGGTGCTTTAACCTCTACGCTACCGATGCCTGTACGTGAGCCATTAGAAACACGCATCATATATTTCTATTACCCATCTCTCCTACAACTACCAACCAGGGTTTGTGTTGAGTGGTTTTGCTGTCTTCAAGTGGTGAAGTACTCCACCCCGACACTGATGAGGCCAGACAATACGCACTTCCGTAATTTCCGTGCAGTGATGCTTGCTTTCTGGTTTTCACTTCATTTCATTTTAATGCAGTTTGAACAAGAGCTTACTTCCGTTCTGTTCTAACTCTTTTGCTGTGGAGAGGGTGAGTTAATTTATCTGTTTCATTCGCGTATTCAACGCACTCCAAAAAAGTAGGGCGAACATTTTGTTTTGCCTGACCACAATGGCATTCCGGAGAGTTGCATCGATGTATTTTGCGCAGAAAGCTGTTTGTGTATGCTACTTACAATCGAAGTCTGTGTATTGATGTGAATTAATTACTTAAAGTGAAAAACACGAGATGCCTTCACACGTTCATGACCCAAGCAACGAGGTCTGCTTCTAGCCGTCTTGCAATGCCTTGTCATATATGACAAGGCATTTCTTAGTGCATGCCGGAGCAGAACTTTACGTTACCCGATTGATGGAGAGTGCGCAGCCTAACGTTTGTTGCCTCCAATAAGGAAGCTGTCCTATAGCGCCAAACGAGAGATAGTGATTATGTTATTGGAGACGTTGTCTTTGAGCGCGATTCAACCTAATCTGTGTCCGTGGTTTTGTGAACTACTACAGCTACCTTTAGGGTTTAATCATGATGTCGAATGAAAGTGGTTGGTGTGAAATTATGCATTCAGAATCTACGTGCCCATGTTCTCATCGGACAATGCTATAGCCGCCACACACCAACATGCAGTATTCAAGCTATACTTCAAGACTCTTGAATGTACAATGAACATTCAACTGCATCTGCGAAGATAGGCTTCACTTGCATAATAAGCCGATGTCTCTGGCAGAGAAACCAAACATGTTTTGTTGACGCATTTTTTACATTCGCTTAGCTCACGTTGATTTGTAATCCACACACTGAGTTTCTAAAAGCCAGCACCTCAAGAGACACTCAAGATCGAAATTGTCTAAATGTGTCTGATTCAAACAACCCTGCCCCAAATTATAAGCCAATAATTTGTAGCAGGTGCTAAACGAAGGCAAACGCCGTGTTAAATATACAATATTTTCAGCAACGCCAGCTGAAAATCAGAGCAACATTACCTTTATTTCGATCGAGGTCACCGGTGGTGGCCAATAAATGGACATTGTGAAGCGTTACAAAAACAATGGTCCTCATGTAAGATTGTTTTTCATATTTCGCTCGACTTCTATAGATGGTTCATTAACTGACTTTAAAAATTCCCCTATACATGCCCGCAAGTAAAAGAAGATCAGTGCCTTAAAACACTCTGCAACAAGAGTAAAGCATTTATGAGGTACGCCTCCTATAGAAAGAAAAATACAAGAGAAGGGCTACCAAACAGAATAGAGAGGTTCGGTTGTAGCATTGCTCCTCTATTTTTTGCCACATTTGGACAGAACAAATATAACTCTAGTAATAAAGTACACTAAAGCATAAAGCGTGAAAAGTTAGCTGTGGTCTTGTTTATGACACGCTGTATTCAATCATATTTGAATGTGCAAATAACAGAAGTGTCACAAAACAGTTTATTTGTTCGGTCTTTATATTCTCGAAAATAGTCATGCCCTTCGACATTGAATTCGCGTGATTTCCACTTGCACTGCTACGAAGATCTATTATACCCAAGGCAGTAAAATTGTAAGTGTATTATGACACTCTTTTGGAGGCAGGAGCTCAAACTTCAGGTGGAGTAGAATCAGAGAGTATTCCTCACTTCCAAGGTCCTGCAACTGAAACGACTCAAGAAGCAAAAAAAAAGCTCAGATTACTTGATTCGGGTGGCCTGCCTAAATATTCTGGAGCAAAGGGAGTACAGCGTGAAGACTCTTGGTGCTTGTGGAACATCGGATCCACGAATGTGACCTTGACCTTGTAATAAAAGGCCATTGCAGAAATTAATTGATCACTCTTTTGTACAGCTGTACTCACGCATGCACTCTCACAGAATTTTTTCGTTTCCAGAAATACAGTGCAAGGGCAATTCAATAGCCAGACAGGTAAATCGGTTCGCATAAGTATTCGGCATGGCCTGTTGGCATTGCCTTTTCCTTCAATGCCGCAGTTTCTTCAAAATAAAGCCCTTAGCTTGAAATTCCAAGTGTTTTGTGCACAAAAAGCTGACTTTCTTTTCCAATCGATGCCTTCTCACCTCTTTTCTCGTCTTTAGCATTCACTGCGGCAATGCTGTCAACGTATGTTTTAAAATTTTTCAATTTAGTCTCAGTTGCACGCCGGAGCGAGTCACCAAGAACACCCTTGAAGGCGCACATGGTGCCCGATACTTTTTGGAGTGTGGTGTGTGCTGCAGTGCGTCGCCTCATTTCTGGCTGAACCTGCTCCAGATGCTCCAGACAATGCCTTGTTGTGTGGGCGACCAATTTGACATCTTCACCCAAGGTGTCTACGCATCCTGCAGCTTTGTGAAATTTGTCACCTTTCGCTGCCAACTCTTCCTACAGTTCTCTTAACGCGGCTATCCTGGTGTCATTGTTGTTACTCATCTGCTTTGCTGATGCTCTATCAAGGTCTCCCTCAGAGCATTGACAATATGCGACAACTCACTGTGTCTATCGCAGGGGATGTTGTGGCCTCCCACAACCTGTTCAATATCTGATGTCATATTTTCGATACGCACCTCCCTTATGTCGAAAGCGGTGAGCATCACTTCGTGAACAGAGTTCTACGGCGACTTGAGGAGCCCAGCCTGGTTCAATGACGCATACAGGCTGCAGTTACTTCTCCGATGCGCACACACATTCTTACACATTCCGATCGCCGAGCAGTTGGAACAACGCGTTGAGTGATGGACGCACTCCTTATAAAAATGCTCGAGCATCTCCGAAACGTTCATGACAGCTTGGCAGCCGTTATCCTCTTTTCAACATCTGACCTGCATAAAGTAACTGTTTTCAGCACGATAGTGAATAAATTGTCCAAAACTCGTTTAATTTGTAGCACCTAAAATAGAGGTGTTGTACGTCGAGAAAGGTTCAGACGTAGCTTGGAAAAATGTCCTTTATCAGGCAGGTCTGGCTAATGACGAGCGGCGTTCGCGAGCTACTACTGCAGCCACCGATCATCATCGTCTTCTTCATTGCCAGCAGAGCGTCCGTTATTCAGATTCATTAATTCAATAAAATTACTCCCCTCGAAGAAGGAGCCATCCTGGCGACCTATGGACAAGTACACACGGGATGGTCATAGCAGGGCTTAAGTCTCGAGACGTGGACAATTTCCTGGCCACGACGACGTTGGTCAGAAGACGGTTCCAGTGGCTGGATGAGGTAATTCACCGGTGACGTTTTTTGTAGCACACGATATGGGCCGTGATACTTGGGGACCAACTTGGTAGAAAGGCCAGGTGTAGCAGACGGGACATACAGCCAGACGAGTGAACCTGGATCGTAGGAAGTAGTGTTATTTGATGCGTCATGGTGGTGCTTTTGGCGTCCTTGGTACTGGGTTGTGAATGATCTTGCCAGTTGGCGGCATTCTTCAGCGTGTGTAGCGGCTTGAGACAAAGTCGTGGACACTGAGGAGTCAGGTTTGTACGAAAGAGTGGTGTCCATAGTGCAAGAAGGTTCGCGTCCGTAAAGGAGGAAAAAAGGAGAGAACCCAGTAGTGCTTTGAATGGCGGTATTATAAGCGAACGTGATAAACGGGAGCACTCGGTCCCAATCGGAGTGGTCGGACGAGATATACATAGACAGCATGTCACCAAGGGTGCTGTTGAAGCGCTCTGCCATTCCATTGGTCTGGGGATGATAGGCGCTTGTAGTGCGGTGAACGACGTGGCACTCACGCAGCAATGCTGTGTTGACGTCTGACAAGAATACGCGACCACGATTGCTCAATAACTCCCGAGGTGCTCCATGACGTAATACGATGTTGTGAAGAACGAAAGTCGCAACGTCTTTTGCTGTAGACGAGGGAAGGGATGAAGTTTCGGCATACCGCGTGAGATGGTCGACGGCAACTATAATCCAGCGGTTACCGTCAGCAGTGTTGGGAAGGGTACCATAGATATCAATGCCGACGCGGTCGAATGGTCGGGATGGGCATGGTAAGGGTAGCAAGGTACCGCTGTGGTGACAAGGGGGAGTTTTTCGTCTCTGGCACGTCGAGCAGGCCCGAATGTATTGTCGTATAAAACGGTACATGCCACGCCAGTAATATCGGAGACGTATGCGAGAATAAGTCTTCAGGAAACCTGCGTGGCCACATTGGGGGTCGTCATGAAACGTGGAACAAATTTCGGATTGCAGATGACGTGGAATCACGAGTAGCCACTGACGTCCACCGGGTGCGTAGATGCGTCGGTACAGCACGTCGTCGCGAGTGGCGAAGTGCTCAACTTGCCGGCGCAACGTGCGAGAAGGGGGAGAAGCCGTCCACCCAGCGAGGATGTCTAGAATCGAAGCAACCCAAGGGTCCTTGTGTTTCTCAGATGGCATGTCGGCGATAGGGACGGCAGTGGCATCACAGGTTAGACTTTCGCAGCAGTCCGGGTCAGGGGGTAGAGGCGAACGGGATAGGGCGTCTGCGTCCGAATGTTTCCGGCCGGAGCGATAGACCACGCGAATATTATATTCTTGGAGGCGTAATGCCCATCGGGCGAGGCGACCGCTTGGATCCTTCAGTGACGACAACCAGCAGAGGGCGTGGTGGTCAGTCACGACGTCAAAAGGGCGCCCGTACACGTAAGGTCGAAATTTCTCTATCGCCCAAATAATGGCGAGGCATTCCTTTTCAGTGACAGAATAGTTGGTTTCGGCTTTGCTAAGAGTTCGGCTTGCGTAGGCAACCACGTACTCTTAGAAGCCGTCTTTCTTCTGTGCAAGAATAGCGCCTAGCCCGACACCACTAGCGTCGGTGTGGATCTCTGTGGGTGCCGATGGGTCGTAATGTCGCAGAATAGGCGGCGACGTGAGGAGGCTGCGCAGTTCAATGAAAGAGTCGTCACAGGTGGCAGACCAGGCTGAAAGGTCTCTAGAGCCGGCGAGGAGCTTGGTCAAAGGAGCGATGAGCGTCGCGAAATTGTGGACGAAGCGCCGGAAGTAAGAGCAAAGGCCTATGAAGCTTCGGAGCTCTTTCATGGTGGTTGGTTTAGGAAACGCTGAAACGGCTGTAAGTTTGGCAGGGTCAGGAAGAATGCCGTCGTTTGAAACCACGTGGCCAAGGATCGTAAGCTGTCGAGCGGCGAAATTGCACTTCTTCAGATTCAGTTGCAGCCCCGTGGCAGAAATACACGCGAGGACTTTCTCGAGGCGGGTTAAATGGGTTGCGAAATCAGTTGAAGAGACGACAATGTCATCTAAATAACAAAGGCAAACGTTCCATTTGAGGCCTCGAAGGATAGAGTCCATCATCCGCTCGAAAGTAGCTGGCGCGTTGCAGAGGCCGAAGGGCATGACTGTGAATTTGTAAAGCCCGTCGGGCGTGATAAAAGCAGTTTTTTCACGATCGACCTCTGCCATGGGTACCTGCCAGTATGCAGACCGCAGATCTAAAGAAGAGAAAAATTCGGCTCCCTTTAGGCAGTCCAAGGCATCGTCAATGCGTGGCAGCGGATAGACATCCTTGCGCGTGATTCGGTTGAGACGCCGGTAGTCCACGCAAAACCTGATGGATCCGTCTTTCTTCTTCACCAACACAACTGGAGAGGTCCAGGGACTGCTTGACGGTTCGATTATGCCACGTGTCAGCATGTCGTCAACCTGTTCATTGATGGCACGGCGTTCGGTAGTTGACACACGATATGGACGCTGCCGTAATGGCGTCTCTTGACCGGTATCTATACGGTGAACAACAGATGACGCTCGACCTAAGGAAGGCTGATTGTGGTCAAACGAGGCTCAAACCCCTGTAGGAGCTTGATCAGCTGTTCCTGCTGCCGAGGCGTGAGGTTACAATCAATGGACTTGCGGAATACATCCATAGGTTCATTAGCGTCAGTTGCGGGTGTATTGGCACAAGTCGGTAAAAATGGCTTGTCTGGATATATCGGGTCTTCGAAAATACAATTTAAGGTCTCGAGGCTTCCCAGACACTCACCGCGTAGCAGGATGTACGGACAAGCAGAAACGTTGCACGCATAAAGTACCGCCGAACCATTGGAAAAGTTGATGACGGCAAACGGGAGGACGATGGTTCGGTGTTGCACACTAGCTATAGTTGGTTGGAACAGGAGCGTCGACTTAGTGGTAGCAGGGGAAAACACAGGCACTAGGACGGCGGACAACGGCGCGATGCGGACGTCAGCTGCGGCAAACACTTTCGAGGGACAGTGGTGGTCGATATCAAGGCACGGATTCGTCAACGTGAGTTCAGCACGAGCGCAGTCGACGAGGGCCTGATAGGTAGAAAGGAAATCCCATCATAGTATGACGTCGTAAGATGAACATGGGAGAACAACAAAGTTGACGGTGTACCAAACATCTTGAATAAGAACGCAAGTTTTGCACTGAGCTGTCGGCGGGATGAAATGGGAGGTGGCTGTACGCAGAGCAAGATTCGTAAGCGGCGTTGTAACTTTTCTCAAATTGCGACACAGTTTTTCACTAATTACAGAAACGACGGCGCCTGTGTCGACAAGTGCACGTACAGCAACACCTTCTACTAGCACATCAATTTCGTGTGTCGGACAAAGAGGAGGTCTTAGAAAGTTCGACGACGACGCAGTTCTTGCCTCCGGAACTGCGGCTGTCAGTTTTCTTCTCGAGCGGGGCTCCTGCGCCGAAGCATCGGGGAGACAGATCGGCGACGGGGTGGTAATGACCGGCGAGAATCAGTGGGGCGTCGTTGGGACAATGAGTCGGTGATAGGAGAATACGGTCGCTGGGGATTCCGGGCAGCCTGGTAATTTGCAGAATTCCCATGGTCTGGAGGCTGGAAGTTGCGACGGCGACAGTAGCGTGCTATATGTCCCACGAAACCACATGCGAAACAGATGGGTCGATTATCCAAGGTGCGCCATGAGTTAACGACAGAAGGTGAAGGGGGCGAAACGGGATGGGGTGCCGTGTATGTAGGCAGCGTCGTAGGGTAGGAGGACCCGGTGCCCCGGTATGCGCCAGAGACAGGTGGGGCTGGGGGTCTAGCAATGACGGCAGCGTAGGTCAGCGGCGTAGGAACAGATGGCGATGGAGGCAGTGCCTGCGTGACCTGTGTCTCAATGACCTGGCGTAGACGTGGGTCAAACGAGGTCACTGGCGCAGATGCTTCGGCCACAAGAGAAAGCTGACGCGCAACTTCCTCACGAATGAATTGTTTGATTTAGGGCAGTAAGACGGTGTGATCAGCAGCGACGTCGTGTACGAGGGCGGAAACTTCAGCCGTATCTTCTGCGGCCCTGCGCGTCGAGACACGCTGCTTACGCAACTCGTCGTACTCCTGACAGAGCTGGACAACATCGGTGACGGTCTGTGGACTCCTAGCGACGAGCATCTGGAAGGTGTCGTCAACTCCTTTGATGATGTTCTTGATTTTGTCGTGTTCGGTTAGAGATTCATCGACGCGCTTGCAAAGAGACAAGACATCTTCAATGTAACTCGTAAAGGTCTCGTCCCTGCGCTGGATTCGACTACGGAGACGCTGTTCCGCGCGAAGCCGGCGCACGGTGGGATGACCGAAGACCGCGGTGATGGTGGTCTTGAAGGCGGACCAGTTGGTAATTTCGCCTTCGTGGTTCTTGAACCAGAGGCTGGCCACATCAGCGAGGTAAAAGCGCACGTTTGTGAGCTGGTCGCAGGCGTTCCACTTGTTGGAAGCGCTTACGATTTCGTACTCGACGAGCCAGTCCTCGGCGTCTTGTTCGTCGTTGCCGCGAAAAATTGGTGGGTCGCATTGCCGAGGCGCGCCAGTACAGTAGACTGTCGTTGGTAAGGCAGCTTGAGAAGGGCCAGGAGCAGTGATGGTGAACGGTGAGGGTAGCGTCCGATTGCGAAGTTCCAGGTTGATGGAAACCCCGGCTCCTCCACCACTTAAAATAGAGGTGTTGTACGTCGAGAAAGGTTCAGACGTAGCTTGGCGAAATGTCCTTTATCAGGCAGGTCTGGCTAATGGCGAGCGGCGTCCGCGAGCTACTACTGCAGCCGCCGATCATCATCGTCTTCTTCAGTGCCAGCAGAGCGTCCGTTATTCAGATTCATTAATTCATTACACACCTCGTATTTTGGTGACCGAAATTTTATGTTTAATGTTCCTTGAGGCATTGACACATTCGTTCATAAAGCAGGAAATCAGGCAAGAGAGCACGCAAGCCTTGGATCAGACGACAACTCTCACACACTAAGAAATTCTGAAGTGCTAAGAGCTTTTGTAAACGTATGGCGGCGCCTACTGTAATCACAATTCTTAAATTTTACAAGAATTTTAAAACCAATGCTTCCAGTCTGTCTGACCGGCTGGTCGAATGCACTCACTTGGCATCCCGTTTTTTCCGCATTTCGCTCCAGGCTGTACGTTATCATGCGTCCGCGTCGTTCATCGTCGTGTATTTATCTCGTTCATAAATCAATGCGAGCGACAGCTTACGCACCTCTCGAGTTCGAATTCGCAGCTGCTTCTCAAAACAAATTGACAATGTCACCGCATTTCGAATTTATTACCTGAGCAAGTTTTAAGACGGCATTCGCGTGCGCTTGTTTTGTTTTTCATACTTGCGATTTATTTTGAGCAGCAGCTGCGTTTTGAAATTCAAAAGTGCGCAACGTGTCACACGCTATGGTACATTGTCGAGATAAGTATATGGCAATGAACGGCATGGACGCACGTGATAGCGTAGCCACGAGCGAAACGTGGCCAAAACGGGATGCCAAGTGAATGTATTTAACCCACCGGTGAAGCATACTGGAAACAGAAATTCCTTAGTTAAACCTACAAGCACTCTCTCTGTTTTTAACTGCTGCAAAGATATCGTTTTCATGGCTGTGTGGCACTGAGCTCAGCCAGAGCGAGATGAGGCCACGCATCGGAGTGTTCGACTTAAAAGTGTGGACGGCTGTACAAGTGAGACAACAAATTTTTCGCATTACACTGTATACATTCAAGTACAATTACATTTAGCAGAAGAACAACTCGCATTGCCTTTGAAAAAGGTCTAAAGACGTGTAAGATGAGCTGCTACTATAAGAACTTTCAAGATGATTGATTGATTGATATGTGGGGTTTAACGTCCCAAAACCACCATTTGATTATGAGAGACGCCGTAGTGGAGGGCTCCGGAAATTTTGACCACCTGGGGTTCTTTAACGTGCACGCAAATCTGAGCACACGGGCCTACAACATTTCCGCCTCCATCGGAAATGCAGCCGCCGCAACAGGGATTGGAACCCGCGACCTGCGGGTCAGCAGCCGAGTACCTTAGCCACTAGACCACCGCGGCGGGGCAGAACTTTCAAGATGTATTTAATTTATGAATGAGCATATTGAATCTCAGTTATTATTGCCAATTCGAGCCTTTGGCATTGCTGGGCTGAAGTCTACACTGTTGTAGTATAGTGATATTTTATTGCAAACAATTCGATCCACCTAATATTAGCAATTAGCACTACAATCGACGAAGCTTCTTGTCCCATCTTTTTATGTTATTTCGGCTAGCAGTCTCAACCGAGAAGGGTGTTTTTCACACAATAACGCATTTATACTCCAGTATAGTTGTACTTCTGAAGTGAACCATTGCGTTGCAACGCGCATGTATTCAATAGTTACTACATCAATGTCCTACATCAATTTCCTCTTTTTAGCATACAGCAGTCGTTGTAATATAATAATTTAGAGTCTTACTTTACACGTCAGCAGATTTTCCAAAGTAACGTCCATCCATTGAACGTCTCGTCCAGAAAACTGTGCCACATCGAGAGGACACTCGTTAACCTGGTTGACAAAGGATTGCTCGTAACACTTTTCGCAAACAACGCGTCAAGAGGGCAGAAAGGCGCGCCACATTGAAAGTAAGCCGCAGACTTTCCATATTCCGTGTGCCGGAATGGGGTCAACAAAATGTAGGGGTCTCCAGTTGAACTGCTGGGAAAAGCCGAATGGCGTATACTGGTGCACTTGAAGTGCCTTCAGGTGCTGCGCGACTACCCGCTCGCAGACGTCCTTCAAACAATGCTCCAGAAAAGGCACGCATCATCCACGCTTTCCTCACGGGCCCGTTTCCAGGACTATCAGTAGGATCTTTCTACGCCCTATTTGCAAAATCTATACGAACGCTAGCTGGGCTAGGAAGGATGAATTGAAGGCAAGCTGTGGCGGTCAAGATGCGACTGCATTATCAATACGAGCGTTATCACTTACGCAGCAAGTACTCCACAGTCACCTGTTATCAGCTGCCGAATTACGCATACGTCTATACGTGTGCTTATGGACGTAACAATAACTGATGGACTTTCGTGTTCCAAAACAATAATATAATTTGAGAGATACCATGGTACACGGATTTCAAGATTTTGATCAGCTGTGGTTTTCTATTGATCACTGAAATCTAAGCGCATGGGCCTTTGGCATTTTGCAACCTCATAACCTTCGGCTCAACATCTCAAGTGAAACTAAAGCAGCATGCCGGTGTGTATTAGAATGGAGACAACGGGTCTTGTTTGAATACAATCGTATTTCAAACTGTATGAAATTGAAGAGCCGTGTTTTCATTGAACACATGGATGAATGCTGTGAGCAACGCTGACGCTTCGGGTAGGGTCGCCACCTAGAGGTGTGTCAAGGTGTTGACAAAATTGCGCTTGACATGTTGTAGACGCGCCAAATATGACAAAAGCGAAGAAGAAACGAAGCGTTGAAGGAAATAATCGTGGATTCCACGGCCATTACGTATTGTTTGCTTTTACCAAAAGCATTGCAAAAAGCCAATAGTAGGTATGTTGATATGATATGTGGGGTTTAACGTCCCAAAACCACCATATGATTATGAAAGACGCCGTAGTGGAGGGCTCTGGAAATTTCGACCGCCTGGGGTTGTTTACCGTGCACCCAAATCTTAGAACACGGGCCTACAACATTTGCGCCTCCATCGGAAATGCAGCCGCCGCAGCCGGGATTCGAAGCCGCGACCTGCGGGTAAGCAGCCGAGTACCTTAGCCACTAGACCACCTCGGCGGGGCAAGCCAATAGAAGGTACAAAATGTTTTTGTTTAAAGGCTACAAAGTGTGTCGCCAAGGGGCAGTGAATAGTGTGCCCGGAAACTGTTGTCGCAGACCGATATATCCAAAGTTACACACCCCGTTGAGCTCCGCCGCGGTGGTGAAGTGGTTGTGGCGCTAGACTGCTGACTCGAAGGTCGCGGAATCCAATCCAAGATGCGGCGCCTGCATTTTATACGGAGGCTAAAGTGTTAGAGGCTCATGTACTTAGATTTAAGGGCAGGTTTAAGAGCATGTACTTAGACTTAAGAGCATTTTCGTATCCTTTGATTACGGCATCAGTTTCCACTAGGGGAACATTTTTGCTTTTTATTCTCATCACGTGAATATTTACTGCATGATTTTATTGATGTTAATACGCCAGTGAAGTTTTGGTTGACCCGGGCATAAACGACTTTCTTGTTAAAAAAGGCGAATATAACTAGCTCTTTTATTACGAACTGTGTGTACCACGCGTATTTTTAAATACATATATAAATAAAAAAGATCGAAAACGAAAACTACAGTAAAAGCCATCAATTTCATCTCCCCCATGCCACAGAAAAAGTGCAAATTACCGCAATGTCGAATTATTCACATTGTAAAGACACCAATAAACAAAGGTTTCTTTAGTCTAGGAATTTTCATTCTCCTGATGAAGACGTCAATCTCGAAATTAATTGGCATTAAAGCAGTCTCAAAGCCACAATTTTCATCATTAGTGACTTCGTTCACATCGTGACCAAGGCTCAAGACCACCGTGTAAGAAGCCGAAATGTGCTGTGAACCTATTTCTTATGATGTACCTCCTCCACGAAGAACCAGATCACGAACCCATGAAGACACTTTTGGTTCGAAAATCGGCTGGTACCTTATCGTTCTTCCGTCACAATGCAATAAGTTAGCTTTGCGCCAGCCAAGCGAAGTGAGTGGGACTGCATGTCAGAGTGTGGTATTGTGCGCGCATTACTCGGAACCAAAACGAAGCTACTGAGCATCGATGTCGACAAAATCATCGCTTCTAAACGCGCTATCAAAGTTTCCACGTCGTTTCAAAGTCCAGATTCTTAAAGGAAGCTGTTCAATACCTCAAACGCCAACATGGATGGCGAGTACGCACACTTTAAGAGCCGAAAAACTCACGTTGAGTCCACTCGCTCAAGCTAACACTGAGGTGAGAGTCTTAGGCCTGCATTCACAGACCATCATCGGGCTTCCCACGTATTCCTCAACTTTCTGTGCCCTCTACATGCGTTACAAAAAAAATGGTGACAGGGTGAAGGATAACGACAAGACTGGTTCATGAATAGTTGATAAATTTGTACATCATGCGCAATAAAGGTTTAAAACCAATAAGTAAACTTCGAGGAAAGAATGGGGTTGGTTCGTGGATACGGGCCTGAGTGAGTCCACTTGAAGAAAGTTTTGTTGAGTCTCAGTCTGAATCAGTTTGCGGGAAAGCTTAGTAAGTGTGAGTTTGAGTTAGATTGGCCAGAAAAAAACGTCCGTGAGTCTGTGTCAGAGTGCTTTTTGTCGGAAAGAAATGTCGTGAGTCGGAGTAAGTCTGCTTAAGTAAAAGTTTGGTGAGTCTGATTCTGAATGCATTCGGTTGACGAAAACATTGTTCAGTGTGAATCCGAGTGAGTTTGGTTGAAGAGATATCTCGTGATCATGAGTTCGTGTAAGCCTGCTCCAGTAAAATTTTGGTGACTCTGATTCTGTGTGAGTTTCAAAAAAAATCTATTCACTTTGTCTCCGTGCGTTTTATTAATTTTGCTGACATATGCTGAAGGAATGCAGTGAAAACGAAACTAATGCATGTTGCAGCTTGAACCTCATTCGTTATCGACGCTTTAATCTATGGCGCCCATGGTTTGCCAAGCCCGGGTGAAACATGAAACGTAGGTTTGCTGTAGATGCTCAAGCGTTGGCTGCCAGCAACGTCATTGATATAAGATTGTGGACGGCGAGCACACCTTTCTGGAGGCTCGCAGCCGCTTCGGTTGTTAAGGCCCAGTCGGCTGCACGCGATTTTTGAGCAATACCGACGAGTGACAACGACAGATTTGCTCTCTCGCAACATCCTATCGCGACGGCTGCAACCGCATGCACTTGACCAATTCTCCTTGTTGCTAGATAGAAAATTATCGCGTGCATAGCCATAAATAACGTATAGAAGTTCAAAAGTTGGCTGATGGGAACATGCTATATTATTACACTCTTCTGTGGCATTCAAAACTCACGAAAGTGTTTCACTACTTTTTTTCGCAATTATTTGTTTAACTTTCCACGAGGTCAGTTTTCAGTGCCTACCTGGTCATTGTGAAATCAGTGGCTATGATTCAGCAGACAACGCGGATCGCACATTCTACCAAGAAGAGCACACTCTTCTGATTCCTTTGCTAAGGACAGGAAGCTCCAAGGCAACTTCGTCACCCGGCACGAAGTCTCGGTCTGGTGGAGTAGACCACCCCGAGCATAAGACATACGAGACTCCACTAAATTAACACTCGACCAGAACTTCAACCTGTATTCGGACTTCCTCGACGTGAAGCTTTGCTTGCTTGTCAGGTTTGGTGGAGGAAGCATATACAACTGTTACTGGATTGACCGATAGTGCGTAATGCGATGTTTGCGGCACCGAAGAAGACATCGGCCCTTTCCTATGGCATCGCCCTCGACTTGCCTCTGAGAGACAAGAATTTTTGACGCATTGCGACAATTGGATGATCGGCCCTCTCTGGCCACATGCTGCTGGAACACCGTCCTCGTCTTTCGTTGGCTTATAAGGCAGTCAAAGCCTTCTTGCGCTTTTTGAGAACAACGAGCCTACGTGAACGCCTTTACCTTTTGCGTAGTGCCACCGCTACATCCGCGTCAGCCCCGCCGCGGTGGTCTAGTGGCTAAGGTACTCGGCTGCTGACCCGAAGGTCGCGGGATCGAATCCCGGCTGTGGCGGCTGCATTTCCGATGGAGGCGGAAATGTTGTAGGCCCGTGTGCTCAGATTTGGGTGCACATTAAAGAACCCCAGGTGGTCGAAATTCCCGGAGCCCTCCACTACGGCGTCTCTCATAATCATATGGTGGTTTTGGGACGTTAAACCCCACATATCAATCAACACCCGCGTCAGCGCAATGACTAAAAATATTTGTCTCTTTTTTTTCTTTTTCTCTCATCCCTAAATTCCCCCTTATCGTTCCCCGAGCGTAGAATAGCAAACCCGGCATATGCCTGGTTAACCTCCCTGCCTTATCTTTTGCTGTTATTGTCCTTTCGACCTCCCTAATTTAACTGTAACAGGGGGCCTAGAAGCGTATGCTACGACGGCTACGACGGATTTTCACAATGCAGCAAGAGACCATATTTGTCACAAGCTGCGATCAAAACATCCAATCAAACCTACTATAAACATATTTACAAGAAAATACGGCCGCTCTCTCACTCGCCGCGGGAGATTCGAAGGTAAAAAAAAGGTGGTCTATACGCTACATTCCTTGAGGTACACGCTCAAAGCAAGCATCGCGAGAAAAATGCAACAGAATCGAGGAACAGTGCTGCAGCTATGCAGCTCACCACAATAGCTTCGGCGTGACAAATGATGTTCTCTAGTTTTCCAGAAATGCGCGACGCGACTAACGACGACTACAAATATGCCTCGGCGACAGCAAATCGTGTCGCTGTCGTTTGTCGCAAGCAAATCACGTGCGTGTGGTTGGGCCTGTGGTGCGCGACGCTTTCGCTTCTATAGGTCGCTAATTGGTGGCTTTTCATCACATTTTGAGGTCCAAATTATTTCGTTTTTCCAAATTATGACGGAATAACGAGATTTGTATGATAGCAAAGAACACAGACGTTTGTATTGGCTAGAGCACACGTCCTAATTATCAGATTTTCGCAATAAAGTGAAGCCTAACGAATGAGCTTTTACCGTATGTCTTCTAGCGTTATATTCATATATCACGCATATACTTCTGTATAAAGTCTATATGGCTGAAGGACTTGTGTCTTTATTTATTCTTTGTGGCAGTTTTTGTTGCCGCCACGTCCAGTTTATTACTCGAACCCCTTTGCAATGCATTTCACCCTGTGGGTGCGAATAACTGAAAATCATATACGATGAGTGTTGTGGCATAGTTTACACTTTATTTGCTCAGATGTTTTTGTGTGAAAACGTACTGAAAAGTACATTCAGACTGTAGGCATGCCACGCTCTGTTGCATCGAATCTCCTTTTCTGTAACATTTTCCTCAAGGGCTTGCGCTCGGCGCAGAAGGACACGAAATCGTCTTTGCTATTAATGAAGACGTCGATGATGGGTACTGAGGCGATGATGAGTACCGGGGCGATGAGGACTACCGAGGCGAATTTCGGTTGTTCTTGCGCACGTTTTCAGAATTAACTCAGTCTTCCAGTTCATCCCTTCACTTCCATTGTTCTTGAACATCGCGCCAGTCAACAACTGATATGAAAATCATTGCTGCACAATAAACGGCTTTCAAGCAACGCTTTCAGCGTGCGGCGTCTTGTCAATTATTGTATGTGCAATACTCAACCTGTAAATATTCGTTATTTTCCACCTCGGTGGAACAGTGGAAAGCATTCTTAGTTGCTGACTTGAATGTAGTGGGTTCAATCCCAGGCGTGGCAGTCGGATTTCGATGGGGGCGAGATGGTAGAAGGCCGTGTGCTATGAGGTATCAGTGTACTTTAAAGAGTACCAGATGGTTGATTTTTACGGAGCCCTCACTACAGCGTCTCTCGAAATCATATGGTGAATTTGGAACGAGAAACGCCAGATAACATTTTTTATCATTTATCATTTAAACCTTTATTGCAAACATGTACATTTCTTGGTTTCACATATTTTTTTTCAGCAATGCCTAAAAGAACTTTTTCGAAGCGATACGCCTTTCAAAACAAAGGCTGCTTAGTTGCAAGTGTGCCCTTTATGCACCTATTTCTTATACACAATAGCAGCGCCAGACATGTCTCGACAGAGCGTCGCACAGAATCCACAGTATATTTTGTACACCCTTAAGGGTGTAAACTGTCGCCAGAGCAACACCCTATGGGTGTTTTCAGATACACCCTACTGAAAGGGTGTTAGCTGAACACCCTACACGAAGGGTGTTCAGCAAAATGTTAGGGTGTTCAACACCCTTCTAAGAGGGTGTTGAAAGGGTGTGCGACCTTTGAGTAACGCGTTATTCGAAGGTCGCAGGTTAGGTTCCTGTCCATGGCAAGTTATTTTTCACCCACATTTCTTTCTTCACATATACATTACAATTCGGACTTATAACTTCCCCTATACTTTCCTTGGCAATATTGTCTGTTTGATCTCATATATATATATATATATATATATATATATATATATATATATATATATATATATATATATGTGTGTGTGTGTGTGTGTGTGTGTGTGTGTGTGTTTAAGCAAGCTTACTGAAATGCAATGATATTCCTCAAAGCCTTCTTTGTAAAGCCGACTATAGAAATTTAGACTGCCTTTTATTGTTATACAATTAAATACAAATATTTAGTGTTAAATAGCATAAACATCTCGGGTATATCAATTGGTGGCTCAGTGAGTCGATACAGCAAGGGTGCTTGGTATGCATACGTTTGTGTAGACACACAAACACATTATATTGAAAACATTATTACCCGTAACAGTGGACACGTCTTATGCAGGATGCAGACATATACATATTTCAGCAACTTAATTTGCAGTTGCACTTGGTATCACGAAACCATGCGAGTTCACCCTCACCTAGCTCATTTCAAACTTTCTGATGATACAAAAATAACAGAGCTGCTTTGGTAGACATCGTTTCCACTTATTGATAAATATCTTTTCCCACTTCCTAAAAGTAGACATATATTGGCGTAAGATAAATGTAAAGTACATGTACCACAACACAGGTTTTCTCTCAACTGAAAGCAAACACATTTATTATATTTCATACATACTACAGTTAGAGCAGCTTGCCGCCAATATTCTAACAGGTAAGGTCAGTGGCTGAAGAAAGATGATAAACAGATCAGCCCTCACCCCATGAAGCTTCACGACATATTAAAATTTCAAGTTTTATTTTTCAGCATCCTTCTAGGTAATAGAGACAGCATGCATTTCTCAAAAACACACTCTTCATAACAAAATCAAAATGAGAGCCGACAGGTGGAAATGCCTCAGATAGGCTGACCAAAGTTTCGATACGAGAACCTATTTTCGTCAAAGGTGCCTAGCCTTCTCATCCTTGGCAAATTAGTTTCAAGGGGGTTAGTAAAGACGTCATCTCCTGGTGGTGGCATGTGTCCCTGTTGGCAATCGTAGCCTGAAAAAAAAAACTATAAAGCAGAGGAGTGCAGTCCTTGCTTCATTTCAAGTTGGGTGGTAGTGATTCAGAATGTTCTCAGAGGGTGGAGAAAAAAAAGAAAAAAAAGGAAACACCCAAAGTAGGAGCGGTGTGCTGCCAATGGGTGGCCGCTACAGACACGAAAAAAGCAAAGAGGTTGAAAGTTCGAAGCCAGCAGACTGTCCCTGCGTTTGGCCATCACGAAGGGTTGCTGATTGGCCTATGCTGTTCTCGAACATCTATGAATGAGACTCATAAGAAAGAGGTTACAAAAAGGCGCAAGAGAGAAGCAGGCGGCTACTTTTAAATGTCAAGATTTCAAAGGTAAGCGACACCATATGTGTTTGTAAGACCACGTGTTTATTGGGGAAGGTCATTGGTTGAAATATGCTTTCACTATCCCCATAGGTGTCTCGCTCAACGGAATTGCCTCAAGAATTTAGCGGCATGTTGGCAGAGAAATAGGCAAGTTCGGAATGCAAAGGGAATAAGCGACTACGAGAGAAACGCAAAAGAAAAGAAAAAACGAAAATAAAGGCGGATTGGTGATAGGCGACACGCTAGCGTTAACAAACGAGGAAAGGAAAAAGAGACGCAGAGAAATTTGTGGCTTGGCAATGACTTAATGGTGCACGGTAGGAGTTTTTTTGAAGCGACAAAAGAGGAAAGGAAGCTGTGGTTGAAAGGTTCTGGAAAACAAAAACTTCGTAGTTGTGCGTATATAGACACAAGTATACCTATAATTAAAGTTTTAAAAATTTAGAGTGAATATTATTATTACAATATGTAGGTTAGGAGTGATTCCATGTAATACCAGTTATGTCTATTTGAAGGTTGAACGTTTTTAGTCCCTAAATATGGCCTCAATTATGCAATGGCTTTCAGCGATTCCAAATTACCACGTGGAACATTGATTCCTGATGGGTGTAGGGACATAAATTTGTGTATAAATTATGATTTCATGTATTTATTCTCTCGTGGTGACCGGAAATTATTTTGTAGAACATAAAGCATTGTTTTTTAGAAAGTGTGGTCCTGTTGGTAGAAGTGACCGGCTACTACTTTCGGTAAATTGTGCTTTGTGTCTGCACGGTGGCCGTTCAGTCTTACGTGAATTGGCGGCCCACTTTCGCCTATATATTGTTTTCTACAGCTGACACACTCAGAAAAGTATATTAGGTTGTTTTTAAGTGCAGGTGAAGCTCTATGACCTTGTGAATGTAGTCAGATGCTATGCTTTTTATGTTGGTAGCCGGCTGTATAAATTTGCAGGGTGAGCAGATGGGCCGGCCACAGGGATCAGACGTCCTAGTCTAAGTTTGCGTGAACAAGCATGTCTTTAAGTTAGCGTTGCAAATGCCACGTGCCACGCATTGCTAATTCCCGCAAAACGTAAAGCAAACACTAGGACGTCTGGTCCCTGTGGCTGGCCCAGATGCTCCACCTGTAAAAATATATACCTGGCTAACAACTTAAAAAGCACAGAATTTGACTACATTCACAAGGTCCCATCGATCTTCATCTGCACTTCGAACAACCTAATATACTGTCTTAAGTGCGCCACCTGCAGACAATATATAAGCAAAACTGAGCAGTCAATTCACGTAAGACTGAACGGCCACTGTGCAGACACAAAACACAATTTACCAAAAGCAGTAGCCAGTCACTTCAACCAACAGGGCTAAAATTTCGACCAAGCAAAGCTTTATGTTCTACAAATTTCTGCTCACCATGAGAGAGGAAATACATGGAATGATATTTGATACACAAATGTAAGCCCCTACACCGATCACGAATCAATGTAGCACGTTGCCATTCGGAATCGCTGAAAGCCATAGCATAATTACGACAGCATTTAGAAATGAGAAAAGTTCAACCTTCAAATAGACATAACCGGTATTACATGGAATCGCTCCTAGACTACAAGTGTACTATTGATGTTCTCTCGAAATTTTTAAATTATAAATATAGATATACATGTGTCTATACACACACAACTACGACGTTTTTATTTGCCAGAACCTTTCAACCACAGCTTTCTTTCTTCTTTTGTCGCTTCAAAAAACACTACTACCGTGCACCGTTAAGTCATTGCTAAGCCACAAATTTCTCTGCGTCTCTTTTTCCTTTCCTCGTCTGTTAACGCTAGCGTGCCATCTACCTCCAACCCGCCTTTTTTAATTTTTTCCTTTCTTTCTGCCTTTCTCTCGTAGTTGCTTATTCCCTTTGCATTCCGAACTTGCCTATTTCTCTGCCAACATGCCGCCAAATTCTTGAGGCAATTCCGTTGAGCGGGACACCTACGGGGATAGTGAAAGCATATTTTAACCAATGACTTTCCCAATTAAACACATTCTCTTCCGAACACATCTGGTGTCGCTTACCTTTGAAATCTTAGCCGTTAAAGGTAGCCGCCTGCTTCTCTCTCGCGCCTTTTCGTAACCGCTTTCTTACGAGTCCATTTCATTGATGTTCGAGAACAGCATAGGCCTTTATCGTCGGCAACCCTTTGTGATGGCCAAACGCGGGGACTGTCTGCTGGCTTCTAACTTTAAAGCTCTTTGCTTTTTTCGCCTCTGTAGCGGCAGCACACCGCTCCTACTTTGCGTGTTTCCTCTTTTTTGCTTCCAGTTTTTTCTCTACCCTCCGAGAACATTGTGAATTGCTACCAGTCAACTTGAAATGAAGTGAGAACTGCACTTGTTTGCTTTCTAGCTTTTTTTTCTTTTCCGGCGGCAATTGAAAACAAAGACACGCACCACCACCAGGAGATGACATCTCTACTAACCCCCTTGAAGCTAACATGCCAAGGATGAGAAGAAACGGCACTTTTGACGAACATAAGTCCTCCTATCGAAACATCAGCCAGCCTATCTGAGGAACTTCCACTGTTCACCCAGACTATCCCACTCCTCACAAGTTTTTTCTGATCCTAAGGCAGTTTTCAAGGCATTCGAAACACTATGGGCTGTTTATATAAGCTCTGCACACACAATTTAGCCATCTGATGTACAATATGCAAAGTATATTAGAGTGACTTGTTGGGCTTTACACTCTTACAGAGTATAAAAGAAGGAAAATTCGTAACTTCATATCTAACTCAGAATACATGCAACCATCATTACCTCTTACAAAAAATTAGGAATGTAATAAGCACCAGCACACACTTCGCAGAGCTGCTCAGAAATGCATCTTGATAAAATAGTTAAATATTGCAGAAAATATGAATGTAAAAACACAACACCAGTGCACTAGTAGAGATGTCTGGTTAGCACCAAAATGCTGTACTTAAGATGCATCATGGAAGCAAGACCACAACCCACAACTAATATACGCTTCAAGTAACCCTTGACTGCTAAACTGAAGGCCACAAAATCAAACCATGGCTGTGGTGGCTGCAATTTCGATTAAAGAGGAAATGCATGAAACCTGTCTGCTTAGACCTGGATGGATTTAAAGAACCCCAGGTGGTCAAAATATCTGAAACCCGCTACTCCAGTGTCCCTGATAATTATATCGTGGTTTTAACACGTTAACCTCGGTAAATATTATTCTCATTACACTTGACATGAAATAAAGCAAGCAGATATTACTATGTAGGTGAAAAAATTCACAATTCAACCCTCCGATCCAAGGACTCACGTTACAATATTCTAGTATGCCTTCTATCAGTTATCATTAACAATGTTAAACATGAGTATGTATCACTGTAAAATATCCGACATGGTTTGGTATTGGCAAAGTTAGGTACGATGAAGTATGACAGTGGGAAAACACTTGATTGTACTTATGAATTGAACTTCCCAAAGGCAATGAAATAACTACAGTGACAAAAATATATTAAAAAGAATATTCAGTGATGGTTACACTGAAAATAAAATCATTAATGTGCTACTTTTTATCACAACACAAAAAGTGTTTCTAAATGGCCAATTGCACATAAGGCATCAATTAACATGACATGCATGTCTGACGAGCAACACACTCAGTAGATCTTGGAAAAAACAAAATATCCAATAAAGATGATTGATTGATATGTGGGGTTTAACGTCCCAAAACCACCATATGATTATGAGAGACGCCGTAGTGGAGGGCTCCGGAAATTTTGACCACCTGGGGTTCTTTAACGTGCACCCAAATCTGAGCACACGGGCCTACAACATTTCCGCCTCCATCGGAAATGCAGCCGCCGCAGCCGGGATTCGAACCCGCGACCTGCGGGTCAGTAGCCGAGTACCTTAGCCACTAGACCACCGCGGCGGGGCAATAAAGAGCTCAGTAAGCAGCACTGACACATTCTTAAATGCGCTGCCTAGTTACATTGAATTTTAGCCTTAGGAACAGAAAAACACCTTGGCAGATTGTGTCCAGGGGGACACAAAGTAATAAAATAATGCAGTCATCTGGCCTATCAACCAAAAATATTGAAATTTTAGTAACGCAAATAAGCAGGTAAGTTTGCATTACAAAGTTGGAGGCAGTCGTGTTTCTACACAGTCCCACTTGGAAAACTTTTTTGATTATTTTTATGCTCCTAGATATCCCGTTTGAAAGTTTAATTTTGCTTTTCATGATTACGCATGCAAGGCAGTGAGGTTCAGCAAAATATCACTCCATAGCGGAACGAGCAGTCGGTTCTTGCTATCGCCAGCGAATAGCAAGAGTAACCATTTTAATGTTTGCCCTTGCCTTCCACCGACGGTCAGATTAAATGCATGAAATCGTAGTCTGTGCTAGTGCTCACTGTCCTGCACACATAATAATGCAAGCTGCAACTAAATTTCCAGCAGGATATCTGAGCACATGCATGCTAGAATTCTTACAAGTGATAATATGTAGAAATGTGACTGGCTCAAATATTTAACACATACATGATCTCCTGCTGCGGTCACTATTAAGTTGATTAATAAAACTTAATGGCACCGCTGACAGTGATAATTATTGTCTCACATTGCATCCTCCTGGATACATAGCTATCAGCAGAGGTCGCTTTACATACATAACTTACAGCGCTGACTTCTCTTTTTTAAGGAAAAATAAAAGGGTTAACTTTGAACACCCTCAACCTTTGTGCTCCTTGAATACAGCTACCAGGTGGCTCTCTGCAGCTTGCTTTTAAGAAGAAACAGAAGCCATGGGCCACTGATGTGCACCAGCAGTCAAATTTTCCACGAGCCAGCCTTGAAGATGGGCTAGTCCAGACGTCTCCCACACTCTCTTCCTACGACGAGCATGTATAAACTGCGAGAGAAACAAAAAAACAATTTACTGATGTGTCTGTTAGCGAAGCAAAATTTGGAACTCAATTTAGAATGATCTGGAACGTTTTGTTTTGAAAGAGTAGGATGTACGAAAACCAGACATGCTACAACAAAAACATCCTCAATGTTTTTGGCGAACATAGCTGCAACCTTACGAAAGAATATGCATTTTTCACATAACAGATGTGTCACAAAATATACTTGAATAGCGCTCTGGCATAGTGTGTATACATGCCAATTCAGTAATAGGGCAGTGCGTACATGACGGTATACGCTTTGATCAAGTATCCATTGGAGGTAACACATAAAGTTACATTACGAATTTTAGTTTGAACACAACTAATGCAACTTTCTTTCGGCTGCCTACATTAGGACGATTATGCCGATAACATAGAAAATTGGTTTCACTAAATTACCATTGCCAACTGCTAAATTATGGCTGTTAATTCAATGATTCCAGGTGGCTAAAAAGGCAGTGCCCCTCACTCATCCATAACATACCCCTCATTACAGGCTGTCTAATAAATAATGGGAAAAATGTGGAAGTGCTAATACAACGCACCCATCTTGAGCTAAATACCATCCCAATAAAGCATGCAAGCTTCTGCAACGATCTCTAGTAACAAGAATACTGGAAGGCATTGGTCACGATTTAGCAATACATAATAAACGTTTGACGAGACTGATTTCTGAAGTTGTGTAATTGTGTCAATGCCAACAGCTTGGAGACATGCAGTCTATATTCATGATTGTCAGATGAACATACTGTCAAATTTTCCATTTTCACAGCAACATGTGCATGCCTTATGTATGCATACTAGATGTATAACATTATTGCAAGTTTTGAGCGTTAAATGATATATTCGTTTCTCCAAACACCACAGATTCCTTTTATAACTGTAGCGCATGCCTATAGAATTTACTGAAGCTTGTCATCTGATGTGAAGACAAAACAATATGCTGACCCTAATTGAAAGCATGACGTTTTGGCCCCCACTCAAAAGCCCTATTCACTAGTGACAAAGGATGTGCTTTTATTTGTGGCCAGTGTGTGGTTTTTCAATGTTTTCAGGTGTGTTTCTGACCAGATCGGCGTAAGCTTGTAATCTGTTATTAAATGCCATTGGAGGTGATGGTCTAAATTGTTCTTACTGTTCGTACAAGTAAAATTGCTTAGCAAAGTTTGAACACAAAGTTTGGGCGAGGCGGTTTGTGGTGGTTTATTAAACAATGTTTAATAAACCACCACAAATTAATGAAATCTAAGCATAGCGAAAACAAGCTGAATAAAATAAAATGTGCTCTACCGCATGAACTACTGATCGAATTAGGGCTCGCACAGTTAAGCTACAGTTATTCGGCCCCAATAAGCCATGAAAATTTTGTTCGGAAATACAGTTTAAGTTTAACGAACGGCTCAAAATTCATGGGTTTCGAACGCATCAGACAACCTATGTTGCGAGTGTATAACATAAGCTCAGATTTGACTAAACGGGCTGCATAAACACCTAAGCGTACATACGTGCAAGCCTTGCGAGCCGTACCTAAGACGAGGCATCATGTTGCACGCGAACTCGAGTAACACGGTAGTTCAAAGATGCGTGCCGGCGTGGAAGCATACACCGGCATACGTTCGGCTACCCGCAGCAATTTCTGATAGCAGTTTAAAAAAAGGGCGTACAGCATATGAAACTTTTCAAACTGCTTTGGACGTACAACATATGAACCCGTTGACTCCTGTAGCACACAATATGAACAGGCATGCAAAAAAAAAATCCTCAAGTTAAGAGATCCAAACATACGCGCCCTAGGCGTAATCAACGCTTACAGCTAACAAACGCCGTCTTCGCCCAACAATTATTTAACCAAAATATTGGTCCATCGCGAGCAGGGCTCCCTGCCAACACCACTGCCGACAGAGGCGAGCGCCGTCACAACTCGCACAAATCCGCCGCCGAATTCCCACTGCGCACGCACGCGCCATGTGCTTCACACACCGAAGCATGCTTGAATCGAAAGAAAAAGCTCGCCCACGCTTGACTTCCTACAAAAACGCCTTCATCCTGATGAAATGACACACACAAACAGGTTCGCTACGTTAAAAAACTTCACTTATCGCCCACGTGTAACGAAAAACGTGGCATGGCGTCGTTATCACGCTCTCGGTGTTGACAAAGCGCCGACAGCAGGAATGTGGTACGTACCTGGCGAGTGTTCCAAAATGCGACGCCACACGTCCTCCCTTGAGTAGAGTTCATCTTCGTAATAGGCAGCACTGGCAGAACACAAAACACGAACACAGCGCGCAAGCACACCTCAAAAAACGAGAAAAAACGATGCAGATCCGACAAGCTGCCGCGCCCGACCAGCGAGCAAGCACGCCTAAACATGTATTACAGCTCCGGTTACAGCTCCGCAGACGTACAAAAGCGCAATAAAATGCTTTAGTAATGCGTTTAAGTATGAAAAGTAAACGGAAATATATATAGCATAAAAACGAAAGGGGCAAAATAATTTTATCTTTACAAAAAAAAAACGAAATTAACGTGACTTTAGCGCGCGAAGTTTGAAACGCTTGCAGGTACAATGCATTTTTAACAAATGAACAACAGCGGTAATAATCACCTAAAACACTCATGTTCGTGAATTCCAAATGTACTATTGTTGACGCACACATTTACACACAAAATTTTATTGCAATGATTGATGGTGCCTATGCATAGGCGTGCCCACCACGGGGGAAGGGGGGCGGGGGCGGCCCTTGGTCATTTAGGGGGCAATGTAAATCCCTATAGGTACATAGAGAAATAGAGAGGGGGCGCTGTAACTCGACGTAAGTTTTTTACCTTGACGGGGGTTGCAGTGCCCCCTGCTGATCACCTCATACACCCCCCCCCTCCGAGGGGATGTCAAACAGAATAGATAGCAAATACAACTTTTACGGCATGGGTCGCAGTGTACCACAATATATATATATATATATATATATATATGTATATATATATATATATGTATATATATATATATAAAATAAGGGAAAGAAGTGTATACCTAAGGGCTCGTTTTTCCGTGTTTTTAACACAATAATAATGAGATATAACAGACAGTAATGCCAAGGAATGTACAGGGGAAGTTATTAACATTAATGGAATGTAAATAAGAAGAAAGAAAAGTGGATATATATATATATATATATATATATATATATATGTGGGGGGGCGAGAGGTGTGTCTCTCCCTCCTCTCGTACCCTTCTCCCCTTCGCTTCGCAAAGGCGCTGCGTGCACTGACCGTGCCATTCTCTGACCTTTATTTCTTCACCTAAAGAACCACTTCCCGTGCTCCCGCATGGTTGCAGAAGGTAGTGCATTGTTTTCTTTTTCCACCAACACGTCTCGTCTTCGATAATCTTGTGAAAACAACTTGCACTCGAACGGCTTTTGACGGAGCAAGGGTTTTTTGTAATAAATTCAAGCTTTTTTTCTCAATTGCTTCTACACATGAATATGTGCTGTCCGTAGATCGTGACAGTAGCCCATTAATTTATTCACATATAATGTGGACGATATAAAGCGGCAAAGCATCTCGAATCATACAGTGTGAGGAGAAGTTAGTCTCTTTTACATTTTCTCAATTATTCTTAGTGTTCTGTAAAATTTGTCAATGCCTCAATCATTTCCTTGATTTTTTTCATCCTTAGACATTGTTATCTTAGGAAAGGCATGCATTCCTTGCGCTATGCGTGGTATTTTATTTGCAAGCATGGATGCAGCTCGATTCTTGCACGTGCACTCCAGCTCCGGTTGTCTGGTGCTTATTGTGCTGAACTGTTGACCCGCAAGTCGCAGGATCGAATCCCGGCAGTTCAAGGCAGCCACATTTTTAATGGACGAGAAAGAGGTCCAGACCTGTGTAGTCAGGCTTAGGTGCACCTTAAGTAACCCCAGGTGGTTTAACTTTTCGGAGCCCTTCGGTACAGCGTCTCTAATGATTATATGACAACTTTGGGACGTTAAACGGAACAATTTTTATTCCTACAATTATAGGTGTACACCCTTCTGTTCTTCAACACCCTCACGAACGGCATAATCACACCCTTTTGCCAGTTACACCCTTCTCTGAGGGTGTACCAGCAAAAAAGGGTGTTACATTCATTCAAAAAGAGTGTAAATCTGCAAAACACCCTTTTTACACCCATAAGGGTGTAAAAAGTTCTACTGTGCACTATCAGGGCCATAGTAGTCACAAAAATGGCTGCTACGAAAGCCTGCCGACAGCGTTCTGAGGTTGCACAGGCGGGAGTTGCTATGGTTAAATTATATTGGTCGTGAAACTTGGAGCAAAAAGGGCCGAAAACCTATTAGCACAGACATCAACGCCAGCCGATGATTTACGCGCGACTAGGTGAGGAGTGGAAGAAGTAACCAAAATCAAACATTTCATGTAATTGTTCCGCGACTATTCGTAACTTTATATATCTCAAACGTAACCATAAATTTATTTCGTGGTTTATCTGATACTGGAATAAATGATTGATTGTCTCCTATTTTAGTCAAAGTGCCATAAATAAAGGAGTATCCAGGCAAACTGCTATCAGCATTTGTGTTCAGTTCAGCACATTTCTGGGCCAGCGAGACATCTCACATAGTGGATTTGCGCGTATCTTTGGTAGTTTATATATTTGCGGATGTACTCTTCACTGGCATGGCATTTCAGAGATGGGCTTGCTCACAGATTGTGTAGATAGCCGCTACTGTAACTGCCAATTGCCTTTTGCAATTGCGTGCCCTCACCTTTTGGTGACGTTTAACGCGACACGCTAAGCACAAAACACTGTACTCTACGGTTGGCAAACCGATAATTTTATGGCTGCTTTCTCGCTGCACTGGTTTTACGCGATAGGGCAGTGCAAATTTTGAAAGTTAAAAATAGGCTGTTGTTCTCGTGATTAGTTGTTCCACGATTTCATCTCCAAAGTTTTTTATCTAATTGCAAGTAGATTGTTTGGCTAATAAAATAACTTTGCGACCTTTATCTTTCTCTTTCGCCTTCCTTTTCTCTCGCACACGCAATAAGCGAGCTACGAGGCGTGACAAAACTATGTATTACAGCCGCACGCAAAAAATCAGCAATTAAGGTTTTTTTTTTCAGTTTCGCGCCACGTAGGGCAAGAGCAAGGCATCGTTACAACTTACGGCTGTGACGGCATTTCTCTTTTTTTTCATTTTCTTCTTTGCTGCGAATTATTCCTGCGTACGTATGAGGCCTTCCAGGCCTATTGCGATGCATCAGCACACGTTGGTCAGTTTTTCCAAAGAGTTGAACTGGAGACGGTTCACTTTTGTGAAGCCAATGCCAACAAACAGAATATTTAGGTAGCCAGATTGACCGCTCTTCTACCTTTCCTGTACTTTTCAGCAACGCGTGCTACGATCAGTGCCCTCACTATGGCGTTGACTGTGCCCCGCTCAGTACCAATCTTAGCAGACGACGTCGAATGGCGAAATTTTCCTTTGGGCAACGTCCTCAATTAGGTACCTCCCTCAATTTTTACTCGCATAGATCAGGCATATTGAATTTACCTATGTGCATTTACTGTAATCAAGAGGAAACAATCAGTCATTTTTTATTACATCGTCGCCGTTTCGATTTATTCAGGCAAAGCATACTAGCACCATCTCTTCAAAGACTGGGCTTGCAACTATCACAACCTGATCTTCTTTCATTTGGAGCCTCTACACTGGGTTTCAGCCACAGGGATGTTTTATTCGCCGTTCAAGAATACATCACTGCGACTAAACGATTTTCTTGCTAAATTACTGTCGCACTATTTTTCTTCTTTTTTGCAAACTAGATATCGGTAATTTAAATCAAGTTACAAAAAGTTTGTAGGAAAGACGCATTGCTGAAAGTTTAGGGCAAATTCACCTTATAATCGGCCAATCCCCTTCTTTGGGTATGAGCCATTTGCACAGGGAAACAACAACAACAACAACCTCCTCAAAAGGAAGGCAAGATTTCTGATGCCTCATAGACGCTTTCCCCCTAATATTTAGAGTGTAGAATAGTAAGAGTCACCTGCAATAACTGGGCGAGAAGAAATCACAGAAATTAAAACTACGCTGATGCACAACCGCAGTACGTACACACGTAATCGCATAAAGATGGCACAACTGAATTCTGTTGCCAGGATTTGTTTTTTTTCTGCGTAAAACACTCCCCACTTCATTGCATGCAAACGTATGGGCTCTAAAATACTTTTCCACACTTTGTAATATTCGACATAGCATGAGCATTTGGGGCAATTATGTGTTGAAACCACGGTATCATTGTGAGAACCGCCGCAGTAAAGCGCTTCGAAACTTTCAACAGCCTGGTGTTTTTTTACGTTGTATTTATTTAACCTACGTACACAGGCCTCCAGCATCTCTATAATGCGACCACAACGGCCTTCATTCGATCAGTGAAAAATGGGCGCTCTGGAATGCACAAAGACTGCCAGTGATATAACACCACAGACGAAGCGCATCTGTTTTTGGGTCTTTGTATTCGATTCGTTGGCTTCAAGAATATCCGCTGGTATTGATTTACTTAATAAGAGTTTCTGGCGCCCATTTTTATATCGACTGTTTTCTTGCGTACGGGCACTTCCTATACGAGGGAAAATTGGTGCTGTGTTGTGGCCGATAGCCACTCGAATATTCGAATATCGAAGCAAATGTTCTCAGCTCTGCCAGGTAGCCTGTACAAGCGATTCAAAACATTAACGACCTTTATAATAAACGTCCAAAATCAAAGAGCTTTTACAGGATGCCGTAGGCTTGCAACGCCAAATTTCGGGCCCAGCAGCTCGTTTCGCCACCTGACGACAACTGCAAGGAAACTCTAGACGCTCGTTGACGCGTTTCTCTGCGATATTTTTACCGCTCTTTTTACTCGACCATTCTGATATCCAGTAACTGCTTTTATAAAATTTTTCACACCAGAGAAGCGTGCGCTCCTTCGTGGCCGCAACCCACGTCGAGGCGCTATCAGTGCGATAGTCGTCTGGAAAACGATTTCCGCGGAGGTGTTTTGACGATGCTCACAGTTGTGGCTACTGCCATAGTGAGCCGCTGCGCTATTCATCATACCAACTGCCAGCAATCAGTACACTTTGGTCGGTATTTTCGAGGAGTTGGACTGCAGAGAATTGAGCTTTGTGCAACCGATTCCACGGAACTAAATTTGCAAAGTGTGCGGGCTGGTTACCCGATTGACCGAAATTTTACCTTGCCGACACATGTCCTGCAAGAATCGCTAAGAAGAGCTGCTGTGATGACAGACTTTGCTGACCTATTGATGATCGAGATGTTCCGGCAGAAGACGTCGATTGGAGGGAGTGCCCGGTGCACAACCTACTCAAGCAGAAGATAGTAATGCTTAAAATCTAGACGCAAGGGCTCTTGTAGTAACATTCATCTTTTGAAACAGTCATCGTCCTAAACCGAAAGGAACTGAGCAGCACATAGAAGAAAATTTGACTGAATATGGTGCCATGGCTTTGTGTTCGATGTGTAGCTCCTTCATTCAACATCTGCTGCTGATATCGAAATCTAGAATTTTGTCTATTTGACCAATACTATGCATAGTTCCACACAATGACTGAGTCAATAAGATTTTTTAGAGTGGTGGGGGGCATGCTAGCCCTTCTGGTATGCTTTTCGTACCACATTCTTGTTGTCACAACAACTAAAAGTAAATGTAATGCAGCATGTGCCTAACAATGTTTACCACTCTGTCGCGGGGGATGCGAGGCTCAAACACGGCAAACACAATTGGCCAAGGTCTGCAAAACGCAAGCGTAATAGTGTCAAAGATAAGACGACGGCAATTGAATTGGATCTTTAAGCGTATTCTTGTGAAATAAAAACACGAAATTTCGTTGCTTGGCTAAGTAGGTAAATACGGTTGAGTGTTATAAACTGCGGTCACCAAGGTGTGTTGTCAATCTGAAATGCAGCATAGTACATGCTCAGACGATTTAGTTGTAACGAAGTGGTGCTTTCAGCAATTATTTCGGCCACTTGTATTTCATTCATGAGGGTGCGCGCATAGCAACAGTGGGGAGTATCCGAGTATTATAGCCTTCAGGTATGTAATAACTCTTCTCATTATTGTGGCTGCCTATTTACGTATTTGTGCACATATTCTGTGACAGTCTTGTGTTCCTAAAGAAGATACAATTCGAATGTCCAAGAATAGTTTCTGCATCAATTTTTTGTTTCAAGAGGATTCATGGACACGATTACTCTTATAAATTATACAGACGGTATTACTTGCTATTTCAGAATATATAGTCAACGGCCGAGTAGCAAAAAATAGCAACAGTGCAAGAAAGTTAGTAACAGCTGCAGTTGCCACGAAATTCGCCCGATTTCTTAGCTGGGTACATAAATAGGTCATAACCATGTAGCAAACAATTACTAATAATTGCATGTAGTAACTGTTCACTAACGTAATTAGTAAACAGTTTGCAAACGGAGGTAGTAAACAGATAAAAAAAGGTTACTAATGGTCCAAGATAGTAAGAAAGCGATGCAGTGATCACCTATTTGCTTTGAGTTTCTGCCTTTCAAATATCTTTTTAGGAGCGCACCATTAACTTCAAAAACTGCCTCAATGAAATTTTTATTGTTTTAGATTGTGTAAAAAAGATCTTGTCCTAATTTTCCAAATACTGTCGTAATTAGGCTTGTACATATCTGAACGTGCCTTCACCCAGGGAACACCGGAGGTACCTCGCAGATGACTTCTTTCTGCAAATTTTAAAATAACATTGAACATATTTCTTGAAACGTCTTGTTCGTGAGACCCGGTATTTACACGAGCCTGAATCCGGCCTGTGCTCTATTCCTCAGCGCCTTACCCTGCCCGACCCAGCCCGTGGGCCAGGCCCGAGCTTTTAGGCTGGGCCGGCCCAAGTAGTACCTCAGTACTCGGCCGCTTCTCATTTCTGAATGCTGCGGCTAGTTGCGGGGTCTCCAGAATTTTATAATAACGAGACTTGACTAACGAGGAATTAATATAATGAATTAAGCAGGCGCCTCTCACGACTTGCCAAGCATGTACAAACTCCAGCGCTTGATTGTGCAGGCATGTAAGGTATCGAGTCCACTACATGTGAAGTACACGGAGCTTCGAACTGCGAATGTTTTGAGAGTGCACAGTATTGAATGCTCGAACTGATTAGGACTATTCGCTGCTTCCGTGAGTTCTCGCACCCCCATATTGTTAGAGCCTATGTGGCGCGAGGTCACGCTTTCTTGCTAATATTGCTCACTAGGCTTCGTTTTGGAGATAGGTTGTATTTTCTAGAAACAAGCTCACAAATTTGCCCACAAGCGAAGCAAAAATGAGGCACAAACGAATTTGAATTACCACAGACAAAAGATTCTCGGTAACTCACAGTAAGTGAACGCTTTGAAGCTATTCCTGCTACAGCCCCGTAGCCTGCAAGAGAGACCACAGTGAAAAAGTGCAAAAGCATTTTTTTTATTTGGAGGATCGAATGCATTCAAAGCTTTTCACAACTTCTCGCCGGATTTTGCGTTGCTCGTTGATAGGTACTCAATTAACTGAGCACCATTTTCACTTGGTGATTTCATGATGCCTTCACAAGTTCCGGCGAACTGCGACGTCCTATTGTGACATCATCACGTCATCATCTTTTTAGTGACACTCGTGTAGACGCCGACGCTGTGGACAATGGTCGATGGCAAAGCTCAATTTTTGCGCTTCACGAGGATTTAAAGGTTGTTACCTTTGAAGGAACACCAAAAAGCAAAAAAAAGTTTCGCGTATCAATAAAGTACAATTTTGAAATCCCCAAAAACACCACACTTATCGTGACACAAGAATTGGTAAGCGTGAAAACAAAATGGAAGTTAAGACACCAACCTGCATTTCCTGCACCAGATACCATGGCGTGAAAACATTCAAATGCATCTACGGGGCTTTACGTAGCTTCTCATCAGTAACATGAAAGTACATTGTCACCTGTCGACGCCATAAAACTACCATACGAAGTTTCAGGAAAATTATTCGAGCCAATGTTGCGAAAATACCAAAAAAATTATTTTTAAGTTTTCTAGGACACGTGCGGAGATTTCAGCGTAAATTTTCAATATGGAGCTCTAAACTTGACTTTCTCTGTTAGTAATCAATTTATGATTGTGAACTTTACGGCTGTCTAGTTCTCAGAATGCAGTTCCCCAATCTAAACAAAGACATTGTTTCGCCCTTTGGTGCCTTTTAAACAGTTCCTTGCAGCCACCATAGCCAGCACGACCAACGTGTAGTATCACTCGCACGTGCTGGATGTTCGTTCGCTTTCTTTGAAGGCTCTTGGCTAATTCGCCTAAATTATAAGGTTTGTTCGTAGTGTATTTCAATTTTGTTCCTGAATAACCTTCTAGTAAGGGTTTTACATAAGGCGTGGATGCCTACATAAAAACTTAAAGCCAAGTTTAATTACACCACAATCTACTCTGTTACAGGTGGTTATGAACTCGATAGAAAACACACTGTCCCTACTCAATGTTAAAGCAATGAATGCGATAGAAACACATCGGACTATTATGCAAATTAAGGCTAGAATATTTTGGGACCTTGTAAATAAAGTGAACGTGATCGAATATGCGTTGACGTGCTGCGCCTCTTGCACGCCCAGCACCACATTCTTTTTCGGGGTTTGGGCGCGTATGCGACCACGCCGTGCTTCGACGCAATAAGCATTCCGTTGGAGCATCACAATTACGTTGGAGCATCACAAGGTCCGAACATCATACGTCATTTTCGCCAGCTTTTGTCTGGCGTTTTCTTCCTTGGCCTCAGTAGAAGTCGACGATATCGGTGATGGTAGCGAAGGTACACTTCCAACGCACTTGATGAAAACGTTCAACTTCGCTTGTCCCAGACGTTGCAGTGCGAACATAAACGCCGGAAGCAGCTGAATGGTGAGAGAATCTTGCTGACTTGCTTTTTATATATGGCTCTCATCCACCACGGAGGATCGCCCACGAAGCCGGCGACTAATGCATATGTCTATAACTGCATAGCTACAAGTGAGACATACAAGATTTGTTCGGAAATGCTTCTTTTAGGTCCATTGACGGCTCCTGTGTGCGTTTTTGTTTTCTCCCGAGTGCACGTGTGCACTTTCAAGGACGACAGTCTTTCTTGAGAGTCTTTGACACAAAAATGTTGGTCTATTTGTCTGTGTGTCTGTACATTTGTCTGTTTGCTCGCCCTTAACGATACCCTAAACGGTACCAGACGATACCCCAAACGGTCGCCTCCATCCGCAGCGCCCACAAATATTGCTCAATATGCAGCGTTCCCGCTTGTGCGATTGTCAAATGAAAAGCTATATTTGCGCATATCGAAGGCACCATAAGAACACGTCCATATTCTGTATGTGTCTTTTACTAGAAAAGGCATACATAAATAATTCTAAGGACCGTAGCGGTCATCACGCTACGCTGACCATGCAACGCTTGCACGAAAAGGCAAGTGTTTCCAACGCTTTGCTAAGACGGCACAGTGGTGGCATCTACCCGTCGCCTTGCGTTCTCACCTTATCACCTTCGAGACGGACGCGCACGCCACGCGCTTAGTTTTACAAAATAACTGCCAGGTAGCGCTCATGTCTCACGTGTGATGCAAATTCATGCGCTCGTTCACCTCCGCTGCACGCTCGAGGTACTCTAACGCAGCGCCTCCAGAATATTATTCACCGATTTTCTTGTGCAGAACATCAAGTACACTTTTCGTTCTCTCTTTTCAGACGCAAGACAATCGTCTTTCAGCGACATTTGCAGTGTGACATGCAGAAACAGGGCGAATTTGTTTTAGGAGCGAAGCTCCTTAAGGCGTGGGCTGTGCGTCCCCTGTATGTAGCCACCTCTCGTTCAGTTCTAAGTATTACGCTAGCCACCGCCCGATCTAAAGGGTACAGCCATATCCATCCGTCCATCCGTCCGTCCGTCCATCCATCCATCCAACCATCCATCCATCCATCCATCAATCCATCCGTCCATCCGTCCGTCCATCCGTCCGTCCATCCATCCGTCCGCCCGTCCGTCCGTCCGTCCGTCCAAAAGATGCAAGATGTTATTAACTAGACGGCGGTATGTGTAGTTGATTATGAAAGATGCGAGGTGTTATAAATAGGAATGATGCCACATATGGCGCGTGTCATCGTTCGATATAGTGCGGCGACGTACGCTAGGGGGAGCGTTGCAATAAAATCGACTGGGCAAATTGTACGGAGGATTCATGGTTTACCAGGTTTACCTCCGGAGCTTCGCCCACCCATCATCATTCACTTCGTGGATATGGCGGCATTTTTTTTCTCTCTCTCTTACTGCACTCTCTTTCTTGCCTTTGTTTCGCCACTCCTAGAGCTGGGTAGCAACCCAGATGCGAAAATTTGGTTAATCTCCAGGCCTTTCGTTTTCTCTTTCTCTCTCTCTTGCAATTAGTATGGGTGGGTAAGGTTATTTGATAATTGTGACTCCTGCCAATTACACAAATAATGTCACAATCTCATCGCACGCATCGTCACACCTTTTCCGCCAGACATGTGCCGCATACCCACTGGTGAATATTTGCCTTTGGTACTCGTATGTGTGGCAGGTGATTTATTGTTTATATCTTCCAAGCGACGGCAAGGGCAAACATTGGTGATTTTAATGCCCGAGCGTTAAGAGAAAGATCACATTGACAGCGCTGACCCGACAAAAGCAAAGAAGAAATGTAGGGGTCTAAGTGGGAATCGAGCCCCAGCGTTCTGTTTGGTCATAAGTACTATAAGATAGAGCCACACCAGGTCCCGGAAATACTTTTAAATACACCCTAGTCTACGTGAAATGTCAAGGTTGTTGAAGTGCTCACTATTCAAATTTAGAAAACATTAGGTGTGCACTTTTATGATGCAGCCGTCACGTTGGGTTAACGTCAGCAGTAGCTTATCGGCATTGACTGAAGTTGATTTAAAAAGGACTTTGCAGGACTACTATTCTCGCGAGCACCGGCGCTTCATATCTGCTTGCCGCTTCCGCCGTTTCTAATATTAATCTTAATGCTGGTATTGTTACTCAACTGTAAACAACTGGTTATATAAAACACATCCGGCTGTTTAACATATGTCTGAACGTGCGTTTCTACATGTATTTAGCGCTACTTCATTATGTTCTGATCAATAAAAAATTAAAACACAGTCACCTTTCATCTACACGCTTCGCATAACTTCGATTCCGAAGGTGAGTGGGAACTGCAAATTTTCGTTATTATCTTGACATCATCTCAAATAGATTACCATATTAAGAAAAAAACTGATTGTTTGTGCTGTAGGCTCAACGCACGCCCACATAATAACATATTTTTTTCCCAAATCCCAATGGCAGAAACCTCAAGTGAATGTAAATGTGTACGAAGTAGCAAAAATAAAACAGACAATCAAAAGAAAAAAGAAAACAGAGAGCCTATTTTGACTTCACTTTACGTATGGCATATTGCATTCACAAGACTACAAAAAAACAGATAAGAGATCCTGGAGATATTTGGGACGCAAGAGACGGACAACTATAAAAGCACTTATGCTAACAATCACATTTTAATTTCAAGAGCTCTTCGAATAGAATCACCGAGAAACAGCAGGAAAGCAAGCGCCATGATACGTCAAATATAGCCGGATTAGGTGAGTACTTTTTCTAGTAGATACAGCTGCAGTACCGGCGTTGCTATAGTTTTTTCGTTGGAGAGTGGCATCATAATGTGTGCAGTCACCGCTGCACAAATAATCGTACACGGCGCATGCAACTGGCTAAGTGTAAGTGCCGTGGCTCTCCAACAGCTAATAATTGGCAGATGCCACGTACATTGCGAATTGATTATAAGTGAAGTACGAATGAGGAAGGTTGATATGTCACTTTGAAATCAGCACAAAGTAAGGGCGCAAGCATTTAGTTTACAATAGACAAAAGCAGCAAAGTTATGCACACTCAGGTATGTAGATAGAATGCAAGTATGTTGTATATAGCCGCGTAACGAAGGCACTACTAACGTTTGCAATAGCAGCCCTAGTAGTGGTAGGCATGCATATTTTGTCGCACGTGGCTTCCATGTCTTTATTATGATGTTAGCGCCTGGTAATTCTGTTCGTTGTTTATTCACGTCACACAATACCAAATTTGCTACATGGTAATACATAACGCGCACATGATGAATATTATACTTGTATGTGTCATCTTCGTAGTCCATTCACGTCCCGTAATACGAAATTTGGTATTATATGAAGCTAGCGAAACAGCCGAGAGCGCATCATGAGCGTGGGTTGTAGTCATGTTCTTACATGGTACGCGTCTTGATTAACATATTCGCACTATTCCCTTCGCCATCAATTCACGTCACCTAATACCACATATAGCATACGTGAAGCTAGTGAAACGACCACGGCGCACCATGAGCGTATCTCGTGTAGTCATGATTTACATGACATGCATATCATGATTTCCACGTTACGGCCTGTCACTTTGTTCGCAACGCAGTTTGTCATATGTCATACCAGTCTTGTAATATGTCATGTGAACGAAACCACTGCGAAAGCAGCCAAATCATGACATGTAACTCATGGCATTCATAATAAACATGTCATGATTTACTTGTTATGACTAGTCACTCATGCTTGTCTTAGGGTAACGTTAGGCCATACCAATTTTGGTGTAGATCCCATCCTCGAAAGAGCTGAAAGTCATTGGCGGTCTAATTGATAGATAGATAGATAGATAGATAGATAGATAGATAGATAGATAGATAGATAGATAGATAGATAGATCCTCACCATTATCATCAGCCTGCCTACACCCATTGCAGGGCAAAGGCCTCTCCCATGATCGGCCTTGTGCTTCCCGTAGCCCATCGTCCAACCTAACTTTCTGCCTCCCCTTCGCGTGTTTGCCTTCTCTTGGAATCCATTAGTTACCCTAATGGTTATTCTGCCTACGTGCTACGTGCCTGGCCCATGTCGATTTCTTCTTAATTTCAACTATGATATCCTTGATCCGCGGTTTATGCCCTGACTCGCTATGCCGTCTTCTTGCCTCTTAATGTTACACTTAGAATTTTGTTTGCAGCGCTCGGTGCGTCGTGCTCAATTTAAGCCGAACCCTCTTTGTAAGCCTCTAAATCACAAGGTCAGAACTTCGAAAACAGGCGAGGTGTTTTTCTTCTTTCATACAGTTTACAAAACAAGCCCACGCGAGCTGCAAAAGTCAGATGAAGGTGAGAGTTTATGGGCGGTCAGGTGGTGTTCTACAGTGCTAATGGAAGGGACATTTTGCTTTTTCGAGAACATTCTTGAGCAGAAAAAAAATGGTGCTTTGAGCAGGCTTAATTGTCTTCGGAGCAGAAAAAAATACTATATGTACTAAAAGAGTGCAAAAGAAAACTTGCTCAGAGATGTCGGAGCAGCATAGCATGGAATAACAAAAATCAGTTCGAATGCAGATGCTGGACCATACCTCACGTATATTTATTTAAAACGCGTGATAAGAAAATCGCCTAATGAAAAATGAAAAATGAAAAGGCCTGGGGTGCTGCCTCACTGACGACCACCTGCAAGTAATGCACTTCCTCGGCAGAGGAGGATTGGTCATCCTGGTGTAGTACATGGCCGCTGCCTACCAAGACTATATGCAAATATTTAGATGGATAGCAGCGGCCAAAGTGTCTGCAGAACGCAAATAATTGCTTAGCATTGAAAAGTTGCAAACCTATGGTTCGTAGAAAGCTAGGTAAATGCGATAAGTACCATTAGCTCACACAGCGCTGGCTGCATTAAGTCCACTGGAGATCGCAGTCGTCCTCAAGCGACAATTCATGTGAAGAACATTGTTGAGCTAGCAATTGCTATGAAAGGACCAGTTCACTACGTCCTAGGTGTTCTAATTGAAGTTTCTTTCGGATTTATTCTTAGCGTGCAAATTTATTGCTTTTAAATGTTTTTTTCTACGTTTTGAAATGCCCGATATAGCATTAGTGATTGTTGCGATTATGTTCTGAAACAACGGTATGGTTGTGAAAGAAGCACCACTGTGAAGGGCTTCGCAAATTGCGGCCCCGTGGTGTTTATTTTCAACTTGCATACAGTCAAAACTACGCAAACGAGCCTCCAGCGTTTATTTACTGTGACCCCTATGGCTGGAAATCGATGAGTGTACAAACATCACTGCGTAATTCCCAAATATGACGAAATATATAACGACGCCAATGCAGCGGGTCCGTTTTACACCATGTAGTATTCAATCTCGTGACTTCAAAAATATCTAGGGTATTATTTACGTGAGAGTTTCTTGTGACACACGGCAGCGTTTATCTTTTATTTAACTGTTTGCATGCGTACTGGCATTTTCATTAGACGAGAGAAGCGTGTGCTTTGTCGTGGCTGAAAGTCGCTTGAATACATTGTAATTTATTGCAGTACCATTTCGAAGCAAGTTTTTCCTGCTATAGCCGGCAGCCTCTACAAACAAGCGAAAACATGAAGAACTTTTAAAAAAAGACGCACCTACAGAATATTTACGTGTTGTTATAGTGCCTAAGTTATGCGCGGTAATTGCTTTTTAATGGACAATCGCACTAATATGAGCGCTGGAGCTTGAGCAACATTGGTGGGCGCTGTGGATGAGGCCGGCCTTTTGGGGTATCCGCTGGTGCCATTTAAATTCCCGGTACTGTTAAAGATGGACAAACAGACGAAAGGACAGACAGACAAACAGAGCAAAATTTTTGCGTCGAAGGTCTCCAAGAAAGATTATCGTCTTGAAAAAATAAAATCGACAATCACTGTCATTTACAGGGCACCGTAGGCTTGCAACGCGCATTTTTGGGCCCAGCAACTCGTTCAGCCACCTACCTACTCATGCAAGAGAACTCGAGAGGCTCGGTGTTTTGCTTTTTGCGATCGTTTGACCACCCTTCCTTTTCGACCACTGTTATGTCAAGTAAGTGCTTACATACCCTTTCTGTTCACCAGAGAAGCGTGCGCTCCTTCGTGGCCGAAAGACGTGTCGAGGCACTATCAGTGCGATAGTCGTCATGGAAACGCGGGTAGGCATTCTGACGACGTTCCTAATTCCCAGTGAGGGAGCTGAAGCGACGGCGATAGCAGGCCGCTATACTATTCGCCATGTCAATTACCAGCCATCGGTACACTTTGGTCGGTATTTTTAACGAGTTGGACCGGAGAGAATTGAATTTTGTGGAACCGATTCCACGGAACAGAATTTGCGAAGCGTGTGGGCTGGTAACCCAACTGACCGCAATTCTACCTTGCCGACACATCTTCTGCAAGAATCGCTACGAACAGTGCAGCACTGACGAACGGCATAGCTGCCCTATCGATGGTGAACAATCCTGGCAGAAGACGTCGATTGGAAGGAGTGTCCGGTGCACAACCTGCTGAAACGGAAGGAAATATGGTATATTTTTTTCCGCGAGGGTTTTTGTGGTGATGTTTGCCTTGCGAAACCGTGATTTTCTGAAGCAGCGGGCGACCGATCAGTACAAGAAAGAGCATTTGGCTGAAGATTGTGATTTGGCTTTGTGTTTGATGTCCACCCCCTACATTTAACGTCTTCTACTTATATTGAAAGCTAGAACTCTTTTTTCCGGGCCAATACCCCGAATAGTACTGCGCAGTAGCTAAGTCAAATACTTTTTTTAAGGTGGGCACGCTTTTATGGAATGCGTTTTGTGCCACATTGTTGTTGTCACGGCAAATAACTAAATATAAGGCAGCCTCTGCCTAACGATCTTCGACCGGTCGGTGGCGGTGGTTCGGCAAACAAGATGGGTTAAGGTGGGTGTGTCGGGAACATTGTGGTGTGCAAGATAAGCCAAAAGCAATTCTACTGGATTCTTCAGCGTATTCTTTTGATATGAGAACACGGAATGGCTTCTCTTGGATAATTTGTTAAACATAGATGAGTGCTGTCAAATAGTGTCAGTGACGTGTGTTGTAAGTGGGAAAGGCTGAATAGTGCGTATTTAGATGATTTTGCTATATCGTTGTGGCGTTTGATACATTTAACTCACTCTCTCGTTTTTCTTCGTCGAGGCTGCGTGCATCGCAGCTGTCGAGGATATCCAAGAAGTAAGAGCCCCACGGCCTTGAAGTATGCAATGCCTCTTGTCGCTATTCCAGCGTCATATTTAAGTAAGTGTGCTTATAGTCTATCTTAGTCTTGTGTTTTAAAGAGAACATACAACCCAAACGAAAACCAAACGAAAAGTATAGAAGCTGGTTTATTTAGACATACGTGCGTGTTAAAGGAGACCAGGCGGTCTTCAATCCCGGAGCATTCGAGTACGGCGTCTCTAATAATCATCAGGTGATTTTAGGACGTCAATGTTGAATACATAATAATATTACCTAACGGCAAGCGATACATAGAGGACGTCATTTTTGTTATTTTACCGGCACTGCAGAATTTGTTCTATATTTTTTAAGAAAATAAAAAATATTTCCAGCTGCTACCATGTGTGACGCCACGACAGCTAGTGAAAAAAAAACGTGACTGATCATCCCTACATAATATAAAGGGTTAGAATATGAAAGTAAAACATGTCTCACAGAAGTAGTTGGTTGAGGTGGGGCCGGGGGGATGGGCGCACCACTTGATGTCGACCCACCTACGTTCACACCTAACGGCGAATGACCATTCCGACGAATACCCCTAAGATCATAGTTTGTATTAAATAAAGTTGTCAATACATGCCTGCACCCTACATATAGTGAATCTCTCGCAAAGATGGCTGCACTACGCAGGTAATCAACACTCGTACTTGGTATGCACTCCTTCAAATTCTCCTAAAAGGCGAACAGAAACGCAACGCGCATCTTGTTTTCTCTAGGCAGGCTGGCATTTCTAACAAGGTTACCGCGGAACGCGGCGTGTCTGCCAGGCGAGTGTCCGATAAGTATATTTTGAAGTTGGTAATTATAATGGGCGGGGAAGTTTGGCTTTCAGGCGCCTCCACACAGTGTGTGAAAACGTTCGAGAAATTAGTTTTCAAAATGTGCCTAATTGTATGGTAGTTGCCAAGGTGTGTTGCCTGAGCCCATTGCGGAAATCACGCGTACCAATTCTTCTGTTTACGGACGTAAACAGCACGCTGCCAACAAGGGCACTGTAAGAAAGAGGGTGTGGTCGTGTTGCCTCCTTCATGGCCTTAGTGCTGGCGGTTTGGTTCAAACGCACGCCAGCCGTTGTCGTAGACTGAGAGGTCGTAGGTTCAACCAACAGCAGCGAAAGAATTTTCTTCGCACCTTTTTTTTTCTGCTCCGTCTGGTTGAGTTTATTTCGTTGACGTATTTCTCTGACGGCGATAGGTCAAGAGTCGTGTTGGAGGCCGCCATCGAACACATTCGTGGTAAATGTGTTTCACTCTTTCTGTCGGCCTAAAGAGTCGCTATAGCTAACTCAACCACCAGCGTTTCATATCAGCTTATTTATTTATTTATTTATTTATTGTGGTTTGAGGTAAATTTATTTTTTTTCCTGTATATAAGAAAAACAAAGCAAAAGCAAAAGGCTGGTAAGCGTGACACAGGCTGTCGCTCCGAAATAGTCTGGCACAGAACTTAGACGCAGACTAAACAATTTTTACACAGACTAAGAATCAGCAAAGTATAATCAGACAAATAAACATTTCAAATAGGAAAAAATATAACAACAATATGCACAATAAAAGACAAAATACCATTACAGAAAAACATCCTATCACAATAAGTTGAATAGGTGAGATAAAAAAAAACATTTTTAGCAATATACATTTCTGAAGCCAGCATAGCATTGAAACTATACAGTTAACAATTAGAAAACATACAGTAATAACTAATCGAAATAATACATTAAACATATTCAATGCAATTATGAAAAACTTCCTTTAATGAATTTTTGAAATTTTTTTTATTTAGGTCAAATACAATTCCAAGTTTATTGAGGAGACTTGCTATTTCAGTCAGTACGTTGCTGACGATAGGCGGTACTAGTTTTCGGCGTTCCTATGCCAGGTGCACGGAGGCAGTACTCAACACACCGAGAAGAATCATACATAGGCTATAGTTTGTGAATTTTTATGCAAAAAAGTAACTTGTAGTATTATATTTGGTGTGCTTGTAATAAATGTTTAGAAAATATGGACGTGTGCTAAAATTTTGTGCGTGACCGTAGTATCCTTCGATTAGTCGTAGTACTAAGTTACTGTACGGTGGTTGTTCTCCAACACAAGACACAATAACTTAGCCTGGAGTAGAAAAGCGCACAACACTTTCTTTAGCCAAAGGGGTAATAAAGGAAATAGTCAGTACATGCATCTAGTGCATCTACTTGGGTCTGCTACTAGTTTATGTATGTGTTCATTCCAACAATGGTCCTCCCAGAATCAACAGTGCTATATACCCACATACCCATACCCACAAAAGCCACATGGTATTACAGTGGAGGAGTACGGGGGGAGCGCAAAGTAATATTGAAAGCATACAGTTGGTATTAATCTATAGGAGCATCAAGGGAAGATAATTATATAAGCAGAAACCGCTTCTGGTTTTTGTATTACTCATGTTTCTGTTGGCATTGTTGTGCAAAAGTTTCGCAACTGGTGATATAAACATATATCACCAGTTGATACTGGTGATATATATATATATATATATATATATATATATATATATATATATATATATATATATATATATATATATATATATACATATATATATATATTGTTACGGTACGATGAATGCCTTTATTTACAGGAGATAATCAATGCGAGAGTCCAGGGATCTGGCCGATCACTGCTCGTGCCAACCTCGTTCTCCTCTTCTTCCACGCGCATCCTCAGTATCGTAGCAATTCTCCCTTTGCAGACGATGCCCACCGGGCGAGTTAGGCTTCGTTGATGATAGCGTTTTAAACGGGCAACATGAACGACGTTGGTCTTGCTTGAGCGGCGTCCAGTTGACAACAGCTGAGATATCACGTACGTGACATCGCTTAGACGTTCCAAGACAACAAACGGACCGGTGTAGTTGGCCAGAAACTTTTGGCAGAGGCCGCGCTTGCGAAGCGGCGTCCAAAGCCACACCAAATCCCCTTTCTCAAACCATACGTGCCGGTGACTTCTGTCGTAACGGTTTTTGGAGCGTTTCTGTGAGACGAAAGTTCGAAGACAGGCGATGCGCCGGGCCTCTTCTGCGCGGCAAATGGTTTCGGCGAGAGTAGGTTGATCAGTCTCGGAAAAAGGAAGAATAGTGTCAAGAGCTGTGCGGGGTTGGCGTGCGTAGAGCAGATAAAATGGACTGTACCTCGTTGTTTCGTGCTGTGCAGTGTTGTAGGCGAAAGTTATAAATGGCAAAATCGCGTCCCATGTTTTGTGTCCAGAATCAACATACATGGAAATCATGTTGACGAGAGTCCTATTTGTTCGTTCCGTCAAACCATTAGCCTGCGGGTGATACGGGGTAGTCTGACGAAAATGGCACGAAGCAAAACGGAGGAGGTCTTCAACTACATCGGCAACAAATTGCCGCCCGCGATCACTGATGATGACACGGGGGGATCCATGGCGTAATATAACGTGTGACAGCATGAACTGTGAAACTTGAGTGGCCGTTGCCGCAGGAATCGCCGCAGTTTCGGCGTAACGTGTGAGGTGGTCAACGCCCACAATAATCCATCGGTTGCCGTTCGTTGATCGCGGAAAAGGGCCGAGCAGGTCGACACCTACGACGTCAAATGGTGAACTCGGGGGTGCTATGGGATGAAGTAGTCCGGCTGGTGGAGTTGTAGGACGCTTGTGGCGTTGACATTGCTCACAGCTCGCAACGTATGCAGTCACACTTTTACGCATCTTCGGCCAGAAGAAGCGTTCTTGCGTGCGATAAAATGTCCTAGAAAAACCCATATGGCCAGATGTTGGGTCGTCGTGCATTGCTCGAAGTACGTGTTGCCGAAGACTTGTAGGCACAACTAGAAGTAGGCGAGGGCCTACGCCGGAATAATTCTTTTTGTAGAGAACGCCATCCTTTACGACGAAACCACGTTGACCGTTCGTTCCGGAAACAAAGAAAGAAGCGAGACTGTTGTCATTGCGTTGCTCTGCTCGAAAAGTTGTTAGGTCGGGGAACGGAGTATCCACTACAGCCAAATATTCATCAAAGTTGTCAGCGTCACACTCGGTTGTCGGAAGGGGAAGTCGTGAAAGGCAATCAGCGTCGGCATGACGACGACCACTCTTGTAGCAGACTTCAAAGTCGTGTTCTTGCAATCGTAATGCCCAACGAGCAAGACGACCAGATGGGTCCCGTAGTCCAGTGAGCCAACACAAAGAATGGTGGTCCGTGACAATCGAGAATCGGCGGCCATAGATATAAGGGCGAAACTTGTGCACGGCGAATATGACCGCGAGACATTCCTACTCTGTGACAGTATAGTTTCGCTCCGGCTTACTTAAACAGCGACTGGCATAGGCAACGACGTGTTCAGCAGCTCCATGGCGTTGGACCAATACGGCGCCAATACCTACACCACTGGCGTCGGTATGAACTTCTGGGGCAGCAGATGGGTCATAGTGGCGAAGTACGGGCCCTGACGTAAGAGCAAACTTGAGTTGCGAAAAAGACGACTCGCATTCCGCTGACCACCGAAAAGGAGCGTTCTTGTTGAGTAGGGACGTCAAAGGGTAAGCGAGGTCGGCGAACCTGGGCACGAAGCGACGGAAGTACGAGCATAGGCCCAAAAAGCTTCGCAACTCTCGTACCGACTGAGGTTGTTTGAAGCTGCTGACTGCTGCGACTTTCTGGGGGTCGGGTCGAACGCCATGCTTGTCCACCAGGTGACCGAGAACGAGAGTCTCGCGGCTGCCAAAGTGACACTTCTTAGAGTTCAGGGTGAGCTTAGCTCTCTCAAGGCAGGTGAGAACAATGTCTAGACGATGGTTGTGTTCATCGAATGTACGGCCAAATATTATAATGTCATCCAGGTAGCAAAGACAAACTTCCCACTTTAGTCCACGTAACACAGAGTCCATGAAGCGCTCAAACGTGGCTGGAGCGTTGCATAGGCCAAACGGCATTACATTGAATTCAAATAGACCATCTGGAGTTATGAAGGCCGTTTTCTCTTTGTCATTCGGGTGCATGGGTATTTGCCAATAACCAGATCTCAAATCCACGGATGAGAAGTACGATGCCGAATGTAAACAATCGATGACATCATCAATCCTGGGAAGCGGGTAGACATCCTTTTTAGTAACAGAGTTGAGCCGTCTGTAATCCACGCAGAATCGCCATGTACCATCCTTCTTTCGGACAAGAATCACAGGGGCAGCCCAAGGGCTACACGACTCTTGAATAACCCTTTTCTTTAACATCTCTTCTACCTGTTGAGTAATGACCTTGCGCTCCGCAGATGAGACACGGTATGGTTTCTGCCGGATAGGGTGAGCAGATCCTGTGTCAATCCCATGGCGAGTACGCCACTCGGGTACACTTATTTGCTCTTCTTTCTGCGCAAAGTCAAATATAGTAGCGTGCTTCGCAAGGACTTCGACCAAAGCTTGACGTTTTTCTGATGTTAGCGACTTGTTTACCATACTCAGAAAGTTGGCTTCTGTATGGTACGTTGCAGAAATAGGATCTACTTTCTCGTCACTTAAAGATGCAATGAAACTAGTCACATTTTGTTCGAAGCGGGCGAGTCGCATTCCGCCGGGTAGCATAACAGGTTCATTTGAATAGTTCGACACCCATAAGGCCGATCGCCCATCACTGATCGACAGAACACAATGTGGAATGAGCACATTTTTCTTGGCGCAATTAAGAGGAATGGGCTCCACAAGAACATCAAACTTTCCGGCGTCCGAGGCAGAGGCGTCAACGCGTACGGTCTTCATTGAGTTGGGCGGCAAGACAACATCCTCAATGACGGTGATAGATCCTTGACAACACCTAGGATCGTCAGTAAATGCCGATAGCATAATCTCGCCAGCACCGCAATCTACAGTAGCCCCGCACTCGCGTAGAAAATCGATGCCCAAGATGATGTCATGGGTGGAGCTGGTCAGGACGGCGAATTCAGCCTCGAAGACCTTGTCACCCAAAGTGACACTAACAACACACACACCGATCGGGCACAATGTCTCCCCGCTCACTGCACGAAATGATGCACAACTGTCCCAGCGAAACATCACTTTATGCCCTAGCCGCAATTTGAAGTTAAGACTCATTACTGAAACAGCTGCTCCAGTATCTATCAAAGCCATCGTAGGAAGTCCATCAATAAGCACGGGGACCCTATTTTGAGTCATAAAAACGGGTGGAGGCATAGGCGGATGTAGTGACAAATGTTCGGCTACCTCACCTCCATTGGCCGCACCACCTAGTTTCCCGGAGGCGGGGAGGTGACGCGTCGACCAGGAGATGGGGAACGGAACCGGCGTGTTGTGGGGGGCGTCAAGCTTCGCACGGAGGAAGGCGAGTCGTTGCGTAAATTCCGGTGGAAATTGCGTCCTACATGCGTATCACTGTGGGTCGTTTGCTGGAAACCGTCCCCGTCGTACACGTCCCGCATTGAACGCATACCACCGCGCCAGCGGTTTTGTCGAGAGGAAGGTGATGGTCCCTCGTAGTAGCGTTGCTGGGGGCGACGCCTTTGACCACAGAATCGAGCCACATGTCCACGGAAACCGCAGTTATAGCACACAGGGGCCTCACGCACGTCGCGAAACCTTCCACGAGGGGCCATGTGCCCATGATCGTCCCACGAAGACACCATTGTAGGTGGTTGGCGGGAGGCGTTCTGGAAACCACGGCGATGATGTAAGTTGTCGGTTGGGGGCTCTGGTGCTCTTGATTGGGGCACATCATATAGCGTGGCATCAACGGCAGCACACATTGCGTCGTATGGCGGGGAGGTGTTGATAGCAGGTGCTCTCGGCGGGTTGACAGCATCACGTCGTCCAAGTTCTTCGCGTACGATTTGCCTGATCATTGAGGCAAGATCACAGGGGGATGTTGGAGGGACGTCGACACTTGCAACGGTGGTGACGTTGGCAAGTCTACCGAATTTGGGAGTGATGCGCCTAGCCTTCAGTGTCTCAAACGTGCGGCAGTGTTGTATTACGTCCGCTACAGACGCCAAGGTGTCCTTGCCGATGAGGAAATTGTAGACATCCTCAGCAACCCCTTTGAGAAGATGCCCTACCTTGTCGTCTTCTTTCATGCGTGGGTCTACAGACTTGCACAATTTCAAAATCTCTTCAATGTACGTTGTGCATGTTTCACCGGGGACTTGAGCACGCTGCATCAAAGTTTGCTCAGCGCGCTTCTTCTTCATCAATGGGTCCCCGAAGCAGCTCGCTATTTCTTTCTCAAACGCTTCCCAGGTCATTATTGTTTCTTCGTGGTTTTCAAACCACACCAACGCCGTTCCTTGAAGAAACAATCCGACGTTGGACAACCGGGAGGCCGCATCCCAACAGTTGTATTTACTCACACGGTTGAAGTGTTTCAGCCATTCGTCAACGTCTTCTCCGACCCTCCCTGAGAAGCTCCGTGGTACCATGTGCCGGGGCCACGCAGCGCCAGACGAAGAGTGCGTGGTGTCGCCGTCAGCAATCGGATCCATAGAGAGCGGTGGTAGACCAGCCAGTCGGCGGCTTCGGCGTAGTTCTTGAGGTAGCGCTTCCGTGATCGTTGGGCTTGGATCGCTCCGCTGTACCCCGCACCTTCCACCAATCTTGTTACGGTACGATGAATGCCTTTATTTACAGGAGATGATCAATGCGAGAGTCCAGGGATCTGGCCGATCACTGCTCGTGCCAACCTCGTTCTCCTCTTCTTCCACGCGCATCCTCAGTATCGTAGCAATATATTGTTGCGAATGTATTTACTACTTTAGAGTACAAAAGTACTCCAGCAGTCAAGATGGCAGCCGTTGTGTATTTCGAACAGCCCAAAAACGTCGTCGTCTTCTTCTTCGCACCGCCCGCATAGCTGCATAGCCGCGAACCCGCAACATCGACCTCCGGCGGCGAAAAGCGCCGACCCGGCGCTTGTTAGCAGGTGTTGGACGAGATGTACGGCTTGAGGCGAGCGACGTGGACGATGTCGGAAGATGTGGAAGGTATCGAAGGGTTTAGAGGTGCTATTTCATAGGTAACATCAGTTACCTGCCGTAGCACACGATAAGGTCCGGAATACTTGGGTAGAAGCTTTTCAGCCAGACCAACATGTCGCGACGGAGTCCACAGAAGAACGAGGTCACCTGGACTAAAGTGGACGTCCCGATGGTGGCTGTCATAGCTACGTTTCTGACGGAGCTGCGAGTCCGAAAGGCGCTGGTGGGCAATCTGACGGGCTTTCTCCGCGGTGCTAATAGCGCGGCGAGCATATGCTGTGGACAGGTCGGTAGGGTTGGGTACAAGCGTGTCGAACGGCAATGTCGGGTCTCTTCCATACAAAAGGTAAAAGGGAGAATATCCAGCAGTGTCGTGGCGTGAGCTATTGTAAGCGAAAGTGACAAAGGGTAGCGCAATGTCCCAGTCACGATGATCCGTCGACACGTACATGGCGAGCATGTCAGTGAGTGTGCGATTCAGACGTTCTGTGAGGCCGTTTGTTTGAGGATGGTAGGCCGTCGTAAGCTTGTGCTTGGTTGCACAAGAACGAAGTAGATCGTCAATTACCTTAGATAAAAAGTAGCGACCGCGATCGGTGACCAGTTGACGAGGAGCACCATGATGTAAGATGACGTCTTGAATCAAAAAGTCGGCGACATCTGTAGCGCAGCTGCTTGGAAGAGGTCTCGTAATTGCGAAACGGGTCGAGTAATCTATGGCGACGGCGACCCACCTGTTACCGTCGGTAGAAAGAGGGAAAGGGCCCAGCAGGTCGAGGCCGACACGATAGAAAGGCTCGGCAGGTACGTCGATCGGTTGAAGGAGCCCGGCGGGGTGTACCGCTGGCCTTTTGCGGCGTTGGCACGACTCACAAGACCTAACATAACGTTGTACAGAACGGTAGAGGCCGGGCCAGAAAAAGCGTCGGCGGACACGGTCGTACGTTCTGGCAACACCAAGGTGGCCAGCCGTTGGTACATCATGTAGTTGCTGAAGTACGGTCGAGTGCAAATGAGTGGGTATTACGAGTAGTAGTTCGTTTCCCACATGGTGCATGTTGCGGCGGTATAAAATGCCGTCTATGACAACGAACATGCGAAGCGAATTGTCTGTACAGCCTGTGTTCAGGCGGTCGATTAGCTCGCGTAGGGACGCGTCACGCCGTTGCTCACATCCTATGTTGCCGAAAGCAGAGAGCGAGGAAATACAGATGGACGCGTCGTCGGTTACTAGATCTGGAGCGTCAACGGGGTACCGAGAGAGGCAGTCGGCGTCTTGGTGTAAACGGCCAGACTTGTAAACCACTGTGTATGTGAATTCCTGGAGGCGCAGAGCCCAACGAGCAAGGCGCCCCGTTGGATCTTTGAGGGCTGAAAGCCAGCATAGAGCGTGATGGTCAGTGGTAACTGTGAAAGGCCGGCCATATAAATAGGGGCGGAATTTACCAACTGCCCATACAAGCGCCAGGCACTCGCGTTCCGTAATAGAGTAATTGCGTTCGGCAGGAGAAAGGAGCCGGCTGGCATACGCAAGAACTCGATCGTGACCGGATTGACGCTGGGCTAAAACCGCGCCAATACCGTAGCCACTAGCATCAGTGCGGACCTCGGTTGGAGCAGACGGGTCGAAGTGGGCGAGAATCGGTGGCGTGGTCAGAAGTGTTATGAGCTGGGAAAAGGCCGTGCCTTGATCAGGACCCCACTCAAATGGTACATCTTTCTTCAAAAGATCAGTGAGGGGGCGTGCGACCTCTGCGAAGTTTCTGACAAATCGTCGGAAATATGAGCATAGGCCCACAAAACTTCGAACGTCCTTGACACAAGTCGGTACAGGAAAATCCAGGACAGCTCGGACTTTGTCGGGATCGGGGCGGATGCCGGAGGAGTCAACGAGATGCCCTAGAATAGTAACTTGGCGATGCCCAAAATGGCATTTCGAGGAATTAAGTTGGAGCCCAGCCTCTCGAAATACTGAAAGAATTGAGGAAAGGCGCTCGAGGTGAGACTTAAAGGTTGGGGCAAACACAATCACGTCGTCCAGATAACACAGGCAGATAGACCATTTAAAGCTGCGCAAAAGCGTGTCCATCATCCGCTCGAACGTTGCCGGCGCATTGCACAAGCCAAACGGCATTACCTTGAATTGGTAGAGACCGTCAGGCGTTACAAAGGCGGTCTTCTCCCGGTCGAGGTCGTCCACGGCGATCTGCCAGTAACCGGAGCGTAAGTCTATCGAAGAAAAATAGGTTGCGCCATGAAGGCAGTCCAGGGCATCATCAATACGAGGAAGCGGGTAGACATCCCTTTTGGTGACCTTGTTTAAATGCCGATAGTCCACGCAGAAACGCCAGGTATTGTCCTTCTTTTTAACTAAGACTACAGGGGACGCCCACGGACTCGATGAGGGCTCTATGATGCCTTTTGTGAGCATCTTATTCACCTCCTGTTGGATAACTTGGCGTTCTGATGGTGACACTCGATAGGGACGCCTGTGAATTGGAGCTGCATCACCGGTATTAATGCGATGTTTGACTTGCGATGTTTGACTTATGGGCCTACCGTCAAAGTCAAATATGTCCGAATAGCTCGTGAGAAGATCAGTGAGGTCTTTGACCTGAGACGGCAAGAGGTCTGAGGCAATCATCTTAGTTACATTGTTGAGCCGTGTAGATTTGGCTGCGTCGGTGCTATGCAGGTTCGGCGAGGCGACTGTGGCCAGTTCACGTGACACTGATGAGATCTGGCACTCGTGTGACGGTGAAAGAGTGGCGAGAACAATGCCTTGTGGTAGGATTTGAGGGCTGAGTCCGAAGTTCAGAAGAGGAAGGCACGTCTTGTTCGCTGTGACAGTTAATATGGTGTACGGGGAGGAAACGTTGCGGGCCAATAAAACACCGGGAGAGGGAAAGACCACGTAATCCCCATCCGGAACACTGGGATATGGTTCAACTGTGACACAAGTTAGGGCTTGGGGTGGGAGGCGAACAAACTCAGCGCACGAAAGCTTGTTCTGTACCATCTTCGACTCTTCGGTGGCCGCAGGCAAGTCAAGTTGCACGACGCCGGCTGAGCAGTCAATTACAGCGGAGTGGTCGGACAAAAAATCGAGTCCAAGGATGACGTCATGTGGACAGTGAGCGAGAACATGGAATAGAACGGACGTCTGGCGGTCGGCGAATCTCACACGCGCGGTGCACATTCCGAGCACAGCCGGGGTCGCTCCACTAGCGACACGTACAAATAGGGACTCTGGCGGCGTAAGGACCTTGTTTAATCGTGCACGGAGGTCAGAGCTCAGAATTGAAATATGTGCGCCGGTGTCAATAAGGGCAGTAACAGGAAGGCCATCCACTTCTACATCAAGCAGGTTCTTGTCCGTAGTCAAGGTCAGCAGAGGGTTTTCAGGTCGGGAGTCCAATGCAGCGTCACCTCCGGGAGCTGCATTGCTCAGTTTTCCGAAGAAGGGCGTCCACTAGGGTGGGGCGACGAATAGCGGCGGTGCTGAGGTGACCTGGAGCGACGGTCATGCGGGGACGGCGAACGGCTGGACCGGCGGACTGGTGTCGCAGGAGTGCCATTGTACGGTCCATCGTCACGAGCGCTGTACTGCAGGGGCCGGTGGTTGTCGTCACGTCGATAGCCAGGAAACGACCGAGGTGGATACGTGCGGAAACGACAGTAGCGGGAGATGTGTCCTACACCATGACAATGAAAACATATAGGCTTGTCGTCCTGTGTCCTCCACTGAGCAGGATCACGATAGCGGCGGAATCTTTCTGGTGCAGGAGAAGGCGCTATGGTACTGACCCGAGGTTCCGTCAACGAACACACAGGCTGCAGCCCAACGTTTGCCAGCTCCTCTCTCACGACCTGTTGGATCAACGAGATCGTTGGTCGATCATCAGATGGGCGGGTCAGAAAAGACGGAGACGCGGCCTCGATTTCTCTACGAACGATGCGAACCACACTTTCGTTGTTATGTGGTTGACTGCATGGCGGCTGAAGGTCCTCGCAAGATGACGTAGCGGCCGTGTTCGGAAGTCGCAAGAAATTCTTGGCGACCCGGCGACTCTTCAGCTCTTCGAATCGGCGGCACTCTTTGATGATGTCATCAATGGTGGAACAGTCTTTGGAAACCAGTATGTTAAAAGCATCATCTGCAATGCCTTTAAGTAAATGGCTTACTTTGTCTTCCTCGGACATGTTGGGGTCGGCACGATGGCAAAGGGCGAGAACGTCAAGGATGTAGGTGACATATGATTCGGTCGTAGTTTGTGCCCGACCAGAGAGTTCTTTAGAAGCGGCCCGCTGGCGTCCGACGGCCTTACCAAACAGGTCACGAAGCTTCTGTTTGCAAGTATCCCAGCTGGTTATGTCCGCTTCATGAGCCTCGAACCACGCGCCAGCTGTTCCGCAGAGATAGAAGCCAACGTTGGCGAGCATCATCGTAGGGTCCCACCGGTACACTGCTGCAAACCGCTCGAACTTCGGAATCCAGTCGTCAACGTCAACATGGTCGGTGCCGCAGAAGTTGCCAGGGTCGCGCGGTTGCGTCAATACGACCGGCTGTACAGGCTGCGCCGGAGTCGCGGCTGAAACAGGAGCGGCAGAATTGGTTTCTGTTGCCATGGTCGGGCAGTCGAGAACACGTCCGCTTCGAAGTTCCGTCTTGCGTCGTACCCAGCGCCACCACCAAAATGTTGCGAATGTATTTACTACTTTAGAGTAGAAAAGTACTCCAGCAGTCAAGATGGCAGCCGTTGTGTATTTCGAACAGCCCAAAAACGTCGTCGTCTTCTTCTTCGCACCGCCCGCATAGCTGCATAGCCGCGAACCCGCAACAATATATATATACATATATATATATATAACATAACTTTTCGCTTCAATTAGAAAATAAAAAACGGTAACCTTTCTTTTTCAAGCTTTGCATAACCTTGATTCTCAAGGCACTAGAATCTGCCGAAATTTTTCATCTTCCATTCTAAAAGGTAGCCATGATACCATACACATAATTATTTTCGACGAGTTTGTTTTGGACGGTGACGTCTTTTTTAAAGTGGACATATGCTTTTCGTTTTTGTTGTTCCCTTTTTTCATTTATGTCTCTTTAGCTTTGAACGATTCCTAATGAAGTTCAGGACACAGAAAAGGCTCACGCAGTCCTGTATGAATTCGCGTCTGACTCGAAATTTAAAGCCCCCTCTTTTCTTCTTAATCAATCAATGAATTCTCTGCGATCCCTTCTGGAAGCTTTTGGCATATAACATGATCCTGCATTGCCTCAAGCATCGCAGTCATTGCAAGATTTCTGAATCTCACTTTGTTTAGAACTGCATCTATAATAGGCCGACATTTGACGATATCTTGTGAGAACGCCATGAAGCCACACATTTTCGCGATCTCCAGCGTCATCACGTGGCAACGATTTGTTACTCCATGATTTTCCGCGAACTCGAGTTGACAGCGATGGTAAAGCTTAGCGACACCCGAAACTTTCATTTTAAAAGAATCAGACTTCAAGGATACACAAGTTTAGACTGATAAATTGCACTCAGAAAACTTTATAGTAGTTGATTTCAATAGCGTAGCCTAGTTTGTAGTTGAGTATATTAGTATCAAAGGTATCAGTTTTCAATTTGCCGCCATGATCACGTGTGGTGAAGTCATGAATCTTTTCCCATTTTGGCCCCTTTCTCGAAGCAAAGCTTCCTTAAACTTGATATTATTAGTGTGCGTGTCCAATAGAAGACTCGTGGTCGGAGTAGCGACATCGCCACACGTGGCACTGTCACTCCCGATCGTGCTAATGGCAAGAATGCAAAGCAAATTGCCTTTTACGAAGCAGCAGATGCAGGCGAAATGTTTGCATATGCAATGATTGGTTATTCGCTGCTTATTGGCATAATCATGCGCGAGCGTTGCTGCAGGCAGGGGTTCTTTTTTACGTCTTTTTTTACTTAGCGTTGCTAGAACTGTCATTGCTTTCCGCCTGTCACCACAGCTTTCAAAAATGAATTGCGCTTGGAACTCAAGCTATCGGTATATTCGATAATATCAACGCTTCATGTCGAAATGTTGCCGTGCCGGTCACAAGCCACTTGTGCTAATCTTCATCCAATGCGGCTGTACTTCCTTTTTATCTATTACGAACTACCTGGGGCCCAATAGACGCCGGAAAAATCTCTTGACGCCAAGGCGGATAGTGCAGGAACTGCGAAGTCGCGTCGGCACTTTCATTTGCTCTTTACGTATGGTTAGCTTACCGAGCGTCTACTCGCAACCAGTGTCGTATTTTTGGTGTGTGAAAAGAGTATTGCTCCAACACAAATACTTTTTCATTGCCTCTTTTATGAATCAGTCGATAATTGTGAATTGACTCGTGTGTTGTTGAAAGGTGCCTTCGTCCCTTGCTGGCAGGGCGAAGATCCATGAATTCATTCTAAATACTCCCCATAGCAGTTTCGCTTGCTCTGGCTGGTTCAATGGGGCATTCCATGCTTCAGTGCTACCAAACTGAACCTAAATAAGATGCTTTGCGCTACCTGATTACTCTTCTTAATTACTACTGTTTATGTATATAGAAATATTGTCGTTATTTTTCTGATTGTATAGCGAATACATTGAGCAGAGTGACTCTAAAGAGCTGCTAGAAAGCTCAAGTGAGTCAGTCTTGGCTCACTTTAGAACCCTTAACTCTTTTATATGACGCAATTTGGGTGCACGTTAAAAACCCCAGGTGGTCGAAATTTCCGGAGACACTACGGCGTCTCGCATAATCTTGTGGTGGTTTTAGGACGTTAAACCCCACAAATCAATCAATCAATCAATCAATCAATTTATATGACGCAAGATAGTCTGGAATTCTTTCGGTTTCTTATGTAGACTGTGTTATAAATAACAGACACGGTCTGGCAAGATCTTAGTTTATGCACTATTGACATTCGAAGAGTATAGACATTTTAAACGTTGCTTAATTATTATTGTCCGAAATCTTGTTCATTCTCTTCATCAGGTGCAGTGCTGGAACCAAGACCGTGGGTGCAACGTTGTCTTGGCTGCATCAGAACTGAACGAACACTTTTGCAAAGAGTGCAACCACCACTCCACTTCATGTCCGAGGTGTTCTATGGTCGTACGCTGTGATAATGTGCGCGCGCACATGCAGAATGAGTGAGTAGATCAAATGATGTCTGTCGCGTCCGGAAATCGGGAAAGCAACACCACTACCGCAAAAGCATTGATGGTGGCTTTAAATGCAAATATACAATTACGAGTAGGTGAGATCAAACAGACTTTAAGCCACCTTACACAAGTTCAATGTAACCGACCTAATGAAATTTCACATTCCATGAGCATGGTTAAAGAAACACTGCTAAAAATATAATGCAGGACTAGCACGTTGGGCAGCGTTGCATCCTTCGTGGAAGCATTGCACGAAACACTAAATGACCACAATGAAAAGCTACAGCAGCTTGCAGAAACTATGAGTAATTTACATGAAACGCTTAAAAACGTGGAAAGCACGGCGCTCAGACTGGAACGGAAAAATGAAGACACAGCAAAGTTACTTAGTTCTGATCTAACAAAATATATTAGTGGTGGAAGTGGTGCGCTAAAGGAAACCCTTCAAAAAGAATCGAAGGATGCAACAAAAACAATCTGTAACGGCTGCGCTGAAACTGTTGCTACGATTGTTGCAAGTGTCAATAATACAGAAAAGATACTGGCATTAACGACAATTCCTGTCAAGCGACTAAAATATTTTGTCGCAGGATTCAAAGCATTGAAAAAGAGCACTTTGTCGAAGGGGTCTTGTCTTTATCGGGAGAAAAGAGCATACATATCTGGGTATCACCTGTCCCCAGGTGTATATTTAGAAAAGAAGGAACAACAAGTTTACCTTCATCCTCACATTCAGCTGCACAAAGGAGTGATCGACGACGTTCTTCAATGGCCATTCAAGCAAAAGGTTCGCTTGACCATTAAGCACCCAACGCAAAACAAAGAGTGCAGAAATTAGGAAGTCTAGGGGGACGTTGTCAAAAACTTTACAAGACCCGTTGATGGAAGTAATGCCGGAATATGTTTTTTTCGTGCAAGGCTATTTCAGCCCAGATAATCTCGAACGTGAAGGTTATGTCACGAATGAGAAACTTTTCGTAGTGTTAAAGCTTATTTCAGTAAACTGAGACGCATTAACACTAAGAGGGAATCAAACGTGTTATAAATACTTGTAATAATGCTTCCGGGTAAAATCTGGTCATGGCGTTGTACGTCCTGGACTATTGATACGACTGTATTATTGGTACATATAGCACCTTAGTCGTGCCATATTGCTCGCGGGACCTCTTATGTTTCGATGACTATGTTATAATAAAGCACTTGCGTGATTTTGAGTCGTGATTTATTGTTGAATCTTGAACACCCTGTCACTGATGCACAGAAGCCAACCGGTAACTCTTTGGCAGTAGTGGTGCCATCTGTTAACCATAAACAATGCTTACGAGAGCACTGACAGAAACGTTTGAAGGTGAGATTGCATTTGGGGCAGATGTCTGTGGAGACACACGCATGATCTACGTCATACCAATCATACCAACGGGTATTATAGCCGAGAACAAATTCAATATAGATCTCAAAATGCGTGTTGCACCACTGCAAGCGACATGCCCCGTCGGTTGCTGTGTGATCAACTAGTTGTGCCCTGAGTCATGAACTCAACACATTCAGCGCTAACAGGCACGAACGTGAGAGAGACAGCACGATGCGGCACGAACTTGCGTTGGCTGCCGCCAATCATGCGAGCGTACTTTCGGAGCAAACCTTTTTAACCAAAAAAAAAGGAGGCGGGCTTGCCAGTGAGTACAAAAAGTAATGTGGTTGCCTCTAAAGTGCATTTCTGATTGAATAATTTATATGTGGGCTTTAGCGTCCCAAAACAACATGATTATGAGAGACGCCGCATTGGAGGGCTCCGGAAATTGCGACCTCCTAGGGTTTTTTAACGTACACCCAAATCTGAGTACACGGCCCTACAGCATTTCCGCCTCCATCGTAAATGTAGCCGCCGCCGCTGGGAATCGATCTTGAGACCTGCGGGTCAGCAGCCGAGCACCATAGCCACTAGACCACCGTGGCGGGAAAGTGCATTTTTGTGTGGGTCACATATAATTACAACACCTCAAAGTAGATTGTAGCAATATCGAGGATGCCTTTATAGAAAAAAAGTCGGGAATGCGGAGCTCATGTGCCCAAGTTTGTTTGTTTGTTTGTGTGTGTGTGTGTGTGTGTTTGTGTGTGCGTGTGTGTGTGTGTGTGTGTGTGCGTGCGTGCGTGCTCACGAAATCACTCTGACTTTCAGCTTACTCGGCACTCTCTGCTATTGAAATTCTCACTGAGTGCTGTAGAACAACAATGTTCAAATGATTAACTGTTGCGCTCCAGTGTAAACGAGCTTTCGAGCCGCGATAAGCGAGTTGTTTGCCGCTCATTGGAAGAAAAAGAAAAACAAGGTGCGAAATATTTGTCGAGGCTACTTTCAGCTAACTTACATGTAGTTATTGAAAAAATAAACAAACACTGGCGCTAGCCATAACGGCGCAGTACAGCTGTGAGCCGACGCTGTTCGTGTTTTCTTTATGGATTTTCTCGCGAACAATGCCCATGTCAACGAAATCTGTGACTAAATGAGTGACTGATTTTGGTGGCATTGGTTTGGCTCGTGAGAAATCCCGGCGTCGGCGAGTGCAAAAGAACTTGATGTATCGACCACAAGTGCGTTTGAGTGCGCCGTTTTCCACTCACTGATGCCCTCTCGATCCTGGGCTTGTCGGTGATCAGCCGTGTCCATCACAACAATCTGAAATATCATCGAGGGCACTTGTCATTTCATCGTGTCAAATTTCACAGTCGCCTTTCGTAGTTGCATTTCACTGCATTAAGTATGACTGTTGATTTGCCCGTAGTAATGGTAGCGTTGCGCTGTGAAACACGAAGATGTTTCTGCCGGCATAAAGGAAGGAAAAGGTTAGAAAGCAGGATTGCGCAATGCTACACAAAAGTCTTTGCAGTAGTTTTAAAGTTTGGAATATTTAATGTATGATATATGTACTCTGCAAAGCTGGCCAGTCTTATTTATTCAATAATTCAAATAGAATACAATATCTATGACGAAACATATTTAATGAAAAGTCCCATGTTTGTTCAGGTTATTTAATATAACATCCCCGTAATCTTTTTGCGCCTTTTTTTAGTGTACGCGAAACATAAAAAAGAATTGCGTAGCGCGTAATAACTGAGCAGTACGTTATAAATTGGGTACGAGATTTTCTAGAATCTTGCAGTCCACGTTTTAGCGTGAACATGAACTATGTAGTGTACAAGTAGTGAGCCTAATTCAGTTAAGTTGATCATTGATTGTAGCAAAGTTATCTTAACATTTAAAAGCTACCCAGAAACAATATTGTTTAGAAAAGAGTTGAATAAGACGAATATTTTTTGATTATATTTATTTAAAAACAATATGAAAAAATCTGGAACCGTAAGCGATATGGCTAGTTAAGGATTGGTTATAGATAAGGTTTGTTGTGGATTACTTAGCGAGTACAATAATTACACCAATAATTACACAAAAATCCACGATTCAAATACACTCATGTAAAAAAATGAACGAGGAATAATGTGACGTATACATACATTTCAGCAACATTATTATGGCAACTACTAACTCCCTGAAGCAAAGAGATTTCCGAGTGACTGCACCATATTTGGCAGGCATTTATTCAGTGTGGATATACCGTTTAAAGTTCTAGTAGAAACATAGGGTTTTGTTCAACGACTGTAGAGAATTTCCACTATCGGCAGAATAAGATTATGTTGTTTTGACAGCCGAGCTTTACCTCTGGGTTTCGATATAATTGATGAGTGATGAGGTGCGTTATTATTTATAATTTCGCGTAACAATAAAGCGCTTTTAAATTACCTAATCATTTTAGATGACATTATATAAACGTTTGTGAAAAATTCAGCCAGTGGTGCACTTTTTGGCGCTGATGCATTGGTTCACAAAGCGCTTTTGTGCAAATGAGTAACGAACAAGATGAGGCTTATGCGTAGCTCCATGATTTGATGTAGTAAGTTAGGTGAGAATGAAATACGTTCAAGTTTAATATAGGAGTATGTGTGCGCTAAAATAAATTCCACACCAAAACAATGTAAATCATCTAAACCTCACTTACTAGAACAATTGTCTACGTGAGACGTCCACTGGAATGAATGGTCTAATGTCACGCCGATGTAAGTAGGATTGATTGATATGTGGGGTATAACATCCCGAAATCACCATATGATTATGAGAGACGCCGTAGTGGAGAACTTTGGAAATTTCGACCATCAGGGGTTTCTTAACGGGCACCCAAATCTGAGCACAGGGGCCTACAACATTTCCGCCTCAATCAGAAATGCAGCTGCCGCAGCCGGCATTGGATCCCGTGATCTGCGAGTCAGCAACCGAGTACCTTAGCCCCTAGACCCCTGCGGCGGGGCGCGAGGTAAGTATAGGCGTTTACATTATTATGGAGGTTTCTCCGACAAGCAGACAACGTGTTTCAAGTATCACCTTTGGTTAGAGGCGAAAATAACGTACTTCATTTTTTCATGTTTAGTGAAAATTTTTGTAAAGTACTGACAAATTATTTACAGTTTAATAGCTAGTGACTCGGCTTTCTGAAAAGATTGGTGAGGTATAAGTAAAGAAGAGCCACCTGCATGCAGACCTGCTTGTATAGGGGTTAAGGATCGAGGATTATCATAAATGAAGAAATAGAACGAAAATCAGTCTTAGTTCAGAACATAACAGCTCACCAGTTTCGACGGAATTCCTGTTTTATTTGCTACTAAATATTTGTACATAATGAGACCGTTCAGAGAAATAACTACAAAAGGAGTTTGAAGATATTCATCTAAATCGATAGGGTTCAAGTTTATTTAGCAATATATTCTGACCCACAGAATTGAAAGGTTGTTTTATGTCAAAGAAGATCCCGGGAATGGATTACCTTTAGTTTAATATACGGTTTACTGTTTCTACCACAAAGCTTAGCGCAGTAGCCAAACTGTGTTTTTTTTCTAAAGCCTTGTTGGTTCGGGGTTAGGGTACTGTATTTTGTAATAAAACTCATCATTCGTTTGGCACAAGCTGCTCAAAAAGAGCGTTCACAAAAGAAGGAATTGTTATGACGTGGTAAGTGCTTGTGTGTACGAAATTTCACGAGCCATGCAAGTCGATCGTCGAGTGACATTGTTAACACGGGGAAACTTTACGTGGTAAGTGTGTGTGTGTACGAAATTTTGCGAGCCATGGAAGGCAACCGTGCAGTGGCATTGGCAACACGCGGCAACTCTTTGGCCGATGTAGACGAGGCACCCTGTTCGCTCGAGCAGTAAATTGGCTTCGCTGTGAGGTGCTCAGACAATTGCGATGTGGGCGTTCCCTTATCGGACTGATAGCAGCTTTCGTATCCATCGCTTGACCACACAGCACAAGCAAGTCGCTAGGATAAGGACGGTGCTTTGACAGCACTTTCCTCTTGCTGAAAGTGCTGCGCCCTTCGTGGCTCTCAAAATGCAGCGATACAGTGTTTCCGGATTTTCCCACGAACTGGGCTTCAGGCCTTTTCACTTCGCTGAGCCCATTCCGGCCGTCAGAATATGCGCTGTCTGTGGGTTGCTGCCACAAACGACCACTTCACTGCAATGTCGACATGTGCTCTGCAAAACTTGCTACTCGCAGTGCTTGGTCAACGGAATCTGCGAATGTCCACTGGATGGGGATAAATTTCTCGTAAAACATGCTGAATGGAAAATTTTCCCCATGAAGAATCTGCTGAGGCACAAGGTAAGCATCTTGACTTTGTGAGCGAAAGAAAAAAAGCTTCGCGTTCTCGGGTCTTCCTATGCTTTCATCTATGATCTCCTGTTGTCTCATGTCGGCCCTTGGCGCCACGTACAAAAAAAAACGCCTATAGATTTTCTACGTATTACTTAGCTGTTTTAGCATATTCCTGTCTAGCTTACTCTAGCATCATACGTTTGCTTCTTCTACAAAGTTTGCAATTGACTTCACATGTTCACTAATCGCCTTTTGAAAGTTTGTGAGATTCTGTATAATGCTTCCACCTAACTGCTATCAGTCAAGAACTTTATAGGGAAGTGGTGAGGAGCTAAGGCTGCCATAGAGTCCACGTGGGACGCCCTAACATCCGCTACCGTATGTGACACCTGATTGAGAGAGGGAGCGTTGTGGCATCCCACCTGTTCTTGGGTACTATAAGGGTGCCTTTAGTTGGTGATCGAGCTCGGAGTTCCTGAGTGCTTTTTCCCAGACGAACACACTCTTTAGAGCACCCTGATGTAACGTGGGACATTTTTAGAGCATGTGGGAGAGTTAACAGTTAAGTTCTGTGCAAATTTGGCATGATGGAGTCTTGTCTTGGTTGTAATGGCTGTCGCTGTGTTTATGAAGAACTTTACTGGCTGTGGCTCCGCTGTAAATTTTTTGCGGTATGTTTCTGTGAAGCTTGTCAATGCCCTAATTCTGTTGTGCCGGCATCATTGCTGATGTCTCGACTGAGTCAGACGCCTTCTCGTAATCTATGAGGGCTATGTATAGGGGCTGAATGTATTCCGCACATTTATATTTCACCTGATACATAGCATAAATATAATATAAAGTGGAGTAACCTGTGCGAAATACAGCTCAGTCCTTTGGTTGATTTTTATTTCCACAAGCTAATGTTTTTCACAATATTTTGTAGAGAAAGAACAGTAGAGGTACAGAATTCTAATAAAGAAGGGTGTAAGGCAGACAGACACAATCTTTCCAATCTTATACGCCACGTGTTTACAAGAGGTTTTCAGGACCCTATATTGAGAAGAGTTAAGAATAAGAGTTACTTGAAAGTATCATAGTAACCTGCGGTTCGCTGATGACACCACCTTGATGAGTTACTCAGCTCACGATTACACGGAAAGCAGAAAAATAGCTCCGGAAATAATATGCACTCAACTAAAATATTTTACAACAATTTCAGCAGAAAACAACCCTTCGTGATAAGTAGAGAGACTGTGGAAGTTGTAAAGGTAAAGGTCTACTTATAAGATTACAATTATGCTTACTCGTGCATGTTTTTTAATGAAAATTCAGTTGCGATTAAGCCCTGCGGTTTGTCCCCCTTTCTTTTCTTGTATTGGCATTGTCGTGCTCTGCGTTATATTATGTTTAAGCAATGCTTACTTAGGACAGGTCATAACCAAGGAGCCACACCAGGAGATTGAAATATTTAGAAGAATAAAGATGGGGTGGATCACAGTCGGCAACCATTCTCAAAACATATATGGTAATCTACCGCTAGCCCTCAACTGGAAAGTATATAATAGCTGCATCTTTCCGATACTTACTTACCGAGCAGCAACCTGGAGGCTTATGAAAAGTGCTGGGCTTCTCTTAATTACGACGGAGCGAGCGATAGAAAGAAAAATGAGAAGTACAACCTTAAAAGACAAGAAGAGAGGAGAGTGAGTCAGGAAACAAACCGGGGTTAAAGATATCGCAGTGGAAATCAACAAAAAACTGGACGTGGGCCGGCCACGCAGCACCTAGGCAGGCGAACTTCTCATCATTCAGCGTAGCTGAGGGGACTACCAGAGCAAGGAAACCAATGAAAAGGAAACAAAGCTAGGTGGGCCGATGAAATTAAAAAGTTCGCAGGCATACCATGGCCTAAGAACACACAAGACCACTTTTATTGGCCGATCAAGGAAGAGGCATTTTGCCCTGCAGTGGGCATATTCAGACTAATGATGACCGTGATGCAATGACTAAGTCATCTTTGTGATGGTTTTGATCTCACATATAGCATGTGGAAGGCCCCTTGGACCCCTTGGGGCCCCTTGGGCGCCTTGGGCGCTTTCAAGGTTTATGTGCAGCAAGGGGTGTTGTCTTCTATCATTACGGATGCGAGATGAGATTTTTTTATTAAATGTATGTAAGGAGAGGTTGGTGCCAATGCGTGGCGCCGGCTACTCCTCGAGAAGTGATTTCTTGTAAAAAGAGTAATGCGTCGTTAAGCTGTTGGTGTGGACTCAGCGTATTGGCGCCTAATTCATCGTCATGGCCGTTCAGTTCTCGCTTTCGGTCATGAGCCGTTACGTTGACGTTGGGCTGTTCCGAGGACTTTGCTCATGTATCAAGTAGCGAAGAAATGTAGTGAGAGCTGAAGTGCTTGCGCTTTTGTAAAATATGGGTTGCTTTACACAATACATTGCCTGTTTGGTAAGCCCGATCTGTGGTGATGTCTGTGAATACGTTGCTGTGTTAGGAATTAGTCAGAGCTAAAGGTAAAACCACCTGCTAAGCTATGGCACTCGTTGCAAGCCTAACCAAAGCTGCCTTGCATCGGTTTCTGTTGCAATCTCCCATACCACCAGTGCAAAGCAGAGAAGTCACCGTATTGCGCCGCATCTGCAAACGTGTTAGAGCTGCCATTCGCGGCAAACAATGATCGTGCGAGTACGGGCCAGACATCAGCCTTTGTTGCGCTGTGCGTGGTCATTTTGTAGGAATGGGGCTACAATGCTGGTATCTCGGAGCCCAGTATCTCGACACCAGCTGATAGGACATTCGGGCACCTCGTAAGAGGCAGAACACTCTTTTGTATACAGCTGCACGTAGATAATACAATTTCCGGATTAAATTTTCGAAAAGACCCCAACCGAAGCACCAGTCGTCTTCCCAAAACGCGTGAGTATTTTTTTTTAAGTTCAATTTGATTTAGGGCGAAGAGCCTGATCAAAGAGGTACAACGATCTCGCTGTTTCTGGCAAGAAAACGCCTAACTGAAACGCTATAGCTAGGCCACGAGAAGTCTCGAATTTCAGCTTACGACCTGCTTCTCGATCTGATAGACAAAAAAAAACTACGATTTCTTTAACCTTACAATATTCCTAAACATCCCCTTCAACATCACGGCATATAGATCGATGAATACTCCTTATGGGATCGTTTATACCATCCCTTGTACCTTACCGAACCCAGACTTCTCGAAGGCTTAAAACAACAATTCGCAGCAAACGTAGAATGAAAAAAAAAATATTGAGAAAACAACACACAGAAGCCAGTCAAACACATAATACTCACAATTTGGTCGAGTGAACTGCTCCAGGCCCCAGAAACAGGGCGTACGAAACGAAAAGTTCATTCATACCTATTGAATTCACCAAGAAGCCTAAAATATAGAAGATACAATCACAGCTTCCTTGCAAAGCACAATTCACTTGTGTTAGGTGTGCTACAATGACCACATTTCAATCAACTAGAAACCTGCAATGCTTTGTGGTAACTGCGTGAGTATTCCGGGTACTTTACGCTCCTGGGCTGCATCAAAGAGAGAGAAAGACAATTTGTCTCTTGAAGGAAGAAAGCAAGGAATCTTTGAGGGAAACCAGTAAAAGATTATGACCATGAAATGGGCCACTTATGCGGACGTGGTTCATGAGGGGCCGCCAGCCTTCGCTGGTGGGACGCGGAATAGTGGACTAATAAATAGTAAGAATATGGGTTGGAACTTGGAAAACTTCCACAGTTATCAAGTATTAATAAATTTATCTTTACTCTCAGCTGTTTCTAAGCTACTAGTAGTCCCTTTCGTGAATACTTTAAATATACATGCCGTTTGTTACGTGCTACATTTGCGAAAGTTCCAATTTGATAACGAACTTTTACCCAGGTAGCAGGGATTGCAATGTTAATGAAGAATATTGATCTTGGGAGGATAAACATTCCGAATAGTAATCTGCATGTTTGTATCGAAGAAATAGCCAACATGTATGTCTGCTGCAAGTTTTGGTTTTTGTTCGAATTATGTTGTTTCATCTAAATGACATTCATTCTGCTGCAGGTAAAATGTTGGAACGAGGGCAACGGTTGCGACGCCGTCGTGACTACTTCAGACATGCTGAAGCATTTTGGTGAGGAATGCGTGCATCACACTACGCATTGTCCGAGCTGCTCAGCGCTTCTTCTGAGGACAAATCTGTGTGCGCATCGAAGAAGTAACTGCAGCACGCATGCATTACCCAATCACGCCCAACCTCTGGAGCCGTGGAGGAATTCAGTTCAGGAACCGATGATCACCGCTTTGGAGACGACGTTGAGTGAATGCGTCGGTGAACTGAAAGCTGGAATTGAACAGCTTTTACAAGGGCACGTGACCCACAGCGAGAGATTGGATGAGGTCTCGCACATTTTAAATGCGCTTAGAGAGACAGGGGTGCAGATGTCAGAAAAGCAAGAACAGGAAATAACTGTGGTGAAAAACACTGCGTTTAAAGAAGTGAAGAAAGGCTTGCTTAAACAAGATGAAAAGTTTGACGAATTTTCACGAAGATTAGGTGTTTTAGGTGCAGATGTCAAAAATACAGCTAACGCCACGCAACGATCTCTGGAGAAGCTGGAGCAGAGCCACGCTGAATTTAGGCGACATTCTACAAAAGACGACAACCAGCTTCAGAGAGTCTCAGACATTGTGAGCTCATTTGAGGGTATTCTCGATGAAGCACTGGAGCGTGCAACAAAAGCCATCGTACAAAAGTGCAAAACAAATGCTGAGCTTTTTGCTCCACCAAAGGTGAAAGAGATGGAATGTGGCAAAAAGGCATTGTGTGAGAATGAGACTATGCTCCTAGCGAAAAACACATTAAGCATTACACTGCATGCATTTTGTGTAAAAGAAATCAAGGCTTTTAAAGAAAAAGCGACATCAACAGGTTTAGCGAGTGACACATGTGAGCCCATATACGTTTGTGGCTATCACATTACGTTTTTATTGTATATGAAGAAACGTGAGAACACCGTTTCAGTGCACGCAGGATTACAGCTGCATAAAGGCGTGGTGGATGAATTCTTACAGTGGCCGTTCTTACACAAAGTGAAGCACACATATATGCATCCATCTTCAGACAAACACCTTCAGGTTTTAAATGTCACTCCTTTTAATCTCGAACATTGTGGCAGGCCGACAAAATCAAGGAATGCAGAATTTTATTGGAACCATTTCGTACGCCTGGAGGATCTGGAACGTGAGGGTTACATTGAGGCTGATCAACTCAGCCTAAAATACGAGCTTCTGCCTTCGTCAAAATAACAGATTATTAGAGAGACTAAGCGCTTTACCAACAATTCATTTGAACAGTGGGCACCTAGAAACTCGTAAGAAGAATTTCCAAAGGCCGTAAAACTTCGTGAGAATATAACATATTGGTGAATAGAGTGGTTTAAATAATCAATGCTGCTAATTCTTTACAAGTAATAAAACATGTTTCAGCAAATAAGCAGACATAACATGACATGAGACAGACTGTAAAGCCTTGATTTTTTGTGCTATTGCGCAATCATCTCACATTTACGGAGGCTAACGTGCGTGGAACAAATTAGCGTAGTTCTCACAAGTGGCGTAACGCTACAGAAACAGCATAACTGATCGGCACCAAGCTTGCTCAGTTCTTTGCGAGTGTTGCTTGGTCCTGCCTATCTTGGCGACGTGATGCTTTGTTTTGTTCATTGTTCCGAGGTGATGCTTGTTTTTTCTAAGTGTTGCGAGATGATTTTTATCGTCATGTTTTCGGCAGGCATTGCTAGATAACTTATTTTAGTTGAATGTGCTCTGCACTCACATGCATATTCTGTTCCAAATCTTGGCGAAACCGCACATGTGAAGTTCAGGCTGAGCTAAGCACGTCCAAACGTTGTCCTTTGCTTTTGTTTAGTAACTGATTTATTGTTGAAGTATCGATTTACTATTACAAAGTATAAGCCATGCATATCAGTAGACTAAGCTCACCCAAGAACTGTTCAGAATATATTGTTCATTCACCGATTACCTATTTATTGACAAATTTTTGCCTGTTTGAAGACATTGAAAATGCATAATGTTCAAGGGTGAGGTCTACGAAGAATTTTGTAGAATTTATTGGCTAGTTAGAGTATATTCGCAAGCTAATGGTTTTTGGTCGATTGTGTATACAACGTGAAAGACACCCATGTATTTCGAGCTAGTTTGGTTTTACCCACTCAATTAGTAGAAATCGTTGCAAAAATTGAGTGGTTAATGTTATTTTATTCATCCAGCAATGATTTGGTTTTTGGCGACGAATTGCCTCTCTCGAGGTAACGGTCGTTTTTTTCGTGCTAGGTTATGCTCAACCACTGTTCTACACTTTACTGAAAAAAAGTAAAAAATACGTTACTCGTTCTCAAACAAAAATGAACGTGTCACCACCCTACGTTACCTCCATAAAGTGTAAGATGTTCCCGTTAGCGAAAAACAAAACAAAATAGACATTACCTCTGCAATTACTCAACAATGACAGTTTTTAATCAGTGTGTTTTTGCTGCAGAGACCCACAACAAATGTTAAAGCCTCAAATGCATGCTTCACATAAAACCTCAACCGAAATAAATATTGTAACCAAATTCCCAATTGACGAAAATTATTTACGCAAGTTTTAATGTGCTTAACCATACCAATGTAAGAGAAGCTTAAAAATGCCTGTAGAGTTAAATCCCAATTCTTCTGACTCAACGGCACATGCTCAAGTCATTTCTCCTAACGTTTACACGGTATGAGAATGAGTCAACCAGGTGATTCACAAAGAAACATTTACCAAACTTTTATGAAATTTATAATGATCGTTCTTTTTGCGGCAAATACCAACTCCAATAGAGATCATGCAAATCAAAGTTGGCAGTCATTGTCATCCGAAATCGCTTGTCGCCCACCAGTAGAGATATTGCGGAGGCCTGCATTTACACCATTTGTTTGGTAAGAAAACTTTTGCACGCTTTTGAGACCAAATATTCCTCAGTTCTCTTCCGTCGTTGCGTTTTGATCGCCAAAAACGTGGACACGTGCAGACTACGTACTCAAAAAAGGCCCATTAGGACACAAACCTTGTACTAGGGGAATAGATGCGCAAATATCTACTATAGTAAAATAGTGCTTTAACGGCATAGTGACGCTAAAGAATTCCTGATTTTAAACAATTTTGTTTACCTAAATCCGTGTAATTACCGCGGAAAAAAGCAAGCGTTATGTCAAGGTGCTTAGGATCAGCCATGATCGCTCAGAAATTCAATACCCAGAAACGTAGCTGCCAATGCGGATAAAAAGAAGCAAATATTGTTTTCAAAACTAAATCAAAATCTCATCAAATTTGTACCAGATGTTTGGCAGAAAATGCCATATTTATCTTGCATACTTCGCATTTTTCGAAAGCACATTTTCAGTTCTCAATGTTTTAGACAATGTTTGTTTACATTTTAAGAGATAATTGGTCTCAAAAACGGGCTAAAGTTTTTCTACAAAAAACAATGCAAATGCAGGCCTCCGCAATTTCTCTACTGGCGGACAGTGAGCGATTTCAAATGACAACGACTGTCAGCTTTGATTTGCATGATCTCTACTTGAGGTGGTATTTGCCTCAGGAAAGAACGATCATTATAAATTTAAAGAGAGTTTGGTAAATGTTTCAGAGAATTTTGGTTCCTTTTAGTGCCAATATTTATGTGTCATATCGTCGTGAGCTTTTGAGGGTGACGTGCGATGAAATGGGTTTCTCCGCATTGAATATAATCGACATTTTTGTCGCCTTATTTAGGCAATAAGAAAACTAAGTTATTTTCAGGCTACTGCATGGTATGTGCATAAATAATAAAATACACAATCAATTACTGCTCTTGGTACGGATATCTCGCAGCAGCTTCAGCGTATTTTTTATCATCAACGCTTTTACATTTCATACAACGGCACTCTTGAACCGCGCGACGCGATTGTAGGCGGCTCTACTTAGCCATCACCTCGCCGATGAACTGCTGCCCGTGTGGCACAACCAGGAAGCCGCCCATGTCTAAGGACTCGAGGCAGTCACCAAGGCTGGGTTACTTGTACTCCACCCACTAAAAACAGCAGCGCATTTACGATAAAGTTCTTACTCACTGAATAAATCTAACTTAATACTCCACATATGTCGAGAGTTTGCCCTAGGAGGGCCAATCTTTCGTCGAGTACATGCTTCAATACATGCCCGTTACGAGATTGCCACGGCTGTCACGGGAATATCAATAAAGGTAGCTGTACTGCATCCTCGAAGGTTAACAAAAAGCGTTTGGTGGATGGACAGATGTACGGTGCAATTTTATTTAGAATGCAGCGAGACATGCCTAACGCGCGGTAATATTCTCCCACATTGGGACGGGCAGGCTGGGCCTGGCCGCCACTTCGTGGTCTCTCTGGACGGCCGAAATCTGATTTCTTTTGTTGTGGCAGCAATGATTTGCGGGGTTTAATGTCCCAAAACCACTATATGATTATGAGGGACGCCGTAGTGGAGGGCTCCGGAAATTTCGACCACCTGGGGTTCTTTACCGTACACCCAAATCTGAGCACACGGGCCTACAGCATTTCCGCCTCCACCGGAAATGCAGCCGCCGCAGCCGGGATTTAATCCCGCGACCTGCGGGTCAGCAGCCGAGTACCTTAGCCACTAGACCACCGCGGCGGGGCGTTGTGGTAGCAATACAAAATATGTGAAATACTTGAAAAACTCAGAATTACGATGGTGTGAGGAGGGGAATGCTACCAGCTTCATCATTGAACGGGTCTGCATGAGGAAGAGCTGGTTGTTATTTTGTTTGTTTTTATCAGAAAACCATTTGATAACATGAATGTTTAGTTAACACATGAATTCACCATCAAAATGTCTGATATTTGATTTTTACGTGTTGAGTATTGAAGTGGCGAAAAATGCCAGAACAAGCAGACACATTCCTTTATCATCCTGCGATTTCATGGCAGTTGTGTTGTTGCTGAGGCACCCTCATCCTCCGACCATCTGGCGCGGGAACCACGCCACCTAAAAGCACATGCTTGTTTCAGGATAAAAAAAAAGCTGAAGGTTTGTGTGGCCCTCAAAAGCAGCTGTTCGATCACGTAATCGTGAAGTGTCTAAGTATCGCCAGTGCCTCAAATGCCAGACTTACACTCTGCGTATGCGTGTGCGTAAAACATAACTGAATTGTTCAGTACCCTGGTTGACTGCATCTTGCTCTTTTATATTAACGCTTGATCGGTTAAGCTCAATACAAAGTACAACGGTGGTTCACTAAGGACGGGCAAGATTCGTTCTGTTTCGGGAAGCGCCTCTGTAAAATCAGTGCGTGCCGATGAGAGCAGTAAAATGTACAGAGGCAGTAAATGAGGCAGAGTTGGAGGGAGACGAGGAGGAAGAAGAGGTTAGAAATAAAGAAGATGGCTGACACCCCAGCCTAGTACTGTGTATTATTACAAATTGGCGCAGCCGCGTATACTTTCTGTGCGGACATTCAAGATGTGGGTGGACTTCACCATTCGAGCAAATCAACGCGGTGGCATCCGTATCTTGACTGCAACGCCTCAAGATGAAGAAGAACTAGCACTTGCGGAAGCAGTGAGGACTGACGCATTTGTTTCCTATATAAGCACTAAAATGAAGCTCGCTCCAGGCGATTTACTTGCTAAAAGAACGGCGAGGATCAACATGAGACTTCAGGACTAGGAGAATTTTGTGCTGACTCCAGTAAGAAACGACGCGAAGCCTGCTACCGCTGCTTCGCCCGAGAGTTCCGTCGAGCTGATCAACAAGTTTCTTGAACTGCACCAAGAACAGAATAGGCAGCAAAATGATTTAATGCGCTTGCTTGTAAACGCGACAGAAAGATTAAGTGGACCGACTCGCGAACACGTGAAGCCAGACATGTTTGACGGAGAGTCTAGTAGGCCCGAGTCCTGGCTCACGTTTTACGAGTATGTATGCAACGAAAACTACCGGTACAGCGACGAAGATAAAGTGAAAAACATGCAAATATTCCTATCGGGCATAGCGAAGAGTTGGTGCGAATGGCATTTCAATGCTCACTGCAACAAACCATGGATAGAGTGGAAAGCAAGCTTTCTGAGCTCCATCAGCGAGAACAAGGTGTTTCTATGGGACAAAGCTATCACGTTCAAATACATATCTGGATCTGCACTCAGCTATTTTTGTGAGAAAACGCGTTTGCTACAGCTGGTGGACTCGTCTTTGCCTGGGACGTCTGTGGTTCCGCTTTTCATTCATGGTTTAAATCCGGACCTCCAGAAGCAAATACAAATGCGAGGGCCCAAGATGGTCGAAGAACTTCTGCAGGGAACGCGAGACCTCTACCTCCAGCGCCTAGGAACCCAGCGTCAACCCATGACATCTGCTGCAAGGAATACCGCGGCTACACGAGCTAAGGAACAACGCCCGCTTGCAAGCTGGAGACCTACTGCAACACCCGTATCCTTTTTAACCCCCATGGACGCTCAGACCATGGCGAAGCACTCTATGACGTAACAAAAAACTAAATAGAGAGGGTCTCAGCTTCCACCCGACGATATCAATACAAGCTGTCCATTTGTCTCATACAAGTCTATCGTATATATCTGTTCTTGTGGATGGAAAGGAACGGAGTGCGTTAGTTGACAGTGATGCAAGCGTCATGGTTATTAACGGAAATATTGTTGAGAGGGTGAAAGTAAAAGGGGGAATACCAGTATAAGTACACGAATACGATGGAAGATGAGATGTCTACGATAAATGGACTTGTATAACCATATCGTGTCTTGGCAACACTGTCACTGCGCAAGCACTCGTACTCGATAGAGTTCCATATGAACTACTGCTTTCAGGTCCAGTCATCAGTGCACTTCGCCTTAATATCTACTGGACAGGCGAAATTACCACAGAAGAAAAGCACCGCGCTATCAACGCGGCAGTTTCACCTTCAAGGACTCCGCGGAAACCATCGTCAGATGAAATTTTAGGTCGCTTTACCCGGAATCGCTGTGCCTGAAAGGATATCCTACAGCAACTACGAAGTTTCAGGTTCCATTCTAGCTCAGTGATACGATGGTGGTGAGAAAAAGCCCTATATTATGTCACGAGAGAAGAGAGTGTGGCTTCAGAACGAGAATCAAAAGATGGATGCGCAGATTATCTATCCATCCACGTTTACGTTCGTTTCATCCATCACCATTGCACTAAAGGAAGATGGAAGTCTTCGACTCTGCACGGACTACAGACAAATTATTAAGCAGACTGAGCTTTTTCCGTTTCCTATGCCACGTATAGACTCTATCATAGATGACACGGGTGGCTGCAGAGTTTTCTCGCGCATCGACCTATGTAAAAGATTTCGGCAAGTTCCGATTTCTCACAAGTGCAAGAAATATTCTGCCTTCATCACGCCCTTTGACATCTATGAGTATAACCGACTTCCATTTGGATGGAAGAACTCACCCACTTGGTCCCAGAAAATGATTAACGACGTATTGTGACCGTTTATCGGGAAGTTTTGTAACGTCTACATAGATGACATAATAGTAGACTCCCGCAACGAGGAAGAGCACTCAAACCATCTGGCTAGTGTACTTCAAGCACGTTGTGACGCCGAGCTCAAAATTAATGACAAGAAGAGTGAGTTTTTCCAAAGTAAAGTGGTGTTTCTTGGAAGAGTACTTGATGGCCAAACGAAGACAACAAAACAGGAATATGTCGAACGAATCGCAAAAAATGCAGAAGCCATACGACTTGCACTATTTGCGGGTATTTCTGGGTCTTGCAGGGCTTTTCCGGCCATTCATCAGAGATTATGCGACCAAAACCAAATGCCTCACAGAAATGGCTAAGAAGAATGTGCCATTTCAGTGGACAGCAGAGTGTGAATCTGTTTATCACAGCCTTGTGACTATTATTTCATCGGATCCGGTCCTGACTATTCCAGACTTCAAGTTGCCCTTTGAACTGAACACCAATGCTTCTTATTATGGCACAGGCACAGTGCTTTATCAGAGAGATACCGATTCTCCACAGAGCCGTCAACAGAGAGTCTTCGGGTACTATTCGTACACCTTTTCGAAAACTCAACTGAACTACACGACTACAGAGAAGGAAGCCTTGGCAGTCTTATTGGCCGTACGCTATTTTAAACCTTACCTGGATGGCAGGAGCTTCAAGCTCTTTACGGATCACCAAGCCTTAACATGTATCCTTAACCTCGCCGAGCCCCGAGGAAAAGTTGCTAGGTGGGTGAGTGAACTCCAGCAGTTTACTTTCATGGTCCACCACAGGCCTGGAGAACACCTCAAGGACGCAGATGCGCTTTCGAACCTTGCGGTAATTTCTGACCATAAAAATGTCAACGCAACATTTGTGTGGGAGGGAACTGAAGAACTTAAGTTCCATAACGGAAAGTTCATAGTCCCAGAAACAATGGTGCCTCAAATTTGGAGCTTTATCACGATTCCTCGCACTCAGGTGGACATGACGGCTTTTGGAGGACGTATCACAAGATTCGTCAGCGTTTCCAGTGGAAACACATGGTACAGGACGTTCAACGGTATGCTCAGTCTTGTCATCAATGTCAAGTTCGCAAAGCCAAGTAGCTTCAGAGAACAGACGAGATGGTTTTGCTTCGACATTCCGACGTACCATTTGAAGTCATTCATCTAGATTTCGCAGAGCTCAAGAAGAAGGCTGCAGGAGTAAGAAGAACGCAGTCTTTTCTAGTGGCCATAGACCAGTGCACAAGAATAGTGGCTACATGGCCGGGAAGGGAAGACGCAAATAGTGTGATCACTCTTTTGAGTCGAGAGACGTTCATGAATACGAAAGTAGTAATACATTGGGCCAGCGTTTCTCAGTCAGCGTTTGCAAGATTGGGCGAAGGAACGAGGAGTTGTATTGCGACGCTGCGCTTCGTACCCTCCTGCAGGAAGTGGCATGGCTGAAAGAATAATTCGGGATTTGAAGCAGTTCATTTCAATGTATCCAGATTATCAAGGTGAATGTAAGTGCTGCTTGGAGGCAGCTATCGCTCATAACACTCGGTCGCACAGTGCGAGCATCGGCTGTAGCCCATATTTTGCAGCTTTCGAAAAGGTACCAGTGCTTCCTGCTGATCAAGAACTTTGTATTGCAGATCGCCTGCAATTTTGCGAAAAACGAAAAACTTCGGAAGCCTACCAGCGATACCGGGAAAATATGAAGAGGAACTTTGACCATCGCCACAACACGCGGATACCTCAGATACAAGTGAACGATCTGGTGCTTGTCAGAAAGGGCCTTCCCGGCACAAAGCAGGTGAACATGGGACCTTATCGCGTAGTGCAGATCGCAGTGCAACATGACGTTCTCGAGGACAATCTACCTTAAGCCAGGATTCCGAAAACACTACATTAGAAATGAATATTGGCTTCATACTGGTGAAGGAGTAAATATTAGAGAAAGTATCTGAATTTTTGAAGCTAGTTTTAATTGCGTGGCACGTGGGCCACCTGGATCACGAATGCCCTCACGCGGATCACACCGTCACGGCTGCGCAGGCTTAAAAGACTTGTAGTCACGGCACCTGCAAATGATTTCAAGGAAGAATCCATAAAGCGCTTCCAGACCGGCCACGTCCTGCCACAATAGTAGGAGATTTTGAGCATCGCGCAATTTCTAGACCAAAAACAGCATACAAATAGTAATAAACCGAGTACACGAGCTTCAGGATCAAGTGATCACCAATCCACGTTTTTAATGAAAAAAAACAAGACATAGAAGCATATTTGACATAGAAAAGTGTTATAGCCCCCAAGAACTATGGAGTTTCGCTGAAAATGTGTAAAAGAACAGATTAAACACGTGTCGTCGAAAAATAACACGTGTGTGTGAGCTACTTTTATGTCACTTTCCACGTGTAAAGTGCTGTTTTCTGTTTAATTTGGAAGCCTTACGCACTCAACTAATCGGCTCGCTTACGCCGATGTAGGTGGCTATTTTGTCCGCCACCCAGACCCACCAAGTTTGCAGCTATCGCACATGTTCAGCATAGCAAACAAAACAAACAATAGCCGGTGCATTTCAAGCCAGGCTGACAGCTTACAGTGAACGGACTCCACTTGGAAAGTGCAGCCACGCCAAGGCTTGAATTAGTTTAAGGAAAGAGCCTATGCAAGGACGAAACAGATTAGCAGACGTAGTATCACGAAGTAGACACGTAGAGTCACAGCAGCCGGCACACGAGGCAAAGTGTGAAACGAGTGGGTGCTATAAGTGTTGAACAGATTGCAATCAAACAGTTTCGTCAGGACACATTATCATCGTCATGCATCACAGGAACGACAAATTGCACAAGTACGTGCGTATGCACCCTGTTTTATCGCGAATATACTTGAAAGAACGGTAGCAGCGGGGTAGTTCAGTGAGAAGTGGGAGGCGAAGCACTGAAAGCAGGGCAACTCAATCTGCCACAGGATTGCCGCATGCTCTCGAAGAGCAGTCGAGAGCGTGACGAGTGGGTAGACAACGTGGTCGAAGCTTTTCAAGCCCCAGCTTTCTCTGTGGGACCGCATTAAAAGTGGCGTCAAGTCTGAGTCACATGTTCGTCATTATCGTAATATATAGTATGTTTGTGCAACGACGCAATCACCAGACGTCCTGCTGTTTTCGACGCCGTTTGTACAAAAGGACACCTATATGGCCAACACTTGTGTTAAGCTACACCTAGTGGCTACCTCTGCCGCGCGCACTCGGCGGTTGAAAAAAAAAGAAAATGAAACAGAGTCTGTGACTTTCAAAGGTGCACGTGGCCCCGCCGCGGTGGTCTAGTGGCTAAGGTACTCCGCTGCTGACCCGCAGGTCGCGGGATCGAATTCCGGCTGCGGCGGCTGCATTTCCAATGGAGGCGAAAATGTAGGCCCATGTGCTCAAATTTGGGTGCACTATAAAGAACCCCAGGTGGTCAAAATTTCCAGAGTCCTCCACTAAGGCGTCTCTCACAATCATACGGTGTTTTTGAGAGGTTAAATCTCCCACATCAAAGGTGAACGTGAGTCGTTGACTGCGGCTACTCCGCTCTACAGGAGAGACTACAAATTGTTCTTTGCAGCCCTCGGTGCAGTAAAAGCATCCCGCTCTACCACTGGATGACAGTGCTCTTACAATACTCTTTGACCACTGAAACACGCCAGCTCTGAATAAAGCACTTTCAGCGCACTTTTGATTGATCTTATTGTCCCACTAGAATACGTCCTTAGAAACGTGTAGTGTGCTGCAAGCAAAAGCACCTTCATCAGGCACTCTAGGAGAGTTTATGGCTGCCTTCATAAAGAAAGCTTAAGAGCCCAAACTCTGCCAGTCTGTGCTCTTTCACATGGCCGTTTTTTTTTCTTTTTTTTTTAAAGAACGGCAGATGCAGGATTGAAGTAGCTTTCGATCGCAGCTGCAGCACAAATTTGTAACTCCCTGCGTACAGCGGGGCGATATTGCTGTGAGTTTCCTGCTTATCAATAGAATAGCGGCCATGTGCTCGTACCCACGCCGTCATACTTCAACCCGGACCGTTTTCTGTATTCCGTGAAGTGTGTCGCAACTGCTAAGCCGCAACATTGTTAAATAACGAGTATAATACATTTCGAAGGCATCACTGTAATGTCTGAGAGTACATAACGCTTGGCGTCTTAGCCCAACTGAGCAGTTTGAGACCATAGCAGGTATGTATAACTGTAATACAGCAGAAACATTAGGCATCTCTATATGCGCAATTGCTGCACCACTCAAACAAGATGGTACAGTGTCGTCACATTATTTGAGTGATATCTTGATCACGTGTAAGTATTTAGGTATATTAAAACAATGTCTTAATATTTTCTGTACCACCCCATAACATCAAGAAGAAAATGCAGTTATTAAGTTGGCTCACGCCTATCTATAAAAAACGATATTTCATCTATTCTCCCACTCTCAGTTCTGCCGTAAAAAGATAATTCCTACTGATTGCGATTCTCGAACTCACTGCAAGATCACCACGTGTGTAGAACAATCTATACAAGAGAAAGACGTACAAGTGGTTCTCTACATCCATTGTTTGCTTTCTCCCGCAGGGGTGTCTGCGTAAGCAGGCTTTTATTTGTAGCGACACCACATACCCGAGCTAACCGGGAGCTTCGATCCCTTCCCATGCCTCGCCGCGCGTGGCTCAGTTGTTACCGGGGAAAAACGGATCTGGGGGGAGGGGGGTCGAGCCTATGCTGGGTGATTGCACTTTCAAGGCCCCCCGGTGGAGCCACAGCTTTTTGGCCCCGGCTTCACGTAGATGGTACCTCTGGGCTGACCGACCCAAGGGGAATCAGCAGTCACCCTTTCCTATCTCTATCTTTTCTCAGATCTTCGTCTTTCTCGCTTTCAGTCTTTGCTGTCTTCTTGACGATTCAATCTACTTCCATTTCCCTTAAGAATATTATATTTCGTTTAGCGGCATTGTACGGTTACCGTCTGCAGCACTTCTTGATGCGGCAGCGTCTCCAAGTTGGACTTCATGATGGGTGGCCAACACTGCAGCCGAATATACAAATTATATTGGGAGCACCTTCTTTTCCCTGCTTATTCCATCGTAACCCTTTCAAGAGGGGACGCACCGACGAATGCAACCCTTTCAGTCAACTCATAGAAACCTATACAAAATTTCATGGTGTATATATTGAGAATACAGCTAAACAGGCACGGGTAATTTCTCTAATCATTGTATCAAAGCCTTTAACAGAAGCCTTAGGACCGGGCTCTAAAGTGACAAAAATGGCAAGCGCAGACATTGTGCTTGAGCTGCCCCAAAGCCAACAGTATGTAAAACTGGGAAACCTTGTGAAATTTCACACCATTCCAGTATATGCCTCTTTGAACATAAATCAATGAACTCACCATGCGGAGTTTCTTTGGAAATTTACCTTCTCGAACTGTCGGAACATGAGCTATTAGAAAGATGGAGAGAACAGAACGTGACCAGAATAAAATGTATATCCATCACACGTGACAACAATGAAATTCCAAAACGAACACCTATAGGTGTTCGTTTTGTCCCCACTCTTGTATCAAGCCTACTGTCGGAAATCATGGAAACCGGGTACATAAAACTCTTTGTTCACTCATACATAACCAACCGTTGGCGATGTTTGAAATGCCAGAGATTCGGCCATGGCTCCTAGAGCTGCCGAGGTCGTGAAACCTGCGCAACTTGTGGAGAACGAGGACGCTGTACAAACACGTTTCACTCTTTCGACTGTGACGGTGATCACGCAGCCTACTCACGTTCATGCCCGAACTGGAAAAAATAAGAAAAGACTTTATAACGCAGCACCATAAGCTGATATGGCCCGCCGGGGGGCAATGCCTCACCAGTTTCTGCCACTACTTCGGCTAGCGCAGAGTGAGCCTTCTGATGTGGCACCTGCCTCCTTGGCGGTAGCAGCCCAGCCAATTCCGCCAGCTAGTGAACAGGTACCAGTGACTGAGGGTTGTCAGGTACCAAGGCCTCGTCTCACCAGGTAAGGTCCAAAACCCGAACCACCAGCTCGCACGTGTGAAAATCCAGTGCCTCGCAGGAGACAATGGACATCGCGGTACCCCTGGTACCGAAATATCAGCGTAGCTCCTTTGAGCATGCCAGAAAAACAAAAAAAGCTGATAACAGGGCCCAATGACGGCTCCGTTACTTGAACTCAGATCTCCTGTATAAACAACAAAACTCCATTTCTCGTGCACCAGCTTTACTTTACTTTCATTCTCACTGCCGAATTACACAATGGAACGTCAGTGTTCTTCTGAGTAACCTTGATAATGTCAAAGAACTCCTATACAAACACACTTAAGATCCAAACACATAGCTAAGCTCCTTTTCGAGAGCACCGTGATGATGCAATGACATCATCTGGAGGCGCAGCCCATCGAGTTATTCGAGGAACCGCGTGCAAGCATCTAACGCTTCGATCGCACCTTGAAGCTGTGGCTGTTCGACAGGTACTTTTTCACAGACTCGTCACTAATTGTTCTTTATACATAACTCTACACTACGAACAGCATAAACATGAATTTCCGTCATGCATAAATGATCTTCCTGAAGCCTACCTCCTCCTAGAAGACTTAATTCGCAAAGTAGTCTATGTAGAGAGTCTCGTTGCGATGCACGAGGTCACCTAATCAAACATTTCTTTTTCTGTTCTGCTGCCTGTCTGCTGGTTTGGAAAGAGCCTACATATTACAGCCTCGCTAACAATACCTACTGCTCCATAGACCCAAGCATTGTATATCTGCCATTTCTACCCCCACATCAACGGAAAGCCATAAATAATCATCACGGAAATGACCACTTCCCGGAAGCTTTGAGTACACTGATATTATATGAATGTCCTTGACAGGCACCCGAATGGCTCTCCGAGAAAGGCGATAGGGAACAGTTCAGCAAATATACCTTCTTAATATGGACTGATTCGTAGCGTCAAGCATAGCAGCTGCTGTAGACTAGTTGAAAGCTTTTCTATTTGACGCTGCCACCAGATGTTTTCACAAACAAGGGGACTATCTGGAAAACGATTGGTCCCTTGGTGAAATAATGAGTGTCGAAAAGCACGTAAAAAACAAAGTGTTAAGATTGCTTCAAGAATCATCGATGGCCAAGAATCTCACGAATTTTAAGACATAAAGCCCCAAGCCAGGAATGCGTGCAGCGAGGCCAGAAGAAAAAGTTGGCAAAAATTTTTGTCAGGCATCACTTCTTATACACGGTAGGGCAAGGGCTCCAACAGGTTGAGACGAGTGGAAGGAAAACGATCATATTTACTCCCTCTGGTGGACACACAAGGCGACACAAAAGACACAAGGAAGACCAGGCAAACGACTTAGGAGCACACATTGAGCAAGTTTCCAGCTCGTCACACTACTCTCAAGAGCTCCAACAGTACAAGACAAGAGCCGAGAAGCAGAAACTAGATACTAAATGTAGATAATACGAAGCATACAACCAACCTTTCTCCTTAGCTCAAGAACAAACAGCTCTAAACTTCTGCACCAATTCAGCCTCTGGATCTGACTGTGTGGTCTATGAAATGCTAATGAGCTTGTCTAACGAGGCGCAAAAAACCTTACTTTCTCTCTAAAATGTGAACTGGGTTTCCGGTCACATTCCTTTCACTTGTGACGAGACCATTGTCGTTCGCATTGTGACACAAGGCACGGATCTATTCTGCGTTTCAAGAGGCAAGCCCATCGCTATGACAAGCTGACTGTTTACACTTTTAGAAAACATGATATATCACCGATTTATACACTTCCCTGAAACTAACAGCCTACTTGACCCGTACCAGTGTGTGCTCCGAAAAGGTAGAATCACTGTCGTCGATCTGGTACGCATCTAGCCACAGATTCAAGATGCTTTCGTGCACAATTAATTATTTCTCTTGGTGTACCTTGATATGGAAAAGTCGTACGAAATACCACATGGCGCTTTGCCATTCCGTGAGACCGCTCACACTCAGGTATCGAGGTAACCTGCTGGAAATAATCAAAAGTGATTTGTCCAATCGCACTTGCTATGTTCGACTGGGGAATGCCTTGTCTCGAATATTTATTCAGTAGACTGGAGGGCTGCAAGGTAGTGTCCTAAGTTGCACGCTTTGTATTATGACAATTAATAGCTTAAATTCTGCATTCCACGCAATATAATCCAAAGCACACTTGTCGATGACGTGCTGTTAGGGTATAAATCATAATATAAATTATTATTCATTTTTCAATCATTTTCACCTGATGTGAGGTTAAGCGAGGACTGCACTCCTATGCTTTATAGGTTTTTTTTTGCTTTTCAGATGGTGAATATAACAGGGACACGCGCCACCACCAGTAGATGACGTCACCACTCACTCCTTTAAATCTAACAAGCTAATAATGACACGGTGCCTTTGATAAAGATAGGTACTCCTATCGAAAGGTCGGCCAGCCAGTCTGAGCCACTTCTACTGCTCACACTGATTATACCACTATGTGCTTTCCATTTGTCGGCTCCCATGTAAATTTTAGACTACACAAAGCAGTAATTAACACGAACTTCCTTAGTGTGGTAAAAGCTTTGCAAACTTAAAAAAAAACTTGTCCTCACCTCACTTTATTTCGTTTTAGGGTTGAAGCTCCTTATGGCGTGGATCTGTCCATCCCTTGTATGTATGTATGTATGTATGTATGTATGTATGTATGTATGTATGTATGTATGTATGTATGTATGTATGTATGTATGTATGTATGTATGTATGTATGTATGTATGTATGTATGTATGTATGTATGTATGTATGTAGTCACCCATCCATGGCACATACCCGCTCTAGAGCTGGTATGTGCAGCAGGAGTTGCAAGATGAGAGTTGGCGGTAGAGCGATCACTAAATGGGCGCAAGGACGAATGCACGGATGGAGGGATGGACAGGCAGGCTAGCAGATAGACAGATGAATGGATGGACGCGCGTACATACAGGCGGATTGACGCACGAATGGATGGACAAACGGACGAACGGGCTCCCGGACGGACGCATGAAACGACACACGAATGGTAGCGCGGACGGACGGAAGCAAGAACAGACGGACGGTGTTACGAACAGCACCTCCGACGACGTTACGAAGGGCGCCACGAATCTCACTGCTGCAACCACTGTTTCGAAAGACGGCGACGCCAACACGGCCCCGAAGGCGCCACTGCTTCAAACTCCGCCGGGAATGTCACCAGCAGTTTGGTAGCGTAGGTTTCTCAGCTCGCGACTGCTTCTGCGAAGATATGATAGACGAGCGGATGAGACGACGGTGAGTTAAACAAGGTTTATGTAGAGCATATATACAGAGGCGTTACAAATACGGCTCTGGGGCCGATGGTTTAGAGACGCGAAGTGCCAAGCTCTCTTCTCTGACACATAGGTCTATTGCTCGCGACACGCCGCAGGGCTTCTTTTATATGCATCGGGTGGATTATTTGAGTAACCAAATGTCCAACCAGAAGCGCCGCTGGTCGTGAGGTCAGACTCCTCCAATGTGGTCGCCGCTGGGCCGCGTCATTATTTTTCATCAAATCTGGAGCCGCTGCGTTGAACGTGGCTGCACCCGAGGGCAAGTGACGTCACCACGCATTGCGTCAGACTCGCCAGACAGGAAGGCGCCGGCTCGCTGGCTGACGTGACTCACTGCACGTGCGCGGAAGAAAGGCGCCGTCGCGTGATGACGCCGTTGAGTTGTTCATCGCGTCAAGCGGGCTCGCGTGCTGGCCTTGACACGGAGTTCCTTTTTCCGAGGCATGGACGTTCGCTGCGGACTCGCAGGCATAACAGCACCCCCGCCGCCAGACAATGCGCCGAAAAGACGAGCTGCTTCCACGTGGCTCGGATGTCAGGCGCGCTCGTTCGCCAGGTCCCTCCAGGTTCGCCTCCAGGGCCATGGGGAGAATGCAGCTCCAGACTGTTCCGGGAACACATACTATTCTTGAGGACGGATCCCAGCTCCACTGGCTTGTCGCCACAACTTGTCAACCAGCTTCGCTCGTATCTTCTGACGATCTTTGGTTTTAGCACTTGTCGATGGTTCTGGTACTCTTCAAGAACAGTTCGACAACAGACAAGACATGACACAAGCAAGTTCCCTCGGTCACCCGACAGAACACCACACAAAGTATAGTACAACATATACCTAGTTACGTGTCTATCGGAGTTTCGTTCCCTCTACATCAAAAGGCACATGTGGGACACAAGAATCTTAAAATGAGAACTCAAGTTTCTACACGTACAACAGCGTAACGAAATAGAATAAAACATAAAGTTGGCTCCTTGAGCTCATTCTGGACGAGAGCGCCCAGCAAAGGCCATGATGAGGACAAAATTTTGCCCCGAATCGCCAGCGAGAAACCGAAAGGTGGAGAAGGCTCTAACTAAACGCACAACTCAATGCGTCTGCATTAGCGTTTAGCTTTCCTTCTTTTTTTTTAGCGAGCGTCAAAGTTGCGCTGTTGAAGTATCACGCACCATCTCAGTAACCTGCCGCATTTAGGCGACGATACCTATGCGGTACCAAGAGCGGCTCATACTTGCGATGTTGCAGAGGAGAACAACGATACGGCTTGCTAGGGATTGGCTCCTCACAAGTTAGCTCGATACCGTGTTCGATCACCGTCGTGTTTCCAGGACGGTCCGAAAACACGTATCCAAACTCGGAAACAATCCTTTTCAGGTCCTTCTTCTGGACTTCACTCAACCTAGGCTCTAGGTTCAAGTGCTCCAACATTACCTCCGATCCCCTTTCGATTACATCACTATAACTCAAAATTTCTTCTCTCTCATCCTCTGAAGCATTCAACAGCAGATTTACGACCGCTTGACGTTGAACGTATGGTTTCATTAGGTTACTGTGGTAAATTTTGTTCGGCTGCCTAATTGATTTCACTTCATAATTCGTATCGGAAAGCTTCGATATTACTTTGGCAGGCCCTTCTCTATGAACCCCAAGCTTGTTCCTTATGGAAGGCTGCAGAAGCATTTCTGACTGACTTCCTCCTTCAAAATCACGCTTCTTCGCCGATTTGTCGTAGTACTCCTTCGACAACACTTGTGCAGCTTTCATGTGGCTTTCCACTCACGCTTTAATCGAGAGGTTATCACGCTGCTCTCGAATGAGCGTTTTTCGATCAACCCTCGACAGCTTACTCCTACTTTCCGCTACAGGGGAGAGCGTTGCACCCCTCTCGCTTCGACTTCATGGTGCCATGTCGTCTCCCCCTGCTACGGAAACCGCGCCGGTCGCTTCGGCGACGGGCCACTCGAGTGACGGCTCAAATGACTCACACGGAGCATCTTGTGTCTGAGGTTCCATCGACTCGCTGCCATGGTCACACAGATCTGCTGCTTTTGAACTTTTTTCACCACATAGAACAAGATCAATCTCCCGCGAAAGCTTCCACGCTTGCGATCGCGTGAGGACCGTGTACGCTAAGTTGGAGAAGAACGATTTACCCTGCTCTTTGAGATGCTGCTCTGAGTTGTTAGAGAAAAAAAAGGAAAACGCCCGGGAAGCGCGGCAGACACAGCCACTTTGGTACGAAGCTTACCAAACGGGCCTTCAATGGCAATCGTAGTGATTGGTAAGCAAGCACTCTACTCCTCGGCGACTTGCCTATTCCACTCGCATTCTCCTGTAAAGTCATCCGGAGACACCAATGAAGGATGGGCAATGTCATGATTGCCGCTGAGTGTCTAAGTGCTCGACACGTTTTCCCATTCCCCCTAATTTCTTCGAGATACGGCTCTAACAACCACATGTTCTTTTCCGATTCTCGGATTGTTGCAAAAGCAAACTTTTGCTTAGAGTTTTTCACGATGTGCTCTTCCTTTTTGCAGTTGTAGCAGATGAGCGGCTTCCGTGATTCAAACGCCCAAGTGGTATCAGTGCGTTGTTTAGGAACCTCACTCAATTTCTCCGCTTCCGTTTGCCTCTACCCTACAGTGTCCTTCGTAAAAGACGGGTCCTTCTTGAAATTGCGGTGTGGAGCGGGTTTCCGTTGATCAGGTTTCTTTGAAAAGCCTTCTTTCCTTTCATCCTTTTTAACGCGCACTGCCCTGCTATGCAACTTTCGGCGAGTATAATACTCCTCAGCTAACTCTGCTGCCAAGTTTAGCTGTACTTCACCAAGTTTGTCCTGCAGCCAAAGCTTGACATCCTCCTCAATGCAGCGGTAGAATTGCTCCAATGCAATGCATTCTACCACTTTATCGCGGTCGTCATAAACACCTTCGCCCTTGAGCCATTCAAATAAATCGGCTTTAAGACGAAACCTGAAGTCAACGTGTGACTCATTATCCTTTTTAGCATACCAGAACCTTTGCCTGAAAGCCTCAGGTGACAACTTATAACGTCTCAAGAGCACTTCCTGAACCTCGTCATAGCTGTCAAACGCTTCCCTCGACAAGAGAATTATAGCGTCGGACACTTCGCCGGGAAGAAGAGCTAACAGGTTCTGCGCCCAAAGAGACCACTCTAAAGCATTTCGCTCAAAGTCGTGTTCAAACTTGACGAGATACTTCGCCATGTCCTCGCCTACTACGAACAGTGGCAGTTGGTCCCGAATTCTATAACCGCTGACCTGAACTGTCGGAGAAGCTACGCTAGGCGCCTGAGAACACTGTAGGATTGCCAATTCTATTCGTTTCAACTCGAGGCGCTCCTGTCTCTCGGCCTCCTCGCGAACTTCTCGCCTTTCAGCTTCTTCACGTTCGCAAACTTCCCGCCTTTCAGCCTCCTTGCGGCGTGCTTTGATATCCTCCCAGGCCTCATCAAGTTCCTGAGCCGAAACTCCTTCATCTCTCATGATCTCAAGAATCGCTTGCTTTCTTTTTGCACGGCCCCAAGTAATGCTGAGTTCTTCACAAATTTCGATGAGTTCCTTCACTTTAAGTTTCTCCATCGTTCACACTAGCCTCTTGCTGTTTGCCCCTGTTAAGAATCTTCTAGTCGTACCCACTATAAATCTACTAGCAAGACGCGCAAGCAATTTTTAACACTCCAGTGTTACCCAATCCGCATTAACTTTGGTTTGAAAGCCCTTCGACTTTGATTGAAACGATCAAAGCTCAATCTAATGCTTCACACAGCCCTTCTTTAAAGTACTATAACCTGTGCTAGAGTAGTCTGGTGAACTGAAGGGAAAACGTCAGGCACTCATCGCATTGATGTCGCTGACGCCGGACGATCCCGCAGCTGCCAACCACTGTTGCGAAGCGCGCCTCCAACGACGTTGCGAAGGGCGCCACGAATCTCACTGCTGCAACCACTGTTTCGAAAGGCGGTGACGCCAACACGTTCCCGAAGGCGCCACTGCTTCGAACTCCGCCGGGAATGTCACCAGCCGTTTGGTAGCGTAGGTTTCTCAGCTCGCGACTGCTTCTGCGAAGATCTGATAGACGAGCGGTTGAGACGACGGTGAGTTAAACAAGGTTTATGTAGAGCATATATACAGAGGCGTTACAAATACGGCTCTGAGGCCGATGGTTTAGAGACGCGAAGCGCCAAGCTCTCTTCTCTGACACATAAGTCTATTGCTCACGACACGCCGCAGGGCTTCTTTTATATGCACCGGGTGGAATCTTTGAGTAACCAAATGTCCAACCAGAAGCGCCGCTGGTCATGAGGTCAGACTCCTCCAATGGGGTCGCCACTGGGCCGCGTCATTCTTTTTCATAGAATCTGGAGCCGCAGCGTTGCACGTGGCTGCACCCGAGGACAAGTGACGTCGCCACGCATTGCGTCAAACTCGCCAGACAGGAAGGCACCGGCTCGCTGGCTGACGTGACTCACTGCACGTGCGCGGCAGAAAGGCGCCGTCGCGTGATGCCACCGTTGAGTTGTTCATCGCGTCAGGCGGGCTAGCGGACTGGCCTTGACACAGATTTCCTTTTTCCGAGGCATGGACGTTCGCTCCGGACTCGCAGGCATAACAACGGATGGAAGCATGGACGGGCTGATGGACAATTCCACCCACTCATCATCATTTACTCCGGGGATATTCTGTGATTTTTATGCACAAGCTACACGCTCAAACTGTCGTAATGTGCTGGGTGTCGAGGCACCATGAGACCCCAATCAACGTGATGACGGACCAGCTCGCTGAATCCGTCCACGAAATCACTGCCACTATGCTCATATCTATCCTGGCCCTTCATTTTACAACATCTCTCAAACCATAGCTCAGGAACTACAGGCCGAGCGAGTGGGATTGACACACAAAAACAAACTACACGTTATTAAGCGACACATTGGTAATTCGCCGCAATATTGAAGTCACGTCTCACGGAGTTAACACTATGTTCATGGTAAGACACACATACACGACGCAGTAGTACCATTTGTCTGGTGGCGATAGACCACTGAGTGACAGATGTGGTGAAGCACTAACAGTGTTTGACGTTTTACACTAGTGTGAACAATTAGGCAACCTAGGAAGACAACACTTTCCTTTACCCTACCGGCAGCAAATACCACTTCACTCTGTGATATTGGGTGGTAGGAGACAACTTTTCGCGGATAAATCCATGTTGGCTTTTTCAAGAGATATCAGCACTTTACAAACTATATACGCAGGCATCGCGTTGTGCAACCTGTCAAGAGAGGTTGCTGCTGTGGTGGCTACATTGAAAAGCATCTGCCTCACTACCATTGGACACAAGGACGCTTATGAGGCACTTTCGCTAGTGTCGAACATATCCGCAGTGCTTGATTAATAAAAATTTTCACTACCCATTCTCAATATGCATTTAACGTCACTGTCATAATTTTATTACCTCTATGTTTCACCCGCCTTAGCGCAAGCAATTTTAAGGCCATTGTACAGCCACTACACATAATCATTGTTCACATCTCTTTTCCTATGACCTGGCACTCTTCAGCCATCAAATGGTCCTTGCGCCACAAAACACCATACATCATCATCATTACCACGGAGAAGACATTCAAAGAAAAAAACAAAATAAAGATATTTATTCTCTTTTCCTCAACGCCGTCGTCAATGTGAGCGTTAGCACCCGCTTCCTTGCATGTATATATACACATGGTTCTCGTTAGCAGAAGATGGCGTAATTTTTATTTCCTGCCCCGCCGCAGTGGTCTAGTGGCTAAGGTACATGGCTACGGACCCGCAGGTCGCGGGATCTAATCCCAGCTGCGGCGTCTGCATTTTCGATGGAGGCAAAATGGTGTAGGCCCGCGTGCTCATATTTGGGTGCACGATAAAGAACCCCAGGTGGTCGACATTTCTGGAGCCCACCACTGCGGCACCTTTCATTATGATATGATGGTTTTGGGACGTTAAACCTCACAAATAAATAAATCAATCAGTGATGAAGTTTCTTCCGCAGTCTGCTTCGCACGTGCTGTAGATATTGCGGACTGCCGAGAGAAGTATTCTCGACATTTCACATGCATATAGCCAAGCTTTCACCTTAGCTAAGCTCCAAACATTAATGAACTCCTGCAGTAATTTCGCCCCTGGTTGTGACCATGTGGTGTATGCAATGGTAAAAAACCTACAACTCGAAGCACAAAAAAAACCTTACTTTGCTTGTACCTATCTGGCTCTTTCACACTATGCCTACTTTCTGGAAAGAGGCTATTGTTATTCCCAGTTTTAAAAGGGGCAAGAACCCTTCTTCATTTTAGAGTTGCCTATTGCCTATTGTTGCCTACTGCCTAATGTAAGTGCCTATTGCACTTACATGCTGCCTGTGCAAACTTTTCAAATTCAAAAAAAAATGAAAAACTGCTGTCTTGTACATTTCCTTGAAACAAACAATTTGCTCGACAAATTCCAGTGCGGGTTTCGTGAGGGTAGATCCACCACCAACCACCTTGTTTGTATCGAGGCAGAGATCAGAGATGCTTTCGTCCACAAGCAATACTTTCTTTCTGTGTTCCTCGATATCGAAAAGTCATATGGTGCAACATGGCTATTTAGAGTGAGGGGAAAAAGAAGTTGTCACCGAGAACAGCCTCTGCTTCGAGCTCTGTGAGTTTCCTAATTCTTTTGCCAAGATTTTTCAATAATCAACACACCTCGAAGAGGCGTTCCCCCTTAGATTGGGGGATCAAAACCCCATCCAGCAACCGGGACCGGGCCGACCACATCATAGTGCGTCTGATGGAAGTTCTCACCCCGGCCCAAGCGGGGCCCACGATGACAATTCTTATGACTCCTCCGTTGAAGATATGGCTTCGGAAAGCGACTACGTGGTCGTACCAAGCCGACGCCTGAAGAGGAAAATCAGCCGGACATCGCCCACTAGCCGGCAAGCACAGACAAAGGCGAGTAGCGTGCGTTCGTACACCATTTCGTATGTGCCGACATCGAAGACAGACATCTTGAACTCTCTAAATAGGCCGAGCCTGACAGAGTACTTTGAGCTCATCGCTCTAGGGAAAGTCGTAAAAATACGCATAAATACCCGAAAGAACATACGGTCTGTGGAGGTAACTACGAAGGCCTTAATGGACACGCTGAAAGCAATTGTTAGATTAAGAAATATTCCGGTTCGCGCATTCTCCGCGTACGACGAAGAAACAACAACATGAGTTATATACGCTGTGGATGAGGAGATAACAGACTCGAGTCTCGAGAAACTGCTGTCATCGTCTGCTCCCGTGCTTGGCTTCCACCGCTTTGGACGCACGTGATGTGTTAAAGTAGTGTTTCAGTCGAAGACGTTACCCACACATGTAAAAGTTGGGTACGTGAGGCACTCGGTACGTTCTTACGTACCAAACCCTCTGCAATGTCATAAATGCATGAAATTTGGGCACGTTAGTGCAGTTGGCAAGGGTGCAGTAACCTGCAAGCATCGCGGTGGCCCTCATGATGGTGATAACTGCAATGCTGTGGCCAAATGCCCAAACAGCTCAGGCGCCCACGACGCAACATCAAAGGAATGTCCCAAAATGAGGAATGAAATTAGTATCCTGAAGAAGATGGTTCGAGACCACTCCACTCACAGAGAAGCTGCAAGGGCTGTACGGCGCCATAAACATAGTTCGCGACATCGACGCAAACGAAGCAGCAGTGCTTATAGCTTATCGAATCCGACACACAAAACCGTGCCCTTACCACCTCCTAGCCTACTTTTGTCGGCAAGAAAGGAGGATACAGATGCTCAAATGCCAATACAGTCCACGCAAGTACAATGTAACCAGTCATTGGCTCTCCCCACGTCGGAGACTCAGTGGCCTTCACTACCGTCAAGAGCTACGGTAGCGCCATCATCACATAGTGCCCCTACCTCCAATGAAGAAAACAAGAAGATGGGCAACACAGATGTCAAGGCTATGCTTAAAAATTTGATGGGTTCGATGCGTAAGATTCTCAGCAGCCTAAACACTCGCGCTGCTAAGGCGGCTCTGCAGCTACTTGAGGTTTTGGAGCCTCTTCTACTGGTTCTTCAGTAAGTGAACATGGCACTGATGTTCGAAGAACGCATGCGCCAGTCGCTTGTTATGCAATAGAATGCTCGTGGCCTACGTGGCCGTCTGTCAGACTTCAGACAATGGGTTTTTAAATATCAATTTCCTGTTATCGTTATATGTGAACCGAATATGGTTTCACCTTTTCGTATATCTGAATATATCCAGATTTGGTCCCGCAGTGATCAACGTACGAGCAAAGTTCTCGTTTGTATAAGCCGTGATTTGACATTCTTGAGACATGAAGTCGCGTCGAATACCAGCAATGATTACGTGAGCCTGACTGTAACACATAAAAAGCGAACGTTCTCCGTAATAGGAGGACACATACACCCAAGCGCACAGATGGACTGCTTTCATCTGGGGACCATTCTTCAAGCAGCACAAAGGCCACACATTGTGATCGGCAATTTTAATGCATATCATCCTCTCTGGGGTAGCACTACAACGAATTATCACGGAAAGGATTTAGCCAATTTTATATACAACTATGGACTAAGCGTACTCAACGACGGATCACCTACATTTGTTCGTGGCACGTCCTACAGCAGCTGCCTCGACCTCTGTTTCGTTTCCAGAAACCTTCTGTCTTCCGCATGTTGGTGCACAGATTTGGACACTCGCGGCAGTGACCACCTTCCAACCTATGTTCAGTTCAGGTAGTTTCGCCGCACGCACACACGCTACATCCGTCAAACCTACTGGACACTGTTCAAGGCATCTGTCAAGTCTGGCTGTGAGCACACGACTGATCCATCCGTGGTAGAAAACATCATTGCTTCTTCACTGCGTGACACAACCAAACAAGTTAACCTACCGATGCAGAGATCAGCAGTTGACTCCCAATACGAGGCCCTTCGTGCAATCCGTCGCCGTGCCGAACGCCGATACAGACGAACGAAGTCAATTTCAGATCTTTCCGCCTGTCGTCGAGCTCAACGACATGTTCTTCGGCATCTTGAAAAGATTGACAGGCAACGTTGGAGAAATTTCTGTGGATCTCTGGACCCCAGGCAACCTCTATCTAAGATCTGGCGGGTGGTACGAAGTTTGCAGACAACTCCCCAACAACATCAACCATTTTAAGCTGTTGCTCTACATCAGGGACGGACAGAAGTTGAGATAGCCAGTGACTACTGTAGCCTCATCGTGGACACCACTGATGATCTTGCCAATAATGAGCTTGTAGTGCCATCATCAACATCATCATTTTTTCCATCACCGCGCCGCGTCTCTCGCGCAGCTGGCGCGAGCTCGAGCTGCGCGAGAATGAGAACGAGCTTCTGGCCTGGCGGTTTGGACGCTGGTAGTCGACGTGGCTCCGCTTCAGGCCTGCAATAAAGTGGCGAGATCGGCACGGCCCCATCGGCCGCCTTCGACGTCATCTCACGTCTCTCTTCTCTCGCCGCTACATTGGTGACCCGGAGAACACGCCCTTCGCCGAGCGGCCCGCGGCCATGTTCCCGCAACTCTGCCCACCAGTGCCGCCGTACCAATCAACTTACCCCAAGGTATGGTTCATGCAGCTCGATGCCGTTCTGGCGCTGAATGGCGTCACGGACCAGCTGCAGATGCACGCCATTCTTCTCGACGCCCTCCCGGTAGAGTTGCGCCATCTCGCTGCCACTTCAAGCACCAGCCCGCAGCCTTACGATGCCCTCTGCACTGCGGTGCTCGCCCGCAGCGGCAACACATACCGTCCGCTTCCGTTTACCCGCACCAGGCAGGTTTCCCCGGCGTCGCAGAGCAAGGTACGCACGCAAGCGCACGCAGAGCAAGCGACGGCACGTGACACCGTGGCCCTCGCCGTTTCCGCGACCACCAGCTCAGACGTCTCGGCCTCCTCCTCGCCGCAGCTGCTGGTCAGCTCCTCGACGGTGCCCCCTGCCGCTCCGCCACCTGCCACTGGTGCCAGCAATGGCCTGCCGGGTGCCTCGCCACATTCCACTCGCACCTCCCCGGCCAGCAGCCGACCACCCTCGGCGTCTCCGCTCCCCGCCCCTGTCCCTGTCTCTGTTTTGTGGTCTACGACGGGCCCCAGCGCCGTGCCTTCGCGGAGCCAGAGCCTGCCCTCATCGTCGGCGTCGACACCGGCAACCACCAAAGCAACTGCCACCGTCGCCCCTCTGCCCGTGGCGCCGCAGCAGGCACCTGCGTCGAGACCCGGCGTCGCACAGGTGGTTTCGGCCAGCCCCAGTCCTCGCACCTCTGGTGCCCCCCGGCTCATCCAGCTGAAACAGCCACAGATCCTGCCCAAGCTGTCGAGCGGCAGCGCGAACATGACGACGCCTTCGGCAGCGGCCACCACCCGGTCCCAGTCTCCACGGGCGAGCAGCACAAGGCCACACCGTGGCCCGCGCCTGTACCGGCGCCGCAGCCTGCGACCACGGTGCAGCGCGGAGCCGCGATGGGGCTCAACACGGGGAGTCCGCTGCTCATCGGGAACCCCGCGGCACCGCAGCCGGGCATGTTTCCGGCTGGACCTGCGCACGACACTTTCCTGCTGAACCAGTACATTCCGGGCCTGGACCACAGCCCGATTCTGATACAAGGCGCACTGGGGCAGACCCAGAGCTCTCTGGGACAGATACAGGGGTTCCAGCTGGCCCTGCGACCACCCTATGCCACGGGCCTGACCCTGGGACCTCAGACGGGGCCCAGGCCCCATGGGGGACATCCAGGACCGCCTGGCACCCCGACGCTTGTCATTCCACAGAACCTGGGGCCAAGGCCCAACATCTTTCTGGCACCGCCACGCATGATGTCGCCCCCCTCGTTTGCCATAGTCCAGGTACAGCCACTGACGCTCCAACAGCTGCAGGCCATGCTGCCCACGCAGACCATGCTGGCCCAGCCCACACTGGGTGCGTTCCAGACAGACCAGCACCAATCCCTGGTGCAGATACCGACGTTCACCCAGCCGCAGATACTGGCGCATGCCCATCATCACCACCACCACCACCACCATCATGGCGCCCTGTCAGGACCTCTAATCTCAACAGGCGGCAGTATAGTGTCCTCTGCACCCAGCGCCAACATTGTCACCCACCATCCTGTCATGACCTCGCGACACACGGTCCATTCTCGGCCTTTCCGACCAGGTCACCGTGAGACCCGCTTGTCGGCTACCACGGCGACCCGGCACTTCCTCCTGCGTCCTCTGCGCAACTCCCAGAGTCGCCCACCAGAGACACACTGCTTACCGATGGCCTATAAACGTTGACAACCTGGACTTGCCAAAAGGAACACTTTATGGACTGCCGTTCATGTACATAGCATTTGTCGCCCTCTTTCTTTTTTTCATATGAGTTCAAATCGCGCAAAGCGCTAGGGGGGGAGCCCTGTAGTGCCATCATCAACATCATCATTTTTTCCATCACCGCGCCGCGTCTCTCGCGCAGCTGGCGCGAGCTCGAGCTGCGCGAGAATGAGAACGAGCTTCTGGCCTGGCGGTTTGAACGCTGGTAGTCGACGTGGCTCCGCTTCAGGCCTGCAATAAAGTGGCGAGATCGGCACGGCCCCATCGGCCGCCTTCGACGTCATCTCACGTCTCTCTTCTCTCGCCGCTACAAGCTTCCTACTACCATTGCGCCTCCATCGTCTGACGAGCGCCTTGATGTACGTTTTACAGTACATGAGCTTGACGCTGCGATTTCTGCCTGGACCTGACGGAATCACGTATGCTGCACTCAACCATCTTGATGCAGAAGCACGACGTACCCTGTTATCTCATTATAACACCTCATGGGAGTCAGGAGGAGTCCCAGCTAACTGGAATTGCAGTCGTATTATTGCATTGCTCAAGCCGGGGAAGTGTCCTTATGCACTTTCCTCCTACAGACCAATCGCGTTAGCCAGCTGCGTCGGAAAAGTGATGGAAAGAATGGTACTGGCAGGATTAGAGCGGATTCTAGAGAGCAACAACTCCTTTCCTGCATTTATGAACGGCTTCAGAAGAGGCTGATCTGCCATCGATGGTGTGGTCGACTTGATCACCAGCGTTGAAGAGGAAAGAAGCCGACGCAGACAAGTGGCGGCGGTCTTCTTAGACATTAGGGGGGCCTACGATAATGTGCTGCATTATGCGATCCTTGACGCACTGGAAGATTTCGACATCAGTGGACGACTGTACGCTTGGATTTTTAGCTACCTTAGGGACCGCACCATTCACATGACGACAAGTAACGGAGACACCGATCGATATAAGGTTCATCGTGGTGTTCCCCAAGGAGGAGTTCTCAGCCCGATCCTATTCAATGTCACAATGATCGGCCTAGCAGCAGAACTTCCCAGCACGGTGAAGATCACTGCATACGCTGATGACATATGCATATGGGCATCCGGAACTACTCGTCCGCAATGGCGAGCTCGACTACAGCGTGCAGTGACGATCACATACAAATATCTATGACGTCAGGGGCTCACTCTTTCAATTGACAAATGCGCAGTGCTTGCGTTCACGCGCAAGCATATGTCGAAATACCCGATATTTATTAATGGGACAGCGATACCTGCTGTAACGCACCACAAGTTCCTTGGGGTTGTCGTACACAGATATCTATCGTGGACGAGGCATCTCGCCGTACTTAAATCTAAATTGAAGAGCTTTGCTCTCATTCTTCGCCACGTAGCAGGAGCAAGATGGGGCCCATCAGAATCATTGCTACTTCAATTATACAATGCTCTATTTGTGGGATACATTCGATACAGCATGCCGGTGCTTTCCAATATGAGACCTAGTTGTGTGAAGACACTCGAGAGTGTTCAAGCTCAATGCTTACGAAGATGCTCGGGTCTACCACTCTGCACTTCAACAAATGGGACAATCGCAGAGGCTCGGGCTTGTCCCCATGAGTGTATACATGCTCTGCGAGCCACTTAGAGTTCACCTACGATTACTGAGCAGACACAGACACCACCCACTGTCAGTACTACCCGCCACTCACCCAGATTGCAGTTTCTCAAAAGTAATATTGCGGCATGAAAATATTATACCATCAAGGTTTTCTCCGCCAAATGCCCCTGCAGTGCCACCATGGGTTCTGCCTAAACCACCTATCTCTTTTACGATACCTGGAATCAGGAAGAAGTCGCTCATTTCTTCTGTTGGCCTCAGACAACTGACCCTATATCACATTTATACAACGTACAGTGATTCTATGCACGTGTACACCGACGGATCCACCACGCTAAACACCTCCGCCGCAGCCTTTGTCATCCCACACATGGATATTGCTCGACGATTCAAAGTGGACCATAAAACCACATCAACTGCCGCAAAGCTTGTCGCTATCCGAGAGGCAATAAGGTTTATTTCCGGAGAGCGACCTCGAGCTTGGACGATTTTCTGTGATGCCAAACCCGCTTTGCAAACCATTAATTGCATCATTAAGCAAGGTCCATAATACAGCTTGGCAATAGAAATTACAGAACTTATTCAGGTTGCTTCAACAAATGGCCATCTTATAACTTTCCAGTGGATTCCCGCTCATTGCAGCGTGATGCGAAACGAAGAGGCAGACGCTCAAGCTAAAAATGCCTTAAGCAGTGCCCCTGAAGTACGCATTGCGTTTTCACGAGATGACACGAACGCCCTGCTTCGCTGCGTGATGCGCAGCTACACACTTCAGCACTGGACCAAACCGGAACGGCGACACCAGCGACTTCACAAATGGGACCCGGAAATTTATTTATTTATTTATTATACCTCAAAAACCCCAGGGAGGGGTGTTACATGAGGGGTGGGCAGTACAGGGTTTCTTCAATGTGCGCTTTGAAAAGAATGGGGCTGCAGTGGCGCACGACGTGGGACGGAAGGTCATTCCAATCCTTCCAATCCAATTCCATTCCAATCCAATCCAAAATGAGGTTCCGCATGCCCCCTAAATTGAAACGGCAACTCACAAGTATGATCCACCGCATTCGTCTTGGTGTAGCGTACACTAGACGTTACGCACATATCATCGATCGCAGTGACACCGGTCCTAATTGTGAACACTGTGATGTGCCAGAAACGCTTGAGCACATATTTTGTGTCTGCCCAGCATACGCACGCGAACGACAAACACTGATTTCTTCTACTGAACAATATCGCAGTAGGTCATTAACTGATGAGAGTATGTTGGGCCCTTGACAAGACACCAACAGTGCAACTGGGGTAACAAGAGCAGCTATTACATTTTTAGAAACAACTTGACTATGTGCGCGTCTATAAGATGTGTCTCAGCTAGAAAGAACACTACATACTCACCTCTCTATCTCACCATCGTCATCCATTAATCTTTCTTTTCCCCTTTCCCTTTCCCCAGTGTAGAGTAGCAGGCTAGAGCAAGCTATCGCTCAGGCCGACCTCTCTGCCTTTCTGTAAATAAACATACTTCCTTCCTTAGAGTATTAAAAGACCTGTCCAACCTTGGCGTGCTTGTTAGAATTTTTACATTAGCGAAGGTTACTTGTCAAATCCGACATGCCGTGTTCGAGTGGGCAGCGTTCTCTCCACAACATTTCTCCAAAAAACAGGTTTGCTGCAAGGTGGTGTACTTAGTTGGACACTTCTTTAATATCAAAATGAATTTTTTCGCACGGTCCATTCCTCGTAATATGCTTTACTACACACTTGTCGATGACGTCCAGCTTGGTTTCAGTACTTGTAATCTGGCCGTGTGTGCGCGGCAGGTTCAGCTTGCTTTAAACAAGATATCCAATTTTTCAGAATCAAGGAGGTTACTACTGAATGCAAAAAAATCACGTGTGTATTGTTCTCTAGAAATCAGGCAATCATGCCGAACCTGATATTCAACTGCATGGGCGACGTCTTGCAGTCAATATTGAATATAAAATCTTAGTCGTAACAACAGGCAGTAAGCTAACGTATTTAAAAATGAAGTGCAGAAAAGCCATGAATCTTCTGAAGGTGTTTTTACGAACTACATGAAGAAGTGACAAAAGTGTGTCATGAATTTGTATAAAAGCCTTATGCGTACACGTCTAGACGATGGGCCTATGATATATCAATCTGTGACTTCTACTGACCTTAAAATGATGCTTGATCCAGTTCATCATATAGACATCCACCTCTCTACGGGTGCTTTTCGCACTAGCCCCATGGAAAGCCTGTACATAAAATCGAACGAACGGTCACTGCATCTACAGGAATGTTACAACTCTGTTGAATATTATCTTAAGGTGAATGAACACAGAAAAGGAACACTATTCACTATGAATAATTATTGACATGTCAAGTTCTCGTGTGTTTTAAAACCGGCCTCCTACCAGACAGCCCTACTCACTCTCTGTGAGGGGCCTAGCGAAGGAAACCGGTGTGCCACTTGAACACCGTCTCATGGCTCCCGAAGTATGCCTGCAACAATGGCAGAGGCAGGTGATAGATTGCGACGTGTCTTTCTTAAAGGCTACGAATCACGCGATAATCTCACATATTCAGACATACTTCCTGAAACTACAACACATGTCCTGGGTTATTTACAGGTGTTCAAACTCCCTCACTCTCGTGTCATACGCAGTCGTCGACGCATTCTTTTCGGAAGCTGGCGTACTGCACTTTATATAAGCATTTTCACTATCGAAGCTTATGCGATACTTACGGCCGGAAAACACATTAAAAAATGAAACTACAGAAGGTAATAATATTCACAGAATTCCTTTGCGTAGTGAAAGCTCTGAAAACTCTTGAAAATCACTAAAACACCACCCTTATCTCAGTTTATTTACTTTTATGCACAATCTACTCATCCAAACAGCATTTTGCAGTCTGCTGGGTGCTAGGGCACCATAAAATACAAGGCAACGTTTTGGCGAACAATTCAGCTGAATATGCCAACAAAACTGCTACCAATACATTGATACCGATTATTTTTTTGATTTGAGCACTTTTATAAAACGAAAGCTCAGGGGTTATTGGCAGAGCACATGGGATACACTCAGAGTAATAAACTGCATGTTATCAAGACACAACTTGGTCCTTGGCCACCAGTATTAAAATCCCGCCACACAAAAGTAATACTTACAAGGTTAAGAACACGACATACACACGCAACACATCTATTTCTTTTGCCTGGTGGCAGTCCACCTTTGTGCAACAGATGTGGAGAAGCACTCACCGTACTTCATATTCTAATCCGGCGTAAAGAATCAGACACGCTCAGAAGACAACACTTTTCATTACCCAATAAACAACAGATATCACTTCACCCGGCATTGTTCATCAGTAGGAAACCACTTTTCCCATATAAATCGTTGTTGGTTTTGTTGAGAGTCGTGCCTACTTTTCACGTCATATACCCGGGCACTCTGTCGCATGACCTCTCCAGAGATGTTTCCGCTGAACAAAGCACTTGCCTCGCGGCCCTTGGAAGCAACGGTGAGAACAGCCTAGGCACTTTGCTAGTGTCATACATGCCCACAATCGTTTTCATTATCACAAACTTTCGTCGTCTATCCACACTACACATAACTGAGGCCATGATCATAATTTCATTACTTTTATAGTTTTACTCGCTTTAGCACAAGGAATTTTATGGCCATTACACAGCTGCTTATCATAATTATTCACCACATCTCTACTCTTATGAACTGGTGCTTTTTGGCCATGAAATTGCCCTTGCGCCACAAAACATCCAACATAATCATAATCATCAACGTTTCGCATGAAAATAACAGAAGATTCCTGGAGAGAAAAAAATCACTGCATTTCAAGCTGCTTTAGGGTAATTATGGGGCGAAGCTTTCAGAGGTGAATAGTGTTGTTAAAGTTAAGATAGTACTGAAACTGATTATGGTTGTGATACATATACTTTTTTATTCAAAGAGATAGTGCTGAGGCCGATTGCGATATAGCGGTGATTCTTCTTTATAGCTGATATGAGCTTTCGAGTTCCGGGTTACGCTTTGACTTCATAATTACAGCTTCATTAGCTATCGTCTCTGGTGTAAAATTTTTTTGTCGGTATTGCCGCTTTGCATCCGCTTCAAGTGGTCTCAACTGCGCGTCGCCTTGGCGTTTTTGCCGCTTATCCTTTGCTTCCTTAGCCCTAGTCTGTGGGGTAGAAATTTGTTGTCGCCGTCGCCGCTTTGCATCCGCTTCCTTCTCTTTTGTCTCCGTGGTAGCTTCCCGTCGACGGCGACGCTTGCTTGCTTGCTTGCTTGTTCCTTTATTTTGTGGCTCTCACCCACTAAGGGGGATTGGCCAAGAAGCCGGTGGTTAATGCAAGTAAATACCTATAGATTTTCTAGATTAGGGGAATATCATTACTGTGTTTTGACTGTGAAATCAATTTGGCGCAATGTCAGAAAAAAAAGAAAAAGGAAAAAAAAGGGGGGGGGGAAATAATAGAATTTGTTGAATATCTGTGTTGGAATCGTTATAATAAATTCTCCTGAAAGTTGAATCATTGCAGTATATCAGCTAAATATTAAGTGGAAGTGTGACTAGTTGATACTCAGCACGTCGCGCTTTCCTGAATTCGTCTTCGTCTATATGAGAGAAGAGAATGTGTGGTAGGGAACGTGGTTATATATATATATATATATATATATATATATATATATATATATATATATATATATATATATATATATATATATATATATAGCGTTGACAGCATGCCATCACAACTATAATTAACCCCTGCGCCCTCTGTTGCTTAGAAGTTGAAGGTTATATGGAAAATGGTTCAGAAATGTCAGACAGATGAGGGCGTGTTACGGACAGACGGGAAACGGTGGACATCGTGAGATCTTATGGAGCTTCGCCCCTAAAACGCAAAACAGGCTTGCAGCCAGACTCGGGTTGTGAAGTTTCGAGTTTGGTTTCCGGAGCGTCTGCTGAAGTGGCAGCAGAGTTGTACAGAAGGGCGTTCCAAGAAATGACGTTCAAGAAACCTATTCTGCTTGAGTTGAATGCAGGAACTTCCCCGTTTTATTTAGGAATGGTAGAACTCTAACGGCGACTTTTTACGTTAACGCCGAAACGGCAGAGGAAACGGCGTTCCCCCTGTCACAGCGGCTCCATTTTCCCCCTCTGATGCGGTCTGCCACGTCGTTTCTCGAACAAAAAAGCGTGCGCAAAAAGAAAAATTGGCTGACCAGCCACAACGGGAAGTGAGGGCACTGCATAGCGGCGAGATGAACGCACTTGCGTCTTCTTTCACCTCGTCCCGCCATGGTGTAATCCCGCTTTTCCTCCCTACTTCAAATGCGAAGCATTTCCTAGCGAAATTCGGTGAGTTTGAATCTATCTATCTATCTATCTATCTATCTATCTATCTATCTATCTATCTATCTATCTATCTATCTATCTATCTATCTAAGATATCTATCTATCTATCTTTCTATCTATCTATCTATCTATCTATCTATCTATCTATCTATCTATCTATCTATCTATCTATGTATCTATCTATCTATCTATCTATCTATCTACTAGTCGCCTACAACTTCTAGCTCTCCTGGCCGATTAGATAATGGGATCTATACCAAAACTGCTATGAAATAGCATGACTGTACGACAAAAATAAGTGACTAGTCATAGCACGGAAATCATGACATGCGTGCCATGATTGTTACGTTTTAGATGTCATAATCTTGCTGCTCCTGCGGTGGTTCCGTTCACATGACATATCGCAAAACTGGTATAGTATGACATGACCACATGGCGAACAAAAGTGACAGAACCTAACTCTAAAGGCATAACATGCGTGTCATGTAAGAACATGACTGCATGCAGCGCTCATGGTGCGCTCGCAGTCATTTTGCTAGCTTCATTTTCTCACGCGCTAGGAGCTCGAAGAAACGTACAAGGAGACCCGACTGTCCAATATCTCAGTCACAAACAAAGACGTCTCCGCTGGCACGGGTTGCTCGTCTTCGTCTTCTTTGTTCACCGGTGCAGAACTGGCTCAATCTTTACTAGCACAGAACACCAGGTGGCATTGCTCCTCCTCCCACGAGAGCATCGACCCGATGCTCGAACATAAGTGTGCACAGCAGTGCGTCGAAGTAGGCAACATAAACAAACAATAAACAAAGTAGTGCACTAGAGAAACAACGTCCTGGGCCCGGCAATCGGAAATAAACGGCATTCAATGTTCAAGAGTTCACTGGCACACGAAGAAAATTCGCATCACCGCGTAAAGTATGGTTCTAGGCGGTCTACGTGTACAGTCTCTGGGCATGGTGACCTGCGCTGAGATGATGGTGAGCCTCGGTGTGGCACCACTTCGTAGTTCACGTCGCTCACACGTCTGAGTACTTTGTAAGGTCCAAAGTACTTCCTTAAGAGTTTCTTACTGAGACCTCACCGCCTAATGGGTGTCCAAACCGAAACTTGGTCACCAGGTACATAATTAAATTCTCGATGGTTGATATTGTGCCACCGTGCATATGCGCACTGTTGAGTTCTGATGTGCACACGGGTCAGTTTACGTGCTTCCTCAGCGCGCTGAATGTACTCATTGATGTCGGGGGCTAATTGGTCGATTCGTCGATTTCCTCATAAGGAATCATGACGTCTAGCATAGTTCTGACAACTCGACCATAAACGAGCCGAAATGGCGTGAAGCGTGTAGTTTCCTGTGTTGCAGTGTTATACGCAAATGTAACGTACGGCACGATGTCGTCCTATGTTTTGTGCTGCACATCCAGGTGCATGGAGATCATGTCGTCTAGCGTTTTATTTAGCTTCTCTATTAAACCTTTACTGTGAGGGTGATACGCAGTAGTTTTTCAATGGGTTGTGTAACTCAACCTGAAGATAACATCTAAAAGCTTCGTTGTGAATGATGTCCTTTTATCAGGGATGACATTCGACGGGGCACCATGCCGTAGCACAATTTGATACATAAAAAAACTGGCAACTTCAGGTGCGGTTCCTTGTCGCAACGCTTTCGTCTCAGCGTAAAGCGTCAGGTAATCGGTTGCGACAATAATTCATTTGTTGCCGGAATAAGACAAAGAAAACGAACCTAGGAGGTCCATTCCCACTTGATCGAACGGTGTACGTGGTGGATCGATTTGTTGTAGATGGCCTGCAGGCTCTAAGGATGGTGTCTTGCGACGCTGGCATTGACGGCATTCGTTCACGTTGTGTTTGACACAGGCAGACATTTTAGGCCAGTAGTAAAGTTGCCGCACCCGGTACATAGTTCTCGAGTAGCCCAGATGACCGGATGTGGGCTCGTCGTAGCGAGCTAGTAAGACGTAATTGTGAAGGGCTTCAGGCATGACGAGAAGATGAGGTCTGTCACCAGCACCTGTGTTCCTTTTGTATAAGACGCCACTTCATAGGTTGAATGATGGCAACGTTCGCGACATCGGGCGAGTAATGGGCGCTGTGCCACCTTCTGAGTGATCTATAATCATCCTTAGATCGGCGTCATTTCGTTGATGTAACATCATATCCCGCACGCTGGGAGTTGCTACCACAGCGCCATCCTCTTCTGCGCTTGTACTGGCGTATTGAAAAGGTGCTTGTGATAGCGTGTCGGCATCTTCGTGCTTTTTCCCTGACTTGTGCACGATGGTGACACCAAATTCCTGTAGGCGCAGACTTCGTCGCGCTAATTGTCCTGAAGGGTCTCGTAGATTGCTAAACCAGCACAAAGCATGACGGTCAGTCACCACTTTAAATGGCATTCCATAGAGATATGGCCTAAACTTTGTACTTGCCCAAATAAACACGAGACATTATTTCTCTGATGTGGAATAGTTACATTCTGCGCGAGACAGTGTGCGACTTGCGTAGGCTATTTATTACCCGTTCAATGTCGTCCCGTCTTTGTACCAAAATAGCTCCAAGACCAATATTGCTGGCATCCGTGCGTACCTTTGTGTCAGCATCTTCATCGAAGTGGCGGAGCATGGGAGGGGAACAGAGCCGGTGATCTAGTTCAACCAAGGCAGTCTGCTGTTCGTCAGCCCAGACAAATGCTCTGTCATCACGTGTGATGCGTAATAGTGGCTCCGCAATGTTGGAGAAATTTTCAATAAATCGCCGGTAACACGCGCACAGACCCAGAATTCGTCGAAGACTTTTTCTTGTCAGTTGGAGCTGGAAAAGCGGTGACGGCAGCAGTTTTGTCTGGATCTGGCTTAACCCCGACGGCGCTCACGACGTGACCAAGAAGCATTAATTATTTGTAGCCGTAATGATGGATTATCAGGCTTGAGTCTGAGATCGGCGGATCTAATGGCTTCGAGCACATTCCCAAGGCAACGAAGATGCTCGTCAAACGTTTCTGTAAACATAATGACGTCATCGAGGTAGACAAGACAGCTTTTCCACTTGAAGTCTGCCAGGACGGTGTTCATCATTCGTTGGAATGTGGCTGGAGTGGAACAGAGGCCGAAAGGGAGCACTTTAAATACATATAGCCCATCCGGCGTTAGAAAAGTGGTCTTTTCCCGGTCACGTTCTTCGACGTCTATTTGCCGATAACCGCTCTTCAAGTCGACGGACAAAAAATAATGCGTGCGTCGCAACTTGTCCGGAGAATCATCGGCTCTGGGCAACGGGTACACGTTTTTCTTTGTGATATTGTTCAACTTCCTGTAGTCGAAACAAAAGCGAGCGTGCCATCCTTCTTTTTCACAAGAAGGGCTGGTGATGATAAGGGCTCCTTGAAGGCTGTATCACGCCATCCTCAAACATTTCCTTAACCTGCGTTTGAATCGCGTGCCGTTTGGTTGGCGAAAAACGATAAGGCTGCTGCCGTATGGGATGCCCGTCGTCCTGGGTGATAATACGGTGTTTCGTTATCGGTGTTTGACGTATTTTCGAAGAACGTGCAAATCATGTGTGGAACTCCAGCAACAGCTCACTCAAACCCTGCTTGTTCGCTCGAGGAAGCGTTGGATTGATGTCGACGCTGCGGAAAGGCGCTTCAGCAGTGCTGATGGCCTCGGAAGCAAACACTCGGTGACATTGGCGACTGGGTTGGTGTAGGCGATGACAGTTCCAAGAAAAAGGTGCTGGTGCTCGTAGCTGAAGTTTGTGAGAAAAACGTGCCAGTGACCATCAGGAAGGTCAACAAGGCTTCTCGCTACGCAGACACCCTGAGACAGCAGAAGCGAGTGATTGCTTTCCACGACAGCTTCACCGTGCATCACTCCATCCCACGCCACCCGAAACACAACAGTTGTACGCGGTCGTAATATGACAGCGTCGTCGATGACGCGAAGAGACACTCGGGAGTGGCTGGGGTTCGCTTAAGCTATTGTGGCATTTGTGGTCGCAAAAGTCGCAAATTGACATTCGATGACTAGACGTCATCGAATGTCAATTATAGCACCATGATCCCTGAGAAAATCAACACCAATGATCAGGTCTCGAGACCACTGCTGTAGAACGCTCAAACTGGCAACAAATGTACAACCGCGGACTTAAATTTGCCGTGCACATACCGAGTGGCGTGATGATATGCCCGCCAGCGGGGGCTGTGGTATTAGGCGGAGTGAAATGTGGTGCAGGTTGGCACAGAGTTTGGTCTGCTGGAAGCATGGAAGGGGCAGCGATAGGAAGCGGAGCCAAATGTGGCGCTAGCTGGAGCAGAGTTTGCGCATACGACTTGCGAGGGAAGTCATTTAGGGGCCGCGGCTCTGTCAGGACGGTTCTCGTAGTGCCTGCTGAACTTCGTCTTGGACAATGCCACACACAGAACTGACAGTGGGCGCCGAGGGCACTGATAACTTCTGCAGTTCTTCATGGATTACAGAGCGTATACGCTCTCGGAAGAAGTCGACGTGGCCCCCAAGACCGGTCATGTAGTCCATAGCAGAGACAAACTTTACTTGTCACTCGTACGTCAGAGTCCGTTGCCGAAGCGTGCTCTCAATCAAGGCGGCTTCAGCAAGAAACTCGGACGCAGTCTTGGGGGGAGGGGCTGCGTGCAAGACCACCGAACAAGTGCTTCTTGTTCAGTGGTCGTGCACACAGCTCCACCCCCCAAGACTACGTCAGCTATGATCAGTTATCGCTCATCCTTCTCTTCCGGCATGTTAGGGTCAGCTCGTCGAAGAGGACACGTCATGTGCTTAACATACATAGCTGCGCCTTCATTCGGCATTTGCATACAACACTGGAGTTCAAGTTCAGCTCGCTCTCGGCGATCGGGACTTCCATACGTTTCGAGATGTCGTTGTTTGAAGTCCACCCATGACGTGAACACACCTGCCCGGTTTTCGTACAAAACACGCGCCCCGTGATTCAAACTGAAGTAGACATGTCGGAGCATGTCTCTGTCATCCCACATGTTATAAGCGGCAACGGAGTCATAGTGGACTAGCCAATCTTCAATATCCTCGTGGACAGCACTATAAAAGAGATTCGGCGTTCGTGGTTTGAACAGCGTATATTGCATTGGCGTTGCGCCTTCCATACCGGCTGAGTCAGAGCCACCTGGTACGGCGCTGCCTGGGATAGTTGGGGCCGTCATCTCCTTTGAGAGAAGTCCGAACTCAGGGTCCAGTCCATGGGTACTTCGGCTAGCACGGTGAACAGGCGTAATCACTGGTAAGGGGCTGGAGCTTCTTGTACTGGGAGGGGTTTGGTGCATGGGGTACCCAGCACCACCACCAGTCATCACGCGCTAGGGGCTCGAACAAACGTACAAGAAGACGCGACTGTCAAAAATCTCAATCACAAAGAAGGACGTCTCTGCTGGCACGGGTTGTTCGTCCTTGTCTTATTCGTTCACTGGCACAGAACTGGCTAACTGTTTACTGGCACAACACCAGGTGGCAATATACACAAAACTTGGTATTCGTGATGTGGATAGATGGAGAAGTATGTGACTGTTTCAAATGTGATAATTTACAATTCGCGTAATGTAAGAACATGATTACATGCCATGCTCAAGTTGCACTCACGGCCGTTTCGCTCGCCTTACATATACGAAATTTCGTATAACGTGACGTGAACAGATTACGAAGCTAAACGACACGTTCAAACATGATACTCAAGACATTCGTATGATGTAAAGCATCACTACAAGCTACGTTCATAGTGCACCCGTAGCCTTGTCGCTAGCCTCACATATACCGAATTTAACGTTACGTGACGTGAGTGGCTGACGAAGGTATATGACTGGTGCAAACTTGATAACCATGACGTGCGTGTAATGCAAGAACATGACTACAGACTATGCTCATGATGCGCTTGCAGGCGTTTCGTTAGCTTCACATAAACCAAATTTAGTATCAAGTGATGTCACTAGACGAAGAAGATAATTGACACGTCTAAACATGATAATCATGACATGTATGTTATGTAAAAAACGGCAGGCCAGCGCGGAAGGCGCAGCACAGCCACAGCGAAATCTAGAACAGCGGCTTTTCAGAGCTTTTTCTAAGCACTAATTGGGTAGCTGCTGTAAGCACACTTGCTAGATACCCACTACGGCATGAATAATAAACACTTTTGGGTAATAGGCCGGCATTCGCTATGCTATTTTTCGTCATTCGTCTGATAAGTGTAGTATCCACGAAACAGTTGCAAAACATTTTGTGGCAATTGTTCATGCAGTGGCTGACGACGATGAGAAATTATGCCTGAAGTATGTCTGCGCCACAAATAATAGGTGAACAAGAAAAACTTTTGTAATGGGATGGGGCATTGGACGGCCCACTCGTTACGCTATGCACATTGTTTGATGGTTGGTTGTTCTTTCGCTGTTTTAAAACGCTTTGTAATTCATAATAACACGATTGCTTTCCCGTCATCAAGCCTGCTTAAAGCAAGTTTGCCACCAAGTGACAAGCACCGGCGTGACTCAGTATAAAAATACTGGGCTCGTACCCAGCGGACCTTGGTTCGAGACCCATTGTGCCAATGTTACAAGGTTACTTTTTTATGTCATTGTGTGATGTAGTTACGGCCACCAAGGTCGGCGGCGGCGGAACACTACGTTGCCGTGCGTGACCCGAGTTTTGATCTCATAACAGGTTTTGCTTTAAAGCATGACTACATGCGACGCCCATAGCGCGTCGCGGTCATTTCACTATCTTCACATATACCAAATATTGTATTACGTGAGATGATTGGATAGTAAGTGCAAATTCCAGGTGCGAACATGATAATCATGATACGCATGCCATGTACGAAAAATTTCATGTCCGTCTCATCATGTTGTGCAGATTTTAAAGGGACAAATAAACATTCCTCATTCGTGCTTCACATAAGATCGATTCACACTGTACGTGAGATCTACCAATGTTTGTGAAAGTAGTGTTTGGCGTCATTCGGTTAGCAGGCGATGCAGTCGGTTCTTCCAGACTGCTGTTATCAAGAAGCTATACAGTGTTCATTCATGGCCAACTGGGGAGCGCTCTTGGTAGCGGGCTAGAAAACATACCAATACATTTCTGGAAATGACTCTTGCGCAAGGCCCTCAGTTTGTGACAAGTTGCAACCATTCAGTGATAAATTATTTGCATGTGAGACTATTCAGGAAGAATCATTTCTGCTAATTTCACTATATACATACATATATGTCGCGCAAGTAGATACGTGATCACGCGCAAACATCTGTGCTCAGTATACTTCATAAAAAGAATCGTTACTGATAGATCCGATTCGCATTATGCCCAGATATAAATGGCGAAAAAAATACATCATGACGGGAAAATAAATACACACACTATACCCTTATAAACAAAATACACATGAGTTCGGCTATTTGTTCGGCAATGAATTTAGAACCGCTACGTTTGAAATATTTTCAAATACATTACTATTGCAATGTAGAGCTGTAGAACGAGTGACATTGAGGCGAGGATCTTGTGCTTCATTGATTGCAGTGAGACAGCCAAACTCGTCGTGTGAATCTAATGACGTGCATGTATACAGAACCATTTACCTCCGAAAAATGAATTTTTCGGCAACTTAGTAGTGCGTTATTGCCTTTGACAAATTAACGCTAGTATATTAGACATTGCTTTCATGCACATCACCAATCTGACGGCGTACGTCTGATACACTTGGAGATTTTCTTATAGAGAAATTGAGCAATACGCCCTTTCTTGCTACTGACAATAGCGTTGGACCTGCTCCAACAATTTCTTTGCCAGCTTGCGTATGGGTCCAAAATACCTCTAAATCAACATATAAAGCTCGCTATCATTGGTATTCAGGGGCAAAGTTTGATATCACTGGGCTTGAAGAGCTCGTAACAAGGTCGAAATGACAGCGAAATAACAATATAATTAACATAAATATCTTAGTTCCTATAATACTACTACTACTACTACTACTACTACTACTGCTAATAATAATAATAATAATAATAATAATAATAATAATAATAGTAATAATAATGTGTGGCATTTTTGTCCTATAACTACGATATGATATGAGTGAAGCCGCCGTGGAGAGCTCGAATAATTTCCCTCTGGTCTTCTTTAACGTGCACTGACATCGCAGAGTACACGAGTCTCCACCATTTTGCCTCCCTCGAAATGCATACGCAGCGACCGAGATCGAACACGTGACCAGAAGCTGAGGCCCCTAGCCACTGTTCCACCGAGGCGAACCGTTCTTAATAAAAAAACTGGCAGGACCCACTTGCCTTGGGAATCGACATTATGCGAAACATGCGGATGGAAGGTTAATGTGTTTTATTTATTTTTTATTAGGCGAGACGTTAAGAAGTGGAGCTAAATACATGTTGAAATCAGCCCCGCCGCGGTGGTCTAGTGGCTTAAGTACTCTGCTGCTGAGCTGCAGGTCGCGGGATCAAATCCTGGCTGCGGCGGCTGCATTTGTGCTTAAATTCAGGTGCACGTGAAAGAACCCCAGGTGGTCGAAACTTCCGGAGTTCTCCACTATAGCGTCTCTCATATCTAAATCGTGCTCTTGGGACGTTAAACCCCGCATATCAATCAATCAATCATGTCCAAATCTACGCACACACATACGGTAAACAGCCACACATGTTTTATATTAACAGTTGTTCACAGTTGCGTTACGATGAAAACATCAACATAAGTATTAGAAACAGCAGAAGGGGTAAGCTGACATGAAGAGCTGGCGTTTGCGCTGATGTGTGCGGGTATGGTTGCCCTCAGCACTTCTATACACAAACCAACTTCAGCGGATGGCGCCAAACTACAATTTAGTTTAAACCGACAAGACAGCTGTACCATAGAAGTACGTATTAATGTTTATAAAGTTGGACAGCCAGTACTGCAACCACGATTGACGGTACACAAATTTTGGGACCTTTTTGCATATTATTTTATGGGACCTGGCATAGCTGTTTGGTAGAACACTTCATTGCCACCCCGAATGCTAGTGTTCGATTTCTGCTGGGACACTGAAATTTGTTTTTTTAACTCCTCAGGTCAACGCTGCCTATGGCAAGTTTTTCTTAGCGGTGAAGCGTTAAAGTTGGTCATGCGTGTTCACGCCGTTCCCTGGTACAAATAAATTGTATATCACCTGGGACGAATACCCGCCCTGGTTATGGTCTACTGTTTTTTTCGGAAAGCCTTTGAAGACGTACGGGAAGAGAGTGTGATGTTATTCATGTCTTTACCAGCAAGTCGACAAGTCGTATTCGTTCATCCGTCTTACCCTCTCGTACTTATTTTGGTGTGTACCAAGTTAAAGGGGATCTTCAGCGCACCGAGAAGTAGGCGGCTGGTTAGATAGATAGATAGATAGATAGATGGATAGATAGATAGATAGATAGATAGATAGATAGATAGATAGATAGATAGATAGATGTCAAAAGTGTTTGCACTACGGAAAGAAATGCGTCGCATTTAACAATAATATCTGGGGTTTCGCCTGCCAAAACTACAATATCTTCATAAGGCACGCTGAAGTGGAGAGCCTAGGATCTTTTCAACCACCTAGAGTTCATTACCTTGCACTGACATATCATTGTGCACAGGGGTTTACCACTTCGACTGGGATAGTCTTCTTTCTCTCGTTCGTCGTATTTTTATCGCTGATATGTGTCGCTCAGTCATCGGCCAGCAACCCAGCTAAAGAGATGCAGTCTATCCATGAGAGCATGACAAAGCGCTGATAAGACACACTTGCACCTACGGGAGCAAGTAGCACACTGTGGCTGACGGGAACTTTGGGAGAACCACCTGTGTGATTCTGCTACACACACACACACACGCACACACACACACACACACGCGCACGAAACAACACACACCACACATACAAACACACACACGCACACGCACCACACACACACTACATACACACACACCACACACACGCACACCACACACACAGCACAAACACACACACACACACACACACACACACCACACTTTGTGCGGATTTAATTTTCCGTTTGGACAGCAAAAGGCCTCGGGTTCTTCATTTTCACCTTGTATCATTCCGGCCAAAGAAGCCTCCCACAAAGTTTGAACATTTTTTGTGTGTCTATACTGGCTTGAAACGGTTCTACTAATATATTCTGCAGTTATCTTCGTTTTATAGTCGCACTAATACAAATCAGAACGCAAAGCATTCAAAATTCAATTACCTACATCTATGCTCATGGTTATGGTAATGCAAGAGCGGGTCCTGTCAGGAAAATAAATCATGTGAGGCTTTTACACAATGCATTAGCAAGTTTATTTTAGAGCACCTAGTGGCCTAGCGTATGCAACGCGCGAGAAGGAGTAAAATGGCGCATGCGCTGAACCTAAGAAAGATGCGTGCGTTTGCGCACGCAGGGGATGCGCACGCTTTATCTCTGCGCTTATGTTGCGCTCGCTGCGGCCTATGCGTATCTGTCAAGCGGCTCTCGCGAGATGTCGAACAGCCCAGACCAAAACAGACAAGATCGCTGCAGCCAATCACACTATAGTGGTCGAGCCAGCGAACAAAGTCTGTGTGAATTTCGGTGCACCTGGAGCCTAAACAACTAACCTGAAGCCAAAAGGTGAGCAGCTTCAGGTAATCGGGATCGCTGCTAAGCTGGAGCGCAACGTTGGACGACTGGACAACGTCATTTACGAAGAAGCAGGATTCTGATGGTGGCGTGAAGCACCGCGACTGATTTGTGGGTTGTGTGCGGCGCGTCGCGTGTGTGATTCGTTTGAACTGTGCAGGTTACGGCGTGTGTATAACTGGAAAATGTCGGAATGATCGCCTGCAGAAGCATGCCAAGCGTTGCAAAGTAAAAGTTTGTTCTCTTATTGCACTTGTAGTGGAGCATACGCACCAACGCGTATACGCCTTCGGAAAACAACGAAAAGCCCGTGCTCTGATTGCGCGAGAACCTGTGCCGCCTTTGCCAGACTTGCTGTTCGCCCATTTTCCGTCGCGACCTCGTTGCGACTCCTCTGTTCTAATAAACATCATCGCATTTGGTGGAGGCTGCTGAGATCCCTAAGCAGCCCTGGAGCTCCGCTCTCGCAAGTTGGCCGAACGACTACCGTACAACATGACTGACGCAGTCGCCAACCAGCCCATCCCAGCACAGCCAGCACCATCGGCTGCCCCGTCGACCTGCCCCGGTGCTACCCGTCAGCGGGACCCACCAATCTTCAGCGGCAGTGGTGAGCAAGACGTCGAAGACTGGCTCTCCTTGTACGAACGCGTGAGTGCCAGCAACAAATGGGACAACGACTCTAAGCTTGCCTATGTCATCTTTTACTTGGCTGGCGTCGCCAAGCTATGGTTCACCAACCGCGAAACCGCCATCGCCAGCTGGTCCACCTTCAAGACCCTCGTGACCGAAGCGTTCGGTCGACCAGAGGTCCGCAAGCTCCGCGCTGACCAGCGTCTGCGCCACCGAGCCCAGCAACCTGGTGAGACCTTTACTAGCTATATTGAGGATGTGCTCGACCTCTGCAGGCGTGTTAACTCATCCGTACCTGAAGAAGAGAAAATTCGACATATTCTCAAAAGCATCGAGGATGGCGCATTCCAGATGTTGCTGGCGAAGAGCCCGACCACGGTGACAGTCCTCGTAAGCCTGTGCCAGAGCTTTGATGAATTGCGTCGTGAGCGTTCCATCGCCCGACAGAGTGTCCCATCACCAGATTCGATCTCGGCCGTCGCACTCGCCAATGGCAACGTTCACCAAGGAACTCTGTCGAACCAGATTAAAGACTTCATCAGAGAGGAAGTCGCCCGACAGCTTTTCCTGCTGCCGCATAGTGACGCGCCCACGACAAGCCTTCCTTCGAATATGCAGCAGGCCATACGCACTGAAATTTGCAATGCACTCCCTACAGTTCCGGCCTCTTACCCGTGCACTTCGGTGCCATCTGATCTCTCAACTGCTGGCTACGCACCAACTGCGCCGCCTTCACCTCTCAGCTACGCAGCTGTGGTCGCGCGGCCCCCACCGCATCCAGTCGCCTTATCGGCTCCACCTCCTCCGGCCGTTAATTCATACCGGGGCCGCCGTTTCTGTGATGAACGCAAACTTTTGTAGGAAACTGAAGAAAGTGACCACATCTCTCTGTGGCTTGGTGCTGTCCACGGCTAGCGCGCAACGCACTCATCCCTCGGCTGTGTGTACGGCGCGCGTCGTCATCCGAGACGTTTTGTACGTCGTACAGTTTTTTGTTCTACCATCTTGCTCTCATGACCTTATCTTGGGTTGGGATTTCTTATCACGTCATGAAGCTATCATCGATTGTTCCCGTGCCGAAGTGTCCCTTGTGCCAACATGTGAATTTCCACCACCCGACCGCTCTCCTCTGCTCTGCAAAGTGATCGCTGATGACGACATCACCGTGCCTCCTGAAGCTTCGGTCCTTATTAGCCTTTCATGTCTAGCGCAACCTGACGGCACGGTGGTGTTTACGCCATCTCCGGTTTTTACTGAACGCAAAGGCATCGTTCTCCCATTTGCTGTTCTTACAATTGCGTCTGGTTTAACCGTAATGCTGGTCACCAACCACTGCAACTACCCCATTGGCTTATTTCGTGGTGAAACGTTAGGATATGTGCAACCTGTTGACCATATCGATGATATTATTTTTCCCGACGAAACGCCATGTCACATTGCTGCAATCACTCATGCGTCTGAGCCATCAAGTTCGTCAGCCTTCGACAATGCTATTGACGCAGACCTTCCCCTCTCACATCGCCGCCAACTTGTTGCTCTCCTTAACAAGTTTCGTTCTTTTTTCGACTTTCAAGAACCTGCTTTGGGCCGCACCACCACTATCGCTCATACTATTGACACCGGCTCACATTCGCCTCTGCGACAGCGTCCCTACCGCGTTTCCGCCGAAGAGCGCCGCATCATTACGGAGCAAGTAGATGACATGCTTAAACATGGAGTCATACAGCCTTCTCAAAGCGCTTGGTCATCACCTGTGGTTCTGGTCAAGAAAAAAGATGGCACCGTTCGATTTTGCGTGGACTATCGCCGCTTAAACAAGATTACAAAGAAAGACGTCTACCCGCTACCACGAATAGACGATGCTCTTGACTGTTTACAAGGCGCCGAGTACTTCACATCCTTGGATCTGCGTTCTGGGTATTGGCAGGTGCCAATGGCTGAATGTGATCGCCCTAAAACAGCCTTTGTAACGCCAGATGGCCTGTATGAGTTCAAAGTCATGCCATTTGGGCTCTGCAACGCGCCTGCGACGTTTGAACGCATGATAGATACCATATTGCGGGCCCACAAGTGGAAAACTTGCTTGTGTTACCTAGATGACATCGTAGTCTTTTCAGCTGATTTCCCGACACATCTTCGTCGTCTCCACGATGTTCTGGCGTGTCTAGCTTCTGCAGGCCTACAACTTAACACCAAGAAGTGCCACTTCGCAGCCCGCAAACTAACCATCTTGGGACATGTCATCACCACAGACGGTGTTCTTCCGGATCCCGATAAGCTTCGAGCTGTCGCTGACTTTCCGTTGCCCACATCACTGAAAGCCCTAAGAAGTTTCGTCGGTCTCTGCTCCTACTTTCGTCGCTTCGTGCGCAACTTCGCGTCCATCATCGCACCTCTGACTAGTCTGCTTTCCAACAGCAAAGATATATCTGCATGGTCACCTGCATGTGACGACGCATTTCACCAGCTGCGCCGCCTGCTGACCTCGCCACCTATTCTTCGCCACTACGACCCCACTGCTGCCAGAGAAGTTCACACTGATGCAAGCGGCAATGGTCTTGGCGCAGTTTTGGCACAACGGAAAGGCACCGAAGCTGAATACGTAGTCGCCTATGCAAGTCGCGCTCTCAAGAAGGCTGAATTGAATTACTCCGTGACAGAGAAGGAGTGTTTGGCCATAATCTGGGCGCTGACGAAGTTTCGCCCGTACATTTACGGCCGTCCTTTCGACGTGGTCACAGACCACCACGCTCTATGTTGGCTGTCCACCTGTAAAGACCCGTCCGGACGCCTGGGGCGTTGGGCTCTTCGATTGCAAGAATACGACATCCGTGTCGTATATCGTTCCGGTCGCAAGCATGCGGATGTTGATGCACTTTCGCGATCGCCATTAACTCCAGATGTGGCTTCTCTGTCTCCCCCTTTTACCACCTTGTCACCACTCGACACGACTGACATGCTTTCGGAGCAGCGTAAAGACCCACACCTTGCCTTGTTAGTCGACTACCTTACCGATCCGTCTGCTGTCCCTTCCACGAGAGCGCTACGCCGGCAAGCAGCCCACTTTTCCTTACGAGACAACATTCTGTACCGCCGTAACTACATGCCTGGTGGTCGGAAGTGGCTCCTTGCTGTCCCAACTCATATGCGCTCTGACATCTGCATGAATTTCCATGCAGATCCCCAAAGTGCTCACGCAGGTGTCCTGAAAACCTACGAAAGGCTGCGCCAACGCTATTACTGGCGAGGAATGTATCGCTTTGTGCAGAAATACGTTCAGTCTTGCACCACTTGCGAACAGAACAAGACACCTCCGCGGCACTTTACTGGCATGTCACAGCCGCTCCCGTGCCCGGCTCGCCCATTCGACCGCGTGGGTATAGACCTCTATGGCCCCCTCCCATATAGTATCTCTGGAAACCGGTGGATTATTGTCGGAGTCGATCATCTGACACGCTACGCTGAGACTGCAGCTCTACCGGCAGTGACCGCCCACGAAGTTGCACTCTTCATTCTCCGCAGCTTCATTCTACGCCATGGTGCTCCGCGGGAATTACTCAGTGATAGGGGTCGAGTGTTCCTGTCGGAGGTCATCCAAGCTATCCTCGCTGAATGCAACATTATCCACCGGAAATCTTCCGCATACCATCCACAAACAAATGGTCTTACTGAGCAGTTCAACCGCACACTTGGCGACATGCTGAGGATGTACACCTCCTCCGACCACACTAACTGGGACGCTGTATTGCCCTTTGTTACCTTCGCTTATAACACCGCGACGCAAGCGACTACCGGTTTTTCCCCGTTCTTTCTATTGTACGGCCGCGAACCTTCCCACCCACTCGACACTATACTACCGTATCGCCCTGATGCATCTGAGTGCTCCCCGCTTTCGGAAGTCCCCAGATACGCTGAAGACTGCCGTCAGTTGGCTCGGTCTGTGACAAGTGAGGCTCAAGGCCTACAAAAGACTCGACACGACGACGCTCACCGCATAAACATCATCGTACACTTAGAGTGCGTGTGAATGCACGACTGTGTTCTACGAAGCTCAGGTGATTTCTCTCACACATTGTGCTTTCATCATTCTAATAGCGGCTATCACTACGTGAAGAATACGGCGTGAAGACGGCACTACCAATTGCGACATTTTTGCATTTGGCATTGAGCTACTCCAGCATGGTTCTTTTTTTTTTATCTTAGCAAATCTCTGTAGAAAACAATAAATGTGAAATTGGCATTAGGCAACGGTCTTCACCGTCTTTTCTCTTCATGCTGCTAATTCACCTATAGCCTCAACACCCCAAACCACTACTGGTTCTCGGAAAAGATCGCCTCTTCTCGTGGCCTGAGTTATGTAGTTATACATGTAGATACTATATTTCTGGCGTTGCGTTGACGAATATCGGTTTTTACAGCTTCTTCCTTCTCCACGAGATGGCGTGAAGCAACACTCAAAGGCAGGCCTTTTCACTCTCTGGCGCCGAACGTGTTTCAAATGTTGCGCTCGCTAAACTAATGCTGTAAAGCGCAGCTTTAAAAGTTGTGTACAGCCTTGCGTACACTCAACTAAAATTTTCTATTGTTACGGCAGTACTTGCTCTGCATCGATGAATTACGTTGAGCTGCGTCGCTATCAAAGCGGGGCAACTGCGAATGAAATATAGCGCAAGAAGTGATGTACTGTGGCTTAACTATTTTCTAGGTAGCCCAAATGCCAGCCTTTGTGCAGAGTAGGAGTATAAAGGTTTATATAGATGACGTGGCTTGTATCTGTAATTATGCTTCTAGTTCTTTCACAATGTTAATGTGTTCTTTTGCAATAAGATAGCTAATTTTGTTCTAGTTCTGTTCTAGGGTAATACCCAGGTTTATCTGTTGTTGAGAATCGGTATTTATATTATGTGTCTGTCAAAGCCAGAATGTTAGAAGGCGCGTTAATAGAACATTTACCTTTTTACCCACATTCAATGTTTTGTGTTTAATTTGTTTACTATATACAACCCGCCTAAGACATGCGGTGAGGAACCCTTATTTGGCAGCCTCAAAACGGCCCCGCCGGGGTGGTCAAGTGGATAAGGTACTCGGCTGCTGACCCGCAGGTCGTGGGATTGAATCCCAGCTTCGGCGGCTGCATTTCCGATGGAGGCGGAAGTGTTGTGGCCCATGTGCTCAGATTTGGGTGCATGTTAAGGAACCCCAGGTGGTCGAAATTTTCGGAGCCCCCCGCTACGGCGTCTCTCATAATCCTATGGAGGTTTTAGGACGGTAAACCCCACATATGAATCATCAATCAAGCCTGAAAACTGCTAGGGGCCATACATTTTTCGTTCGGTGCCACCGAGACTATGAACTGCCAAGCGGAATATAACTGTACAAGAAAAAAATCGGGCACCCACATAGCCAAGCTCAACGAGAAATGCTAAATGAGAGTTACTGAAAAATATTGGTTTGCCATAGTAGAGCACAGGTTATGGTGCTCAGCCACTGACCGAAACGTTGAAAGTTCGATCCAGGGCACAGTAGTGACGTTTCAATAGAGGAAAAACGGTTGAGGCCCGAGTACTCTGCGATATGAGTGCAGGTTGATGAACGCCAGCTTGTCGGAATTTCAGAAGCCCTCTACTACGGCCTCTTTGATTTGGAAGCACGTTTGGAAGCTATCATACTTGCTTTTTAGCGCATTTCTTATCTCCAATGATTGCAACACTGCCCACAGTCCTCATATTGTGAGCCGTGCTGCACATCAGCAACTACACGCTGTTTTCGCTGACGGTTATTAGTGTCACAATGAATCTCAAACAGGTGACACGTTTCGCTTCAAGACTTGAAAATTCTAATACCTTAGCTTCACGTCCTCTGTCCTACATAAAACATTGTCACTGCCTTGCAGTATACACGCAAAGCTTTTAATAAAACATTTTCTTGATATTTTTTGTTTTCTATACTACTTTGATCAACCAGCAAGAAGTCTCCTAAAACGTTCAAACAGATCTTACAGAAAATGCTAACCAGAAGAATTGTAGACGGTGACCAAGAACGTGTCTTTGGTGAAGAAATTGCGGAGCACCAGCGAAGCCGCAACTGCTTAAAACAATGCATGAGCTTACCGCAGTCCATTTAACCACGGCCCCTAAGTGATGTTTCAGAAAAATTGGAGGTGATAACTGCACACGTCTTGGGCAGCTACCTGAGTTTGATATAGAGAAGTGTGAAAGATGTGCTTAATGTTTCATATATATTCTGGTTTGTTTTACAGATTATTTTGAGGCATTTCACAGACAAGCAGTTGAGAAAAACACTAAAAATCAAGGTATGGAGGTGGCTAAGCTCCTTCTTATTCTGAAAACTTATTTCTGGCGATGGTACAGGAAGCATAGGAATAATGTTGACAACACATGTCGACTCCCGAAAGGTATTAAGCACAGCTTTTAGATAAAATAGGTGGCTTCGTTCACTTCTACAGCTCGTGCTCCTTCAAGCCAACATTATGGCACAGTATTCAACCATTGCTGCACGCAGATAAAAAGAGCATCTTTCATAGAGCAGGAAATCAACTTTCCTATTCGGTGCATAACATTCATAATGGCCTGGTTCTACGGTGTAAATATAAGGTAACCGCCTGCTCTTTCTGTGCGGTAAAATGTAAATGTGCGCGAACTTTTTGTTTTGACCTCAGTGAGTTCAGACCATATTGAAGTAAATGAAAGCTTGAACCTTATTGCTTCAAGGTCGTTAGCCCTAAACATACACGATAGGCATTATAAGACAACATTTAGGGAGCCGCATTCCAAGATGTAAGCAGTGGGTGCACACTGATGAAAACTGGTCTTTAGTATTAACAATTGTTGCTTTTTACTATCCTTAGACTGCGATAAAATAATGAAAAACACCACAGTGGAGAGCTTCGAAAATTTTAGTCCACCGGGGTGCACCTATATGGAAAGTAAAGCTATTGCTTGAGCCTCTAGCCTTTTCGCCTCCATCGACAATGTGGCATCCACGGAAAGCAGTCTTTGTTTACTAGAGCAAAGTCAAGAGCCGGCTTTTCTGATACTTCCACTCTGTTCATTCTTTTTTCCTATCTTTCGCTTTTTTACGGGCGGCTAGCTCATTATTTCTAGCGACTGTTCTGCCCAGCACGCGCACAGGCCATGAAAAACAGTTCCTTGCCTGGCAACGTGCTGACACAATGACACATTGAATCTCAATAGAAACAATGAACATTACGTCTTGAAGCGGTCATAAAATAGACTAAAATAAAAAGACACTGAAGGAGAAAACGTCGCCAATTGTGGCAGTTCACAGGGAGATGCATGAACAAATTTATTAGAATATCATCACTACCATACCCGTACTTGAGGCCATAGAAACTGGAGGAACGAATTTGTCGCTCTTGGTGAAAAGGAACCATGAATTCAGATGTGGCTAAAGTACAACACAAAGTAAGAATATTTATTACCCGAAATAGTTGATTCTGTGTTTTTGTTGCATTGTGGACAGGTTCCTCACCCTTGGAAGAAGATTTCTTGTTAGTCCAAGTGACCCTTCTTTTAACATAATCTATATGTAAGCCATATAAATATTCGGAGTATTTATAGAGCAGGTGGAGGTGAAAGGTCATATCTTAAGCAGAGTGCATCAGACTCAATGTGTCCTTCACGTTCAAGGTCTTCCAGAGGCAGTGACGCGTACCAGTAAAACCCTTCATTACGTGATTCAGTTGGCCTGACAAAGGACTCCTTGGTAACGCATCCACGATTGATCTTTAACTCACGGTTTTTATCTGGAGCTGAATGTACGAAAGTGAGCTTCAGACAGTGAGAAAATGGCCACTGTAAGAACTCGTCAGCATCACCCTTGAGCAGCCGCACATGAGCGTGCACAGACACTGACCTCTCATTTTTCTGCAGATACAGTCCTGGAGAGATGCGATAACCACACAGGTAGACGGGATCGCTCTCATATAGGCTCCAACGTGAAGATATTGCCTTGTCTTTCAAAGCTGCGAGTCCTGTGGCGTAAAACAAGTTGTGTGTAATGCTCAATGTGTTTAGCGCAAGTAGATGGTCTTTTCTCACATCTGATGTAGTTTCGCTGATTTTGCTGTCTGAGACCTTTGATGCAGAGCATAGTTCACCGTTTGTTTTGCACTTCTGCACAATGACCTCTGTAGCACGCTCTAATGCTTTATCAAGAATGGCCTCGAAAGTGCTCACGGTTCGCAAGACACTTTCCGACCGGTTGTCGTCTTTGCTACGTTGTCGCCCGCCTTCAGCAATAATCTCCTCTAGCTTATTCAAACACTTTTTTGTTGCGTCGGCTGCTACGAGTTTAAAATTTTCAGTTAGAGCGCCTATGCGTTGAACAACTTCGTCAAGTCGGTTACCTTGTGCAGCCAAGTCATCTCTGACTTCTCTAACAATGGTGATCTTGGCTTCACTCACTGCCCGGGTTTGCTTTTCTGACGTGTTCATCACAGTCTCCCTCAGTGTATTGACCATATGCGAGAAGTCGTTCAGTCTATCGCAAGATGTGTTGTCTCGTACTGCCTGGTGAAAGGCAGATCGTAGTTGCCTAACACCATCTTCCAATGCCACCTTTAGCTCGGTGAACACAGCTTCTGGAGTGGAACTCTGTGATGGTTCCTGACGGTGGGCTTCGTTGGGCAAAACATGTGTGCTGCAGTTGTTTCTCCTATGCGCGCACACATTCCTGCACAGGATCAGAGCGGAACACTTCGGACAGCGAGTAGAGTGATGCACGCAGTCTTCATCAAAGTGCTTCAGCAAATCCGAAGCACTCACGAGTGCGCCGCAGCCGTTGACCTCGTTCCAGCATTTCACCTGCAACATATGAAATTCAGCACCGGATAACTCAAAAAAATATAAAACATATTCAAGAAATATGTGAGCTAGTTGGGTTATAAAAGAAATAACTCTTAGATTATTTTTTGTTCTCATGTGTACAGTATTTGCTAAGTAACAGCGAATTAAAACTTGATATAACTCAGATCCTTGAGGTCTAAGATACATTTTTATATCGAAAGTCCAGAAATAGTCGGTTTCATGTGTGAAATTGTGACTGTACTGACTGAGTAGGTTTATTACGCTTCAGAAGAAGCATATATGCATCACAGAGCGAAAAATAGTGCTTCATTTTTTTTTTCTAGTGTCTGGCAGTAATTACGGAATAAGCACGAAGAACACACGCTGGTTGAGTTCGAGAAAACATATTTCAATATTAGTAACAAGGGTGCAACCTTTCCATATTGCAATGCTTTCGAGGGGCCACTGGTAAAAAAAAATAGAAGTTTCTGTAGCGACTGCTCCAATTGTAAACCATGCGCTTCACTTCTGTGAACCCTGATTGATTGATTGATTTGTGGGGTTTAACGTCCCAAAACCACCATATGATTATGAGAGACGCCGTAGTGGAGGGCTACGGAATTTTGACCACCTGGGGTTCTATAACGTGCACCCAAATCTGAGCACACGGGCCTACGACATTTCCGCCTCCATTGGAAATGCAGCCGCCGCAGCCGGGATTTGAACCCGCGACCTGCGGTTCAGCAGCCGAGTACCTTAGCTACTAGACCACCGCGGCGGGGCACTTCTGTGAACCCTGAAGATATGCGTAGCATGGATGCCTACTTGTTCTCCAGGACAAGAGTGTAAGTTCTCTGCTAATTCAACCACCTATGAAGCCAATGGTTTAGTTTAGCACGTGATGTTTCACAAGCACTAGTATATATTGTTAGAGACATTCGCAAATTTGGCTTCAATCATTTGGAGAATTTTTTTGAATGCCAAGCATTTCTTAGCAAATTTTGGCGAGTTTGAGGTATCCATCCATCCATCCATCCATCCATCCATCCATCCATCCATCCATCCATCCATCCATCCATCCATCCATCCATCCATCCATCCATCCATCCATCCATCCATCCATCCATCCATCCATCCATCCATCCATCCATCCATCCATCCATCCATCCATCCATCCATCCATCCATCCATCCATCCATCCATCCATCCATCCATCCATCCATCCATCCATCCATCCATCCATCCATCCATCCATCCATCCATCCATCCATCCATCCATCTATCTATCTATCTATCTATCTATCTATCTATCTATCTATCTATCTATCTATCCGCTTACGTTCGCGTGCTCCCGTGGTCACCCCCTTAACTTGGAGTGAACCAAAATTAGCATGGAAGGGTAACATGGTTTGACGAATATGATGCGCTGGTCGGAAAATGAATATTGTCCCAATCCCGTCGCGTACGCCGTCAAACACTTACCGCCAGACACTGGCACACACCCATGGGTGGGTATGTGCCGTGGGTGATTGACGCTTAGTATCTACCCCGGAACGACAACAGCAAACATGGGCAACTTTAACGCTCGAGAGTTAGGAAATACCCGACATCATCATAGCGTCCACCTAACGATGACCTAGAATGAGTGTCAGTATTAAGAAAAAGCTGACATGGGCAGCGTTGACCCCCCAATGAATGCAAATAATGAATTTGAGGGTCCCAAGAGCAATCTAACCCAAGCGTTTTGCGTGGCAGTCAAGCATTCTACCAATGAGCTACACCAGGTCTCAGAACTACTTTTTAAATAGACGCTAATCTGCCTGAAACATCAATAGTGGTTGCAATGCTGCCTACCCAAATTTACAAACAATACATATGTACCCTTTTGATAAAGCCGTCACGTCGGTTTAACGTCAATTGTCGTTAGCTGCCATGCACTGATGTTGAGCTATGAGCTGTGTCCAGGGCCAGCGTCTTCGCGAGTATCAGCGCTTCATATCAGCTTCTGACGTTTCTAATACACATGTTTTTATAACGAAAGTCCAGAAATGTCACCTGGAACACATGTTCCAGGTGACATTGTTGCGCAAGTTCAAAAACTGGTTATATAAACATCTGCAACTTCTCAACATGTCTGTGCGTGCAACATTTTTGCATATATTTAGCGTTATTTCACGACGTTTCGCTCATTTAAAAAATGCAACACGGTAACCTTCCCTCCGCATGCTTCGGATAACTTTGATTCCCAGGTACGTGGGATCTGCTGAATTTTTTTTTTGACATTTGTCGACTTCGAGCAAAGGTGGATCAATGAACGCTTTATCAATAAATTATGAGGTCATGCGCAGAAAGGCAAGCAAAGCAAAACAAGCTCCGCGTTTCTCACGCACAAATGACGCACGAAACACACTGACAGGTGCAGACGAACGCGAATTAGCCTCTCAGTTTTTTACTTCGTTTTGTCTGAAAAGCGCACCCTTTTCGAAAACGCAGGCTGTGCAACAATTGCAGTGACCTTTGTGTGCCCGTTAACTACAATAGAATCGTTCCAATCAGAGCCAAAGGCCAGCCAAGACGTACAATCCTTCCCACCGCGAAGGGGTGCGCGAGTCAGCGCTCACCAACCTCCTCTCCGTGGTGCCAAGTACATGCAGGAAATAAGAGCGTGCGTCGCCGTGTCGTGACAATGTGGCCACGCACGCTCATTGCGCCATCTTGCTGGTATTGCTGAAAACACGATAGTTCTCCTGAGATGCTCGTCACACCAGCGGTAAGTGGTATATATAAATAGCTTGCCGTTTGATCGTTGAAGGAGGTGCTCATCCGTGACTCAGTTGTTAACACCTCGCGCTCAGTTTTCAGAGGCCCTAAGTTCGATTCCATGCGCCGGAGTCTTTTATGAAACATTTTTCTTTCTTGCGTTATATATATATATATATATATATATATATATATATATATATATATATATATATATATCTGTCGCATACGTCGTCAAACACTTTCTGCCAGGCAGTGGCACGTATCCACGGGCAGGTATGTGCCGCTGGTATGCGGATATTTGCCACAGGTGATTGACACTTATTAACTACCCAGGAACGAAGAGAACATACGGGCAATTTTAACGCGTCAGCGTTAAGAAAATTCCGGCATCGGTAGCGTCGACCCAACAAAGGCATAGCATACATGTCAGAGTTCTAGCTAGAATCAAAACAAAACATTCAGCGTGGCAATGAGGCATTTTACAACAGAACTACGTCAGGTCTCGGAAGTACTTTTCAAATAAACGCTAATCTTCGTGAAGTGTCAATAGTGGTTGCAGTGATATTGTCACGGACGGCTATTTTCGGCGACACCGCGTCACGGCAATTAACGGGCGCCGTACTCCCCGACTGACCGTGAGAAACGGCGGCACATGAAAGGGAACCGATAAGTGCAAAATGGGGTGCTCTCCTTAGAACGTCGCCGCGACAGTTAATCCTTTTGTAACTGTGGCGACGTCTGCAAGGTCGTAGAAGGCCGCGGTATACCCCGTACAAGGATTAGACTACAAGACGCCCAGCTGAGAGCTAAGTGGTTGACCGTTCCCACGGAGAAAAGCGTGGGAAACGCTCTGGTGGCCAAGCCGTATGACAACAACCCGACAGGTCGTCACTCTCGCTAGTTGCGGGCCCTCTCCCTATTAAAAAGCGGTGGGGTCAAAATATTTTTGGGGGGAGTTTCCCCTCATTTAAACGCGCATGATTGGACCCAGGTAGAGGTCTCTTGTCCCCAAGGAAGAGAGCGAGGAGACACGAGGGGGATTTAAGCGCAGGATTTTGCCCTGCTAGGCAGACTAGTCGCTGACCAAGATGGTGTAGAAACAGATCAACAAGCATCTCTTCTAGAAGTTTTTAGTGTGGCTCTGTATCGGCTGGCCACCTAAACTTAGCCGTTCGTCTAGTTTGTGACGCGATATTAACGTCTGCAACGTAGACATCGGGACTTCGCCTCGAGTTAGCTCAACCTGCTCGAAGTCACCTGCAAGCACTAGCCTCCCGGAGCCACCAGCGTTGCAACACCGCGGACATCGCAGTCGTGCCAGAACTCTCTTCGACTTCTCGCATCCGATCGTCGGGGACACAACGCTGCCGGTCATCAAACGTATGCCTTCACCTGTTTATATCTTCGAACTTTCTACTCCATAGTTCTATTGTTGTTAGTTTGTGTAGCTTGTAATAGTTCTCTCTCGTAAGCTGATTTATTGTTTCTGTTATATATTTCTTTAATTGTATCAAGTGTCGATACATTTTGTTAGTTGTATTGAAGTGTTGTATTAGATCCTGTGTTGCTGCAATATCACTAGAGTAAAGTTTGTTTTGTTTTCCCACGTCTCTGATCTCTTCACTGTCTCTGCTTGCGTACGGAACGAACCAACCTGCTGTCATTCCCGTCGCCGACTTCGCGCTGGCGACGCTAGAGTGGCAGCTTGTAACAGATATCTACCCAATTTTATAAACATTGCATATGTACACCTTTATTTCAGCCATCACGTTGGGTTAACGTCAATTGTAGTTAGGTACCATGCGCTGATTATTGTAGCAGTGTCCAGGGCTAGCATGTTCGCGAGCATGAGCACTTCATATGAGCTTCTGGTGTTGCTAATACGCATGTTTTATTTGGCATTGTTGCGCAAGTGCTATCGTCTAGAATTATAAAAATCTGCAACTCTTCAACATATGTCAATGCGTGAAGTAACTACTTCAACATATGTCAATGCGTGAAGTAACTACATATATTTAGCGTCTTTTCATGACTTGTTGCTCAATAAAAAAACTGCAACATGGTCACCTTCCCTCCGCATACTTCGCACAATGTTGACTCCGCTGGTACGGGGGATCTGCCAATTTTTTTTTTCGACAAGTGAAATTATTGCGTATTTGCGTAATCATTCCGGGCAGTTTCTGCGAGGAGAACCTAATACCAGGGGCACACAGTTCGAAATTATCTTTTCTGATACCGACATGTTCATATTATCGGCACTTTCCTTCTATTGAAATGCACGGGGCTGTGCCGGAAGCAGGACGTCAGTTTGAGTAAACTGTGTGTTGGAGTTAACTGAGCTTGATATAAAAACATTTTACTCTATTCATTTTCTGCCCGCATTCGGGGTATTTGGGCCTCTGCCAGCGCTTCATAGCTACTTGTGTCTCAAACTTTTGCCTCTTTCTGTTTTAGTGGACCAGTGGTGAATAGTGAGATTGAGCAATCTTTTGTGGCCCATACCAATTTAAAACTTTAGTTTTCTTGAAAGCCTTATAATGGCACATACCCGTTAAGGTGGTGATAGTTTGCTGCGATCGCCTTAGAAGGAACATTTTTTACGCAGCTTCGCCGTAATATTATCTGGAGTTGTACCTGTCAAAACCACAACACGGCTACGAGGCACGCAATAGATGAGGGATCCACATATTTGTGCATCCGTTGTTCATTACCCTGCAGAGTACTCAGACTTCTAGCATACTGGCTTCATCGAACTCTTACTGCCGTGTCCTGTGACAGTCAAGAAACGCAACTACTTCTATATCTGAGTTCCGCTTGATTTATTTGAATGTGGGTGAAATCACTTCTATTTTTACCTGTAACGTTCCGAGTGCAATGCTTACACCTCTTTTATATTGAAGTATTGGCATTACTCAGATCATATTTGCACCATATTGTAACAGAATCGATTGTTTTTCGTTCTTCAGTCTTACCTTACGCCTCAGCAGATTCTCCAAAGGAAAGTCTCTCCAATCAGCGTCTTCTGCAGAAACCTGTTCACCGTCTAGGGGACATTCGTGTGCGTCGGTATCCAAGCACTGCTCATAGCATGCTTTGCACAGTACATGTCGACAGGGCAGGCAGATGGTCGTTCTGGGCAGCAAACCACAAGCGTTGCATATTCGGTACGCCGGAATAGGCTCAGAAAAGTACAGAGGTCTCCAGTCTAGTTTTTGCGAAAACCCAAATAGTGTGTACTTCTGCATTTGAAAAGCCACGAAGAGCGCAGCGTGCCCGCCCAATGCCGAAACGGTCTTGTGAACTCCAAACGCTGTCAGCGCTTCTTCACTCGGCTGTTGTCGAGGCTTCTGTTTCTGATAATGCTACGCTTACTTCGTTATCGTTCGAACCACTATCCGAGTTTGAAAAGAGAAAGTTTTGTTATCGCCTCGTTGCACTGTGAGTAATTCTCAGCGCGAACCAAGCTTGCAGTGTTCGAGAAGCTTCATGAGTGTAATAGATTGTTTTGTTGAAATCACGCCCATTTCAGACATTACAGATTATTCTGGAAGATACGCGGCCACTAGCGATTACACTACAATATTAGACCACACGTGTGAAAATGCCGCCGCGCTTCACCGCTTATCAGTTGATCGTCGGCCGACGCTCTATTCACCGCTATCAGTGCCAGTGTGTTTGCTGCAATCTGACCTACATTTCCTGGCTCCAAGTTCGACCGAATACACAGTTTCAACTGAACATCGAGTGTGCGCCCTTAGTCGACGTCATGACCTCGTGACGTCTGGTGCAGGTGCTTTCCAGCCCATCAACCGAACGCTTCCTTCAAGCCGTGATGCACGCATGTGCTCCCACGTGGTGAGGTCCAACAAGAGTTCGGTACGAGTAACAACACAGAAACTACAGGGAATTCATTGTGCACTCCACTTGCAAAGACGCATTACATCGGCCTAGGGAGCCCATTGTGATCGAGACTTTTACTCGAACCATGAACTGCTTCGCATGCTTGACATGGTTCTAATTAGCTAGAAATGGCGTGATTTTTTTTGAAGTAGAATCAATGCGTGTGCATCAGCACGGCTTTCGGAGAAATATGACTGAGGCAGGCGTATTACTACTTAAGGCATGATCCCGATTGTCACTCATTTTGGCGTCAAACTGATTAAATAATTGTAACAAGTTCTCTGACAGCTCACTTCATAAGGCTTTACATATCCTGCGCCCAATCCCACCACTTTGCTTCTGTACTGGGTATCACTTCCAAGAAGCCATTCCAAGTGGTCGCACAACAAACGTTTACACATTGTTTAATTAATAAGCCTTGATCGACTGAATGGAAGCGCCTCTCTCATTTTGTCACTGAAATGACGTGTTCATAAACATTTTGAACTAGTTTTTAGGTATATGAGTCCACCAGTTACCTGCTGTGCCACTGTAAGGCCACCCTTCATGTACAACCTCCCTAACGTGGCGTTTAGGGAAATGAAAGAAAAGTACAAAATAATGAATGCACCGAAGAAGGCAACGCATGCCCACAGGGACACACGAAGAGAGGCATGAAGCATGAACGTATTTTGCTGCTCGGTTAAATTATCTTGTTTCCTCAGAAGCATGCATTGCTTGTTGCATATCAATCACTGCAAATCACCCCAAATTTTTGTCATTTTGACAGTTCCACGTTGGTGCAGTTGTCCTAGCAACCGATAAAACGTTGGTGATACGGAGCTCAGTCTGACTGCTAGAATCTTGTGCGTGCCATGAGAGAAGAATTCAGCTTTAGATAAGCACTCTCTTTCATAATGCGTGGAAACATTTCACCTACGTTTTGTGAATATCATGGCTGTTTCTTAATGTGCCATACATCACGTGTTCGCTTGCAAAGTACGTGCCGGAAAATCTCGTTTCCAGCAGTACGCAATGCAATTTATAACTATGCATATCAAAACCCCGTGACGCCTGGTGACGCAACCAGGCTTTCCCTGTACAAAAATTTTCCTAGCACGCTGAGCTACCGCGAGCTTCGCTTTTGGCTTACAGCGAGTATTGATTCTCTGCTGAGGATGAAGATTGCATACCTGCCACACACGCTACAAAAATATATCTAGAATTTGAGGCATTTTTTTTTGCCATTAAAGCCGTTGCAACTGGGCTCGTCTGGGTACTTGTGACGAGCAAAGTTCTTGTCCTTGTATATCCCGATAAAGACTAATACAAGTGTCGGTGCCGGAATGTATTGGTTTGCTGTCATATCCCGCTTACCTTTGTGACTGGGCAGTAAATCTAAGGGTTTGATTTAATGACGCTACAGTTTAGCCTCATTAGGTTAACTTGGTAAACTTGAAATGAAAGACAGCGAGCACTGAAAATGAATTATCTCAGCCAGTTTAGGGATATATTCGAATAACAACTAACATCGCGTGACTTTAAAACAGGTAACCTGTAGGAGAAGCCTTCAAAACAGCACCGCCTAATTGTTTTTACATAAACCTTATCCTTTTTTTTCTTTTCTTTCCATATTGTGAAGACGTGTAATAATTTTCTGTTGGAAGAGTTACAATGCCTGAGAATAAAAAAATATTGTCGTTTAATTTAAAGGCAGCTTATAAATCACTGCTGGTAAAACTTTTTCAATGTATTTTTTTCTTTCGTGCCAGTTAGCTGATGAAGTGAACAACTACTCATGAACAACAACCCATGTAATAAAATGTCAAGGTAACAATGAACAACCGCTCACGTAATAAAACGTCATCAAGGAAAAGCACCTTCTGGTTGTTATCTAAACAGAAACCAATCCTAAATTTGCTCCCATTTGTTTTATTTGTGATGAACCAGCAGCACGGCAGTCGCTGTAGAATGAACCCTTCATCTTCAATGTGGCATTTATACTACGCACGGCGCGGACACCTTTCAGGGTTACGCGTCACAGCGTATTGCAGTGCACGCACAAAAGAAGGAATATATGTCAACGCACTCAGTACCAGAGCTTTTCGAAATAGCAAACAAAGTGTACTTTGAAATAATGTTTCTAGAAACCCAGACTTGCCAATGATCACCAATAAATGCTTATAGGTTGGCGTTGCACAACTTTTTGTACAGATTATCTGTCTCTTTCCCACAGTAACGATCAATTTTGTACGCTATACCCTAGAATGTGGCCAATGTGTGCCGCCGTAGCAGACGATGTGGTTCTCGCCAGCTCCTCAAACATCTGCGCACGCGCAAAGTGATTCCGGCCACGCGATGCCATGGGCTTCTAGATTTACCCTAAATAGGAAACAGACTGTCAGTTGGCGATAACCACTAACAATGCCGGCTAATAATTAAACGATTATGACATTTCTCAAGTGCAAGTTAATGCGGTGTCTCGTGTTAACGTGGGTTTAAGGACGGTGGAATGATGGAAGACACGGAGGCTACAGATGCCGTATACCCGTGGTGGGTGAGAGAACCATGTTCCACATAAAAAACAGCGCCAATAACGAGAGACAAGAAAAAGAAGGAGACAGACAGCGGCACTGACCGCTGTCTGTCAGTGCCGCTGTCTGTCTCCTTCTTTTTCTTGTCTCTCGTTATTGGCGCTGTTTTTTACGTGAATCATGTCGTACCAACTCGCCCAAGCAACCAAGTTAGAACCATGTTGTTCTGTTTCCCAGGCTTATACGACAACTCACGATCGAGTGGCACTTACCTCTCAAGCTTGAGCGAACATAAGTATTCAAACAAAAAATACGGCGGAGTTCAATGGAGACCTCACGGAGAATTTTTTTCACTGTGACTTGACGATTCTCTCCTTTTTCTAGCATTAATCTTCTCTCTGTTCGCAGGCATCTCTCCCCAGAATGACAGCCATGTTCACTTTTGTGGAGGCAGCGTCATCACTACCGACATAATTGTCACGGCCGTGTTATGGTAACTATCCGCGCACTGCGTTGACTCGTAAGGGCAGTTGTATTATACTTACCACGTATTTCTATAGGGACACCATTATGGCGGTGCTGTTATGCTGCTTCGGGGAGTGTTCTTTGTCAAACACGCTAGTCACTTGGGCACTTTGATTAAAATTCGACCAGCCATATCTTTACTATTGAGAAACAGCAAAAGTTGCGAGTATGAGCCGTAAAACGAAATGGTGTTTCACTACAGGCACACACAGCTTGCCTCACAAAGATCTAGAGTAACAATTGAAGCAAGTGTGCTGTACGTACCGCAGGACATGTGTTAGATGTCAAGCACAGGTAGGCAAATTCACTCAGGATTAGTAGGGGCCTGAATTTTACATTTTTTCGCGGACTAATATTTATGTTGCACCTAAATCGGACTGAGTACGAATGAGAAACGTATTGCTGCGCGTGGGACAGAGCACACGTAAACACACACAATATTCCCTGAATGAGTGTGAGTGACCTCCACGTTTTACCGCCAATATGCAGTCCTGTGTATCTATATTCAGCTTTACTATCCGCCTTATTACTGGCTTGTACTTATACTGAAGCCTGTTCCCACATATACAACTTGAAAAACGCTATTATGCGAACGAAATATTTACTGTTTAGAATACTTATTGGCGTAAGCGGGTGCCATGACTTGCACCACGAATTATTTCGCTAGAAGTTGTTAATAAAGGTTAAGGTTGTTGTAGGTAGCCGGCGGATCTTGTCTTGCATAATTTGCAAGTGATTGCCCCGCCCGGTTTCCTCTTTACTATTTGTAGCTACTGTACCCTGTTTTTTAACTAAGCATGCGCAGGCTCTTAAAAGAAAAATTGTGCATAGTGCGACGCAAACCTTCATAGGGTATCTCGTTTGAGTAGCGTATCCCAGGAAAATATCGAAGTTTGACTGAAACCATTGATAACTCGTATTTCAAGGTACAAGATCAAAAGGTGTATCGCAAAGCACCGATTATGTCACATCTTAGCATAGAGGAGCAATACCATCATAATGAAAAAATCAATGTTTATGCTAGCGAAGTCAGTCGTATCACTGAGGTTCACGTCAAGCAGTAAGTATGAGTGAGTCGTGCTAACTTGTATTTATAGCGAGTTGGTGTCCGAGTGAGTCCGGTTGAGGAAGAAGTTGCGAGTCTTACCCTGATTGAGCACTTAGAGTCAGAGAGAGAATGAAACATTATTTGTGAATATACGCACGTTCTCTTCGCCCAGAGACGGGTTACTTACACATTTCACGTATACTCGGGGACATTTTTCTGTGGCAATAAAGGGAAGGCTACGAAGCCAAAGTGGGCATGTGCCCCCGCTATAGAATATAGTGCCACGATTGAGTCCGTGTTTTCCGCGTGAAAATATTAGAAAAACAACAATATTTCCTGCTAAATGCTGTTTATAAAGAGACGCTGCATATACAGCGGAGATAACATTTTTTGTTGCTGCTTTCTGAAAAGTCACTTCGCGTTTTGGCGCACCTGAAAACGTAGCATGTTTTGCGTGCACCTCACAGTCGAATTGGCATCTTCATCTTTAGCTGAGCGTGCGTCGCCTTCCAGCTATGCAGACGACTCGCCTAAGAAACTTGTGTCAAATTTCTCTCACAAATGGCTGTGTGAGCAGGCGTATAAAACTGTGTGCAGTGGGACAACATGAACGCAGCCTTTATGCGAAACGCGAGCCGAACCGGACTATACTTCGCGGAAAATTACAGAAGCAGTAGCTCCGCCCACGTAGCCTTCTCTTCAATGCCACAGAAAGTTGTTCCCGGGTATAGCCATGGCTCGCCGCCGACGCTTGAGCCCTTCCCACCAGCTGGAACTTGTCCCCAGACTTTACCGACGCCAGCAACGCCTTTCACTGGTCAATGGATTTTCTCGTACGCGGTGTTCGTCCAAGGGCTGGAGACTTGCGTTGTTTGGACACAGCACCATATAATGTGGTACAGGGTGTTTACAGAGTCTGGAAAGTATTGAAAGTTCTTGCTGTAGTTTCCAGAGTACAGGTGTGTATTAGTGTACCTTACTGATAGGCACTTGCCTGTAGCTTCTCCAAATCGGCGGAGCACAATACATTTCTTGAATGAGTCTACGTGAGCTCCACTTTTCAGTGCCGACCTGGTAAGTTAGGACTCTAAAATTACGGACAATTGCAATAACGAAATTTTGAACTCTCTTTTATTTCTACACTATTAGTGATTTAACGTCATTCTCTGTCATTGAGAATATCGTTCCACTTTTGTTTTGCTGGAGCCGGTTGATAGCAATGCACTAATTACTCACTGCTATGACGCCCTTTTGCCGCTGTAGATGTCTGCAGACCTGGCTCGGTTAGCATAAAAAAAGGCACTGGATTAAGTATTCAACGTTAATTTCTTGCGAAAATGCACAATTAAAATAACGATCATTAATCTTCGCAAAACATATCCCGGCGCAATTTCAGTTCAAAGTGGGCATCTGGACTCGAGTCAACCGCCAAGTTACAGTGAGCGCCAAACAATGAGTGATTCAATTTTCGAATATTTTGAGTAATGGCAAAGTTTTTGAATGACCGGCAAACATGCTCGCTTGTTAGTACACGCTGTGAAAGTAATGCGTTTAACTTGCGAACGTACTGGATTTCTGGAGCCCTCGATTATAATGCGTTTGTCATGATCATATCGTCGTATTGCGTCGTAAAAAGACGAACCATTATTATCGAATATTGGGAATCTTAGCTGTTTACATAAATTAAAGAGACAGCATGTGGACACCCGAGAACAAGAGAGAAGACCACGGCGTTTGCGGTGTCTTGGCTTCTCTCTTATGTCCATGCCTTTACACCTCGTGTCTATAACATGACTGAGAAATAATATGTCATTTGCTGTTGAGCGTTTGTCGTGGTATATTTCTTTCTTGTTCCTTCTTCTTGTTCTCGTGCCATTGTTTCATTTTGAGCTTTAATTAGGAAACAGCCTAAATTTATCAAGTTGGTATAACTGATGGTGGCGGAATGATGATGAGACCCAAAGACGGCTTTTCTCGATCGCGTTACCTTGCTATGTGCAGATGAGTCTGTTTCTTTCTGGATTTCTTCCACAAGCCACATATTCCTTTGCCAAGCTGAACAAAAAAATTCATACAGCTCTCACGGATAGTCGTGCACAGTGACTTAAGCAGTTTCGACAACAAAATCGCTCCGCTGAAGCTGAAGACCCCGTTCGACCTAGCCACAAACGAAGGACGTATTGGCGCAGTTTGCCTTCCTCGTGCAAACTACCGCATCACAGGCAACGTTACCGTCACAAGATGGGGTCAGGCACCAAAGGATGCGCATCTACGCATGTGTTTACTTGGTACGCATGTGTTTACCAACGCCAGCATGCGGGCGATGCAGTGTGGCGGAACTAGAATGTTTGGCCGCGGGAACCAACATGGCGCTTGTTGCCATGGAAACATGAAGTGGACACTGCGTTCTAGTGAGTGCTGGCAAGTGGTGGGTTGAAGGCTGACACCACCCTGCAAAATGGAGACGCGTGCACGTGAAGGCTCTCTAGGTGACGCGTGGTCATTGCGCTATCTTTCTGGTGATGCTGAAGAGACGATAATCCCCCCCCCCCCCCGGATGCTTGTCAGCAGCGTTAGGTGGTAGATATAAATAGCTTTCCGTTTCAACGACTAAGGATGTGCTCCTATGACTCAGTGGTTAACGCCTCGCATTCACGATGCAGAGGCTTCGCATTCGATTGCGTACACCGGAGTTCTGAATGCGAAGCATTTCTCAGCGAACTTCGGCGACCTTAAGGGCATCTATCTATCTATCTATCTATCTATCTATCTATCTATCTATCTATCTATCTATCTATCTATCTATCTATCTATCTATCTATCTATCTATCTATCTATCTATCTATCTATCTATCTACAGCTTTCAGCTCTCCTGGCCGTTTCGATAATAGTGCCGATAGCGAACGTAGTATGGCAGAACATGGCTGTATTAAGAACATATTTGACTACTCATAACGAGAAAATCATTATATGTTTGTGTATATTGTCATGATTTACATTTCAGAGTCTTGCAGCTGTTGCGGTGGTTCCGCTCACATAACATGTTGCAAAACTTGTATGATATAACATGATTGCATGGCGAACACCAGCGACAGACCCCAACATGAAAATAATGACAGGAGTGTCATGTAACAACATGAATACATGTCACTATCATGATGCGCTCGTGGCATTTTCGTTAACGGCACATATACGTAATTTGGTATTACGGCACGCGAATGGATGAAGAAGGTGTGGGACTGATGCCAACATGATAATCATGAGATGCGTGTCATGTAACAACATGACTACATGCCACGCTCATCATGCGCTGGCGGCCGTTTCGCTAGCTTCAAATATACCAAATTCGGTTTACGGGACGTGAATGAAAGACGAAAGCATGATTCTGGTTCAAACATGGTAAACATGAGATGGGTGTCATGTAACAACATGACTTTATGGTAACCTCATGACGCGCTTGTGGCCGTTTCGCTAGCTTTACATGTGCTAATCTCGGTATTTTGCAACGTGAACGAACGACATAGGTAAATGACACATCCAAACATGATATTCACGACATCAGATTCATTTATCAACATGTCTACATGCCAGACTCATGATACGCTCGCTGCCGTTTCGCTAGCTTCACATAAGCCAAATTTAGTATTGCGTGACGTCAATGATTGAAGAGGTATGTGAATAGTGGAAACATGACAATCATGAGATGCGTGTCATGTGATAACATGACTACGTGCCACAGTCAAGGCGCCAATACATTTTGACCTGACATGATGTGTGTAGCCGCCGGTCGTCATTTCTTCGCGTCACGTCAGCGTTGCCACGCCGGGTGCCGGTCCTGCCATATACGGCCACATTTTCGATGGAAGCGAAAACGCTAGCGGTACGTGTGAGTAGACTGAGTTGCAACTGAAGGACCCCAGGTAGTCAAAATTTTCAGAGACTTCCACAACGGCCTCTCACCTTATCATATCTGGGACATTAAATATTGGGACAGTTTTGGGACAATAAATTTGGCCACTACTTTCAGACCATGAGATCTGAGCTAGTTTGTAAGAAGTCGCGGTAAAGGAGGCTGCGTAAATGAACAGTGGCAAAAGCACGAAACAACTTCACGAGATGGGCGCGAACTTGTCATCGGATTCACCTTGACCGCCACCGAGTCCCAAAAGATTCCGGCCGACGGCTAGGAGGATGAATGGTGATGAAGGCCAAAGCCCCTTTGTCCGTCACTCTAGATGTGTGCAAATAAATGTTATTTTCTCTCTCTCTCTCTTTTTTCTGAAAGTACCCAAGAAAGAACTACTGATACAACAATAAATGTCATGACGACGCAACACTTTTATGAGCTTCTACAACAAAAAACGAGGCACTCCAAAATCCACTTATACAGGAGCACTAATATATGAGTACAATCAAAATACGGCCGCATTCACAGACTCAGAAGTATTTTTTTATTCGTTCTGCGGGGCAAGCGCTGAATGCCAGGTTATCCGAAAAGAAAGCCAACTTACAACGGCGCATGTTCAAGTAATGCTTGCTTGAAGCATACTAGATTGTTGTCGTGAATCAAATAAGATTCCACGATCTCGCTTCATGCAGTTATTCCGTTATATTGTTGTTCTTTTGCGCAACCTGACTTGACATGCTTTCTGATCTTGGCACATCATTTTATATCTGACGATTACAAGCGGTGTGTAACTGGTCAAGACGAATTATCAGTGTACACTTACTTTTTATGTACTCTACTGCGCTTCCCTTTAACAATTGCCATATAACTGAACTACTGGTCTATTTATTTGCATTGTGCATTGCAAGGCCTACACTTGTAGTTGGTTTTGTATTGGAATATCAGTATAACTAGGCATCTCTTGGAGGTACCTAAAAATTTGATACAAACGTAACTAACAATGTTTATTAAGGAACAGACTTGCAAGTTTATGCTTCTAGAGCAGCGTCCCAAACAAGACGTGCAAGTACTCATGCTTAATGTTACTGTTCTTTTACGCAACAATTTTACTGCGCAGTAAATATCATGTCAAATGAAATGTGCGCATTATTATACCTGCAAATATCTATCCGGTAAATATTCGCACACATTTCATGCTTTTGTATATTTTTCTTCCAGAATGAATAGAACAATTCCTTGATAAGGTGAGCCTCTGAAGACACACCTCTGCAGGCACACATTTTCTTTCCGCAATCAGCGCACGTGATATGTCGCAGGAGACCGCCCAAATAATCGTGATTCTAGTGAAGGAAACGGCCGCTACGAAAGACTGTCGACATCCTTCCAAGGTTCCAGCGGCAAGAGTTGCCTCGACAGTGATAGCAGGCTGCTGCGGCTTTCACCATGTCTACTACGAGCCATCGGTACATGGTGGTCGGTTTTTCCGACGAGTTGAACTGGAGAGAGTTGACTTTCGTTGAACCTATTCCACCAAACAAAATATGTAAAGCGTGCGGCCTGGTAACCAGAGTGACCGCTTTTCTGCCTTGCCTGCACCAAGTGCTACGAACAGTGCCGCCACGACAGCGGGCACTGCTGTCCACTCGATGGTCAACGAGCCCTGGAAGAAGACGTCTAATAGATAGACTTTTTCTGTGGGAAACCTGCTCAAAAGAAAGGTAAAATTGGCGGAACAGCGTAAGGTTCCCCCCCCCCCCCCCTGATTTGCAGAGTGCAAAATTATTCTCACGACAAGACGAAATCAGCTCAGCGAGACGAAATCACAAAAATGAAAACTACGCTGATTGACACTTAGACTGTTAGTTTCATTGTTTATTATTAGGATATCAATTATGTGGCCACATTCGGCTGGTTCTTGCTGTCGGCATCACTTCTTGTAGCTCACCGCTGTTATATCCTGTGTATGTATGTATACATATACAGGGCATCCCAATTATTCGCAGCAAGATTTAAAAAAAGATTGGAACGACGTTGCGGGTAGAGCAAAGCTAGTGCAATTCTCCCAGTATACTGAAGTAGCAACTACTAATTTCCTGTTAATGCTTATCAACTAAATTGTTTAAATACTTTTTACTCAGAAATAATCACCTAATTATCATATAGTGAACGAGACATGTGCACATTTGGAAATGACGTCTGTCTGTGCTACTTACAACAACATTAGAATTGCGTACTGATATTCTTTTATGAATAAAGGAAGCCCGGAAAATATGAAAAATAAAAGGTTACTGCGCTCCCACCTGTAAAAAAAAAAGCAGCGTCCTAATATACCCTTACTGGAAGCAACCGCGTTGCCTCTTTTCTCTTAGCAGAAATCGCGTTTTACACATTAGCAAAGGTACCGGTTGGATGCCAACATGTGTCACAGTTTTTCAGGCATTCCTTCCGTTCGATAGTGCGTCGCTATCACCATACATATCTCAAGGTCAACATTTGGCGGCCGGATCACTGTTCTGATTAGATTTATTACAGCCTGGCGTGTAAGAGAGACAAACGGTTCGATCCGTTTCTTGTTTCCTTCTACTTTTCTTTCGTTGCTACTGGTTATCTCAAAGTGAGCTTGTTTGAGGGCGCGTCTTTCTGATGTGCTCAGAAGTCCAGTCACGTGTTATTTTTTGGATTTCGCAGGCTTTCTTTGATAACAGTAACAAAACGAGAACGCAATTATAGTACGTTGTTGAAAGTAGCACAGACAAATGTCAGTTCAAAATGCGCACATCTGCCGATTTGACGTTTTCGTAATTAGGCGACTACTGTTTAAGTAAAATATGCTTGTAACGCAATAATATTTGTAAATAAGCAAAACTATATTAACGGCTACTACACTACACAGTGAACATTATGCTTTGGCAATGCTTCGCGTAAAGCTGTTCTTTTTTTTAATCTTGCTACGTGATATTTGGGACGCCCGGTATACAGAAAAGACACAAATAAAAGTAAGTATCTCCGCCAGACCTGTGGCACGTACCCGCGGGCTGGTATGTGCCACAGATAAGCAGGTATGTAACACAGGGTATTGAGAGTTTGTGTCCATACCCACGAATAGCGAGAACAGGAATTTAGCAATTTTAACGCAAAAGCACAAAGAAAAACGCTTGCATCGGCAGCGTAGACCGGACGAATGCAAAAAAGAAATATAGGGGCCACAGCTGGAATCAAATCCAAGCATTCTTTGTTTAAAACAAGTACCCTACCACAGAGCTATGTCAGGTCTCGGTACAGCTTCAAAAATACACTAATAAGGTTTAATTATTGTGAAAGGTCAAGTGTGGTTGCAGTAATCACTCTTCTATTTTATAACCATTGTGTATGCACTCTATGCCCAGCTGCAATGGTCTAGTGTCTGAGGTACTCTGCTTCTGACCCGAAGGTCACGGGATCGAATCCCCGCTGCGGCGGATGCATTATTGATGCAGGCGAAAATTCTGCAGGCCCATGTGCTTAGATTTGGGTGAACGTTAAAGAACCTCAAGTGCTTAAAATTTCTTGAGCCCTTCACTACGGTATCTGCGATAATCGTATGCTGGTTTAGAAGGGCACGTTAAAATCCACATATTAATCAATTACTTTAAGGAACAGCCATCTCGTTGGGGTAATGCCAACTGTACTTAAGTGTCAATCACTCATATTTATGTAGCAAAGCCTGCAGGGCTGCCATCCTCGCGAGCATAAGTGCTACAAATCAGCTTACCGTTTCTCGTGTGGCTAATACTGATTTCCTTCTGGCATAGTTGTGCAAGTGATAACTGTTTATATTAACATACGCGACTGTTGAACATATGAAAGGGGGTAAAATATATGCGCTTATATTAGCGTCATTTGGTAGGGTGTTTCTAAAAACAAAAGAATTACAACACGGTAAGGTTCCCTCCGGATGCCTTGCTTAACGTCAATTCCCAAAGTTCACGGGTGAGCTCTGTTAAGGTGAACACGGCTCAACGTAGCATTTCTCTGCGGAGCGCCAGTGGATCTGGAGTGGCCGCGCTTCGAATCCAAGTGGCGTAGGAGCACACGAGTGTGCCGCTCCTGCTGTTCTATATAATGAAAAGCGAAAGTGGCGCTTGTCTTCTACAGAATGCATCGCATGAGTGCACAGAATGGTGCACTCATGCGATGTAGCGGATGACGTTAAGCAGCTCCAGTGTGTTCTTGTGCGCATGCACCGCTACACTTAAACGCGCGCCCGCGCCAGCACACTGGCGCTGCGCGGAGCGCGGCCACGCGCTCACGTGTTTACCCTAATAGAGCTCACGGCTGTACGTGTGATCTATCGATTGTCTGTAGAAGCTCAAAGCACTTTGAGAGAGTGGGGCGCACAGATGGTCTTATGCTGTATTATGTTGCCAATGTCAATTCGCCTAACACACCATGCGTTACCCATTGGGCAGCTTTAGTTTATCGTACTTAAGGACTTCTTGTACGCCAACGCAAAAGTTTACGTACGGACCTGCACGTCATCTGAAATGTTTTAGCCACACGTACGCGATGCGGGGTGAGAGCTACCAAGTAGCTCTATTTGCTAGGAATCTTTTATTGATGGTTGGTGTGCTTCGGCTGCCAGGGCCCTAGAGTGCCTTCTTAGATATTTATTTTAAAGCCAGTCTTCTTGGCAATTGAAATTTCTTCGAGCGACTGGTCTTCTTCCAAGCACTGCTCTTCGGTTTCGGCACTAGCAGGCGCCACCAATGGAAAAAAAATATTTGTACAGAACAGTCTAGTACACATTGCGCGTTGCACACTAAATGGAAACCACCAAGAGACCTGCCATCAAAGGTACGTCGCTCAGCGTGTTGCGCGAGCAGCAAGTCTATGCGGTCGCGAACAGCGTGAGTGCTGAACTCTTTTTAGTGCGACACTGTCAATTTGAGGAAGTATATACGTGTCCGCCGCACATTGTTCCCAATGTTTTCCTCGAAATGGTTGCATTCCCTTACATCGCGTGGAAGGTCTAAATTGTCGCTCTTCGAAAAGTGAAGGCGTGTGGCTGGTCCAGTGTTACTGTCGCCGTGTTTCTATATAAGCTGTCTGCGCACGTTCGACACGCTATATTGTTCGAGCGCCCAGGCGAAGCTGTTGACGTGCGCAAGAAACGCAGGCAAAGAATATAACGTCACGTACAGACGTCAGCACCTTTAACTCGAACGCTTCGACGCGTGGCCTCGGCTCACTTGGACTGAGGTCAGCGCTGCCACGCGCTGCAAATGATACGCCTGCTGCACTTAGATAGATGGAGGGTGGCTAACTGTTATCACATATGCCTACGCTTCCGCCCTCTTCGTTCACTAAACAGCGCACACAACAGATGCGTCACGTTGGGGAGGAGCTTCGAGGTGACCCTCATCCTGTTGCATGCGTATTCATGCGAAGGACAAACTTTGAAGCCGGATGTCTCGGAGCACAGGCAAACTAAAAAAATCTTCCAACTGAAAGTGTGTACCAACACCACGCTCATATTTCGTTTTAATATAAACATGCCAGCTTACCGCAGCCAGTTAGAGTAAATAATGAATTTTAGTTAATTGGGCTGCGGAGGCGATAATTAACGTCTACCTTTCTGTCCCCCTGAACGCCTGAGTTATTTGCACAAGTGGTTCTCACCTAGTTTGGAGCGCCTTATAAAAATTGGTATATATATATTATTACGACGTGTATGTGCCGGATTGATAAGAGGGAATAGAAGTGTGGACTTGGGAAGAAGAAGATCTCTCGGCAGTTTTATCCGGTGCGGCCTCGCCATCCCAGCTTCCGTTCAATAAACCCCCGTACCCCTACTTCAGGCGTAACAGAGTGGTGGAAGGTGCTGGGTACAGTATACGTCGACGAACCACGGAGCCACAGCTGTTCGAACTTCGCCGGAGCCGTCGTATTGCCGGTCTGCCACCGACACCAACTGCCATGGCCGAGAGCGAAGGTCACGCCTTCTCAACCACACAAAGGTCAGTGCCAGCTGCACCTCGATATCACTATATGGAACCCCGCCCGTTCGCGGGAAGAGCAGGAGAAGATGTGGATGCGTGGCTGACACAGTACAAAAGGGTGAGCCGGTACAACTGCTGGGATGCCACCGACCAACTGGGAAATGTCGCGCTGTTTCTCACGGAAACAGCTCTGATGTGGTACGAAAACCACGAAGATTCCTTAACAACGTGGGATCGTTTCACTGAAGAGCTCAAGAAATGCTTCGGCGACTCTGATTCAAAAAAGAAGAGCGCGGAGCGCACGTTGGCTCAAAGAGCTCAGACTCCTGGAGAAACGTGTACCACCTACATAGAGGAGGTCCTGATGCTCTGCAAGATCATAGACCCGTACATGACTGAAGAGGACATGGTCGGCCACCTTCTGAAGGGTATAGCAGAGGACGTCTACAACTTTTTGATAGGCAGGGAAGACCTCACTTCCGTCTCCGCCGTCCAACGTCACTGCCGTACTTTTGAGAAGCTAAAGACCCGTCGTATTGCCCCGAAATTTGGTAGGCTGGCAAATGTAACAACGGTCGCCAGCGTCGACGTGAGCCCGCCCGCCGACCTTGCCGCTACTATCCGGACAATAGTGCGGGAAGAACTACAGCGACAAGACACACTGTTCCACGACACCATCCGCCATACGCCTACCTGTTCATCCTACTACCCGGCCCCGTTCGCTCCTCTGCCACCATCAGTATGTGTGACAGACGTTCGCGAAGCTAGGGCTTCGTGGCCACGCCGAGACTCATTCGCGTCTGACCAGCGGTATGACCAACGTCTTCGTCCCGGCCCCGCCCCACAGAGGCGCGCAGCTCCCGTTCAGCAATCTGCTCCACCCCGTTCGGTTAGGCGACCCTACACAGCCCAGCGCTCTCAGCAGTGGTTCGGCGAGCGACCCCTACCCATCTGCTACAACTGTGGCGTCGAAGGCCACATTGCCAGGTACTGTAACTACCGGCAGCCGCCGAGGTACGACTGGCCACCGAGATCCCACCTGTCCGACTTTGCACAAGCACCAACGTTCCCTGGAAGCGCATCTTACGAGACACCAAGGCCGCTGCGAAACCGTTCTCCAGCCTCTGACCGCAGTCTGACACCCCCGCCAGCCCCTCGCTCCAATCGGTCGCCGTCTCCTAGGCGCCGCTACCCTTCGCCGCCTCCGGAAAACTAGGCAGCGCGGCCGCTGGGGGTGAGGTCGCTGGTGATTCGCTGCAAGAAGAGATACCTCCACCGGTGCTTATGTTTAAAAACAAAGTGCAAGTTTTTGTTGATGGTGTACATACGATGGCTTTGGTGGACACTGGAGCCGCTGTGTCGATCATGAGTGCTGCGTTCAAAGCTCGTTTGGGAAGAAAGGTGACCTTTTTGTTGGAGAAAGCGATAACGTTCTGTGGCGTGGGCGGCAACTCGTTGTGTCCGATTGGTGTTTGTACCGCGGCAGTGTTACTGAGTGATCAAGTGTTTGTGACAGAATTCACGGTTCTTCCGCGGAGCACTCATGACATCATTCTAGGCATAGATTTCTTGCGAATGTGCGGAGCCACTGTAGACTGTCGAAATGGCGAAGTTATCATAAGTGACGCTGTTCCTCATGGACTTATCGAGAATTCGGGTACGGAAAGCGGTGCGCTCCGAGTCTATGAAGATACCGTTATCCCGGCCTTCTGTGCTGTGCGCGTTCCAGTAGCTTCTTCGCATATTAACGACAATAAGACCAGTTTCGATGCGCTAGTGGAACCTTTCCATCTAAGTTGTATAAAGAAGAACACGTTGGTACCCCACAGCATAGTTTCAGTGAGTGAAGGTCGTTCAGACCTTTGGACAACGAATTATTCAAACGAACCGGTGCTGCTACCAGGAGGACTTAAGCTAGCGTCGTTTAAAGAATACTCGCCAACAACAGTAGCTGTCCTCAGTGACGTTCGACGGGATGAACAAGTGACCGCCTGCTCAGACAGTTCGAAAGTTTTACCTATGGTTGATAAGGCGCTGACTGCCGACAAGCGCAGAATGCTTGTGGACGTTTTGTTAAAGTACTTGCAAGTTTTTGATTTCTCCCAGAGTGACCATACGCCTTCCATTCCTCCATTTCGTATACGCCATAGGATAAATACACAAACAGCACAGCCAATCCGACAAAAACCGTACCGAGTATCGCCGTCCGAGCGCAAGATAATAGACAATCAAGTGCGTGAAATGCTCCAAAAGGGCATCATTCAAGAATCATCGAGCCCTTGGGCAGCTCCTGTGATCCTTGTGAAAAAGAAAGACGGTACCTGGAGATTTTGTGTCGACTATCGCCGTTTGAACTCCATCACGAAGAAAGATGTTTATCCTCTTCCACGAATTGATGACGCCTTGGACTGTCTCCATTCGGCGTCATACTTCTCGTCTATCGATTTACGTTCAGGCTACTGGCAGATTCCCATGCATCCAGCGGACAAGGAAAAGACTGCTTTCATAACTCCAGACGGACTTTATGAATTTAACGTGATGCCGTTTGGATTATGTAATGCTCCTGCCACATTCGAAAGGTTCATGGATACCATTCTGCGTGGCCTAAAATGGAACGTCTGTATGTGCTACCTAGATGACATCGTGATCTTTGGGCGCACATTTCGTGAGCACAACGAACGCGTGGACATTGTTCTGGAATGCATTAGAAACGCTGGCCTTGTTCTTAATTCGAAGAAGTGTCATTTCGGCGAGCGACAAACCTTAGTACTTGGGCACCTTGTGAACAAAGATGGGATCAGGCCTGACCCGAGCAAGACAGCAGCTGTGAAAGCGTGCAAACCACCTCGCTCAACGAAAGAGCTTCGCAGCTTCCTAGGCCTGTGCTCGTACTTTCGCCGATTTATTCCCGCATTCGCCGACGTTGCCTTCCCCTTGACCAGTCTGCTACGTCAAGGTACTAGCTTTGAATGGACACATGACTGTGAGACGTCTTTCAACCAACTCAAGTTCTTACTCACATCGCAGCCCATTCTCCGACACTTCGACCCTTCGGCGCCGACCGAAGTTCATACTGACGCCAGTGGCATTGGCATAGGTGCAGTTCTAGTACAACGACACAGTGGAAAGGAACATGTCATTGCGTATGCCAGCAGAACTTTAAGTAAACCAGAACGGAATTACACAGTGACTGAGCAAGAATGTTTGGCACTCGTCTTCGCTGTACAGCGATTCCGTTCATACCTGTACGGTCGTCCCTTCCAAGTGGTCACAGACCATCATTCCTTGTGCTGGCTTGTAAGCCTCCGAGACCCATCTGGCCGCCTGGCACGCTGGGCCCTCCGCTTGCAAGAGTATGACTTCACGGTGTCATACAAGAGTGGCAGGAAGCACGCTGACGCTGACTGCCTTTCGCGGATGCCGCTTACTACAACACTTTGCGATGCCGACAATTTCGATCACCTAATTGCGTCAGTGACTCCAGTATTCCCGGACAAGACCACCTTTGAAAATGAACAGCGGAAGGATGTCAGCTTGGAGCCATTATTTGCTGAAGCACGAGCGTCCACTTTGGCCGGACGCTTTTGCGTTCGTGAAGGATTACTTTACAAGAGGACCTTCTCGGCCACGGGTTCCCGCTTCTTGCTGGTGGTGCCGCACACACTCCGTTCCTCCATTCTGCGCGCCATGCACGACGACGCAACTTCGGGTCACCTGGGAATGACGCGAACACTCCTTCGTACACAGGAGCGATTTTACTGGCCACGCATGCGCCAGTCAGTTGAGCAGTACGTGGCCAGTTGCACTCAATGCCAGACGCACAAATCAGTCACGACTGCTCCGGCTGGACTTCTACAGCCTGTGACGCCTCCCAACACTCCCTTTGAGCAAGTTGGCATTGACCTCGTGGGCCCTTTTCCACGCTCGGCAAAAGGCAACCGTTGGATTGTAGTGTGCGCCGATTACCTGACCCGCTACTGCGAAACGGCCGCCCTGCCATCTGCGACTGCTGGCGAAGTATCCTCCTTTCTCCTGCACTCTATCATACTGCGCCACGGACCTCCTCGCGTCATAATAAGCGACCGCGGCCGTCAGTTTACGGCAGACGTTGTTGAGGAACTGCTCCGTATGTGTGGCTCGGAACTTCGTCATTCGACACCTTACCATCCACAGACGAATGGCCTTACTGAACGAACGAACCGGACACTGGTGAATATGCTTTCAATGTACGTGGCGTCCAATCACAAGAACTGGGACGACGTCTTACCGTTCATCACGTATGCCTTCAACACTGCCCAACACGAAACCACCGGCCACAGCCCTTTCTTCCTTCTTTACGTTCGACCCCCTCGTTATACCCTGGACACTATCTTTTCGTTTTATGACAATGACGATCCTTCATTAGCTGAAACACTATGCCTTGCAGAAGAAACTCGGCGTCTTGCCCGCCTGCGTACTATAGCATCGCAAGACCGCTCAAAGCTCCGCTACGACAGCAAGCACCGCCACGTCACATATGAACCGGGAGACCTTGTAATGGTGTGGAAGCCTATCCGCAAGCGTGGCTTGTCCACAAAACTTCTCGCCCACTACACTGGCCCATTCGTTGTCCTTGAGCGCCTCAGTGCAGTAGATTATAAAATAGCACGACTGACAGCTAGTGGGAGACGATCAACCAAGACCGAGGTTACCCATGTGGCTCGCCTCAAAGCTTTTAGACTGCGGGACGATGCATGAAACGCGCGGTGCGCTTCGTCTGCGAAGGGGGAAATATTACGACGTGTATGTGCCGGATTGATAAGAGGGAATAGAAGTGTGGACTTGGGAAGAAGAAGATCTCTCGGCAGTTTTATCCGGTGCGGCCTCGCCATCCCAGCTTCCGTTCAATAAACCCCCGTACCCCTACTTCAGGCGTAACAATATATATATATATATATATATATATATATATATATATATATTTATATACAGTTATATCATTATTATATATCATTATTATGCCTTGAAAAAGACGGGGCTCCCGTCGAAATGTCGGCAGAATAAACAGTTGCTATGTGAAAGCGCATCTACTTTCATATGTTGTCTCATATGTTGTTATCACCCCGTCACACTACGTTCAGCGCCTACTATGTTCGAGAACCTTCGAGCTTTAGTAAATCGTTTTGTCTAGATTAAGCCCACTTTGGGAGCATCGCAGATTATTCTGGAACCTATGTCGCAGCTAGCGATAACGCTAGAATATTCGATGGCAAGAGTGTAAATGCCGACACGCTTCGCCGCTTGTCAGTTGATCGATGACCGACGCTCAGTGTGCCGATATCAGTGCCAATGTCTTGCTGTAATCTCAATTTCCTTTTACGTTGCAACCAGCTTGGCTTAATAAACAATGTGATCTTCGGCCAACTCCTACTGCCTGCTCCCTTCGCCCCGCCATGGTGGTGTAGTGGCTAAAGTACTCGGCTGCTGACCCGCAGGTCGCGGGATTGAATCCCAACTGCGGCGGCTGCATTTCCGATGGAGGCGGAATTGTTGTAGGCCCGTGTGCTCAGATTTGTATGCACGTTAAAGAACGCCAGGTGCACGAAATTTCCGGAGCCCTCCACTATGGCATCTCTCATAATCATATGGTGGTTTTGGGACGTTAAACCCCACATATCAATCAATCAATCCTGCTCTCTTCGTCATCATGACTCCGTGATAATATATATATATATATATATATATATATATATATATATATATATATATATATATATATATACGCTCGCCACGTCAATCTTGACATACTACTGACAATGCTAAAGTAGAGGTTATACATGTTTGTCTAACGGTACACACCACTGAAAAGTTGCCCTGTCTTTTTTTTTTTATCAGGTGAAATGCTGGAACGAAGACCGTGGATGCGACACTGTGTTGCCGGCATCAGAACTCAACAAACACTTTTGCAAAGACTGTGACCACCACTCCACTTCATGTCCGAGATGTTCGATGGTCGTGGGCTGTAATAATGTGTGCGCCCACATGCAGAACGAGTGCCGTGATAACATGTCCGCGGCGTCCAAGGATCCGCCAACTGATGCAACGGGCGAAAGGGCTCTGATGATGGCTTTGAGTGCAAAGCTCGACGCACAAGTAAATGAAATGAAACGAAGCCTAGACCATTTTACACAGGAAAAGAACTCGGAAATTAACCATCTCAATGAGATTTCACATTGCGTGAACACATTGAAAGAAACACTGCTCGAAATATCAAGCACAAGTGGTAGATTTGACAGCATTGCGTCCTGCTCCGAAGCAATGTATCAAACTCTGAATGGTCACGGTGAAAAGTTGCATGAGCTTGCAAGAACAATACGCAATTCACACGAAACCCTCAAAAATTATTTGAAAGGGACCACGCTAAGTCTCGAGGAAATGAAAGAAAATACAGGGGGCAGGCTGAAAGCGGATTTAAGGGAACTCTTCAGAGCTGAGGGAACTGCCCTTATGGAGAGCCACGAAAAACTGTACAAGGGAGCCCCGAAGATCTGTGGCAGCTGTGCTGAAAGTATTGCTCAGATATTTGAAGTAAATGACTTTGAAAAACATACGGATCTAGGGAGAACAAATTCTGAGAAAGTACTGGCTCTAAGCAGAATCAATGTTAAGGGACACGGGTTCGTCATACCACGAATCGCAGAATTGGAGAAGAGAGCTTTGTCGAGCAGAGGGGTTCGTCACGTGGAGAACAGCATGTATATCTGTGGCTATCGCCTGTTGCTTGGCGTATATTTCACGAAACGTGGAGAACATGTTTACCTGAATGGATTCATTCAGCTGCACAAAGGAATAATTGACCACATTCTTCAGTGGCCGTTAAAAGGAAAGGTTCGGTTGACCATCAAACACCAAACTAAAAAGAGAGAATGCAGCAAAGAGCACGTGCTCAAAGATTATCTTAAAAGCTATGCAAAGCCTGATAAAGCAGGTAATGATGGAGCATATCTTGATGGTTGTTCATTCAGCATGAACGATCTGCAACGTGATGGATATCTTGTGGACGACTACCTTCGGGTATTGTGGGAGCTCGTTTTGTAAAATGGGGCGAAATAAAACATCCATAGAAACAATTACTTGTGACTATGTACAATATCCTAGTAGGTTAACTTATCGCGCTGTACTTTATACAGATATGAATCAATACCACCATTTTTTTCTATAACACAGCTTTTTTTTACCTGATATGTTGCTCGTGAAACCACTTTATGAGGATGAATATAGCCTGCAGTAAAACAGCAACGTATTTTGGTGGCGTCATGATTTGTGGCTATTTTCAGAGTGAAATCTGTTGTGAGATTTGAGCTCGGGTCTCTCACTGCACCGTAGGTGTCTGCTGCCGAAGGTGTCCGTAACTAATCGCACGAATTTCCAAAACAAAATACGTACTACGAAAAAATACGTACTAAATGACAGTGGGGCTCGAACCCGTGAATTCTACCAGCTACCGTATATTCTACCAGCCAGCTCAGTATTCTACCACTAAGCCACGCCGGTGCTTGGAACTTGTCGGCAAACTTGCCTTAGGCAGGCTTGATGTCGGAAAAGCAATCGCATTATGACGACATATAAAGCGTTTTAAAACGGTGAAAGATCAAGCAGTCGTCGCAGAGCCCGAGTAGCGTAACGAGTGGGTCGTCCAATGCTCCAACCCATTACAAAAGCTTGTTCTTTTTTTGAGCTTATTTCGGTGACACATACCCACTTTTGGCCTTATTTCTCATCGTCGTCAGCCACTGCATTTACAATTGGCAAAAATCTCTCGCAATAATTTAGCGGATACCACGCTTCTTCGAAGAATGTTGAAAAAAAGCAAAGCGACTTCCGGGCTATTACGCTGACTTTTTAAATTTTTAATGCCATAGTCAACATCAAGCAGATGTACTTGCAGCCGTTAACCTAATTAGTGTTTAAGAAAGACTCTGAAAAGCCGCTGCTGCTGCTTTCCTTCGCTGGGACTGTGCGGCGCACTGCGCATGCCTGGCGGTTTTTTTTTTTTTTAGATGTACCGGGTCAGTACATCTCGCAAAGAGCCTTTGGGTAGTCCTCTGGCCACTACAGAGCACTTGTTTTACGGCACGCTGTTTGATGCAGTGTGTAGACAGCGCGAAAACTGCAGAATAATCCTGCTTGAAAGAGCGTTGTGCAAGTTAATATCTCTAACGTCTGAAAGCTCAACCTAGTGATGTATCTAGGAGAGTTTTAGATGTGGTTAGACCACACTTCTCAAAACTGTTGCATGCGTTAGCACGGCAAGAAGTGACGTATAAAAATACGGAATGTAAAAAAAATGAATTTGTAGTAAATAAATTTATAGTTTAGATCTACGGCTTTCGTTCTAGGAACTTGAAATCAGTAAAACACATAGTAGATAAATTTGATACACATTTGTTTTGTTAGAAAAATAGTTTGTGGGAAGCTCACCATTTCATAAAAACGAAAAAAGAGTGTGGTAATTGGTGGCGCACTGTTGTTATTTAACGCAAAGTAGCCCATTAGTGCCATGGTGGGAGTGAATATTTTAACTCATCGTAATATAGCTATCGAGAAAAAAATTGTTTCACATTGGTGTTTCACACTCTGCCACTATGACGATTAGGTTACATCTTCAACGTCACTTATCCCCAACCTTAAGGGGACTGGCTACTATGTGGAGAAATCTTTACGATTGTAGCGCAGATTAAAAGATCGTTCATTACACTGACACTTTTTTCCCGTAAACGAAGAGCTAATACGACAAAAAGAATACCGCAGTTGTCAGCTAACAGCGATGTCGTCAATCTACTGGTTGGACAAGGAATATTCGCAGGTAGACTTGTTTTGAAAGAAACGTGTATAACTCGAAATTTTATTTTACGCATTTCAAGCAGCGTTGCGCTAAAACATAATTTTTGCTTTTTTTCTCTCACGCATTCAAGTAGGCGCCTGGTGGCCCTGCCAAAAGCGTGTTTGCTTGCATACCAACCTGCAAATGGCAAAAAAACACTTAAAAGGGCGCGCGCTACCGCCAACAAGAACAACAAAAAATAGTGTGCGTGTCTTGAACGACCACTGAGGTATTTCTTCTTTAAATAAACAAGAATGAATGAAGCCTGCAAAACAACGCATGGTTTCAGTGTTCGACTTCCACCGGCATTACGATTGTCATCGCCTGCACCAACCAGTGTTGTGGGCATTCATCCCACCGATTGTAGTACACCAAACGCAATGGAAAAATTCTGTTTTAAGATTTCGCACACATTTTTTAGAGGCACCGCTGCAAGTGTAAACCCTTTAGATGGTACGATTTTTATTGGGACACCAATCAGAAAAGCAGTGAAGGACGGTTGTCGTTCCCTTTAAATTCTGTGTGTTTATACGAAGTGTGAATGTACAGTGCTCCACTCTCATATATAAGGACAGAGCGTCGTGCACAGAACAACATGAGCGACACCTGCGGTCGCAAACACGCCACACCTGAGCACGCACGGCACCAGCGGTGTGCCTTCCTTGCAATACTGATCCCTGTTTATTACCGCATATGCAACAACCACTTTGGCAAACTAAAGCGCTCTTAACGATTTGGTGAAAAAAAAACCAGAAAAGAAAAACGTAGCGAACTGTTACCGCTTAGATATGACGTCACGAAGCGAGATTTAATGGGTAACCGGTGATATGGGCAATCGCAGGGAACTGTAGGATACGACGACGGCCGGCTTGACACACCACACGGGTTATCAGCGGCACGCGCGCATTTTTGTAAAACTTTGTTGAAAAAACAAACACTTCTCCCTTCAATGTCAGAGCTTTAGAAGGTGTTTTTTTTTGTTTTTGCTAACCGTGACTGTGACGATGACAAGTTACGAAAAGCATGAATGGCAAAAAAACTTTTTATTGCACTAAAATGATCGGCAAAGAATTTACGCTGCTCGGGGGTACTCAGTTTTGCTAGCAGATCAGTCGATACAGAAAAGTTTTCATCGTATAATATATACGTTACCGCTGATGGAAAAATCACCATTTTAAAGATGTCAGTGAATGGGGATGACTGTAGCAGTGTGCTAAGAGTTCATTTAGGGATCGCTGCTTCGGCCGACATCGTCGGTCGATCGGCATGAAGCGCCGCAATTATTGAGTGCGTTGAGATTTCTTTTTTTTTTCTAGCCTTAAGCGCGCTATCAGATGTATTTATAAGTCGAAGCCAGATGCTTATATAAACGCTGAACTTGATCAAGCTGCGTCGCACGGTGGCACATAAACAATACAGTCAGACATAGACGGCGCCGAATAATCAAAATCCTGCGCTTTTTTAACGCGCTTCTTCATTTGGGTGCTGTCTTGGCGCACAGTTTCACCAAAATAACGCAAATAGACTCGCCCAGTGCTTTGTGTAAACTTACTCTTGAGTGACGCTTTCGTGTTTTTTGTCAAATATAACAGCACAATGGTTGGCGCTCATCTCGCATGGCAGGTACATTTCCCCCGCGCGTCTGTATAATATATTTGCTAGGTGCTTGCGCGACAATTTATTTCTCAATATCTTATTCACAGCAAATTTATGCGTAAGCTTTTTTTAGTGCGCAATACAAACGTGTCTGTGATAAAATAGGTGTTCATACACTCTGGCTTTAACGTTCCGTACTCAAAGGCTACCTGTCGCATGGCTCTCTTCACAGCCACAGCCCACCTCATTTTTCTTTTTTCGTTCCATGAGAATCGATACATGCCATTTGGATTTCACGCTCGAGTTGGAGCAGCGAACGGCTGAACAACTGACCAAGATCTATCAGGACGAAGATAGATGGGCGACCGTGCGTGAATCCCGAATAATCTGAGGCTTGCGGTGAATCGGTTCGCCGTCGTCTACTCTTCTCGAACCGGAAGCCGGTAGCAGACGCTGCATCCCACAATCTCTCGCTGTTTTACTGGTCACCTACTTAGAGTATAAAGGACGTTTCCCCGGGCAATGGCTGGTTTCTTTTTTGTTTGTCAATTTTGATCTGTATTATTCAAAGCGTGTCACGTGCTACTCAAGATTAGAAAAAAAAGAAAAGTACTAAAAGCAGTAGAGGAGAGGTGTGGTTGATGATAAGCTTGGTGATGAGTCAAAAGCTTGAATGCTCTAAAAATACCGAGGCTCTTTTTTGTGCTCTTTCTCACGCAAAAACTTGTTAAAAGCTTTGAAATTATGCGGTGATTATGACTTCACGGATCCAAAAAAAAACTTTATAAACATACTATAGTTGTACGTACTAGAAATGCCCCTCCACTTTCACTTTATAAGGGTGCTGCATGACTACATCTGATTGGTGAAATAGCCTGACGCAACTTGCTGCAAACGAAGCGTATATAAGGTGACATAACCAGAGGGAAGTCAAAATGAAGTGCACCAAATGGTAGCGACCATGTCTCATCTAAGTTTGCAAATTTCCCTAACAAGTATTCACTTGGGGCTGTGACAACTTACATGTAAACAGTGCTATGGTTGACCCTTTGGTAAACAGAAAAGCGGGACCTTTGCGAACGTGACTCGCTCACTTCCCATGCTACGCACTTCTTTGGGTTTTGTAATAAGGGAACTGCCACGCTTTTTTTTTTCTTTAACATGCACAATGCATGCGGCGATGTCACAAATCTCTCAGTATGTGCATGGTTGAGTACCAACAGTGATTTTTGTTTTTGCGAAGCGGTCATAAATGGCGAAAATATTTCTTTTTGCTTTTTTACTGCATTTAGCTGTTTATAATACTGCAACAACAATATGAGAACAGCAGTGACCTTGATGAGTAGTTTCTCATTTGAGTTTGAGTAGTTTCTTCATTACTTTAGTTTAACTGCTTACCGAAGGCGCTCTAAATTCTAAAAGCCTGTCCCAATGTTCAATGGGCTTTAAACAACTTTGGCGTATTCAGGCTCTTAATAAAAAGGGCAATGACAGTGTTCGATTTTCTCGAAATTGCTCACTGAAGTGTCATATATGCGCACGACATCAAATTATCAGCAGCATCAGCGCCTACATGAATCATTTCATGATGCAAACCAATCGTAAGTGATCACACATCAGTCTATATTTGAAACATCTTAAGACCACCTTGAGAAAAATACAGCTGAGTATTACCAATGCCCAGGTGAATTATTTATACGAAGCCAAACATAATGCCCTAAAAATGTCCTGCCGACCAGTGAACAATATATTTAGGCTCATGGGACTATGAAGAGTTTGCATAAAACCTTCCCTTTTATTATACGAGTGGGATGATACCTTTCCTTGATTTCAGCACCATTGTCCTTTTCGACATCTATTACATCTGTATTACTAAATGAAGTGACAAGCAGCTGTGTGGGTACTAGTATCCGCTCCCAAATAGGCCTTAACGAGAATATCGCGCTGAATTGCTATACAGTCGAAGCGAGGCAAAGGTATATTGTTAGCTACCTTAGTGGTGGTGCAGTTGAAAATTTTTCTTCGCTAAAAAGAAAAACTATTATTTTTAAATTTTCTGTATACTTACCAACAAAGCATACTACACAACGCTATAAAAGCCACAATTTTGCATTAAATGCTTCACTTCATAAATAAAGCTGCATTGTAAGTCACAATGCTATCTTTTCTACTTTTGTCACAATATGTCACTTTTCGCGCGTCATTTGCTTGCGAAGTATTTCAGTCATTAAATATAGTATTCTATAAAAGACATGGTGTGAACATAGTGCTCGCGATAAAATCAGTGACTTTTTTATTAAAAACGCTATGCAAGCAGCAGATTGCTATTTTTCGTAAAGGCCAAGAAAACGTTATGAAGAGTTAAAACAAAAAATGAATAATCAATAGTAGGAAAGAACGACCCATGCCTTCAGATGGAGGAAGAAGTGTTTCCCAGTCATGGCTCACAAATTAAATATTATACCAATCAGTTATTTCTACTCAGCTCCACTTTTGGTACCTAAATCTATCTCTCTATTTCTGAGTGAGTGTTTAAAAGGCCGTGGTGGTGAAGGGGCCGTAAGCGTCGAAGACAGGAATTATTGGTGGTATCCTACCGTTAACGGTTGCCAAAATAAAGGATAAGAAGAACAAAAAAAGCAAGAAAACAAGTGAAGGAGCGAGAGGGCAGTGTTTTTACTAAACAAGGAGGGCTCTTAAAAGATTACGTAATTCGGTGGTAATCATCGCGAGAACTCGCATGAGCACAGTCCTTTACTTTTGAAGTCCTGCAAAGTAAGGTGTAGTTGTTAGCGGATATCTTGGTTCTCAACAACTTTCATTAAAATTTATTCAGCCGAAATGTGCACCACTGCGAGCTGTAATCCCGGGTGGGTGGAAAATGCGTTATCGATAAAAGCACGAACCTTTTCAATACAGAAGAAGTGGCAGATAAGAACTAATCGAAAGCCGCATAGAGGCGCTATCAACACGATAGCATCAACGAAAACCACCACTATGGAACAATGTTGATGGCGTTCCAATGTTTGTGCGGTAGGCGTAGCTCTGACAGCAAGAGCAGTTGGGAACAGCATTCACCATGCCTACTTTGGGGCATCGGTACACCTTGGTCAATTTTCCCGACAAGCTGGATTGGAGACCTTTGAGCTTCGTGGAGCCCATTCCATCATTCAGAGTGTACCATGCATGTGGGATGGTAAACAGAGTTACCGCACTTCTTCCTTGCCTACACGTTTTCTGCAAGAATAGCTTCGAACAGAGCCGGAGTGCTGGCGGGCATTGGTGTCCACTCGATGACCGACAAGTCCAAGCAGAAGACGTTGAATGGAGAGAATTCCCTGTAGACCAGGTTCTTCGACAAAAGGTATGAAAGCCTAAATGACTCAGTGTAATTAGAACTAATGAAAATTATTTCAAGGAAAGCATAGGTGATGTGCTTCTGACATTTCGGATGCGTTCTCTCTCATTATTGTCGGTTTCTTCTCCTAAGTATATTAGGCTAAAAAATAAGTCCTTAGACTTAGAATTCTTCTCTTGGAAGCATTTGATTGAGTCTTTCTAGGAACGACCAGGCAGTCATTACTAAGAATGCCATCCGATAGAGAAACAATCGACAGAACACTTTTTCGATTAGATTACCACAAACAACGCATTTGAGGCATGACCTTGAAGACAGCAATAATGTCAGCGCTTCTCTTCAAACTAAAATAAAATCCAACGGACCCCACTCATTGTGGGAATCGGTTTGAGGCGCCGCAGTCAGTTAGCAATGGGTGATCGGTAATATGGGCAATCGCCGGGAACTGTGGGATACACACTGCTTCCGGTTCGACGCACCACGAGGGTTAGCAGCGGCGCGCGTGCATTTTTGTACCGCTCCGTTGAAAAAAGCACCTCTCCATGCAATGTCAGTGCTTTGGAAGTTGGTTTTGTTTTTGCTAATCATGACTGTAACGATGACAAGCTACAAAAGCCATGCACTGTAAGGAAACCTTTATATCGCGCTAAAATAATCTGCAATGCTTGTATGCTACTCGGGGGTACTCTCAGTTTGACTAGTAGATCAGTTTATACAGAAAACAGTTTTTATTGTATGAAACGTTGCTGCAGCTAAAATATCGTTTTAAAAATGTCAGGTAATGCAGATGAGAGCAGAGTGTGCTAACAGTTCATTTCAAGATCGCTGCTTCGGCCGACATCATCAGTCGATCGGCATGAAGCACAGCACTTATAGAGCGCGTTGAGATATCTTTTAGGGGCGAAGCTTCTTTAGGCGGCACTCGTTCGTCCCTCGTCGCAGTACGTAACATGTCTTACGCTTTGACCTGCAAAGTGGTGCCGGTGGTAGATTTGCCTTGTGCGTTGTTGAACAATAAAAAAAAATTCGCAGCTAGCGCGTTAACTAAAAGCCGGATTCTCCTGTCTCTCATTCCCCCTTAGCAGCCATTGACATGCACACTGAGCGCTATCTGAAAGGAAAGGGGTGCTACATTATACTCGCTTGGCGTGACCTCCTTGGTTTTAGAAAGGTTTAGCGAGCGTTGGGACGCCGTACCATGAATACAGAGAACTAGTATATACCATGAACTCGAAGTGGTTCAAGGTGGGAAGTAGACACGAAGCGCAAGCCGTAAGAAAGTGTGCGTGTGCCACCTCTCATTTAGTCCTCAGGATGTCCGCTGGATGCCGGTGCTTCTATATGCTGAATATATAATGAAAAAATGTGACATGGCGGTACTTGGAGTGTTAACTACATGGACGAATGTACACAAAGACAGATGTATCGACGGAAGCACAGATGGCTGCACGGATGGATTGACTCAGGGGTGGATGCAGGGGTGGATGCATGGACGAACGCAGAGATGGATGCATGGACGGACGGAAGCAAGAATGAATGGACGGACGGATGCTTCGCCCCACTCTCCATCATTCACCCCGCGGATATGCTGCCATTTTTTTCTACCTTTCAGTGCGCTATAAGATGCATTTATTAGTCAAAGCCAGATGCTTATTTGAACGCTGATCTTGATCAAGCTGCGCGGCACGCCGGCACCTAAACAATACGGTAAGACATAGACAGCGCCGAATAATCTAAAGCCTGCGCTCGTTTAACGCACTTCTTCCTTTGGGTGCCATCCTGGCGCACGGTTTGACCAGAATAAATGCAAAAAGGAGTCGGCCAGCGCTTTTAGTAAACTTACTATTGAGTGAAGCTTTCGCGTTTTTCGTCATATATACGGGTGCTATGGCCGGCGCTCATCTCGAATTGCAGGTAAATTTCCCCCGCGCGTTACTATATTATCTTTGCTAGGCGCGCCTGCGCGACAATTTATTTCTCGATATAATATTCGCAGCAAAATCATTCGTAAGATTTTTTAGGTGTAGAATACACACGCAACTGCGATAAGAAGGTTTTCGCACACTCTGGCTTCAACGTGCCATACTCAAAGGCTACCTGTCACTGGGGATCTCCTCACAGGCGCGGACCACCTAATTTTTCTTCATTCTATGGGAATTGATACCTGCGTTTGCCTTTCACGCTCCAGTTGGAGCAGTCAACAGCTGAACTACCAACCATGGTTTATCAGGACGAAGACAAACGCGTGACCACGTGCGTGAATCCCGAATAATCTGAGGGCAAAGCGGTTCACCGTCTTCTACTCTTCTCGAACCGGAAACCGGTAGCAGACGGTGCATCCCACAATCCCTCGTTGTTTAACTGGCCACCTGTTGCCTACGCAGAATTTTTTTATCTGCCTTTGAGCATAGCGAGGTGGGTAGACGTGTTGTCTGTTTAAATGAACTACTGGTTCGTCTAACAACGGCTTACCAGGTTAGTCATCTACGCAAGCTTTTAAAAGTTGGCTTATTGACTGAAGTAGCGACACTACTCGGCGGTATAACGCAATCAGCTTTTTCAAAACTATGTGCATGGTACAGTGTGCTAAAGCGGATATCATACGCAGCATTCATGGGAACTTTCCTTTTGGTTCTAGCAACGCTCGAACATAGCTTGCCAAGTCGAGGAGTAGGTATTCTATTTTTTATTACATTTTGATCGTATTTTAGGTTCAATAAAATGCTGCATTCCTTTCCACCTTTTGGTTCTGCAGCGGCATAGTCACGTTCACCGACTAAGTGTCTTGTTCATTGTTCTGAAAATACCTAACTTACAAACAGAAATTACTTTTTCAAAAAGCTCAAAGGACACCTTTCTTTGTTCTTTTTTTGCATTCACTGTATGGCCTAGCTACCGCCATGTGAATATTGGAATTGCTCGGTTACTTCTTTCATCACTGAGAGATAATGGATGACAGAGTACCTTTTCTTATGCCAGCTTGTTGTTTGGGTTGATCAAAGTCAAGTTTGGCTCTTTGGCTGCACAAATATTTGTAAGCAAGCACCAATCAAAGCAACGAAAAAGAACCAAAAGTGACACACACACATCAACTGTACTAACAACTGTAATAATTGGTAAAGAAATTTTAGTCGCAAGACAATTCTGCGTTCCAAAAAAGGTTCTAAGTTTGCCCTTGCGAGCAAGCCTGCAGAACTGAATTGCCTCGAGAAGTCTGAATATACAAATCTAACTGCCAATTTTTGTATTCTGTAACGAACAATTTCGTATATAAATAGGCTGCTTACAAAGTCAATGAGAAGCCACTAGCACTGAACTTATAGGGACGTAAGCTACATTTGCATGGAAGAAACGGAACAAGTGCTGGCGGAGCGGAGCTTTCCTAGCGGATGCACATACCAACAAGCGTCGGCGTAGTGCATTAAGAGAAAAATATGAGCGCCAAGCTTTATTCTCGGCTTCGCCCGTATGCTACAAAGTTCATGGTCTTGTACGCCGAATCGTCGTACCATCGAGCGGCCATCATCGTTCTTGCGTTGAGCTGGTCGTCGTAGGCTGCATTCGGCAAAGCTTATCACGCGGGAAAACTAAAGGCATCGGCGAAAACGTAACAAAAAACGATTCAGCCAGCTACACTTCGCATACTACATCGAAACAGTTAAGATCATGCCTGCTGTTCATGAGGCTATATCGTTCGCGTATATTTTTCAGGTCTTCCGTGCGCTTAGTTCTAGCTTCTCGCACCAAGATCACGGTTGGCTCGGCCTTTTTCATCAAGAAAACGACAAATGTTCGCCATCTTGAAAGCACGAACTCCTGAAGACAGACTCCGATACGATATTTTACATTCACCTGCGCCTCACTGTCCCTCCATCTAATAGGCGCGTGTGTAGAAGGTTGACCGCTCGACATCTTTCGCTCTCACCAATGTCTCTTGAAGCGCACGCAGCCCTCCCATTCCTGCCAAGGTTCACTCTCGCCACGAAATGAGGCTACGGAGCGCCGGACACGAAATAAATCTTGGCTAAGAACAGCTTCACTGATAATTATGTTTCGCTAACAGCTCTTGCCTCTGATTGTGAGGCGTGACTAGGTTACAACGAAAAAAAAAGCAGCACATCCACGGAGTGAATCAACATGAGTGGTGCGACGTGTCCGTCCGTCCTTCTGTCGTGCGTGCGTCCGTCCGTGCATGCATACGTCCATCCTTCCATCCATCCTTCCATCCATCCATTTATCCGTCCGTCCGTCTGTCTGTCTGTCCGTCGATGCGTGCGTGCGTGCGTGCGTCGGCTCGCCCGTCCATCCATCCGTCTGTCCGAGCATGTATTCGTCCATGTGTTCATCTGTTCGTCTGTCTGTATTTTTGTGTGTCTGTACGTTTCCATGTCTGGCGACAAACACAAGCGGCCGCGGCTCTCCACTACGCTTCGTTCATGCCACACCACCAACAATCAACCACGTATGGCGATGATCCAGGAGACTGAGAGAGGCACTTGTTCTCCGCGCATCCAGGCACAACCCACGCAGCAGCCAATCGGAGAGTAGTGGTACAGCGCCATCTAATATATCTTCACTCAGCTGCAGTTTGTATGTGCTTCTATGAGACAGCGCCACTTATTATGCTGTTCGGGAGATGCTGCCTTCTTTTTTTTTGTTTTCTTTCTCTCTCGGTTTGGCGGGACGTAAGAAAACGTTACCCTGCCCTACAAGAATGAAGTTTCATTTTCAATTGACCACGTATCGAGGCCTTTTTGACTCAATAGATGGTCAATTAAACGGCATGTTTTGACAAGTGCACTGATTAAAAATTTAATTGACATGAGGTACGAAAAACTCAATTCACTCTCACTCTTTACATTTTATGTGACATGCGTAAAGAAACGTTCAGTTGAACCGCAGTCACTACAGTTTTAATTCACATGCGTTAATAAATGTGCAAATAAACCACAGTCACTACATATTTATTTGACAAGAGTTAAAAACGTTCAACTGAACCACAGTCACTACATGTTCAATCAACCTAATATTGATCTCTCGATGAGGGATAGCTGATGATGGATATTGACATCTAGCTAAGGCAACATCAAGGGCCGAACGCACACAACGTTTGTGTGGGCGTGTGCGTGTTTGTGTGCGCGTTCTGCAGTTTTATTGCGGGTATATTTCTGCAAGATGTATTCGTCATTATAGGCTCTGCATAATGCATAGTTACAGAACTCCGGGGAGCAGCAATGTATCACGTAAATTTATATGCAAGGCAATGCTTTCAGGTACTAGCTGTGCGGCGCACGTGCTTCTGAACAGTGAACACGGATATTTATCTCATACACACAAGCCTGTAGTAGTCAAGTGTGGTGCATGCATTTTCTTCATTCACGCGAAAATTTTTCGCCTTCAGAAGTTAGCAAAAATATCGTTCATTTCTTGTTTATAGCAATGTAGGTCCCGAACATTGAGAGGCAGTGTCCTTATTAATAATATAATTGGTATTATTTTATTACTAATATTAATATTCACTCACTAAATGTGTGGTAAACATGCCGGTATGACGTATCGCGGTAGCAGTTCTACGCGAAGCGATTGCAAATTCACCGAGTCTTTCAAAGGTCGGGATTCTTTCCCCCTCAGGCTGTTGACTCGTGTGGGGAAAAGGATTGGGGTGTGGAATGCGCACTCCAGGGTTCAAAATCATGCCGGTCTGGCCTGGTAAAGACAATAGTTTTTCTAGGGAACCTTCGACGCAAAAATTTGATCTGTCTGTCTGTAAACTTGTCTGTTTGTCCACTCTTAACGGTACCCTAAACGGCAATAACGTGGCCAAACCATACTGCAAACGGCCGACCCCATTCGCAGCGCCCACCGATATTGCTCAAGGTTCAGTGTTCATACTTCTTCGATTGTCAATTAAAAAGCAAATATTGTGCAAATTTGAGGCAATATAACAACACGTCAATATTAGGTATGTGTATTTTTTTACTAAAAAGGCATACATAAGTAAATTTAAAGATCATAGCCTTTATAACGCTGCGCTGGCCATGCTACGCTTGCACGAAACGGCAAGTGTTTCCAACGCTTTGCTAACACGCCACGGTGGTGGCACCCACCCGTCGCCTTGCGTTCTATAACTTATCACCTCAGAGACGGGAGCGCACGGCGCCCACCCCATTTTTAAGAATAACTGCCAGATAGTGCTCATGTCTTCCGTGTGACGTGACTTGATGCGCTCGTTCGCCTCCGCTGAATGCTCGAGCCACTCTGACGCAGCGCCTCCATAATACCATTCACCGACTATCTTGCGCAGCACATCAAATAAACGTTTTGTTCACTTTCTCCAGGTGCAAGACTAATGTCTTTCGACGGCAATTGTGGTGTAACGTGCCGATACGGGGTCAATTTTCTTTCCTTTTTTTGCAAGTTGAGAGTGGTGGTTGTTGCACGTGCAGACAAACGTGAAGGAACCATAAGGAGTTGGCGAACACTGAGTGGGCGAAGAGGCACCTGAGCCCTTTTGATCTAGTGATCAAAAAAATAGAACGAGAAAGAATTATTTGTATAGTGTCCAACATTGAGTTGTAAAAACTGCAAACTTCGTTTTTAAATAAGCTTAGCAGAATTAGCTGCAGTTTCACCCTTGTGAAGTGTAAATTTAAGATGGCCGCTTTGCGCTTGTGGTGTATATCTCAAAGCCGCAAACCTTTCTTCTCAATCGCTCACCGGAGTTACATGTGCAGCTCGTGTTTCTCAGTTTATGAATCTTGGCCTGATTTCGAGGTGAGTGCTACGATTTACGCAGACTATCTGCTCAAAAGTGAGGAAGCAACTTCGCTGCATGTGATGCGATTGTTACGGTACATGGACATTTGTGCTAGTGGAACTGCTGTTCATCAGACCCAGCATCACAATCTTCCAGCGGAAAAATGTACACCTCGCTTACATGCAAGACCTTAGCGCAGTTTTCTTTCTGCAAACTACAGAAACAGACACCATCACCTTGATTTGGGATAAACACTCACTGTATCTTCTGGATCTGCAAACCACGTCCCTCAGTTGATTATTCTTGAAGGTAAGTTTGTAATTTTTTTTGTTTTCATACCTTCTATTCGTAAGTTAAGAAAACCGAAAAAAGTATAGTGCGTAGGCTGTTCTTGGAATATTGAACTGCGTAATATTTGAGTTTGCGATATTGGGCCGTCCTCTCCTGGATACTTTACCTTTAACAAGACCTTCTCTCTTTCTTGCATTTATTACAAGTAGGCCTCACCCTAGTTATTCGGAAACAGGCACTCCACCAACTGTATGATCCTAGTCATCTCTATTGTGGTTTGGTATAAAAAACATAAATGCTAACATATATTTGTTTCGCTTCTTGGATTGAACAATTTATACAACACCGTACATCACTGTGTACGTGCATGTGTGGTATTATTCGTGTGAATTGTGTACCCGTGTCCTAATTCGTGATTATCACCCATTTTAACCTTGTTGGAGGGACTGAACGTAATTCCAACTAGAATAACGCACGCGAGAAAAATTGTCATTTGGGTGAGTTTTCAATGATATAAAAAAAAGTATAGTGCGTAGGCTGTTCTTGGAATATTGAACTGCGTAATATTTGAGTTTGCAATATTGGGACGTCCTCTCCTGGATACTTTACCTTTAACAAGACCTTCTCTCTTTCTTGCATTTATTACAAGTAGGCCTCACCCTAGTTATTCGGAAACAGGCACTCCACCAACTGTATGATCCTAGTCATCTCTATTGTGGTTTGGTATAAAAAACATAAATGCTAACATATATTTGTTTCGCTTCTTGGATTGAACAATTTATACAACACCGTACATCACTGTGTACGTGCATGTGTGGTATTATTCGTGTGAATTGTGTACCCGTGTCCTAATTCGTGATTATCACCCATTTTAACCTTGTTGGAGGGACTGAACGTAATTCCAACTAGAATAACGCACGCGAGAAAAATTGTCATTTGGGTGAGTTTTCAATGATATAAAAAAAAGTATAGTGCGTAGGCTGTTCTTGGAATATTGAACTGCGTAATATTTGAGTTTGCAATATTGGGACGTCCTCTCCTGGATACTTTACTTTTAACAAGACCTTCTCTCTTTCTTGCATTTATTACAAGTAGGCCTCATTCTAGTTATTCGGAAACAGGCACTCCACCAACTGTATGATCCTAGTCATCTCTATTGTGGTTTGGTATAAAAAACATAAATGCTAACATATATTTGTTTCGCTTCTTGGATTGAACAATTTATACAACACCGTACATCACTGTGTACGTGCATGTGTGGTATTATTCGTGTGAATTGTGTACCCGTGTCCTAATTCGTGATTATCACCCATTTTAACCTTGTTGGAGGGACTGAACGTAATTCCAACTAGAATAACGCACGCGAGAAAAATTGTCATTTGGGTGAGTTTTCAATGATATAAAAAAAAGTATAGTGCGTAGGCTGTTCTTGGAATATTGAACTGCGTAATATTTGAGTTTGCAATATTGGGACGTCCTCTCCTGGATACTTTACTTTTAACAAGACCTTCTCTCTTTCTTGCATTTATTACAAGTAGGCCTCATTCTAGTTATTCGGAAACAGGCACTCCACCAACTGTATGATCCTAGTCATCTCTATTGTGGTTTGGTATAAAAAACATAAATGCTAACATATCTTTGTTTTGCTTCTTGGATTGAACAATTTATACAACACCGTACATCACTGTGTACGTGCATGTGTGGTATTATTCGTGTGAATTGTGTACCCGTGTCCTAATTCGTGATTATCACCCAGTTTGAACCTTGTTAGAGGGACTGAACGTAATTCCAATTAGAATAACGCACGCGAGAAAAATTGTCATTTGGGTGAGTTTTCAATGATCAGCCTTATTTTATTACTAGCAATTGCTTAAGGAATGCACTGATAGCAGTTAATTTGGTACCGCTTCTGAAACAAAGTATTAAAAAGGCAAATTTTCAAGAAGTGTTTGCAAATGGTCTCTACGTTCCTGAGCGTGAATTTCAGACAATTACGTAACACGCTTGCATATTAGATGATTTTGACCAAACACAATAAGCGTTAAATATACATTCTCCGAAATTTTTTCCATTGACACTCGGTACAGAAAGTCACTATGTGGTGAATAATTCATTTTGACTTACTTAAAAGACACTCAATTCATTCGCAAAAAAAAAGGTATTCAATGGAGACAAGGTGGCCAATATCCATGTGTAACTCAATTGAAAAAGTCAATAGATGCTTAACTTGAACACAGCACAACCTATGGAGAAAAGTCAATTTAGCCTCAAATAAATCGCTGTAAGCATTATTGTAAGGAACACCACGAGCTTCACCCCTAAAATTGCATCATTTTTCCGCGTTCTTGAGCCAAGCTGCCTTAAACGAGTACCTGCTTAAATGAAGGAGATCAGTTCCAACTTCCCAACCGCACAGAGCACTGTAGCACGCCTATTTATCATGCATTTTCTCTAGTGTTTTTTTTTATTTTCGCCGGACTTTCACTGTACATTTTGTGTTATTCGAAAGAAAACAAGCAATGAACTTTTTTTGTTTACAAATTGCATTACGCTTTGCTTACCAAAATGCACTTACATTCATGTTTGGTATATATATATATATATATTATATATATATATATATATATATATATATATATATATATATATATATATATATATATATATATATATATATATATATATATACAACCATGTGCGACAATGCGCCCACACGTTCACCGTTTAAATGTAACATGTCAACAAAACCATGCACAGGGCCTCCCAGTTCTCAGGCTGCACGATTTCAAAATAGAGGAACATCGTTACTCGAAGAATCCGATACGTTGTGCATTTGTTCATTGCGCGCTGCTGCAGCCAAGACCTAGTTTTTGTTGATGAGGTTTCATTCAGTTCTGAATATTTTCTGTACAATTACTGAGCTAATCATTAAAATGTCGAAGAAATATTTAGGTAATATAGACCTTTTTCGATTTTGCCGGTGTTCTCAAGGGTCATTGAAAAACTTCTACACACTCGAAATTCAAGATTTGATAAAAAGCTCAATTTACTTACGCTTGCTCAGTATGAATTCAAAAAATAATTCTGCTGAGCTCGCACTTTTGGAGCGAAAAGTGTACATACTTACGAAATTGGAAGGCTGTCGTTCCTGGCGTTTTTGTTAATTTTTAAGGGTTTTAAATTAGTTAACCATATTACATTGCTAAATAAATTACACTGATTTGGTATTCTACGCCAGGTTCTAACGCTTATGAACTCTCCCCTATCCCGCAGATCACAAGTTAATTGTATCCGTAAACAACTCTTTCTCTAGTATGCAGCATGTACTAGGTGGAGTGCCGCAAAGCAACATATTGAGATAAATATTATTTAACATATATCGTAAGGATATATATATTTATAACGAGGCCAAATATATCACATATGCCGAAGATACAAGCATATTTTGTTCAGCGCATGACATTAACGAGCTTATAAGAACTTGTAACAAAACAATAACGCTGGAAAGATGGTCAGCAACAAATGATAAAACTTAAAATCAAAACAAAACAAAAACTGTTATATTTTGAGCTGAGAACAAAATAATTCCTACCCACCTTGATATAATACTGAGTAATCGTAAAATTACAATATTTACTCATTTTAAATATCTTGGCGATACGTTTTGATAAAATGATATCTTAGTACAGAAAAAGGTCTAATATTTTAAGCACCGTAGAGGCGCTTTATTATAACGTTAGAAAATGACACAACTCCACTGGAAAACCTAAAACAAAATCCTGCAAGTTAATCAAAACACAAATAAAAAGAATACAATGATGATTCATATATTTGGAGAAAATAAATACATATGAAATACAGAAAAAGACAGGAGCTGGAGCAGAATACTAAGCAATCACTAATAAGTATAACATAACAGACGTTCTAATAATATTACGCGTATTTGACGCCCCAAAATCACCAAATGTGAATGTGAGATGCCGTAGTGAAGGGGTCAGGCAATTTCGACAGCCTGTGATTCTTTATTGTGCGCCCAAATCTGAGCACATGGGCTCACAACAATTTCATCTTCAACAAAACTGCAGCCGCCGCAACCGGGATTTGATCCCGCGACCCGTGGGTCAGCAGCTGAGTGCCTTAGCAAATGGGCCGCTGCGGCGTGGCTGAATAGAAGTTCTGTTCATAAAACGATAACTAAAGGGCCCTATTAGATACACTTCATTGGGTACGACACTGCCTCTGCGCAAAGCTACATCCTATTAGATAAAGATCAAATAAAGAAGCTGATGTTTATTGTCGATATAGAAAAAAAGTACACTTAATGGTTAACGGCGAAGAACTCTGAAGTTTGAATAAAACAAAAGCTAGTCTTTGTGAACCGTAATTGGTTCGGACTAGGGGAGGTACAGTGTTATTTGGAGAAAAGCAGATGATGGTTGAGTTAGCGAAGTCTTGGATGAGAATAAATTTCAGGGGCTATGATGCTTACCTGCTGAAGAAGAAATTGTACGCTCATTCGATGTGTTCAGGATGTCAATACTTTGAAAGAGAGAAAGAAAGGGAGAGACAGGTTTATTTATGGAAAGGTAGAGAGGTCGGCCTGAGGGATAGCATGCTCTGGACTGCTACCATGCAGCAGAGAATGGGAGAAAAAAGAGTAATGGATGACAACAATGAACGGCGTGATGAACGAGTTGACAATAACGAGCTCTGCGCTGTTTCCTTTCATTCTGGCAGCACTGACCCCCTGCAATACCATGTTGAAAACAGGTGCCTCACAAAACCTTTTGGCCTGCTCCCTCAAGCAACACAAAGAGCTCAGGTGTGCCCTCGTGCAGCTCTTAGACCAGCTGGGCTGCTACGCGATGTTGATCTCTTCAATTTCGCCTTCCAACCCACCATTGCCGGTCTTCTCTGGACCACCGCATTTCAGCAGTTTAACAACGACGCCAACAGCTAAGTGACAACCGTCAACGTGGTCGCAGCGTGTGAGGCCTGGACGGAGGATCAGATGCGGTTCTTGACCATAGACCACTTTCGGTATGGTGCCGCGGTGTGGCACCAGTATGCAGGCGTGAAGCAGCAGTGCTGTGTAGACTGAAGGTACAAGCTCATAGCTGATTGTGGCCGCATTCCTGACCCCCTCTTCTCCACTAGCCCATCCAACTAGATCACAACTGAGGGTATGTCTCTAGAGAGTTTCCACCTCGCGGCTGCTGTTGACTGTAGCAGTTAATCGTTTGTGCTTTTGACTTGTCAATATTTGCGTCAAGTGCAAAGCAGCCACCAACTACGGCCGACGACAGGTCTTGTGAAGGGCACCACTCAGACATGCTTCAGATTGCGGTTCCGTATTGAAACACGATTCCCTAAATTCCTTGACAGAGGCTTTACGGCATTCCTTGGCCGTGTGTGCGACTAAGGCACTCGCCCAGTTCAAGGCAATCGAAGGCATATTTTCTGAACGTCTGCTCATATATTCAACACCCGACACTAGTATGGGCCATGAATGCGCCTCAGGATGACTAAGCCGCCATCCGTGATTCCGACTCCATGGCACGCGAGCCCGTTGACGCCAAGCATTTCATTCTAGCTACCGGTGTAGCATGTAAACGCCGCGCAGCTAGCCATGGAGCTGGACTCGTCGCATTTGGTTCAGGTCATATGTACACATTGTGCAAATCAACCAGATACCGTTATTTCTCCGAGTAGCCGCAGAACAAAAGACTACGATAAAATGAGGGCGGTACTGCAATGTCAAATCTCTGTGATCATGCACGGCTGCCTGTCCGAGTTCACACGTTTTGCATTGCGGATGTGTTTGCCGACTGGGCACACACACGCGAATAAAGAACAGACCACCGGGCAGAAGGGCCTGCTTGGCGCGTGACCACCACTGCATCACTTTCAGACCACACGCCAGAACTATCACCAGAAAAGTTTGACGCAAAACCTCAGCGTCTTTGTGACACTTTAAGCGACCACGCTGACATACTTATTATTGACCAGCAAATTCAACTCCGAGAAAGTTCCAAGCGAAATTCAAGCGTGATCGATACAAGCCCTTCTTATGCAGCCAACACCACCCACAGGATACATTGCCGTCTGAAGCTCGTGGTGCCAGTCACAGTCATGGCTGAGTATCAAGACTTATGACACAAAGAAAGACGCTGGGGCTCAGGCGTACATGCTAGGCTAGCGAAGAGGAGGAAGAGGAAGGTCAGAATAGAACAGCTGGCCCAGGATCGGGCGTAGCGGTGTCTCTGCTTCCTATATATATATATATATATATATATATATATATATATATATATATATATATATATATTTGGCCAGTTAGTCTTCGTGAAGGTATGGGATAGGCGAGAGGGATGCGGCAGCAACGAAGTTTGAAAGTTCATTTCAGTATAACTCATCCCCTGATGAAGGGAGGACCCCTCCCAAAACTGTTGGGAAATAAATATATTAATCCTTGTTGACAACGCTCCCGTTGTGCCATACCCCATATCTTTATATATATATATATACAATATTATTGAGGTTTAACAAACAGTAATGTCAAAGAATGTATAGGGGAAGATATTAGACCGAATTTTTTTGTAAATATGAAGAAAGAAAAGTGGGTGAAAAGATAACTTGCCATGGTCAGGATCTGAATCTGCGACCTTCGAATGACAAATTCGATGCTCTACCACTGAGATACCACGGCAGCTATCTCCCATCCACTTTATTGGGTTTATATGTGAATTTAAACGTGGGGAGAGTCGGTCAGCGCCACCAGAAGCCATGACGGCGAGTGTGGCACACTCTTTTTGAGCCTGTTTGGCGTCACGTAGCACGTGAACTTATTACGAGTGGGCAGCTCACCAATAGTCCCTCATATACAACCTAAAGGCACCAAGTCTGCCAGTACGAGATCCTCGTTAATGAATTAGGGAAAGAAATGTGTACTTAAGGGCTCGTTTTTCCGGCTTTACACAATAATAATGAGATTTAACAGACAATAATGCGAAGGAAAGTATAGGGGAAGATATTAGACCGAATTGTATTGTAAATATGAAAAAATAAAAGTGGGTGAAACGATAACTTGCCATGAGCACAAAGGTCGCAGGATCAAATGCTGCCTATGGCAAGTTATCAGAAGTTAAGCTACTGCAGCCGAAGGCGAGTATCGTAGCACGGTTCGTCAAAATCAACAGTGCTATCAACGCCATACGAATCACAGTGTCACGAGTAGAGGAGCTTGTAACCAGGGGGGGGGAGGGTGATTCTTAAATGGAAATAAGAGAAAAGTGAGCCCCGTAACTGCCCATCAGGGGGAGGACACCTCAACAGTAGCCCTCGAGGGGTGGAGGTAAAGAGGTATTAGGAGGATAGCACTAAAAGGTATAGAAATAGAGAGAGCGGAAGGAGAGAGCTAGGGCAGCTCAAATCTGCAGAAGGAATGTGAACCGTCATGTCAAGCCTTTCTGCCACTCTTGTCATCATCAAAGATCGCGAAAACAGCTGGCTTAATAACAGTGCCCTGTAAAATATACCAAATCATATTAATATTACGAATGTGCAGGCTCGTTTCAGAGTCGCCATAACCACAAAGTATACGTATTGAATTATAGCAATCACTCAAAAAACAAGACAGCTGACATACTAAATTTAAATAGTATCAGACCTAACGTTGTCAGTTCTCCAAGGTCTTTGACGCTGGTCCCAACGAGTGGAGAACGTTCACTCGTCGGTGAACATTACACACCTTCAGTCTTCCACAGTCCATTTTGCGTGTTCCTGAGCATACGCAAGCCTTGCTAGCTTATTGGTCTCTGAAAGCATCTGGGGCTCCGCATGCCTTTTGCATGCAATCGATGTCTCATGGTTGGCATGCTGGCCGAGAGGTTCAAGCTGTCCTTTATCTGTCGAGCTGCGTTGAAAGGAGCCTCCTTTGCAGCTTTTACAATAAGTAGGTCCTTCTCACTGTTCGTCACCTACTGCCTGTGTCCACGTGGAAGGTTCCAGAGGCATCCATCATTACAGAATGCCTTGCAAATTTTATGAATAGTACATAAAGGTCGTTCCACAATGCTGGCAATTTCACGCTGTTTCTTTTCGTACCAGTAAAGTGAAACAGTCTGCGCTCTCTTCCAAAGAAACGCTCGGCATTTTCAGTTAAGGTGGAACCTTTCGGGTACGTCTCTGAAAGAAGGGCGTAGGTAAAACAGCACTGGCGAACGAGATACGACGATCGTTCGCCAGTGCTGCTTTACCTACGCGATACAACGAGATACGACGAACCAAACCAATTATATTTATCTTTTCTTTGTATTGTGCCTAGACACCGATTGCACTGCGACGCTTAAGTAAAAGCAAGATATTACGAGCGATATGATCAAAAGCGCTTGGCACGCCCACATTAACCATCATTCTCACTATACGAAAACTAGAGCAGAAATGGAGATAACGCACTATAGGGGGATCGCGAAGTGCTGCCGAACCGGATGTGCAGGCCTGTCAATGGTGATGACTGGACGGCGAACACTATACTGTTGCTAATGCTTGAAACATGCGCTCCGCAGTTCGCGTTTCATTTGATGCCAATAGTACATGAATATACTAGGGCCAGATATGACATTTTTGCCTGATTGCTGCTAAATGTATTCGGAACATATATACGCAAGGAAGTAGGTCTCTTGATTTTTCTACGCCAGATGGCGTTAGCCACCTTAACCGAGAATGCTTTCGCGCTGTGTAAAATCGGCGAACCATGGTTAGCGCTAACCGCGGTTCAACGCGGTCAACCTTTGTAGGTCGTAACCGCACTTGCTTTGCATGAGTAACATGGCCGTAGGTGAGCATCACAATAAGATGCGTGAAGGAACAGATGGGCTCCTCGTGCATAACTATCGAGATTGCGGGTGCGAACCTTTTTTTTATCACCACCACGGTGTTTAATGGAACTTGGACTTTAGCTCTAAACAACATGTTGAGGCAGGTGAGATGAAAACTAGTGATTTAATTGTGGTTAGGTGCTGTTTCGATTCACTTGACAAGAAAGGAACTGCACATTTGGAGTGTGCGCATGAGACAGTCACTCACGGCGCTTCTTGACACTTTTCAGACGATATATTTGCGTGATGTCTAACTTTGTACTTTATGTTGGGCTAGTTGGTACATATTAGGCCGAAATACGTGGCGCAAGGTTGACAAAGAGCAAAAAAGACGAGACAGAAAGAGCGCCAACTCACAACTAAGTTTATTTTCATGAGCATTCACAATATATAGGCACTTGGAGGACATGCGCAGACCATTCCCTTCACCGCACGTGCAGGCATGAACAGTTTTATGACGTAATAACCGATAATTGCAATCATGAAATCTGGAAACCAGCAAGAAACAGATATGCCTAATGTAAAGAAGTCGAAAAAACCAAATACAACCAAACCTGCGCAAAAAATGCGAGGAAAAACCAGCAAAAAAAAAAGACTGACAGACACTTCGTAGCACCCTACTAGAGTACATCTAGATCTAACAGTTTGAATTCACTGTTATGCAACACAACTGAAGGCACGCTGACGCACGAGTTACCTTTCTTCATTGTGTGAAAGGCTTCGAGTAACTCCCGCGCCAGCGCATCCCGGCTCCTTCCAAGTAGTCGCGTGCGATCGAACTGCGGCGTGCAGCCACACGAAGCACAGTGAAAGGGCAAATGAGACCCTGTTTTCAAATTGATAAAGCATGCTCCCTTAGACGGTCATTTGTACAGCGCCCTGTCTGTCCTATATAGACCTTGCCACAGCTCAGGGGAATTTCATAAACAGTGCCCACAGCACAACGCAGGAACAGTTTTACGTGCTTCTTATCGCACACCACCTTGGCGGCTCTTGAAGAAATGGGGGCACAGAGCCTTGAATGCTTATTTGGAGCAGAGAAAACCACTGGCACAAGGTGCCGATGTGCAACCTTTTTCAGGTTGTGGGACCTCGCAGGGGCGCCTGCGCAAGCAGGCGTTTGGTGTGTAGCGACACCACGGACTCGAGCTGACGGGGGGTTTCGACTCCCTCCCACGCCTAGCCGTGCGTGGCTTTGCCGTGTCCGGGGAAAACGGGATCCTGGGGGTAGAGCCAATGCTGGGTGATTGGACCTTTAAGGCCCCCCGGAAGAGGCAACACACCCCTTTGGCCCCGGTTTTACGTAGACGGCACCCCTGGGCTAACCCACCCTGGGAAAACCGGCAGTCGCCTTTTGCTGTCTCTCCCTCTCTTCATCTTCGTATTTCCCTCTTACTTTCAATCATTCCTGTTCTCTCCTCTCTTCAATTTACTTCTGTTTTCCCTGACGGCAAGGGTTAACCTTGTGTGGCTATCCAAACTACGGTAAACCATATTGGGTTATAGTAACTGCGTACTGCTGGCGTTGCGCAGACATGCCCACATGCTCTGCCACGCCCCTCGTTGGACTCCATGGTGGGTAGTAGGCGCTGTTACCGAAAAATACACATTTTCTCATGAAATCCTCGACCCCCTCTTTAACTGATCGTGCTTCGAAAAGGGTACGCACCGACGCAACTTTACTACTTTGGCCCAAAAACAGAGAAACTTTCCCAAAATACATTGTCCTCCACTGCGAACAAACATCTACAAAAGCATGAGCAATCTCACCCTTCCTTGTGGCCAAGTGCTTGAGAGAGACCATTGGAACCGGTTATAAGGCCACGAAGATGGCAAGTGGAGATCTGCTTCTCGAATTAAAAGACAAGGAACAGTACAATAAACTCTCGCACCTCGTAGCCTTTGGTAAGATTTCCGTCTCTGTGAGCGCACACCGTATCATGAATACAGTGAAGGGCGTAGTATTGGACGAAGATTTGATGACACTGAGTGAAGAAGAGCTCTTTGATGGATGGAAGGACCAAGGTATAATACATGTCCAGCGCATTGAAATCAGACGTAACAACAATTAAATAGCAAAAAAGCACTTGATACTGACCTTCAACTCAACCACTTTACCTGAGACTCTCAAAACTGGCTATGTAAACCTCCATGTCCGACCCTTCATTCCAAACCCGAGGCGTTGTTTCAAATGCCAGCGATTCGGTCATGCATCCCAGAGCTGCCGAAGACAGCTGATGTGTGCTAAGTGTGGCACAACCGGCCACAGTGCTGATGAATGTAGTCATGACGAGGTCCTCTATGCTAACTGCGAAGGTAGTAACCCCGCATACTCCAGAGCGTGCCCAGCCTGGAAAAGAGAAAAAAAATAATAACTATAAAAGTTAAGGAAAATATCACATTCAGGGAAGCAAGACAACGGGTCTCGTTATCATTAGCACTAAAAACACCTTTTGCCGAAGTGGTGCAGCGAGGGGCGGCACCACAAAGGCCCTTGGCAGTTGCCCGGACCGCGCCTAGCGTGCCGAGGCCAATGCCACAAGCCCCTACGGCGGGAGCAGCCAGCGCTGCCCTGCCCCCATTCAGTCTGTCCACACCAGTGACCTCTACAAGCTCTCGCAGCAGCCAGGGCAATCACGAGGCCAAGGGGGCTTCATCAACCCCCCGCTCGGTGGGGACAAAGACTTCGTCGATCGAGGCGAAGTCTAAGCGATGCACAGATCGCTCTTTAGAGCGGGCGTCCAGTGCCTCGCAAGAGGCTATGGACACCAGTTCAAGCCAAACGGCGCAGGAAGCGCCGAAGGAGCGGCGAGTTTCTCTCGACCGCCCAAAAAAGGACAGAACGCTGATTACAGGGCCTGACAAAGGCCCTGTAAAATGAGCTAATCTTCATCTTTTCTGCACACAGCACTTTTTCCCTTTTTTTTTCAATATGAACAAAGTCATACAGTGCAACGTAAGGGGAATAGTTAGAAATTTAGATGACGTCCAAGAACTTCTGAGTAAGTTTAACGCGAAAGTGCTATGTGTGCAAGAAACGCGCCTAACTCCTAAGCACAAAGACTTCCCACAACAATATATTATTTTCCGAAAAGACCGGGAGGATGCTGTCGTTCTATCTGGCGGTGTAGCCATTATAGCTGATCGTAAATGCATGCCAGCATTTGAAGCTCCAAACAGCCCTTGAGGCAGTGGCCATTCGAGCTGTACTTTTTAACAAACTCATAACTATGTGTTCTGTGTACATACCACCACGTCAACAGCTACACAGACGTGATCTAGAATCATTAATAGACGAACCTCGAGAGCCGTTTCTGGTTCTAGGTGATTTTAATGCACACAATGTCCTGTGGGGCGATGCTCACTGTGATGCGCGAGAACGTCTCATTGAGCAGCTTCTTTTCTCTTCTAGTTTATGTCTTTTAAATATAAAGGAGCCTACGTATTTTAGCCTTGCAAACAACACGTACTCCTTCATAGATCTTAGCATTTCATCACCGTCCCTTTTATCTGTTTTTAAGTGGAACGTTCTGAAAAACCCTTATGGGAGTGACCACTTCCCAATCATCCTGAGTGCGCCGAACAAAGATCAACTACCCCCGCAGGTTCCTCGATGGAAGATTGACTCAGCTGATTGGGAAGGGTATAGAACTCTTACACATATGACATTGACTGAGCTGTCTGCCCTGACCATAGATGACGCTGTCACGTATTTTACAGCTTTTATACTTGATGCTGCATCTAAATGTATTGCCAAAACGAGCGGCATGTCTTCTAAACGGCGAGTCCCATGGTGGAACGACGCATGCAGGAAAGCACGGACCACTCAGAACAAAGCATTGGCGTTGCTTCGCGATTCCCCTAGAGCTGAAAACCTGGAAAATTTCAAGCGGGTCAAATCGCAGGCAAGGAGAACGCGTCGACAAGCTAGACGAGAGAGCTGGACAAAGTTTATATTGAGTATCAACTCATACACAGATGAGGGAAAAGTGTGGAATAAGGTAAAGAAAATGAAGGGCCGACAAACGTATCGCCTTCCACTAGTATAAAGCCTCGGGGAAAGCTTGGAAGATCAAGCCAACTTTCTTGGCACACATTTAGAACACATATCGAGCTCATCACACTACTCCGAATCCTTTCAGAATTACAAGGCACGAATAGAAAAGCAAAAGTTAGAAAGAAAATCCACAAGAAATTAGGCATACAATGACCCATTCTGCTTAGCAGAACTGCGAACAGCACTCAGCTGCTATAATACATCTACCCAAAATTCCTACAATGTAATGTATGCGATGCTGAAGGAACTACCCTCCGAAACTAAAGAAACCCTCCTCTCTCTTTATAATCGCGTATGGTTTTCAGGTGTGATCCCCTCCTCCTGGAAGCAGGCTGTTATAATTCCAATTTTGAAGCAGGGAAAGGATCCCTCTACTGTATCAAGTTACAGACCTATAGCGTTAACAAGCTGCCTTTTCAAACTATTTGAAAAAATTATTAATTGCCGCTTACTCCATTACTTAGAAACAAACAAATTGCTCGACCCATACCAGTGCGGGTTTAGAGAGGGCCGATCTACTACCGACCATATTATACGTATCAAGGCACACATACGTGAGGCTTTTGTTCATAATCAGTTTTTCTTGTCTGTGTTCCTTGACATGGAGAAGGCCTACGATACTACGTGGAGGTTTGCAATATTGAGAGACCTCTCACACACAGGTATACACGGTAATATGTTCAGTGTCATTGAAAGCTATCTGTCTGATCGTACCTTCCGCGTTAGAGTTAGCAATGTTCTGTCCCGAACATTTGTACAGGAAACCGGAGTGCCACAGGGTGGGATGCTTAGCTGTACGCTCTTTGTTATAAAAATGAATTCTCTCCATTTGTACATCCCACGTAATATCTTTTATTCAACATATGTCGACGATGTGCAGATAGGTTTTCAATCGTGTTCTCTTGGGATCAGTGAGCGACAGGTTCAGCTCGCCCTTAACAAGATCCAAATGGGCTGATGAAAACGGGTTCAAACTAAACCCACAGAAAAGCACCTGTGCCCTTTTTTCACGAAAAAGAGGCTTGCACCCTGATCCTGAACTGGTCGTTAAGGGTGAGCGTCTACCCATAAACACAGAACATAAGTTCCTAGGTATAATTTTAGGTGCGAAGTTAACCTTTGTACCGCACATAAAACATCTTAAAAATAAATGCTTCAAAACAATGAATATCCTAAAGGTGCTGTCACGAACAACGTAGGGCAGCGACAGAAAGTGCCTCATGAATCTGTATAGAAGCCTTATACGCTCACGTCTTGAGTATGGGGCAATAGTCTATCACTCTGCCACGCCAAGCGCTCTGAAAATGTTGGACCCTGTTCATCATCAAGGCATCCGCCTGTCCACAGGCGCCTTTAGAACAAGACCAGTTGAAAGCCTTTATGCAGAATCGGACGAGTGGTCACTCCATCTGCAGATAATATATTCTTCCTTCGTATATTTCCTTAAAGTAAATGCGAACAGTGGGCAACCTGCATATTCCACCATCAACGACCTGTCCAGCTCTCAACGTTTTTACAATTGACCCGCAATGGCACGCCCTTTCTCGCTGTGTGTTAAAAACCTAGCTGAAGGAACAGATGTCCCACTGCTTGAATACCACCTTAGCCCCCCCGCTCTGCGGCTCCCGCCATGGCAGTGGCAGGTTATAGACGGTGACACATCTTTCGTAGCTGTCACAAAGCATGCCTCCCCCATACACATTCGGATGTATTTCTTAGAGCTTCAACATAAATATGACTGTCCAGAATATTAAACTGATGCATCCAAGTCCCATACTGGCGTCACCTATGCGGCGGTCCCCCATCCTTCTCAGATGCCGGCGTTCTGTCCACCAGCACAAGCATTTTTAAAGCCGAGGCTTACGCGTTATTCATAGCCGTTAAACACATCAAAGAATTGAATACGCCTAGGGTAGTTATATACACAGACTTCCTGAGTGTCGTAAAAGCATTGAAAAATCTTAAAAAACACAGAAACCTTCTAATTATATCCCTCTATTCAATACTCTGCGCGGCCTATACTTCCAAGCAACATATCGTCTTGTGCTGGGTCCCAGGACATCGCGAGATCGAAGGAAATGTGTCGGCCGACCAGCTCGCCACGTCAAATAACGGAAGCTCTGCCAACTCTTCAGTTGCTGTCCCTATAATGGACCTAAACCAAACATACGGAAAAAGCTCAGGTCTTACTGGCAGAAGTCATGGGAACAAACTCATAACAAGTTACACTTGATTAAACCATACCTCGGTAACTGGCCACCCACGTCGAAAACACGCCGTACAGAGGTCAGCCTCTGTCGGCTTAAAATAGGACACACACACAGCACGCACACACACCTTTTGTCCGGTGGTGACCCATCAAGCTGTCACAGATGTGGCCGTCCACTTACCGTACTTCCCATACTCCTTGAATGCTCTGAGCTGGAGGCTTATAGGAAAAAACATTTTCCACTAGTGTACAAGGAACTCATACCCCTTCACCCAGCTATGTTTATTGGTCGCGAACCTCTTTTTAAATTTAATGCACTAAATGCATTCTTAAAGAAAGTAAATACTTTCCATCTTATCTACTCAAATGACCAGTAGCACGGCCTCTGAGAGGATGCTGCTGCTGCGGATGCTACATCCAAAGAGAGCACCTGTCTCCCAGCCCTTGGGACCAAGGGCGCCGGCGAGGTATCGGTGCTAATATAACACTCTTATTCTATGGTGTCATCATAACCCAAGACTCATTCTCACCAGGCATGCTTCACTTCACTTTCATGATTTTAATAAATATATGTCTTACGCACCTTTATAGCGCAGAATCTTAGGCCCTTTTACAGCCATTTACCATAACCATTGCTCTCATACAATATCATTTCCAGGCGCTCTTTGGCCATCAATGGCCCTTGCACCATTAAACAACATATATCATCATCATCATCATCAGGTTGTGGAAGATTTTGTGCATGTATGGTACAACACGCGGTTTTTTCCTCGGCCCTTGCAATGGCTCTGGCCTCCTGCGTTCCCCCTTCAGCCTCTGCAGCAATGTTTTAAACACACTAAGACCGAATAAGGAAACCCGGCTGCAGTGAGCCGAGTACCTGAATGGAAAAACAATCAAACCCTGTGTGCTGGCATGACTTGGACAGCGCAGAACGAAAACACATAGCAGCTATAGACCTTTTCACTATCTTAGAATGTGCAGAATCATAAGACAGAAGTCCTTTTCTCGTTCTAGGGCTAAACTTTCAACAGACATGACCCTCGCCCAGAGTCAGGTTAATATCTAAAAACTGCAAGCTTTCGTAAATGGGCACTTCATAGGTAAACATCAAGCCTTTTTCAAGTTGTCACCACAGGTTCAAAACCAACTCTGCCTCGCTAGAGTGCGTCACAGGGTTAGTAGAAGTTAACACCACGAGGAAATCGTCCACATATCTAAAAATCTTAGGAACGTTTCCTGGATCAACGGCATTTTCTAAAGCACAATAAATAGAGGCCAAAAATTGCTACAAAGGACAGGTGCAACGCAGGAGCCAATACAAGTGCCCTTTCGTTGAATAAACAACCCATTAATAAAAGAGACAAAGATGCTACGAAGGTAAAATTCTAAAAGTGACATGAAGTTGGAAACAGATACGCCAGCGGTATTGATAAAAGTTGTGCCCCCAAGTTCCTCGATACAGTTCCTTACACAAGATAAAAGTTCATTATGAGGCACTGAATAAAAAAGATCCTCAACGCCAATTAAAAAAAAGATAACTGATGTCACTTCCGCTTTTCAAGGAATCTATCACGTCATAGGAGCTTTTTGTTGCAAAAGAATCTACAAACGCTAACGTATTTAAATTTTTCAACAGATAGCGACTCACTTGCAGCTGCCAAGTACCATTTTCTTTCACAATTGACCTAAACGGCATGTCAAGTTTGTGCATTTTTACACTGAAAAACACTTCCAAGGAAGTTTTCTTGCATTCAAAAACAGATTTACCCAGATTGGCTAAATTAAAACTCTTGTACAATTTAACAGCACGGCGTTTTACCTTTGACGCTTTTACAGTTGTAGACTCAAAATTCTTTATAATAGCAGAACTGGCTTTGTCCTGGAAACTGGAAGTAGACATCACCACAAATCCGCCTTCTTTGTCGGCCTGCAGAAGGGAAAGTTCATGCTCCTTGAAGTACGAGACAACTCCGCCTGTGGTCAACTTGGGACGGTCAATACTACGGTTCTGCAAAAGTGAGTCCGCACCCTCAAGCAGGCAGCGCTCGCAATTTTCCTCGTCAGCACTGCGGGAACTGCCTCGGTTCAGGGCAAGCAATTCGTAGACTGATACCTTAGGAACAAAGCTAAACTTTGGTCCATTCTTGAGCACCAAAGCAACCTTCTCAGGAAGAACCACGTTCCCAAGAACTCTTAAGTTGTCCGGCGTTGCTCACATGGTCTGGACCTTGGAAAGTCGACCCAAGACGCACTGCCACCAGTACTCCGTTGTGTCTTTTGCTGAGTGACGAACAACAAATGCGCTTTTTTCGTCACGATATGAATATTCTATTTAAAAAAAGATATGAAAGAACAGCAGTTGTTCTTCGTCACTCAGCAAAAGACACAACGGAGTACTGGGGAGTACTGGTGGCAGTGCGTCTTGGTTCAACTTTCCAAGCTCCAGACCAATTGACCAACGCCGGACAATTTAAGAGTTTTTGGGAACGTGGTTCTTCCTGAGAAGGCTGCTTTGGTGCCCAAGAATGGAACAAAGTTTAGCGTTGTTCCTAAGGTATCAGTCTACGAATTGCTTGCCCTGAACCGAGGCATTTCCCGCAATGCTGACGAGGAAAATTGCGAGCGCTGCCTGCTTGAGGGTGCGGACTCACTTTTGCTGAACCGTAGTATTGACCACCCCAAGTTGAACACAGGCGGAGTTGTCTCGTACTTCAAGGAGCATGAACTTTTACTTTTTCAGGCCGACAAAGAAGGCGGATTTGTGGTGATGTCTACTTCCAGTTTCCAGGACAAAGCCAGTTCTGCTATTATGAAGAATTTTGAGTCTACAACTGTAAAAGCGTCAAAGTTAAAACGTCGTGCATTGAATTGTGCAAGAGTTTTAATTTAGCCAACCTGGCTAAATCAGTTTTTGAATACAAGAAAACTTCCTTGGAAGTGTTTTTCGATGTACAAACGCACAAAGTTGACATGCCGTTCAGGTCAATTGTGACAGAAAATGGTACTTGGCAACTGCAAGTGAGTCGCTATCTGTTTAAAAATTTAAATACGTTAGCGTTTGTAAATCTTTTTGCAACTAAAAGCTCCTATGACGTCATAGATTTCTTGAAAAGCAGAAGTGACATCAGTTATCTTTTTTCAATTGACGTTGAGGATTTTTTTTATTAATTGCCTCATATTGAACATTTATCTTGTGTAAGGGACTGTATCGGGGAACATGGGGGCACAACTTTTATCAATACCACTGGCGTATCTGTTTTCAACTTCATGTCACTTTTATTATTTTACCTTCGTAGCACCTTTGTCTCTTTTAATAATGGGTTGTTTATTCAACGAAAGGGTATTTGTATTGGCTCTTGCGTTGCACCTGTCCTTTGTAGCATTTTCGGCGTCTATTGATCGTGCTTTGGGAAATGCCACTGATCCAGGAAAAGTCCCTAAGATTTTAATATGTGGACAATTTCCTCGTGGTTTTAACTTTTACTTACCCTGTGACGCACTCTAGCGAGGTATATATAGATTTGGTTTTGAGCCCGTTCCGACAACATGGAAAAGGCTTGATTTTTACGTATGAACTGCCGATTGACGAAAGCTTGCAGTTTTTAGATATCAACCTGACTCTGGGCGAGGGTCATGTCTGTTGGAAGTTCAGCCCTAGAACGAGAAAAGGACTTCTTTCTTATGATTCTGCACATTCTAAGGTGGTGAAGAGGTCTATAGCTTTTATGTGGTTCCGTTCTGCGCTGTCACGTCGTGCCAGCACACAATGTTTGATAGTTCCATTCAGGTATTGCGGCTCACTGCAGCCGAGTTTTCTTATTAGGTCTTAGACAGTGTGTCTGAAACATTGCTGCAGAGGCTGAAGGGGGAACGCAGGAGGCCAGAGCCATTGCAAGGACAGAGGAAAAGACCGTATGTTGCACCATACATGCACAAAATTTTCCAACAACCTGAAAAAGGTTGCAAATCGGCACCATGTGCCAGTGGTTTTCTCTGCTCCAAATAAACTTTCATTGCTCTATGCCCACATTTCTTCAAGAGGGGCCAAGGTGGTAAGCGATAAGAAGCACGTAGAAGTGTTCCAGCGTTTTGCTGTGGGCACTGTTTATGAAATTCCCCTGAGCTGTGGCAAGGTCTATATAGGCCAGACAGGGCGCTGTACAAATGACCGTCTAAGGGAGCATGCCTTATCAATTAGGAATGAAACAGGGTCTCATTTGCCCTTTCACTGTGCTTCGTGTAGATGCACGCCGCAGTTAGATCGCACGCGACTACTTGGAAGGAGCCGGTATGCGCTGGCGCTGCAGTTACT